>NC_138660.1:32135215-32792715 GCF_964273445.1 Streptopelia decaocto
GGGGGGTACTTGTGAAGGAATTACTAGGCTGGCACATGTTCAAACTTTTTCACCCTAAAATAGAAAAATCTGTATTTGTTTATACTCAGAATGGTCTCATTCAGATTTGTTCTGGTATGAAAAGCCATCTGACCCTAAATTCAGATTTAGCCTGAGTGTGGATTTATTTCCAAAGTCCCACTAAGACCCCCAGCAGCGCTTTCCATCGGTGTTCAGAAGCTCATGAAGCAGCAACATTCTGTTGAACGCCTGGGACTGGATGCAGGACCACACAAGGATTTAAAAAGAGATGGCACAGAAGTTGGTATCTTCAAAGATAACACTTGGATCTGGTTTCACTTTGTATAACCTGTATTAAAAGTTTCCAGACATGCAGAATAAAGCTATCTACTGCTGAGTTGTTTTTTTACTCAATCTCTTCACTTAAACTTGAGATTGGATCCTAAAAGTTTCCAAATGAGAAACACATTAGCAGTGAGACTGTCCTAAGTTCAAAGCAATAGATTTTGACACTTGCCCCCAAAAGCCTTGGCAAACTTCAGACATGGCTGACATTACCTTTCCAAATCCTGTTAGAGATGCATTTGTTCCAGCCTATTACAAGGTTGTGTTTAACAAAAGTTCACCTATTAAAAACAAACAAACAAAACAACAAAATCACCACCATACCTGTTTTGCAGAAGTGCTTATCAAAGTGATTTTTAAAACTTCTTAAGTAACCAATGACGTCTGAATACCACATTTTCAGGAAGGCACTACAAAGCTCTATAATGAAGATTTGCTTTTTATTGCCCCCAGAAAGGACTGGGACATAGCCATTTATCCATATAAATGCCAAAAATGGACTGTTCTGCCTGAAAGTTATAAATGTGTAGTTATTTTTCCCCAATACAGTCACTATATAATACACAGTTATGATCCAACATCATCTACTTACAACAGGGACTATTTCAACTACCACCAAGACTTTAAAGATTTCCAAGATAATAAATGAAACGCATTAGCATTTTTAAATTGACACCCCAAAAAATGTTTACATTGTTTGAATAATTGGGTTAAAGATTCATGAGACAAAGCCATTCCTGTTCACAACAGACAAATGCTTCAGGGCTCTACATTATTTTAGACTGGAATAAAGAAGTCCCTACTTTGCTAACACAAAAAAATATACAGAAACTCTCAGAGTTAAGTATTTCAAATAGCTATAATTAGCCCCTTCATTTTGACTAATGATCAGAAGACACTTTAATGGCCTTACTGCATTTTTATAAACAGCTGTGGAATTTTAAATCAATTAAATTCCTGTTAATCTAATATGCAGAAGCTGCTGACGTGACCTGTACAAATGCAAAGTTCCACTTGTCTTGCCCATTCATCCAACTTGAGCAGGTTTCTCCCTCTGGTCTTAATATGAGGGAAAAAAAAGAATCCACCAGACGTACTATCCACTTATCTACCATTACTTTTATTAATTCATGAGAACAATTTGCTTTTTATTCCTGGAAAATTCAGACCCTCCAGAGGTCTGGTAAAAGGGCTGTAAAAACCCGAGCTACCATCAACTTCCCCATTATCCATTGGTTCGACAGATTTAAATAAATCTGGAAAGCAGCCCAACACAATTTTCTCGTAGATTAGGTAGTATTTAGAATTTTCACTCCTAACAGATCTGTTTAGTGTGATTTTTATACTAGTACATATATATATTTGTGCAAGGTTTCACTTTTGGAAATGTAACTCTTTTCCCTAGAAAAATGTCTTGGTATACCACTATTAACAGCTCCATTCTTCAGCCAAAATCCTGCAGTTTTAAACTTTCCAATATCCGGAAACTGCAAAGCTTTTCCGATTTTTGCGTGCGATTTCTTACTACGTGTCTTGAACCCCAGCAATCCTATATTGTCTGCAGTTTTGTATCTAAATCCTCCTGTGCTTCAGAAATGAGATGCTCCAATTTCAGCTTCTCTCAGGAACAAAGGCATCGTAGTTGTCCGTAATTATCTTATCAACTTTCTCATTATACATAACTTAACCTGTGTGTTTAAAACACTCAAAAACTGACACAAGTGGATATTAATTTCAAAGCCTCATATATTTCTATCACATACTCACGTGTTCTTTCAACAACTAAACTGATTTACTCATTAACGTAGAAAGCAATTTTAGCTCCCAAATAATGAAGTATATTTAAAGTGTTTAAAACTACAGTTGCTATGGTTTCCTCTCTCCTTGATATTCTAGAAAACAACATTATTTTAACCTTTCTCTGAGAAGAAGGAAGACTGAAGAAATTCTGATTACTCGTGTCAGCCATCAGCAACTTCCCAGAAAAACTCTACAAGTCACTGCAGCTAGAAAATTAAAAAGTAATTTCAAAGTCAATAATCTGCATGCAGATTTCCTTAAGGTCCTGTCGTTATTTTATTTGAATAAATTTCACTACAAAAGCTATGAGCACAGTCTCTTCCTGCAGAAGCTGGAAATCAGTAATGCTATTAACATGGCATCCCGATCCAGTAAAATCTACTGGAAACGCCAAAAAAAGGTTAAAGACATAAATGTGACATTCTTCTGAAAAGTGACAGATTTTATTTCTGTTTCTAGGCCTCACTTTCAGCAGTCCTCAGTTATTAAAGGACCTGCTGCTCAGAACCTCCTCTAATAAAATTCTCCAAGAAGCATCACGTGAAAGCCCTGACGCCACAAACTTCTTTGAAAAACCAAAGAGAAAATAAAAAGAAAGAAAAATAAAAGAAAATAACATTCCTCCTTCACTTGTCATGTGTTTTAAGCTGATGTCACATTGAGTTGGAAGGCACAGCACGCTGTTCAGGTTTCCTCCATGCAGGATAAAGTCGTAGACAAAGAGCAAGTGCCAGATACTGGGCAAAAAGAATTTATACTGAACAAGTGCTGAAGCACTGAAGGAAACAGGATTACTATTTGGAAAATAATCGTGGTTTGTTTGTTTGTTTTTTTTTTATAATGAGAGTGGCAAAACACTGTCCCAGGTTGGCCAGAGAGGTGGTGGATGAACCACCCCTGGAGACATCCCAGGCCAGGCTGGACGGGGCTCTGAGCAACCTGAGCTGGTGAAGATGTCCCTGCTCATGGCAGGGGTGGGACCAGATGAGCTTTGAAGGTCCTTCCAACCCAAACCATTCTGTGATTCTATTCTGTGATTCAATTCAAGAAATAACTAGAATACTGGTGCCTCCTAATTTTCTCAAAATAAATCAATTTCTTCAATCATTTTCTCTAGTAAATATGCCAATAGATTTTTTTTTAAAATGCTCATGCCAATTAAGTATAGACTGCACAAATCAGCAATCCAATAAACAATTTTAAAATACCTGGATATGCTTGGAAGCGAAATAAATAATTTAAACAGAAAAAAAACAGTCCAAAACCTGAAGATCAGCCTCAACAGACTAACAACAATTCCTATAAAGTTTCCTTATTCTTAAAAAATAATCCACTGGCATTTACCGTTAAAGAACAAATACTTTCCTTCCATCAGACACGTGTTACCTCACTGCTATTAAAAATCTCTACAAATCCATAAACCTGCAAAAGTTACTATTTTATCACCTGATTTATCATCTGAAGGTAGAATGTCAACATGATCAGGTTTCATTTGGTTGGGTTTGTTTTTCATCCTGGTCACAAGTAGAAGTGTTGTGCTCACAGAAATAGCTGTTATTTAAAATAATCTGAACCACATTTTGCCAAATACATTTCTACCAATTATGGACAACAACATTATTTTCCATTGAAGAGCCACTGTCCTCTGGGTACAAAGCTACACAATGGTCTTTATACACCATCAGTTCACAATTTCACTGCAGTCATTCTACCAAATACAATATCCAGTGAAAATGACTGCAAAATAAGTTCTCAAGTTTTGAAATTCAGAATTTCCCTCATAAAAGGGCACTGAAAACCTATTTCATGTGATGAATGCAATTTTGGCAATCCAAATACCGCATGAGTCATCAATCCACTCAACAGTACCCTTCAGTCACCACAGGGAATTATCTCAGACCGATTCATAATTTCTCTTTATCTTGTATTGTCAAGACATCACTTGTTTTAACGCAGTAAGGCTACAGCTTGTTATGAATCAGCCAACGTCACTTTTATTTTATCACAATCACTAGTTCTGGTCTCAGTGAACAATAGCCAATAATGAAAAAAAAGCCCAACACTGGGGGACAGCAAGGAAAGAACTCCTGGGTTATCACTAGCGCTAAGACTCTGGACAGAGTTGGATAAAACCAAGAACAAGCTCTTCCCATAGTCAAGAAAAAAAATAATCTACCTGTTTGTAGTACAACAGTGACCAAAATGGCCAAAGCATAAAAGGAAACAACCCAGATAAACAATAAAATCAACCCTGATGGAAGAGCTGGCCAAGTGGAAGATGCAATGAAATGCTGTAGGGCACAGAAGACACATAACAACCACAGGAACAAGTTGTCACATTTTAGCTATGCACAAGTTTTGTGTATTTACAATGATTTTTAAGTTATTTTTTTCTCCTCTGGACACAAGCCAGACACTGGTCCTGCCAGGAGGGAAGGATCCCCAGTACAGCCATTGTGTAAGTACCTACTCAGCCACTGAATTTGTGAAACTTCATTTATATAGTTCCCATTTGAAAAACACAAGACTTCCTTTATTTCTTACTACTATCCACCATTTACTGGCTTGCACCAGGCATCCAGCTCTTCTTCCAGCCAGTAAGCCACCTTCATCATCACAACTACCCGACTATGATTTTACAACACACAGACTTAACTTGAAGTTTAAGACCCATCCAACTTGCAGAAGCAAAAGTAATATATACCAGGATTTACACACAGCCTTTATATTATTTAAAATATTATTTATAATCTTATCAGTAGCATCAAATTATAATATCAAGCCATAGCTACAAGTGAATACAGAATATAAGGGACACCTACAAACAGACATTCACAGCTTAAGATGGACAGAAACTCTCAGGAACTGGGAATCATGCTGATATCTCTGTCAGATCATGGTTTATTGTTCCATTTTCGAAGAATTCATAAAACTAGTCCATAAGTTGGTGGGGGTTTTTTTTGTCACCTATCCTGGAAAAGGAGAACAAGTGAAGCTCCCTTTGTATCGTTCAGGACCTGGTAAGATCTGTGCCCCATCAGCCAAACATATCTGAGAGGCACATTTTTGATAGGAATATGAGTTATTCCTTGCGGTTCTGGTTCCTTTTCTCTTCCTGCTGGAAAACTCTGCAAGGTTTCTTTAGTTTAGCCTGTGCTGTGCCACAAGTTTCTTTTATCAACCAAGAGGTAAAAAAGAAAATAATACGTATATATATTTACTTTAACTTAAAAAGAAAATGGCAATAACCACAGTGCTACATTTCGTAGATCTTCGTTCTACAGTGTCTGGAGTAGCCCCTGCCTCCTGCAAATAGATCCGTTACAGGTATTTCCAGCACCCAAGGAGTTTTTCTTCCAATTAACAGAACCTAAACATTCTGAAGGATATCTGAAAAACACCTTTCACTAATAAGGGAAGATTCTCATCTGCTACAGCTTAGTGGTCAGTGTGATAAATTTATAAATTGATGTCCTATGGAAATAAAAACTAACTAAATCCGAGCAGTGTCGATATCTGCTAAAACCCAAATCTGAAGAAAACCATGACCTTGCACTCATCTAGACAAGAGTTGCTGATACCTCTAACCCTGGCATCACCAGCTTGAAAAGTCTAGAAATACAGATATAATCTGCTCTAATCACCTTAAGTTGATCAGAGGAGCGTTTCCTCTCTAAAAATACTCATTTCCTTAACACATTCCTTCATCTGTCACACAATCACATCGGTTGATTATTATAGCAATGCTTTATAACAGACCAGTTTGCTGCATTATTCAAGAAAAGTAACCCCAAATCTCACCAACAGGGTGCAGCTGGAAAGGGAGAACAGGGACAAAGGCACAAAACTGACACGTCCAACTATCATTTTGGATTCGACCACCACCAAATAGATTGTTTCTCAGTTTACTGAGCTGCTCAAGGAAGACAAACTCACAACGAGCAAAAATACGACACACAAACCCACCATAGCCCAACTAGGCTTAACCTTACAAGTGTCTGCTGGGTAAATAAGTGTGGCCTAAAAGTCAACTGAGACTACGTGGAGTCAAACTGGGAGAAACTCCAGAGTGGGAGCTCTCCACATGCAAGCTCATTGAGCAACAACGTCCTTGCACGACAGCAAGGAAAGAAAAAAGATCTCCTGCTTAAGGAACAACTCCGGGTTCATGAGCTTGGCTGCTAAGAAGCTTCAAGGTCATGAATTGTACTATGCACATGTATGACCCAAGGGCACTAGAAACAAGACAAAGAGCAAGAATCCCAAGTACAGCCATTGTAATTCCCACAACACGTGCTACAACTTCAAGGAGCCCGTTTGCATAGTTTAAGTTTCTCCATGTTACTTAGTAAATGAAAACTTAGACAAAAAAAAGAAAAAAACTAGAAACAGATGCCCAAACGTAAATATTTGCTTCAAATGCTGTTTGTGGGGAAAAAAAAGGAAAAATGTTTACTGAGCTCCTGTCTCTGGAAAGAAGAACACTCTTTGCAAATGGAAGTAATTCCCACCAAATACAAATTACACACAAATATTTGTAATGAGAAACTTAACTATTTTGTTACACAGCATGTCATTGTAAACAAACATTTTTTCCCCAGCAATCCCAAATGTCTTTTCCTAACCTTGCCTCCCAGTGTGTGTTAATGACACGATATGTCTGATGTATTTTCTCTGCAATGACAAATTCCTGTATTTTCTTAATATTTCTCATTCCTTACAAAATAAGGTGGAGATCTCATATTGTGGGACTTTTACAGAATTCAGTCTTCATACCAGGAAGCAAAACAATCTTGAAGATAACAAAACATACAAGTATCGCTTTTTATCTGTCAGCTTCTTCTCCCTACTATACTACAGCATGCAGACTGTTTCTGCCAGAAAAAAGAGGTCAGATCAAAGACCAAAGGTGAAAACCCTCCGGTCATCACAGGACAGAGTGTGATGCAATCAGCTGGAAATCATCCTGTAGTTGTTACCTTGGGATCACAACCACAAAGCTCCAGGTTGGCACTGGGACAGTGACCAGCACGTGGTGCGGCGCTGCTCATCACCTGCCATCCTCATAGCAAACACACCCTTTTCATCGTGGGCATCCTCCCACCTCTGTGCCTTGTTGCAACAGGAAAAAAACAAAACCCAAACCCCCAGTTTTCCTCACCTCCAAAAAAGCTGCAGTTCCCAGACTGCCCTGCAGAAACCAATTTGTGGCACAACAGAGCCGAAGGCCCTGCAGTAATATTCAAGGCACCTACTATCACAGGTTTTCAGTTCTCCGTACACAAATACCTTTCTCAAACCCTATCTGATAAAACATTGAGTGGCTTGTATTTTTCCTTCTATCTGATTAATCGCAGATCTGCGGGACAGTAACATTGATCCTGCACAATGATTTATGGGAATTTTTATATTTCAGGTTCTAGAAGGAGAAGACACTGCTACAGCCACAAAGGACACTGTTTCATTCCACGCTGGATCCTGGGCAGCTCTGAAGAACAGCAGTACAGATACAGGCAGGTGCTGAAAAATGTTATTTTGGGTATGGATTCATATTGCAGCTAAGCTCAAGTACTGGCACCTCCTTCTCCCCTCAACCCGATCCTTCCAACCAGCTCCGAGCCCATCTGGCTATAACACTAAGCCAATTCAGCTCATTAAATTGCTTTAAATCTACATATATGTTCACTTTCTCTCATGTTAACTTGCTGACACTGTACCACAGCATCAGGCAGACAGCAGATGTAGCTCGACATCAAAACCTGAGGACAGAAATTCTCCTTTTGGGCAACAGTTGATTCTTTAGTTCAGCTGGTGAAAGAGCACTCTGCCCAGAGCCTGGGGACAGAGGGGGCTATTAGTATATTTGCAGTGCCCATAAGTAGCAAATATTAGAATAAGGAGAATTTTGTCAGAGCTTTCTCGCTAGTGTCCAGAAGGAACACTGAACAACAAGTTCTGCTAGTGAAGGGAGGACGCCCAACTAAATTCCCCAGCTATAAGAGGTCTATCCAAATTCCTAAAGGCACATACTCAGTGATAATGAAACAGAAACATCTTGACCTTTAATAGGTAACAATATGAGAGGGAAGATTGAGAGCTGCTTCTTTCGTCACTGTCTTGCCAGTAAGCTTATCATAGACATCAACTACAAGACACAAGCTTTGACGCGGGAAAACGAAACAAAAACCCAAGGAAGTTAAAAGAAAACAGGCTATTAAAAAGAACTGAATTAAACACGCTTGTGAAGAGGTAAGCCAAACAACGGTGCATTTTTCAACACGGCTTCAGGGAAGTAGTTTCAACAAAGATGACGGATCTTTGTGTCCTGTTGAGCATTGCTGGGGAAACAACAGCAAGGAAGAACAACAGTAGTAATAAAACAGCAAGAAGATGAGATGATTTGGAGGCTTTAATGATTCAGCTGTGCATTTCAGCTTGGTCCCCTGAACTCTGCGTTGCAGAACTGCTTTCTTCAGCCTTAGCACAGGAACACCTTACACTTATATCTGACTGTAGATCTTCAGATTTGGGTCTGCAATCATCACTTCCAGAATATGAGGAGAATACAACAAGTTCATGCTTCCTTGAGAGCTACAAACCTTGTGCCAAGAAGGTGTCAAATACTTTGATACTTATTCCAAGGTAAATATACAGGTTCTTTATAACCAAATTACAATCAGAGGGATTAAAATGTTTTGCCTCTGTATTTGCACACAGGTATAGTAAAAAGATCATTCTTCCAGTAACAGAACTGCGTGATAGATCTGTAACTCAGCGCTATGGAATGTCATCAAGCTGGCATCTTGAATCTGTGTTACACTGTTCTTTGGTACGAAAAATGCCCTTTGTCAATAAAATCACATTTCAGAAGAATAGTTTCTTCCTATAAACCTTTACTAACAGCTTCTTACAGAAAGCATTTTAACTAGCAGATAGGGAGAAATAATTGCTTTATGTTCTTGAGACTGACAGAGTTTGATTAAGGTTTGGGGGGAGGACAGGGTTCAACATTAATTTTTTACAGGTCTATTTACTTCATAAACGTGTGGATTTATGAACAAATCCTAAAGGAGTTTCTGACAAACGTTATCTACCTCTTCGCTAGATAAACCCCAGCATTTTACAGTTACCTCTATTAATGTCATTCAGACCAGCAATGCATTAAGGTATCTCCAAGCTGCCAATTAAGTCTTCAACCTCAGCCTCCAAAAATGATGGTTGACCACTCAATGCACAATTGGTTCTGGTAGAGACAGAGAGTATTTTACATTCTTCTACTCAAACACTGGGAAGATAATAATTTAAACACTGGTTAACTACAGCAGAAATCCAAAAGAGGAAAAAAAAGCCCCAACCACCTAACTGGTCGAGTCTGAAATTCTGCTTTGATTGGAAATAAAGTTGATGACCTAGCACTCCCAGTTCTCCTGGCTGTGCATTTTCTATTTCCTTAAAGTGATAAAGATAAAACCACAGTAGATTTAGTCCATTTTTTGTAGGCCCTTAAGTGCATCCCCATCACTCCTAAGTTGAAGCCACAGATGTCAAAGTAAGACTGGATGTCCTCACATCTTCTACAGGTTCTCTTTGCTCACAGGACTGTTTTCATCAGAAGCAGCTAAAGATAAAAAATATAAGGATGCTCTGAGCTAAGACAAGACACCTTGCTCATCCTCCCATGTTCCAGTAGGTAGGAAAAATTAAAAAAGAGGGGCAGAATGACACTGATGAAAAAAAGAATATGATGGGGGAGTGGGAATCAGAGCGAAAGGGAAGATGCATTACAGATGAAAACCACGGACAATCATATTATTCCACCACCAGGACAGATCTTTCCAGCACAGTTGCTACTAATCTTCACGGCCCACCCAGAAAGCGCTCCTAAACCAGCTTCTCATTACCTTCCAAAATAGAGAGGAGAACAAAAAAAAAAATTCTAGTCTGATGATCCAGCACATCAGACATGGTAAGAAAAAGAAAATGGGTCAGTTTGGTTTTTGGTCAGAATATAAAAAGGTACACAGGACTTTGAACTCTTCACACCATCTGTGTTAACCACCATTTCTCTTAAATCACTAGTTTATGAATTAATTCTACTGAGGACATAGGAAGGTTTGGATAATAAACTCTACTACAGTGCCCTCCCACTGGTGAATGAGAAGTGACAGTCTGTCCCATTTTTGAGGAATTTGAAAAAAATTAAAGGGGTGTGTGTGTAAAAAAAAGACAGTAGTAAAAATGTATAGAATTGTTTTTCACTGTAGTAATCTATGAAACATAGCTACAAGAGTCTCAGTTGTCACCATTACAATTATACTAATGTGACAGGATAACTGAAACTTTGGGAATGGTCCCAACTACAACATCTAACTCAGTTTAGAAAAACATCTCCCGCATGTTCTAGACAGGACGGCTCAACCTCAACAGCCACTGTCAGCAACAGACCCAACCGCAGCTTCGCAGACCAGCACAAGCTTCACAACCTCCTGTGGCTGGAGACAAAAATGTACAGGAAAAACAGCTGCTGCCATCTCGGCACCAGTAGCCTGGCTCAACTGAAGCTTTCCTGGTGTATCTCTCTCCTCCACCTCCCCTTTCTTCTCCTGCTCTACCAGCAAACCAGTCCACGGTTAGGGTAAGAGTCAATGCCTGATCAGCCTTCAAAATGCGCTGTGCCCCAAAGGAGCACGATGGATGGAAGCAATGCACAGACCAGATGTCTGCCAAGTCACCTAGCTGGACTGTCTTTATCTCAACAGACATGTGGCCTTCAAATGAACTTCAGTCCTCTTCGGAAGCAGAACAGGAAGATTCTGAACCGACTTTTGGAAAAAAAAACAAAACAAAACACACCATTCTCTACCATACCAAGTAAGGATGTTATTTTCGCTTTACAGTTTAATAGCAATGGTATCATTAAGGTTGTCATAACCAGCAAGAAAACAAAAATCTTCACTCCCAACATCACCTTATTAGACAAGTTAATTTGTGTTTCCTATCATAATCAGAAAGTTTTACTCAGAAAATAGGGGAGCTTTAAAAGTAATCTAGTTTTCAGCTGCTGCTGTTAGAAAAGAAGACAGCTTCTTGAAAGCTGAAGTTACACAGCACCTGTTCTTTCAGGACCTGGACTATCTGAGCAGTGGGAGCAATGGGCTGAGCCAGAGCAATGACCACCCGCTGGGCAGCCCCTTCCCAGCCAGCCCGTCCACAGCTGCGGGTGACTTTGTCCCAGTTGATGCCACCAGTGAAACAGGCTGGGACAGCAGCTCCATCCAGCAGCAACACCTTCCGCCTGTGAAGCCCCAAAGCTTCACCAGCTTTTCACAGCAGGCATGAAATTTGCTTGGACACAAACAAAAATAGGGCTTTGGAGCAAAGGTTTACCACCATGAAGGCAGCTGCTTTTATCTCCTAGAAGATGTCCTCAAAGATGGCTGTACCTGGAATTCCATAAACACATCCACTGTCCATTTCAAATAACAGCAAATAGAATCCTCCAACTGTCACAGGCTATGAAAAGCCTCCATTTTCATTAATTACTGAATATCGTCCTAATAATAAACCCATAATACATGCATTAAACAACATAAAACTAAGCATGACACAAGCTGAAAAGATGCTTAGAGACCCAACAATATAACACAGGACAAGGTCAAGCCATTATAATTAGATTCTCCTATTATTTCAGGAAGGTAATGTTAGCTACATCCTTCTGTAGCTTTACAATCAATCTCCCACAGCTATACCAAACTATAGGCACACTTTGATAAAAGGATTCAAGTGTGCTTGTACAGATAAAATGCACATTTGAGTTGGCTTATAAGCAATATAGCATTAAAGCAGTGAGTATTCATAAAGACTCCAATAGTACCTGACTTGCAGACAGGGCTGGCACAAAGAGCTGGTCTTGTCCCATCAATTGATAGTCACCAACAATGAGACCTCAAAGCTCTTCTTCAGATACCTAACAGGACCAGAATTAAAGGATCCCTCACGCACGGTAACTATGAAGCTTACAATGGCAACCGCTCCTTGCCACAAGACCAGTTTATAATAAAGAAATAAATCAGAAACCTGCCTCCCCTCGAACATCGCGTGACTACTCCAGTCACAAGCTGGACCTAAGGATACGAGCCAGCCTGGAGGACACCAGCCAGTCGCTTCCCAAGACCTGCGCTGGGTGTAACATGTGAGAACAAGCTTTGTAGACTTACTCAGTCCCCACGGGCATTTGGCAGCGCCACGTACTATCACACAATTAGCAGTTTCTGTTGGAGAGGCCCAGAAATTAAGCAACAAAGATGCTGCAGGTCAAGTTTCACAGACTACCAGCCCCTTACAGAGCATTTGTCTCCCCAGTTCCAACAGTTCTTCCCACTGACAGCCTCAGATCATATTTATTTCCAAGTATTAAAATGACTGCAGAAGTAGTAAACAACTGCAATTTGCAGACATACTTTTTGAAGACTTCCATAACAGACAGCTACCAGTTTAAGACCAGAAAAAAAATTAGCACCCAAATACCATGCTTCATCATAACAAAAAAAGGTTGAAGTCTGTGTGTCTTTTCCTTTCCTGATTTCACATATAGTAGTTTAATGCCACATCGATACTGCTAGTATAACAAAAGCAATTAAGTTGAACTTTTCAGCTCTGACTGCTACCTTTGGTTTTTATAATAAAGGTGTTCTGTCCCAAAAAAGCATTCTGTTACCATTTTAGTTTTTTAAAAACCCAACCAAACTGCTAGTATGGGCTACTACTGGCTAGTAGTTATTACAGAAAGTATTTGCTGGAGTATTGATGGAATATTTGTGGCAGCTAAAAAATGTCAGACATTAAATACCTTTAATTTTTCCTCAAGAAATCCTTCTTAGCTGACACCTTCCTCCACTCAACTGGATGCATCATATTACCTGCAGTCCCTCAAAACACGCCAAAAAAAACCAAACCAACCAACCAACAACCAAAAAACCCCCACACCCCAAACTAATAGACAAAGCTCCCTTGTCACATGCACCAATTCCTTCTTAAACAGGAAATAACTGGAATGAAAATTACATTAGTGAACTTTCTGTCCAGCCAGACATCAACATCTCATTGGGAACCAGAGCAACCTGCACATTGAATGTTCCACCCGAACTACCACACTTTCCACTAACACTTAACTAGGCTCTGAATAAACTTTGGAGCGATACGTTAAGAGATTCAAAACACAATACCCCAAATAAACACAAAAACAAGTTATAATTAAGACAGTAAATGCCAACACATTTCTGTTTCAGGACTGATTCAGTAGCCTGCTTGGTAGAAGCCATCAAGAGCACGATTTCCCACCTGGCAGTCAGTGGGGTAACAGAATAGATCGGAACTAGAAAAAAACATCTTCAGCCTCTTTACAGCAGGTAATCTCTGTTCAAAGTTTCAGCTCAGTTCCACAATAAGACTGACTTATAAATTCCTAGGAAACAGAAGAAAAAACACATCCATATGTTTAACACTTCAAGCTGGTCAGAAGTTCAGACAAAAAAAGAAAAGCGTAACATTCACTCACTGGTCAAACAGCCACCAGAAAGTCTGTAAAACCACATTTTTTTCCCCTCAGCTTTTACATAACATTTACCGAATGCAAATCATATGTTATACATCCAAATCACCCAGTCTCACCAGAACCACACAGCAAAAAGTAGAACAAATTTCCAATAAAAGAAATAAGCGTAGTCGTATGTTCTCGTAAGATCCCGACCTACCACCACCACCACCTCCAGATGACAAAGCCACACAAGGTAACACCAGTGGGATTGTCCCTGTTGCTACACAGACATATAGTACAGTTCTATCTTTGATTACTTCTATTGCCCTTGGATTAGAAAGAAACAAGCGAGGCATCTTCCTGCACAGGTGACCTGAAAGCAGCAAAAAACGACCCAATTCCACAAGCCCCAGGTTTAGGAGAGTAAAAGTGAAGCTGCTCACATGATGGAAGTGCAGTGCCTAGTGCTCTTTAGAAAGAGGCCTTTAAGCATCAGGATTTATTTCTGCCAGAGAAAGGGTGTAATGACCTCTCAAACTCTCCTCTCTTACCCAAAACATACGTCTCATTGCATAAGACAGCAAATTATAGGTATGTGCCACAGAAAAAACTGTAGCAGAAAAACTGGGAAAGCTCTGAAAAGGAGGATAAAAATGAGGAGCCTTTTGCACAAGAGAACAGTCAAAAGTTGTTTCGAGGCATAGCTTTCAAATAAAATACGGTTTTCATGAATGGATGTATTATACAAGTAATATGCACATCTACATGAGACCCAGTTTTCAAAATTATCATACCTTAATGCAAAGCAGCGTACAAATACAATTAGACACACGAAAATACACAGATACATGATACACTATCCTAAAGCAGCAACAGGCAAAGTGATGCGTTTCCTACAAAGTCTCCACTGCAGATTGGATTTTTTTTAGAAAGTGGGGCTTGCAACCTTTGTTCTCTTTCAGAGCACAGAAGAAAAAATATTTTATAGCGACTAATAAAAAACTGAAGTACTTGACTTGCACAGCATCCCTTTCATGCATTTACAGAAGATTCTGACAGGCCGATTAGGGAACTTCACATCTTTCCATTACATCAGAAAGTTGCTGCATCTTAGTCTTACGGTAAGAAAGGTTAGTCAACAGATCAAGGAGCTACAATTCAGCTTAGCTGCCAATCGCCATCTCAAAACTGCCTTTATCTCCCAGAAAGGTTGTGGCAGATTTCTTTGTTTCCCTAAAATATTGATTTTTTTCCACAAGAAATAAATTACAGTGTTGACAAAGTAACATCAGCATGATTGTTCTAGAGTTTTTTTTACCCCAAACTAGTATTCTTCTAGCACATGAAGAATACAAACAATTGTCAATCCAGAGATTAGGATCTTGTAAAAGCAGAAGGATCCATCACAATGCACATGACCAGAACTGCAGCAAGAGTTGGAGTTCCTTCCTATCCAAAACTCTTCTAACTAACACTTTATTGGGGATTTTGAGTTGTCTTCATAAAGTAGCAACGTAATCTGACTGTCCTCATTTTTCTCTACATCTAAATGCAAACACTCTTCCCATCTTTCACTATGACAACCTGGGGCAAAACCAAAGGAAGTTTTTGATCATCTTCCCAATTTATAGGTGAAAGTAATGTAATCAGGGAGAACATATGTTATTCCTATAACATACATAACATTTCAATTAACAAGGTACAAAGTGGAAAGGAACTTGCTCTTAAGTTTCTTTCCCTCCCTTCACGCTTCCTCTCAGATTATTCTAACATCCTCCCAAGTACGACCTTCTCCAACTTATAGCGTGTTCAGCATAAGAAATCCTCCATTAAATCTCCCTGCAGTCCACTTGTTTTCACACACATATAAAAAAAGCCTTTGCTAGGGCAGAGGTCAGCTACAACATCCATACAAAGTGCAGAAGAACACTGTACATCCACTAAAAAGGTTGCTGAACACTTGAAGAAGTAGTTGTCAGCAGTGGCTTTCCGCTATGGGCTGGATTCTGCTCAAATAAAAGAGCGAAATAACTGACAATCTCTACAGGTCTCAATTTACTTCTTCTAGAAGGAGTACTATAGAAAGTTTATATCCACTGTACACAGATTAAAATGCAAATATCTAATTCTAGATCACTATTTCTTCCTCCCCGAGCAAGCAGGTTCTGAATATTAATGATGGAAGGGATATACATATACAGCATATACAAACTTCAATTGATCACCAACAAGAGCACATAATATATTACCAGATGTTGAAGAATTCCTGCCTGCAAACACTTTCAAGTCATTTAGGCAGGGCAGAGAAGGAATCACACCTTAGATCAAAGATTGTGCCCAAGATCATAAACTAAGACTTCAGAGTGGCCAAGAAGTTTGAGCCAACGTTCCCACTTTATCCAGTCACTCAATCCAGCAGCTACACGGCAATACAAATGTCAGTATTAGACACACTGCACTACGACAGCTCGCAATCACTCCAGGCGCCTCACAGATTTAACACAATGCAGACCCATACTAAAAGATCCCAGTGGTTAAACAAACGCGCAGTCAGGACCCACACAGAAGATATCCCGGCAGAGCACGCGGGTACCAGCTGCTGCAGCTCACGGGTCGCAGGAACCTCTTGCACAAGCAGCCGTACCTGCCAGGTTCTGCTTCCTACCGCTCTGGCAGACATGCAGCGACAGGTTAAACTTGGACAACAAAGTTACTAACCCTATATTTTTCCCCTGCCTCTGCACCAAGGGTTCCACACTGGAGGTGAGGACAGCAGATCCGTGAATCATTTCCGAAACCATGACATACATCAGGCAGCACACAAAGGTGAAATAACTCTGGTTTTGCCCACCTGAACGTACTGTTCTGAAAGCTATAACACCTGAGGAGCAGACTGAATGCTCCCACCCCAGCACCGTGGCATTAACAGCTTTTTAGCTCTTCTGTTCCAAGGTGCAGCTTGAAAACACAGCTATGGAAAACACAACTAACTGCTCCCAGAAAACGCTGCCTGTCTCCTCCGCCTGTGCAGGGTGGGAACATGCCAGGGAGTTGATATAAGAAACAAAAAACAAAACCGAAATAACATCCTACCGAAAAAAATGTATAATTTCCACAGGGGTCACAGAATAAGATAAGAATACCACAGGGAACCCGGCTTTAAGAGGCAGATTCCTCCAGGCCAGCATAAAACACGGGAAAATACTAGAGGTGGAAAAAGAATAATTCATTAAAAAGTTTATATTTTCTTTGCTAAATATTTATGTAATGAGAAGAAGGCTGCTTTCCTGACAAATCAAATAAGTAATAGTGTGAGGGTTTATTCCTATGCACACACGCAGTAAGTGCACATCTTACTTATAGTGAGATATTTTATATACTGAGATATATATACCGCTACCACCAAGCACAAGCCTGGAGGTGTGAGGAAAGGCACCGAACCTTTTGGGGTTTAAGTTGTTGTGGCACTGAGCCTCAGCCTGGCCCTGCGTCCCTGCCACCTCTGAGCAAGGTAACCACACAAGTGGAGGGAATGTCACCATATTCCTGCCTGGAAACCTGATATACAGGAAAGCATAAAAACACTGGGAATTATACAGATCCAAAGGAAGAGGCTTCAAATTTTCGCTATAATTAGGAATAAATATTAAAGAAACAACCTCAAACTGGCATTTTAAGAGTACCCAGCTGCACACTAACTGACCGTTTCAGTCCCAGTTCAGACCGAAGGGACAAACACCCCGTGGCCACCTCAAAACGCCTCAGAACGGGCGTCCCCACCTCTGCCACCCGGCACCGGGGCCGCCTCCCCTCGCGGTTCATCGCCGCCGGGTGACCCCACGGCGACAGGGCTCCCGGGGAGAGAGAGGGGCGCCCCGAACCCGGCCATACGCGCCGCCTCCCAGGGCTGGCGGCGGGAGAGCAGCCCCGGCGGCACCGCGGCTCCCGGCCCCTCAGCGGGCCCAGGCCCCCCCCGGGCGGCCGGCGGAAGCGACCCGCGGGCTTCCTGCCGCGGCTGCACCCACCGCGCCGGCCCCCCCGCAGCCCCCGCCGCGCTCACCCTCCGACAGCTCCAGCTCCAGCTCCGCCAGGCTCTCCCGCACCTCGGCCGGCAGCGGCACCGCCTCGAGGGAGCAGCCCCCGCGCTCCGCCGCCATGGTGCAGGCGGGCAGCGAGCGGGCCCCGCCAGAGCCGCCGCCCAGCGCGGCCGCAGGTGGGGCCGGGGAGGAGGCGGCGGCGGCGGCCCCGGGCCGGGAGCTGAGGGGACGGGACGGACGGGAGGAACGAGGCGCCGCTCCGGCCCTGCCGCCCCGCGCAGCCGCTGCCGCAGCGGGGGCCGCGTGCCGCGCGCGAGGGCGGGGCGGGACGCTCCCAGGCCGCCTCGCGCGGGGCGGGCACGGGCGGGCGCGCGCGCCCCCTGGCGGCGGGAAGCGGCGGCCGGAGGCTCCGCTGAGGGGAGCGGAGAGACCCGCACGGCCCGGGGGCTCCGGACACCCACCAGGAGCTCCCCGGGGGCCTGCGGGAAGGTCTCGGCACGACTCGCCCTACCCCTCACCCAGCGCTCTCCGCCCCTGCCCGCCGGTGCTGCGGCACCTTCTGGAAACACCGACCGAGCCCCGGGCCCAGTGTGGGAATCACAGAATGTGAGGGTCACCCCTCCCAGGGCTGTCCTGAGACATGCCCAGGTGCGAGACCCATCAGACCAGTCAGCCCTGGAGAACCTTCCAGACTGAGTGGGGATGGCACGGAGGGGTGTGGGACATGTTATGGGATCACAGAATGTCAGGGACTGGAAGGGACCCGGAAAGCTCATCCAGTGCAATCCCCCCATGGAGCAGGAACAGCCAGATGAGGTTACACAGGAAGGTGTCCAGGCGGGTTGGAATGTCTGCACAGAAGGAGACTCCACAACCCCCCTGGGCAGCCTGGGCCAGGCTCTGTTAAATTTGAGAAGAAACTTCTTCTCAGTGAGGGTAAGTGGAACCTCCTGTGTTCCAGTTTGAACCCATTACCCCTTGTTCTATCACTGGTTGTCACCGAGAAGAGCCTGGCTCCATCCTCCTGACACTCACCCTTTATATATCTGTAAACATTAACGAGGTCACCCCTCAGTCTCCTCTTCTCCAGCTCCAGAGCCCCAGCTCCCTCAGCCTTTCCTCACACGGGAGATGCTCCACTCCCTTCAGCATCTTTGTTGCCCTGCACTGGACTCTCTCCAGCAGTTCCCTCTCCTTCTGGAACTGAGGGGCCACAACTGGACACAATATTCCAGATGTGGAAACTACAGCAGGTCCATGGATCCCATGACAGAGAGTATGGGAACAGAAATTAGCCTTGAAGATATTAAGGTGTACCCATGAGAAAGATGGGAGTAAAAGAGTAACATTGACATATTAGCCAATGTTGCATTACTATTGCAGCCTGTTACCAATAGCAAAAGACACGAGCTGGTAAAGACTATATAAAAAGGCATTTGTGGCAATAAATGGAGACTGCTGTTTGTACTTAAGAACTTGGTCTATGTCATTTGTCCATCTCAACCGCGACAGCCCAGAGAACTGCTCCTGGAAACAAGAGCCTGCGTGTGAAACCCTGCTCAGGCCTGCGTAAAGAAAAAGAATTACAAAGGGAGAAGACTTGCACCTTTCTATCTCACTAGTTCCAGCGTGGCTTTGCAAGTGTGTTTGTGGATCCACAGAAGTATTTCAGCATGCGCCAGGCTGGCGTGAAGAATTTGCAATAATTCCGAGTGTGGTCATGTTTGTGTATGATGGTGGGGAAGAGAAGAAAAGTTGAAGGAGATTGATTTGTTAGCAGCACCTTTAGCTAGGAATGTGCTAAGTGAAAGATAAAGATTGGAAGGGGAAAAACCACGGAGGGAAGTCGGTGATAAAAGAATGGGATAAAATGGAATGCTGTTATTGTGGAAAACTGGGCTATTTACCCCTAGGGCAGCAACCATTTGAAATTACTAAAGGAAGAAAACTTGTAGGAAAGCCAGAGGGGCTGAAAATGTTTTTGCTGGTGGTGGTGGGTTTTTTTGCATGGGGAAACTTGTTTAAATTGCAAAAGGGCATATAATTGGTAAAGTAGGAGGTCATGACGTCGAGTTTTTACTAGAAGTGGAAGGTACCCTATCCCTTTTACATTTCACCCTAAAAAGATCTTAGACCGAAGATACGGTTGTAATAAACAGCACCCGCATTATTCAAATCATCATCAAACAGCACCCAGCACAGCAGGAGGTGGTTGTCACAGAGCGGGTGGAGGGGACACAGACCCCAAAGCCTGTGCCCCATGGAGACACCGTCCCTTGGACACTGAGGCAGTGATCCTAGAGAAATATTAAAATCCATACAAGTTTAGGAAACAGCAAAAAAAGCAAATAGGTAAGGTGGAAACAAATAAGCATACAATCTAACAACTCACTAATAAAATGCCATTTTAATAACTTTTTTTTTTTTTACAAGGAATCCAGCTATACACTATAAAAAATAAACACCAAAGAGACTCTTTGCAACTTACAATACAGTGACGCAGGCACACGTCAGCCGTTAACTTACTAATAATTTCACATGAGCATGTAAAACATGGTTTTAGTGAAAAGTAATTTCCTCTTAAAGTACTAAAATATAATAAAAAGAGTCATATAAAAATCTGATGCAAAAGCACTGCCCTTTATTCAGTTGCACAAGAGCTGGTAAATGCCTCCATTCAGTATGGGCCGACTCAGAAGGAAGCAGTAACTCGGGGAGCGGGTCGCGGGATGGAGCTCGGAAGCGTTCTTGTCACTTTTTCATGCTTCTCTGACGAGGTGGGCCTGGAACTTGTCCTAAATTTAAATAAAACAAATTAATATTTAAAAACTGCTTGTGTGATGAAGCAACGGGGTGCAGTTAGCAGCATGTAATTTCCACAATGTGCTTCATATGAGCTATGCTAAAAGCAATTACTGTTTTCATGAGCCGCCTAGGAACAATACAACATGAGATTTGGAAGTTCACACGTTTGCCAAAGTGAACCTTGGAGCCCCAGGTTAAAAGCATAAAAAACCCTTTAATCTGCCCTGGTGAAAGGGACATGGTTTAGTGCTAGTTAGGTTATGGTTGGATTTGATGATCCTGAGGGTCTTGTCCAACTGAAATGATTCTGTGATGTCTTCCTGTAACTCCTGGCATCATCGTTCTGGTAACACAAAAATTAAAAAAAAAAAAAAAAAATCATACACACTTCCCACAAAATTGCTATTAATGGTGTCCCAGTTGTGGAATACTTATTCCACATTTAGTATAAAACAAAATACCTTATTTCTATGAACAACTGTCAGGTTTCAACTCTAAAATGTGTTTATCTATATCTGCCATAAACAGCTACAGTAAGGGGGACACACACACCAAAACCCCACCAAGTCACGGTATTAAGGTTTCTACATCAAAGCCTGCTGAGAGCAATGTCAAAGTCCCCATATGGAAGTGTCACTGTAGCTGTTGACTTTAGCGACATTAACAAGACTAGGACCTGCAAGCAAAGGTAGCCTTTTGTTCAGTTTTGTTTTAATTTTGTTTTTTAATTAGATCAAGTCAGAGAGCCAGAAAAAGCAGGCAACACATTAGACTTTCCCCAGAGCTCCTGTGAATGCTGACAAAGCCAAGATTCCTCTCCATCTAGAGAAACACATAATTTTCAAGTTTAATTTTTCAAAGTTAACAATGCGTTGGGAATATCACACATAATCATAAAAAAATTTGCCTCAGAAGGGAACTTAAGAATCTTTATTTTTCCAAAAGCAGTAAAGTTAATAATGCCATTAATAAATTGTGGGGAAGTGCATGAGAACAATACAGCACCTCTACAACGCAGATCAAATGTCCAAATCTGGTACTGCTGAGGAGCCGGCACCATAGATGTGATTTGAATGAGCATCTACAATGACTGCAGGGCCAAGAGTCACTATTTAATGCTGTGATGTACAATTGAATCCCACAAAAATCCCCCCCAGAGCTGATCTGCTGCCAATAAGGCTCACAGGAGGGGCCAGCAGTAAGAGTACTAGTGACTGGCAGAGATTTGCAGATACTGTTCAATATTTTTGTCATCTCAGGACAACCAGTATCAAGGCCCACATCTTTGGGCAAAGGCTGAAGGACAATTACAGGTGGCAAGTGTGCCTGGGAAACAGCAGCTGACAACAGTTACGCTTAGTGAAAGAGACAAGCAAGGTGCAGATGTGCGATGGAATTCACATGGTCCTCCCCTGGCACCACAACTACATCTCCACCTGGTCATCTTTCCAGCTTTTGGCTGAAATTATGGGGAGCCAAGGGTGGCAGTTGGTGGAAGGAAGTAACCAGTGCTTGCCTGGAGATCAAGGACCACAGGGACTCTCAAGCAGCACGAGGAAGTAAACAGATTGTGGGGATGAGCAGCCAGAAGTAACACGGGGAACCAGCCCAAACAGACAAAAGGGATAAAGGCTGGACAAAAGCATCAGTGGCATCATCTGACCTGGTGGCCCGTATTACCTCAGACCAAGGAACGAGCAACATAGCCTGGCTGGGTGAAGCAAGGCTTGGGGAAGGTGCTCCAAAGGCCCTGGAGGAACGGCTGGTTTTTGTAAATATTACGTTTGTGTTGCTGCTTTGTGGTGGGCAGGCAGCATGAGGCTACCGCTGCAACACAACAGTTACACATACAAACAGAGAACAAGTTCCCTTTGTGTTCGGTCCAGCACAAATGACACTGCAGCCAGAGGTCCAGCTCCTTTTCCACAATCCTGATACACTGGAGAAGGTTTAGATATAACCTCAAATATAACAAAACATTGGAAAACACATCTAAACATATCTTGACAGGAGATGATTTGAGGATGACGTGATGACAGTTTATAAGTTCTTCCTTGGGACAAGGAATTTCTGTGATATAACGAAGATATAAGAAGAGTAACCAGAAGATTAAACTAAGTAAATTTAGTCTAGAAATTAGGTGGAAGTGTTTTAAATAGCAAAGATGAGAGTCACTACAATCCTTCGTGTGCTCTTTGATCAATCTTGGAACTAGATGGCTGTTCTTACCAGACTCCAATTTTTTTTTTTTATATATGCTATGGAATATAAGGGAGCAATAAATGAGGGAAGTATTATAGTTTGTGCTGCAGAGAAAGCCCCATTCAGCTATTACAATGGTTCTCATTGACTTTAAAGCAAATTAACTCTATATGAAACTTGATTTGAATGCAACCCTTGCTTATTTAGACTTGATAGCAGGAGGGGGCTAGAAATCACATGAAGTTATTCAGCCTTATCACTATAGAATTTCACTAAGAACTTATTTTGAGAAATGCCACACTTGGACTAGTTTTAGACATGATTCACAAAAAGGTTTTATTTCAGAGACGTACTTAGTTTTCCCTCTGCCCCCACAACTATAATTACTCATTAAAACGATGCTCTTTTCGTGCTTTAAGTGTTGTAAGCAATATATAGGAAGACATCTTGCAAAAAGCAGCCCAGACTGCTGGCAGCTGTGAGGGGTAACAAGGTGGTTCCTTACCTGGTTGCACACCCCCTAGTCTTTGCTGGATGACCTCTAAGCGATGGATGTATTCTGTTAGCGATCGTTCAGGATCCTGAGCAGGCACAAGGGACTTTTCTGAAGCTGGACTTGTGGATGGATGCAATCTTAAAAAGGGAAACAAATTATTTTCTTATTTTCATGCCATGCTCTCAAATAAATACAATAAAGTTATATTCATATAGGCAGCAATTCAGTGCAAAGCAAACTAGAGCAACAGCAAAAACCACCATCACCATAAAATTACGTATAAAAAAGTTATAGACTGGGCAGCTTTGTATACAGGGGAGTCAAAAGAAAGGATGTTTTGATAAAAGATGGATTATCTATAAATCTCTCTCTCCTGATATGCAACAGAAAGTCTCTCAGATAAGAAAGCTGCAGCCAGAGAGAGTCTTCCTTCTGTGGAGATGAACAGGAACATGCTGCCATCCAGGCATGTGCTCTCCTGTTCAGCAGGGAAAATACTGTCTTGAAGGAAAAGGTTGAGAAAGGAGACCTTTTAGATGGTACGCTGTGTGTCCTTTCTGGACATTAACAACAAATTTCAGATACTAGCAGAAATATACATTGAAGGGGACACGCTGTGCAAACATATTGCTATTTGGAGTAAGAGTTTATTTATAGAATCATAGAATCGTTTTGGTTGGAAGAGACACTCAAGATCATTGAGTCCAACCATAACCGAACTCTGGCACTAACCCATGTCCCTAAGAACCTCATCTACACGTCTTTTAAACTCCTCCAGGGATGGCGACTCTACCGCTTCCCCGGGCAGCCTGTTCCAATGCCTGACAACCCTTTCTGGGAAGAAATGTTTCCTAATATCCAATCTAAACCTCCCCTGGCACAACTTGGGGCCATTTCCCCTCATCCTATCACTTGCTACTCAGGACAAGAGACCAACCCCCTCCATGCTACAACCTCCTTTCAGATGGTTGTAGAGAGAACATCACCTGTGACATCCAACCCAGCAATCACTAGCTGGGGTTGCAGAACTGGCCATAACTCATGAAAAACCACAACAGAACATACCCCACAATTTCTCCACCTCCCATTCTGTGTGCGTGCACAGAGTCTGAAGGCAGCTAATACTAATGCAACGCTGTCACGTGGTATGGGAGCCGCTTCCACAGGATGCTCAGAATTAATGTCCAACTTGCACGGCAAAGGCAACAAGAATCACCCCTCAAAGGAGGCTGACAGGCATAGCCATTGTAAATCCTGTAGCATGTCCAAACTGAACTGGGGAACACCACTAGGAATGCTCCCAGTCCAAGAACAGACATGCTTAAAGCAAAGGAAAAGTTTTCTTCACTTATAACAACTTGAAACAAAAACATTTAGCAGATCGAAGACAACGAATTCATCTCCTTGTTCAAGTAGCTCCTCCCGTAAGTGGTTTTATTTTAAGGAGAGGCTGTCGGTCAGGCAGAGGCTGCAGACTGACCTGCTGTGTGAGCCATGAGGGGAGCGGGGAGAGCGGCTCCCGAATCTGGCAGAGCTGGTTCTGTGGCACAGCCCGGTGTCGCGGGTCGGGGGAGAGCCCAGGGGGACGGCGGGGGGCTGCTGCTCCTTCAGAACTTCTGTTCTGGCACCGGGGGCTGTGGGAAATGTAAAACAGTTAATACACATAAACCTAACAAATAAAACCCACAAGAACGACAGCACAGTACAATTGTGTTTGGTTTTAAATGAGGCTAAAATACACTTTCTACTGCTAACTGCCTTTTTTTTTTTTTCTTTTAAATCTGTTTGTTTTAACCAGATTTAACAGAAGTTCGACATTTTAATGTCAAGAAACTACTTCCTGCCAATGGAGAACTTGCACTGTTTTCTTTCTCCAGATTTGCTTTTTCATCAACTGCTGCTATATCCACACAGGGGATGTTCCAATGGCTGGTACAAGCAAAATATTTTTTTCACAAAATTTTCATTCTCGTTGCTCTAACTATATGTTACTGTTGACTTACACTCTCCAGCTTCAGATTCAGCAGAGATTTTTTGGTTTGGTGAAGGTCTGAGGGGTGAGGGTGGGGTGTTGTTTTGCCTTCATTAAAAAAGAAGAATCCCTTCTGTAAGCTCTTTAAATCATAAAAAAAGAAATGAAGTATTTTTTCATGAGGATGCCAAAATGCTATTTGGTAGTGAGGTAGAAAGTTCAGCATGCGTTTCAGGATTCGAGTTTCATAGGAACCACACCACTGTGGTTTTATGTAGGATGTTGTTTGTTTGGGTTTTGTGGTATATTTTATGTCTTGTTTTTTTAAATACGTGTTTCCAGCAACTTAGAAACAGTGAAAATTATGTAGTACCAGCTAATGAAGAACGCACTATTCCACTTGAATTTTGTTGAGTGTTGAAAAGCCACAAGTAATGGAATATTACATTAAATGGGACAGTTCTACAATATTGGGTTCCACATTAAGATGTTTGCTTGAATTCTTACAAACACATCCGTATGTAACTCAAAGGAACACAGTCCTTACTGATGAGTTTTACGAACACAAGACTCAGTTTCACAGCCTGAGAAACTGCAATAAAGGGAGAAGAGGAGCAGCTTGCCAGTGTTGTAAATTAAACACTCTGGAAGTTTTCCATTGTAATTTCTTACAATGGCCTTGTAAACTCATAGCCATTGTGTTCAGGAAATGGGCAAACGAATTTGTGTTAACAGGTAAGCAGATTTTGCCACCTCTATGGGTATTTTTTGTTTTTAAATGAAACACATCACTAAAGAGAAATTATGATTAAAACAATGTACTTGTCCAAAGCACTTACCTGTATTACCTCCTATGCTGTGAGAAATGGTTTCACCCTGTGTGGTCTTCTTGCTAAATTTGTTCCACTTTTTCACTAAAAACTTTAACCTTGGTAACAAAATGAATTTGTACAATCATTAAAACAAGCAAAACCACACTGAACTTTAATATTAACTTGCTGTCAGCATGAAATGTATTAAACAACATAAGAAACAATCCTTGCAGGTGTGAAGGAATAATTCTTCAGTCTTTAGAGTGAAGGCTTATCCTATTTTACTCTGCAACGATGCTCTAACTGTTGGAAAGGTTCACTTGGTTTTGCACTGCTCCTCTGTCCCCAGTCTCCAGAGAGTTTTGTGGCATCTCTTCCTGCCTCAGCGGAGCAGTTTGGAGGTCACTGCTCCTGTGTCCTTCGCTATTGCTGTCGTTATAGCATCCACATCAAAAAAAACAACCTGAAGACATCCTGTGGCATCTCCCAAAAGTCAAACTTGCTAGTAATCACTCTCACTAGACAAGGGAATAGCTCAGAAAGAATCACCTATTACTTTTAAGACTTTTTTTTTCATTAAATGGATTCAAAAGCCATTATCAGATGGCATATTGTGCTAAGTGCAGCTAACAAAATCCATCTGACAGTAAGTGACAGCGTATGATAGAATCATACCAAATGAAACACAGGCTATGGGACTCGAGAGGAAAACAATCCCTGATGAGATGATGACGTTCTCATACTAGACAGACTATCCTGTGAGTACAAATAGATAATGGTCAGACCTGGAAGGACATCAGTTTGTCATTGTGTGCACTGATTTGCAAATACATTGCACTTGGGTCTCTCTCAAAAGAGAAGCAGCTTTTTCTAGATCTGTAGTTCTGTACACATCAAACAGTGCTGACTGAAACGGCAGCTTGGCCAAAGTTACAGCTAACAAGTCACATTTGAACTAGTTTTGGAGATAGCTTTTGCTTAATATTAACCAAGGATAAACCACAGGAACTATCAATTTTAAAAACTTCCAAGAAAACACCGCGTTTGAGAGACAGTGAGTGTTTTGGCTTTACCTTGATACCGCGATGATTGCCCTGACCGCACATCTGAACTTGGTAAAAGGCCGGGACCGCGCCCCTGAAAGCTGCAGGTCTGCGGGTGAGGGGTAGATCCCCATCCGTGCTATCAGAGAGAGGGTTGCTTGCTCACAGTCCTGAAATCCACCAAGCAGCAGCAAGAGGTACTTCTTCTGATAAACTAGAGCCTTTCGAAAGCTCTCTGCTCTAAGGTACTTCCTATATAATCTCTGCAACTGGAGAATGAAAAAAAAAAAAAAAAAAGGAAAAACAAATTCCAATCCGTTAAGATTTAGCTACAGAAACTCAGAAAAGTTGGTGGCTTTTTCCAGCAATGTCTCTCATGTATTTTGCTTTACAAAATTGTAGAAAGCTATTTAATAATTATGAAGTATAGAAGCAGTGTATCTTTACCTCTAAAATGAAATTTTGAGCAAATATTTGTATATCAGACTCTGTGACTTGGCCAATTTTGGTGCAAAGCAGGGGTGCGACACTCTGGCAGTCTGGACACCATACTACTGAATTTCTTTATGTCCATGAAGTCTTGACTAGGCTAGAAAGTTTTGCTCATTGGTTGGTGTGCAGAAAACCAGCCACAAACAAGGTGCCTTCATGTCAAATGTCCACACTGTGGACAGGATGCAGCTGGCACAAAAGCTCCTGAGTTTGGAGTGTCAGACTGTCTTATATCTCCTGAATGTTTCAAAGCAAAATGGCCATACCCAAAACTCTAAAACAGTTTAACTTCTTAACAAAGAAAATAACATCTGCTTTACATGAATATTAACTGGAAAGCATGTTGGGATGAGTGCCCATCTCACTTCATTACAAGCAAATGTGTCAGAGGAACAAAGTATTTAAGATCGGGGTGAAAAGTTAAAAATAATGGATGTTTGATATTGTCACGCTTAAGCAAGAAATCTGAATTCCCTCTCATTTAAGAGTAGAAAGGGATTCCAAAGGGCTGGATTACTTTTGGTGCAAGTTCCTGTCTAACACTAACAAGTTACAAAGGAACATTTCTGATGAGGGACATAAGGGGAAAGTGTTCCTAATTTAATATGCAGTTTATAAAACTGTTGATCTATAAAGTCACCTTTTATAATAGCAACCAAAAAAAGATTACAGCAATAAGTTAAATGCCATAATCTAACAGATACTTTTATCCCTAGAAATCTGAGCTGTACGCATCCTGCTTCCTCTGCAACAAGAAGTTCTATCATATTTATTCAAACAATACAATTACTAAATTACCAGTTCTACACATGGCATGAATCCTTTAAGCAAGTCCCAAATGTTTAAAAGACACACTAATGGCTACAGCGTCGCTCGTTCATCAAGCTCCACACCAGCAGCATCAGGTTTACCTTCGGACTGGAAGTTTCTCCCACTGGTTTGTTTTCAGTTTCAGCAGTCGCTTTAGCCAGTTCAGATTCAGCCTGTTTCAGTGCGTTCTGCAAAATGTTTCTCTCTCGCTGCCAAGCGTCTCTCTCCAGTTCGTGAACTGAGTCAGTATTGTCCGTAGATCTGATCTAAAAAAGAAACCCAAAGGAAGTGAGCTGTGACCGTTTCTGCACATTACTTCCACTGCCAAACATCTCAAACTGAATAAGAATCTAACCTTATGGACAAACCAACACATAAAAACAAGCCTGAAAATTAGCAATGGCATTCAGTGTTAAATGGGAGGATGGAGAGCTGAAAAACACAAGCAGCCCTTCTTAAGACGTATCAAATTAATTTTTGATCAAGCTACCCCTTCTCTGTAGATCTGTCTGATCAGGAATCCTGTTCCCTTTAATAACAAGACACTTGGAAAAGGAAACAAATCATCTGGCTTCATTCCATATCCACAGGCAGCACAGGAACTGTGAAGAAAGTGTCTGTGTATACACATGCCTGCACAAAACCGTGTTGTGAAGCGTCTAGAGAAATAGATTCTGAAAAATGACAATCAATTCAGAGAAATTCAGTTTTGTGGAAAGTCATCTCTTGTAGGAATGAGACTCAACTCCAGGTCCAATTCTCTGTGGAAGTTCTGCCTTCAGAACCCTCTTCAGATCAATTATCAATTTAATGGTCAATGGTTACATCAGTGTGTGATCCAGCAGACCACAGAGAAACAAAAGATATCTTTTGATGCAGTTCATGTTTTATCCCTTGAAATAAAATCAGGGCATCAGAGGAGCCACTACACACTACTGACCCAAATTTCTCCTAGCAACTTATTTAAGTACAACCTTATTAGGATTTGGAACTTTTTCGGAAGTAATTTCTGATTAACGCCTTAATACACTAGCACGTGCCATTTACATTTCTCTTCTATGAAGAGCACAACTTTTCAAGTAAAATAATCTTAGAAAGTTTAATAAATCACAGCCATCTAAGTCTTTTTGCTGCCTGCAATATCTACAGCAACAAATAGGGATTCCAATGCCATCTGCACCTTCACGGCACATCGTCCACCTCCCTCCCAACTTTATAACTCCTTTAAAACTTCTGAAACAAAGGCTCTCCACTTCTCAGCAAATTTAAAACAGATTTTAAAAAATTATTCTAGATCTAACACTACTTTCAGTACTGTTTTGAAATTACGTATTTATTTCTGCACAAGTTAAACTCTTGTCCTGTATTTATTATCTAATTCACAGACGTAAGGTAAGCACTATGGTCCCACCATGCCAGCCATTCTACAGACCTGCAAAAGCTCAATTTGAAGGCAGTAACAGATACTCGTAATATCCAAGATCCATCTACCCACTTGATTTCTGCTGCACCAGCTGGCATTTGATTGACTGATTCCACATTTACTTTCGCACAGATTTTTCATCCTGGCATTTTGACAGTTTCCCTGTCTAACAGTCCCCAATTTATCACAACTCAAGAAGGTAATAACAGTAAATTCCTTTGGTCTCCAGAGCATGTGGTTCAGCACCTTAAAGGAAGGAGAAATTCAGGGAGGAGCCTGAAACAAAAGGCAATTCTGGAAAAAAATCAAAGCCTGAAAAGAGGGCAGAGAGGAGGGTGTTTGTGTCCACAGAAGAGAAGGATATAAAGCTACAGTTTTCACTCTGTAAGCTATAGAAAGGCATATGTCTTTATAGAGCTCCACTAAACTAGTTTTTTGTTAAATAGAATATAAGTCAAAACACTTCAGTCCCTTTATTTTAGTGTGGTCACAGTCCCTGGAGGAGGCAATTGCAAAGTCTGGTCCAACAGGAGAGGAGCTGTTATTCTGCATGGCATTCACTGGCTTAATGTTCAGAGGGCTGCTAATTGATGGTAATGAGAGCCTGGAAAAACTAGAAGTTGTGAAAAGCATTTGCAACAGAGTTCCCAACACGGAAGGTCTAATGGCATCAGAGCAAAAACAAACAACCCGTGCTATTTTTTTTTTTTCCAGCAGAGTAATAACTTGGAGGGAGCTGAGCCAGAAAAACAGCTCAGCTCTGGAGGGAGTTCTGCTAAGTCAGATTTAAAAAGAGCCATAAGGTTGTCTGGTTCCCCCACAGGCTTTCTGAGCATTTTGTCCACAGCGGAGGGACCTAAAGCTTTGGGGGAAGAAGGTTTAACCACAGTAACACCTACCTGGGAGGAGGTCACATCCCCCTCCTGATGGATGGAGATGATCCATTTGGCAGCCACCTAACTGGTTGCACAGGCAACAGAAGGAAAATATTTACTGTCCTTTGTAAGCACTTAGGGAGAGTTTGCATCAGGCCTGGCCAACTTGTCATATACCATGAGTTATACTGCAGAGCACAGGAGAACAGTATAAGTTACCAAAGCTTCTTCACCTACCAGACAGTCTGAACTCTTTCTTAAAGGAGTGTTTGCTGTGGATCTGCTATCAAGCAGAGAGAGGCTGAATCAAAAAGAGCCAAGACTTAGCCCTAAATCCCCAAAATTTGTCTGAAAGAGCTGCAATGCAAAGATCTCTTTTTTTATTATAAGAGAGAGATAGAAATGACAGGGCAAAGTTACCTGGTGAGTGAGATGGAATCTAAGAGCTATGTACTTGGTATCAATAGACCTGAGCTCAGCCTTTGATAACCCCCAGGCTTGTATCAAACAGTATTTGCAACACCACAAACATCAGTCAAAACACTCAAATAACAAACCTTTCTCGCACTTTTCGAAAATTACTTGACAATTTGCTCAAAAACAACTGTCTTTGGATGCACAGAGAAGCAGCAGCAACACAGCCCAGGGTGGCAGAAGCAGACTGCAGCACAACAAAATAGCGAGAGTCTGCTACTAAAATATGTTGATATAATGACAGTGCGAGTACAAGAGTGTGTCCTTTTTCCGTCCCCAAGGCAAAACACATTTTTCCTCAATGTTTTACCAAATAAGGAAGAGGAGGGGGAAAATAAAAAATTAAACAAACAACAACAAAAAAAATCAGCTTATATGTGTACTGCAACCCAAAGTATACAAAACAACTTCACTGATAATTGACCAATATATGCTGGTTTTCTTACCTGAGATGCAGGAGTAGACAATAAATCTGATTTTAGTTCCTTTAATGTCTGCAGTAAAGAGGCTACAGCTTCATCATTTGATGCAGACCAAATGTTAACTGTTCTGTAAAACAGAAATACTTTTCTTAACATCAAATTGATTTATAGTAATGTTAATGTACATTTGATTCCTTCTCCCCACTGGATGACCTTTACATTTTGAGGCTGTACTTATGGATTATTCATCACACAAAATACTATGAATACACACAGGAACTAGCAAGTTTTGCTAATTTTTAAGAGTAGAATTTCTAAATAGTGCCACATAGGATTTATTCAGAAGTCTGTATTTTATACCAGTCTGAAATTCTACCATGCAAATCTAGGCTACAGCAAAACATCAGTAGTATTTTACTTTGCTGCCAAAGAAATAAGAAATTACTGCTCTTCGGCCACTCAATCCTGACACCTTGTTTTTCCCTGCCATGCTCCATGGAGTTTCCCATTCTAATCCTGCAAATGTGTTGATTAACCTGTTTTTTGATTGCTCTCTAATTAGCGTTCTGCAGTTGCCAAACTACCCAATTGACTCTTTCCCGTAGAATGATAAAGAAAACTGTGTTATGAACAACTACTCACTTATCTACAGTTTTATATACGAACTCATTCAGGTGCACAGCTACAAAAAGCAACTGCTGTCTTATCTTCTCCAGCTGTTGTTGCTGCTGTTGCAAATGGGATTTTTCACTTTCTTTTGTCGTGGCCTGTTTGGCATTTTGCTCTTTGTTTAAGTTACACAACAGTTCTTGCTGGCGCTTTGGAGATGGGTGATTTCTTTCTCTTTCTTCTAATACCGCCAGTATTTCCTGCAGCTCTTTAATTCTTTGTGCATCCCTCTGGTGTTGCCGTTCTAAGTTTTGCTATTTGAACAGAATAAGTAGTAGTTAATTGCATCTTCTACATATATATACATACTCACATATAAGTGGTTTTTTGTTTGTTTGGGGCTTTTTTTAATACACAAACTGCAAATACAAGCGTGACACTCCCATAAATAATCACAGCTCAGCTTCAACTTAGATTATAAATGGACCTCACTGGAGTACCCCATTGAGCTGGTCTTCCTTGGAGCAGTGGGACTGTAGTGGATAAACCCCACTTCTGCTTGGTTCTCCACTAACACTTCTGGTTAGAATAAAGCCTATTTGGAGCTTATCACCTGCCTAAATTGGTTTTGGAGCTTATAACCTGCCTAAATTGATTTTTGGGGTGCCCCCATGACACGGGGCCACGAGGAAGGCATTTAATGACACGGGAACAGGTATTTTCTCCATCCGTTTCCAGATGTGGTGACTGAAAAGTCTCCAGAGGTCCTGCAAAGCCTTTGTCGTCCTCTAATGAAAGTGAAGGAGCTGAGGGACAAGAAGGGTGAAACTGATACGATCGCAAACCATAATTAGGAACCTAGCTCAAAATAAGGGCAATGACATGAAACCTAGCTCAGTTCCATCTCTGTTTAAGCCATATTCTTCTCCATCTGTTAACAACCGGCAATTCCCAGCACAGGCAGGGATGTGAAGATCAACTTCTGGCAACAATAAATCCAGACACAAACCCCTGAAAACGGCTGTGTGTGAGAAATGCAGGAAAAGAGCTCATCTAATGCATTTCTCAGAATTCTTTGTTCAAGGGAAGGAAACATTTCAGTTAAATAACGCCATCCACAGGGTTAAATCCCAGCTGGTGGCTATTCCAATGTAAGGCAAGGCTTGCAGATGCATTCTCACCAGTCTCTCCTGATCTCTCTGCCAGTCCTTCTGCTTCTCTAGCTCTGCTTGGTGCTGCTGTCTTCGCTCTCTTTCCCTCTCCTCTTTCTTGTTTTTATCTTGCTCTTTCATTGTCTTGACGAGCGACTGCAGTTGTTCCCAGTCGGCTTTCAGCTTCGCCTCCCTTTCCTTCTGGGCCTCCAGGGACCGGATTACCTCTTGCTTTTGACCCTGAAGAGATTCCAGCGTCGCTCGCAATTTGTCGCTGGCCTCTCTCTCCTTCTGGGTTTCTTCGCAGCACATCTGTACTTCAGCCTCGAGCTGCCTTTGAGAACGAATGGCCTTCTGGTGCATTTTCTCAATAACGGCAGCTAGCTCTATAGTTCGGGACCTCTCTTCTTCCAGCTGGGCTTGGAGCTCTCGAACAAAGGCTTGTTCCAACAGCGACTCCCTGTGCTGACAAGAAGCACCTTCTTTCACTCTCATGCTCAGCTGTTCTGTCAAAACGCGTTCGTGATTCAAGGAATTCAGGAGCTCCAGCGAACGATTTTTCTCAGCATCAATATTTCTCTGGAGCTCCAACAGTTTGGTCTTTTCCTGGGACAGCAACGCTTCGCAGCGGGAGTGCTCGATCTGCAGTTCCTTGCGGAGATTGTCGTTTACCGTCTGCTCGTGCTCCAAGGATACAGAGAGCTGGCTGTTCTGCACCAACTGCAACTCCAGGGCAGCCTGCAGCTCCTGTTCAAAAGGGGGAAACACATATTAATAGTCCAGCACAAACACTCATATATGGGGCAGGCTGGCAATCAGCAATTCTCAACCTCCTGCTTTACCCAGGAAGAAATTCAAGATTGAACTAGAGTAGTTCAAGTATTAGAAAGGTTAAATTGAAAATTACAAGTTTAACTGTCTAATTGTAAGTGCCAGAAGCATGGTTGTGAGCAACATGACACCAAGTAACAAAACCAGAGATTATCATGTTAAAATACCTTCCAACACGTTATTTTTTAATTCAATTAGTAAGACCCTCAGTAGGAAAATTGCTATTCTTCACATCATTCAATCACCTTCATAAGCGATGTCTGAAGCGGAAACCATAGAATCATATAACACCAGGTTGGAAGGGACCTCAAGCATCACCTGGTCCAACCCTTCTTGGCAAAAGCAAAGTCTAGACAAGGTGGCTCAGCACCCTGTCCAGCTGAATCTTACGTGTCCTATGTTGGGGAATCCACCACTTCCCTGAGATTATTCCAATGGCTAAATGTTCTCATCGTGAAATACTTCCCTCCTCTGTTTGTTTAAATCAACCCGTGTTGATTTAAAAAGAACCAAAAATGTAAGAAGTAAGACTAGATGTAAAACTTCTGGATTTTACAGCTCCTATCTTTAAAACAGACAGTACAGACTGATAAAAATGATCCATCCCTAGGTCCATTTTGAGAGTTATCTGTTACCATTTGGTTATGGTTTTCAAGTTTATAAAAAGGCTAATGTTAAGTCTCCCTCTTTTTCCAGTCACTGTAGGCCTTTTCCAAGAATAGTCATTGCTGTTACAGTATCAGAGAAAAAGCTGTTCATTTGCTTTCTGCTCAATTTAGAAGAAAAGGAACAAAAAAAGACTTTGGTTAACCTCCAAAAACCACATGTTAAATTGGAAAGGCTCCAGTTACTCTCTGCCAAGCATGTGTATCATTGGGTTGTTTGCTTTATAATCTCAGTTGATCGTACACATCACATCCTCACAGCACGTTTGCTCTGGAATAACGGGTGCAGTTGCACAAGTGTAGAATGTGGCTCGCCCCACAGAGCAAGGGCAGCAGAAAACTGACCCAAATAATGTAACTGTGGAAGCGTAAAGCTCCAAAAACACTAAGAAGATACAAAAAAGGCAGACATACAACTTTTGCTTATTTCGGCATGTGCAATTAAGGAGGGTAACAAACTAAAAAACAAAGTAAATGCTGTGCACATTCAGTAGAAGTTTGAGGGCTTTTAAATAGTTATTAAACAAAAAACATTGAGCATAATAAATACCGCAAAAATAACTTATTAGTTCACCTCCCTTGGTGCATGAAGTTAACTGAAGCACTGAGATGCAGGGCATTACCTCCAAGGCCTTTGTCTTTTCATCTCCTGCTTTCTTATGCTGAAGCTGTTGTTCCTCAAACAAACCTCGCAGCTCCGTTTCCTTCAGATGTGCAGTCTGCAAGTCTTCAAGTGCAGCTGTCAAATCTTTTTCCTTTTTTTCCAATGCGAAACTGCAAAGTTCAAAAATACACAAAAGACATCAGGCAAACAAAAGTAAAAACCAAAGGACTAAGACAAAAGCTGCAGGAGTGAGGTGCAGGAAGGACACAAGGAACCAGCCTTGTTCTCTTTTAGTACGCCTCTACAACATGCACTTGTTTCCACAATCTTCTCAGTCAAGGCTACAGAAAAGGTAAATACGCGAATTTGGACTGAAGATCAGGTAAGTTTAAGCAGTTAGTAAAGAAAAATGAACAGATCTGTGAAAAGAGACAGCGGTTAGTTTTCCTCTTTGTGTTTCCAAGTGCTGCGCCATTTGTGGATCCAATGAGTATACAAAGCTCCTTCAGACCTGTTGATAAATCAAAGAATAAATCTACTTCTCACCATAACTGGTTTATTTCCCTCTGAAGCTTTTCCAGGGATTTCTGCAGCCTTTCATTCTCTTGCTTACTTTCATATAACTCTGCTTTCAGGGCTGTTTTCTCTTGATTCAGGAGATCACATGTTTCAGAGGTTCTCTTCTGCTCCTCAGCCAGGGTGCTGTGCAAGTCACTTACAACAGATTTTTCCTGCTGAAGCTTATATTCTAATAATTCAACTAGAATAAGAAAATGTTATCAGTTGTTTGTATTACAGAGAATTTGACAATGTGTTATCAGTTACACTGGTTCAAATGGAGGAAAAAAAAATCAGCTGTGTTAAAGTGGTTTTGTCTGGATAATTAATTTATTTTCAAACATATGAATCAGCAGAGAGATGCACATAGAGAGAGCTGGTCTATCTCTATATACTGGCTCTGCTGCTAAAACTTTCTGAAATTCATGCCCAAGTCTCTTCACCCTGGGGATCCCAAAGCAGAAACTTCTCTAACTACCAGGGCAAAGTGAAAAGAACAGGAAAGCTGATGAGACTGTATGAGCTACTGTGATATATTGGAAGCAACCTGTTACTAATGGATTCTAAACTTCATGAACCCATTTACTAGCAAACATATGCATAAGGAAAACTAACAAAGGTATTTTACTGTTGTTGATGGGTTTTCTACATGTGTATGCTATAAAATAGTCACCCTTCAGTTCTATTGCTTTGGGTTATTTTAAAGCTCATCTTTGCTTTTCAGATTTTTCTTAACTACTAATATTAGAAAGAAGAACTCCTTCCTCTGCTAAAATTGTAGGAAACCTGAGGGCATTAATAAAACTGAAGAATTGTACAGCATCTGCTTCTTTGCAAAACCATCTTTTTGTTCGTTTTATCTTCTAGGCAAAAAAGGAAAGAACTGACATAAAAGAGCAGGTAACAAGAACCTTGTGATTACTACCTTTCCTCCGAAGGTGATGTTCTTGTTTGCTCCCATGATCTTCTGCCTTGGTGAGGGTTTCCTGCAACTGCTGCAGCTTCTCCTGGTTCTGAAGGTGCGTCATGCGGAGCTGAGCTCGGAGATCTTGTATTTCAGAGAGCAAACTGTTCCGGTCTGAGGAGAAAAGGTGCTCTACAATCATCTGCTTCTGTTCCTCCTGAAAATGAACCAAGTCCTGTTAAATCTGCAAGGCTATTCCCATATTTTCTACAAAGATAAACCCTCAAGAAACCCTTAAAGTACAAGTTCTATACAGAGGGAACTTCAAATGACTAAGTGCATTCTTCATGTTGATATTAAGTAAAAAAGAAAAACCTCACTTCACTAGATTCCAAATAGAGTAACAGTTATTAATAATAGTTTATACATCGTAGTTACAACAAGCCATCTGGTCTGAACCTAAATACTAAATATTATCAGCAAAAAATCCCAAGCAGGTATTGAGTTAGCTCAATACGTACCCTTTGCACAAGAAGTCTGTGAAGCTCTACATGGAATTCTTTCCCTCCCCTTTTTATCCAATATTTCCTTTTCACAATCTCCAGGTCAGTATTTTTCTGAATGCTAGCTAAAACAATCCACAGGTTTTGCAGCACAATATACAAAGTTTGAGAAAAACTGTACCAAAACATAGACTATAAAGGCTTACTGATCCCACACCACCTGGATTAATGCACAAGGTAAGATTTAACAACAGAAGTAGTAAAAGTGTAAAAACCTTAAAAAATATGGGGGAATAGATGAACTGATGTATGACCGTAACACTTTAAGAGGCTTTCTTACTTGTTGTTTCATGATGTACTCCAGTTTTTCCACTAATGAAGCTTCATCACCAGACCCAGGATTGGAGAAGTGAGACTTCAAGTCAATTTGCAACACATTTCTCTCCTTTTCAAAGATGCTCTGTACTGCTTGCAGAAGTTCTCCTCTCCAGTCAGCAGCAATACCTGAATGTTCCTGTTAAAAATACACATATATGTATATACTTTTTTAAAAAAATGGCATCTCTTGACAATCTCAAATGCATTGTCTTTCATATCATTACTGTGTAAGAACATACCCGTTAATTTAAGCACGCCAAAGGTGAAGAGGCCTGTTCAAATCTCAGAAAGTCCCTTGCTCCTCATACTTACATATATACACACACATACACACTAACTACAAAACAATATATATTTCTATATATATAAAAAACTGGTTACCTTGTTTTAAAGGATATTTTTCTTGCCCTACCTTGTCTCTTCTATCTGCCACCTTGCTCAGGTAATCTTTCAGTGACTGTATTGCATCCAGCAAGGCTAAGCCCTCCTTCTGCCATCCCTCCATCACTGCTCTGCTCTGATGAACATTCTTCAGCTCCCTAAAGCCAAAGGGATGCTCTGACAAAGCCAATATTTTGCGGCTCTCTTCATACACCATCTTGAGCACATTCTGAGAAGGAGAAACAAACAAACAAACATAGTATTAGGAAACAGGCATCAGCATCCTGACAGTGCAAGAGTGCGATGGGATAGCACTAGACAACAAAAATAATACCGCCTAACAACCAAGGTCAATATTTAAGAATACAGTGGCTACTGTATTCTTAAATCCTGTATTCACAACATTAAAGCACAAATGCCAGCGCATCTTACTGCTGCGTACATCAACACGCTAATATGCAGTTAAGCCAAAGGACCGTACCGTGTTGTTTCTGAACTATTTAGCCAAATTTCCTGGGAATAAATTACATTCTATTCAAGTCTGAAGGCATGTCACTAAAGCCCAGTGATGCCAGAAAACTGAATTATGTATTTAGACAACCTTGGCTTAATTTAGCAGATTATGTACAAATAACATCTCCCAAAATAATCAGTCTTAATAATTTACGCAGTGGAAATAGTTTCCTCTGACATTGTCAGGCAAAATAAACTCTTTTAAATAAATTCCCTGTTCACAAACTATTACATCATGCACAGATGTTTCCTGGTTGCTTTTCAAGGAAGGTCACTGGAGATTTAAGTCCTTTTCTCCATCTATCTCATCAGAAACATCCCAGCCTCGATGTGGAGCTGTTCCTCGTTGCGACTCACTCCAACAACAACACAGATTACTTTTCTTTAACTCTTTATAGTCTTTCTTCACATCTATTTTGACTGACTCAACTTTTGAAGCAACTTGGGTTGCTTTTCTGTCACCAAAATCAAAATAGCGATTATTTCACGAGCAAATCACTGCTCAGTGTTCTGTTTATTCTTCCTGTTCCTTGAACTGACACTGAAAGATCCTTCCCCGCCTTGCAGTGGTGTTTCCACAGCTCTCCAGTGTATCAGAATGATAACAACAGAGAGGGGAGCACGATGGCACCTAACTATACTTATTTATGCAACAGCTTTCTGTAAAGCCTCCAAGACAAACCCACAGATTGGGTCAATAAGTTCTTGTACTGCCACATTCTGGAACATCACCAGTTCTGCCCTGCCAAAGCTTATTTAATTCTAGCAAGTACAAGCAAGACAAATATTACGGTTTACACTGTAAAGGTACCAGCTAAACATTTTATATTAGTATTTCGCTTTTGCTGTTTCTGTTTTAATTTGCTGGTATGTTTATGTTAATCACGTATTACCTTCAGCTGTGGTGAAAGTATGTCCTTTTCTCTAGTCAATTCCATAACATCTGGAAACATTCCACAGTACTGCAGATAAGGCATGAAACTGGCATCTAGGTGCTCTGATGTTTGTAGCTCCTGTTGTAATTTAGCTGCCAAATTGGAGCTGGTATCTGAAGAAAAAGACAGCCCCCCCACACCCTGAGTGTTACAAAGATGAAAAGAACTTGAAATCGGCATATCCACTTTCCAAATAACCGCAGTTTCTTCTACTAGTGTGAATGCAGGGTCCGCTGAAGTTAGTTGGTTGAGATCTCATCTAACTTAAACAAGTAGAAAGGCTGTAAGTTGCCTTTAGCACCAGATAAAGTGTTTCAGTTAAGTCAGGACTCACTAAAACCCCATATAAAGCCGAAAAGCTAAAAGCAGACTTGCACTATCACAAATATACAAGTCTTTCTAAGAAAGTATCACCTGACAAAGGCATTTGCTTTCATATGAAAGATCTACAGGAAAAGAAAAAGAAGAAGCGTTATAATATTTTTATACTGAAGTTAACAAAAGGTGAAAGGAATCTACAAAGTTAACTTACTGCTGCCATATCCATCGCTCATTGCATCTACAGCAGATGCTCTTGATCTTACATCATCTTGTAAATCAGAAGGGGTTAAAGTCAGATTATCAGCTTCTCTCATCTGCTTGAAAAGAATTTTTCACATTAGTTATTTGAATCCAGCTGTAGCGTTGTCTGCATTTATAACAACTTAGTGACTAGTGCAGATTTTGGCAAATGCCTGTTTCATCATAGTGACAGAGATGGTACATACCACAATGAATGCAGCATTGGTGCTCTTTAGCACCTACTCCACCTCATTTTTTTCTCCTTTTCAATAGTCTTAAGAAACAGACATATATTTATAAGGAATTGCTCTTCAAGAGCAAGGCACAAAATATACATCTGAAGATTAATTTTCCGAAGTACAGACTTTACCTTTGTGTGAAATGATACGGACACAAATATAAAAAATACTTCCTTTAAAAAAGAAAAACCTCTATTCTTCAAGTTTTAAGACTCACTCCAACAACAACACAGATTACTTTTCTTTAACTCTTTATAGTCTTTCTATATATAACTCTTCTAACACTCAACAACAGATACTCATAAGTGGAGAACTGCTACAGTAAGTTGAGTACTGTGGTAGCAAAAAAGTTTTACTGGTTTTAGCTCAGCTACTTGCACATGAAGTATTATCACAAATTTATCAGTTACTTCCACGTAGCATCACTGCCAAAGCACCAGAATTTGAACAGTTCTCTCAACAAATCTTCCAAGAGCAACACCTGTATTTTTACTGGCACCACATCGGCGCATAAATGTACAGGACACAAAGCCTGCTGTAGGCAGCTTATTGTTCAATTTTAGGGTTTAGAAGATTGTTTTCAAATATTAGAAGCAGTGGTAAACAGTGTTTTAATACAGAATTTGCTCCACTGTCTGACAGTGAGAGAGGGACAAGCAATCCCACATTCAGAACGTGACTGGACATTCCCCTCTCAGTGTGTAAATTTCTGCTACAATGATCAGAGTTGGGCAGAGCTGAGCAGTCTTGTTTAATTAGACTGAAATCCAACATAAAATATCACATACCAAAATCTTCTTCTCCATATCTTGGTCATCATCAACAGAGTAGGTACTTTCAGAGAAAGCTGGAGATTTTCTGCCTGCTCCCACTGCTGCTTCCTCACTGACATTTTCATACAGGTTAGAATATCCCAGCAATACGGAATTGTCATCTTGCATGGATGACCTCGTGTGCATGATTTCAAAATCTGTGCTTCCAACTTCCGAAAAGGGTGTCAGATGAAGCATTGGTTGAAGTTCCATGCTTGTATCTTGCTTTCTCACCATCTCAGGTGAGCCCCATGAAGCCACGTCCGCAATGGAATTCTGGAAGCCTTTGGAAGTTTCTTTGCCTATGTCCAAATTGTGTTTTGGAGAATGGGGAGTTTGATGAATTTCCAACATTTGATGGGAACGCTTTTTCAAATCTTGCTTGTCCTCAGACTTGTTGATCACATCCAGCTCCTGAGGCAAGATATTTTCTTGTGATTGCTTCATCTGAGTTTTTGGATTGATATTGTGAGTTGTCAAGTCAAACATAACTTCATATTTTTCCTACAATGAAATAACACATATTTGCTGTTTAACGGAATTTAAATATGATTTTACAAACTGAAAAACATGCATTTAAAAATATCTTCTCAAATTTAACAGTTGTATCTATTATTATTCCCAGGTTTTATGTAAAAACGATGCAACACTTTTGTATATTTGATACGCCAGCTAACCAAGCTTTTATCAAGAATATCATCGACTGGAAAAAAAAGAAAAATCCGTACAATAAGCAAAAGTATTTCTGTAAAGCTGACCTTTGTATCAGTCAGGAAAAAACTGTAATCCTTGTAGCTGTGTAGATAATCTTCCTGTTTTCAAATAAATACAAATACAAACTGTTGCTTTCCACACTGGACAAATACCCTGAATTATCTTAAGGCTTAATTCCTTACCCAAGGCACCAGGAAATAATGGTTAAGAAGTCATCTACTGACATTCCTACACCTGCCGTTTCAATGCAATGTTGACCATCTACTTAGAGTTGCTGGAGGGAACAGTAGCATGGATTTCCATATCCCATCATGTGAGACACACAGCAGCCACACACACCAACATGCTATATGATGCTGAAGGGAGTGCAACATCTCCCTTATGAGGAAAGGCTGAGGGAGCTGGGGCTCTGGAGCTGGAGGAGACTGAGGGGTGACCTCATTAATGTTTATCAATATGTAAAGGGTGAGTGTCAGGAGGATGGAGCCAGGCTCTTCTCAGTGACAACCAATGGTAGGACAAGGGGCAATGGGTGCAAACTGGAACACAAGAGGTTCCACTTAAATATGAGAAGAAACTTCTTCTCAGTGAGGGTGGCAGAGCCTGGACCAGGCTGCCCAGGGAGGTTGTGGAGTCTCCTTCTCTGCAGACATTCCAACCCGCCTGGACACCTTCCTGTGTAACCTCATCTGGGTGTTCCTGCTCCGGCGGGGAGATTGGACTGGATGAGCTTTTGAGGTCCCTTCCAATCCCTGACATTCTGTGATTCTATATCCAAAATATTTGGTGAGACCATGCTTCTACCTTTTAGTGGCCTGTTCCCACAGGGGTACTCTACCCACTTTTTAAAATTATTATTTTTGCAAGCATCAAACAGCAAGCTTAGGTCTCCGATGATCAGCGACACTGAAGATCGCTTGTCAAGCTCTGACTCAACAAAACAGACACACTAGGTCAGACCAAAGTCTTTCTACCCAACCACGACCTCCAACAGAGGCTGACGGGACACAGCCAGCACAGACACACAGATACATCCCTGCCTACAAGGGCTCGCATTTACTCAGCGTTTCTATATAAAGAGCTTTCCTTCCTTCCCAAAGCTTCTTGAAGTTATTGTTCTTTTCCTATGCCCTCAATGCTCTTTTCAACCAGGAGGTATGTCACAGACACCATGGGAAGGCTGCTACTCCACTGCTCCAACAGTCCCACCGCTCGCTCCACATGCCAACAAGTCAAACCTTCTTCTGTCTTTCAGCCTCTCCACTCGCTCCCCTGGAGCCTGACATCCAAACAGAACATCTCTGAATCATGGCGTGAAAATACCTTTACTGTCTTCCTTGTGACCTCAGGGATCCAGTGTGCCCATCACCAAGCGATTTAGGAGCCCTAAGCCCAGCTCCCTGTAATTCCAGGGCTTACTGATGCTATCAACACAAACTCCTAAGGGAAAAGTAGGCACAAGTGTGCTCACAGCAAAGGCTGTGGCTCTTCTGTGGCAGAAAGGAGAATCTAGAGCACATATTGAGCATGCCAAGCTGCAGCTTCTCTTCTAACACCTCCACAACTTACACAGAAGGTCTGTCTGCCTTGCTCCCTCCACTTTTTTCATCTTCAGTCCGCCAGGCATTGAATCCTCTCAAAGCCCCCACCCACTGCTTTAAGAGGGACTTGTTTTCCCTCTATTCTCTTAAAATCAGGAATTTTTGGATCTCTAGTTCTGTGGTTCCATCTCTGTTTTACCACCGTCAGCCTGACGCAAGCTGAACAACACCAGAACAATCATTCTGCAGAGGAATCTGCCCTGTTGTGGTAAAGCAGCGGCTCCCCAAGCACGGCTGCACATCCTCGGCCCCACACACGCTCAACACCTTCCTGTTCGACAGCTCTTGGTTGATTTTATCTTGAATCACTTCATCTAGGTCACTGTAAGATAAAATTACTCTTTTGACTTCTTAGATACTGTGGTTAAGAGTCTGAATGATGCACAGTTTGAAAAGGTATTTCTTTTAGTTTATTTTAAACCTGATACCAGGCAAATTTCATTTCACCCTCTGTGCCTCTTCCATTGTAGGATGCAGTGAATACTTGTTCTGTCTCTCATTTTAGACCATCACCTTAAACCCTTTGTCTTAATCATCCACCTCAGCTAATGAATCCTATAGCTGCCAGTACTTTAACCTTTTAGCTGTGCTTCCAGCTTTCATATGAATACAGTTCCTAATATTCACATTGTTCTCACTTTTGAGCCCAAGAATAGGGGGTTTCTTTGCTCTTCTAAGAATGCTGCATCTGTTTGCATTATGTTCGCATTATGCTCGCTGTTACACAAAGGGTCCCCAATGTTAATAAATTGCACAAACTCTCACTCACTATTCAGGGTTAGGTAAAGAGCTGCTTAATCTCACGTGGGTTTTCTGTTTGGTAATCCAAGCAGCAGTCATTTCTTTGCCTCTGAAGATGTTCTGTATAATGGCATTTAGCTAATTCATGCTAGAACAGAAGTACCCAAATACTTTTATTTTTCCCTTTCTCCAGCTCTCACGTTCATGGTCACTATATTGCTCAGGTATTTGAAATTCTAAACCAAATATTGCACTTTTCCTTACAGATCCAGTTCATACCAGTATAGAAGAAGGTCTATCGTAATGAATGCCTGAAGACACAGTAGTTTCATTATTTTGCCTCAATATATTCTCCGGCTTTGATGATTATCCCTCCTCAGCGTACTTTAAAACTTAAACTTTAAACATGGAAATACATATACTGACATATACAAAAGAACTTAAACATTTCAGAATCTAAGTTTCTACTTGAAAAGTGATTTTTACATCATTCAGCTGCCCCCAGAATTCCAACATACCTTTATATCCTTCAACATTTTACCAGTTCTCTCTTCACTGAATCCTAACTCCTTTTTTGCTGAACCTAAATCAGAATTAAGTTCTTCTTTATGAGATGCCATCTTTACAATTACATTCTTTTCATTCTCTGAAGTGTTTGTAGCCTTGAACTCTCCTTGCAGTGTGTTCAGAGGAAAAGTATTTTTTTTAGTTGAGCTGTTTCTGTACTCATATAGATTGTATATTTTCCATACATTCTCAAATTCTGTCTATATCTATAGCAACTATGACTTTAAAGTTGTAGGTGCATCTCACACTGCATATGCATTTTACATGGCGAACAGCAATAAATACTGCAGTTGGCTGGAACTCACACAGTATAGCCTGGTAATGCAAGCTTATAAAACATAATCATTACTAAGCTGAGATCAAGTAGCTGTACTCTTATTCTGGACAAGAAAAAGACAGCGTTGCTGCATGTGGTTTCCACCAGAAAGCTGATAAGTGGCCTTCACGGGTTCCGTACCACTACTAAGTGACTACGACAACTTGAAAGAGATCTATAGAGACAGATAAAAAAGCACAGCCAGTAAATCTGGTACATGGTGTATTTGGTTATGGCAGTTATTTATGTTCTTTAAGCAAGGATCTAACGAACACTATCCATGTAAGCAACATGGTCCAGTAGACCACTAGACTGGAAACAAGGTGCCTAATCTGTGATGCTGCCTTGTATACATACATGCAATGGGCTGATGTACATGATTCCACAGAGGTCACTCAGCACTGCGCCCACTTGACCCCTTTTTCCAAAGGATTTCTGAGACAGACCCTGAGTGTACAGTATCACCTAGGCAAATGGCACTAATCCAAACTAGAGCTTCTAAGCAAATAAAAATACAAACACGTTTTGCCATCGTTTCTACTTGGTGCTGAAAAGCCATCTCCCCATCCCACTACAAAGGGGCAAGAAGTGCTGTGTAAATCCACCACGTTGGATATTCATACCCATATCACACTAAAAGTCAGGGCCCCCCAAATCCACATAAGCCTGACCCATCCTTTTTCCTTTCCTATGCACTCAGAAGCTTTTCCCACGTAACCCCTCTTACTGATCACCTCTGTGAGCCAGCCTGAAAAGACAGTAAGTTACATGACAGACAACTACAAGTCTCTGAAAAACAGATCATCTGGATCCTTTCTGCTCCCATCTGGAGCAAATGACAAAGTATTTCCAAGTAGTTCTCCAAGACAGCCAAAAAGCATGGCAAATATTGTCCTAGTAGCTTGGGGTGGGTTGATCCTGGCTGGCTGTCAGACGCCCACCCAGCTGCTCTCTCATTCTCCATCCTCAACTGATCAAGGCGAGATAATAAGATGGAAAGAGCTCACGCGTGGACATAAGGACAAGAATATCATCAACTAGCTTCTCTCACAGGCAAAACAGACTTGGCTTGGGGAAAACTTATTTAATTTATTGCTATTAAAACAGAGTTTGATGGCAAGAAACAAAGAAACACTGACACAGCCCCATCCCTGCTTTTCTCCCTGGGCTCAGTTTCAATCCTTCCAAACTCCTCTGCCTCCTCCCTGCTGTGGGGATATCTGCTCCAGCATGGTCTCTTCCACGGGCTGTTTCTCACACTTCTTTTCTCTCACTCTTCGCTGCCTGGGCAGCATTTTGCCCTTCCTTCAATACGTTTGTATGCGGTGCCGCACACACGTGGCCATCCTGCGGCGGGATCGGCTGTGCCCAGCACAGAGCAGCCCCGGCCTTTCCTCGGAGAGGAACACCAACCAACACCTCACCACCTGCACCCAATACATACCCCAGGATCCAGGCCCAAAACCATACCCAGCTCAGAAAAACTCTCTGGATTGGGTATTCACATAGGCTTGCCCTGTCTTTAGTCCTTCCAGGAATCTACCTCTAGCCCATGCTGAAGAAACTACACAAAGACAGACAGACCCATCAACTGACTCACCATAGCTGTTTTTAAGCCACATTATTCATCTTCACCCTTTCTTAGAGCACTGAAAAGGATAAACTATGGGGCTTTATGAGACAAAAAAAAAAAAACAGATTACTTTAAAAAACAAACAGTACTATTAAAACCTAAAACACATACCAGTTTATCAGTAGGGGAAGCCAGTACTGCAAACGGCTGATCAACATCTGCTTCTCGTTCTTCCAGTTCCTCCCTTCTTTTTTTAAGGACTTTGCCTTTTCTTTCTCTCTGGCAAAACAGCTCGAGAACATTCGTCTCTTGACAATCATGTTGCCCATTTGGCTTGTATGACTCCAACTGTGAAATAAGGTCACCTCTTTCCAGTCGTAAGGCTTCAAGCTCTTTCGAATATGCCTCAATTTGGTCTTTCAGTTTTGCAGTGCTGCCTTGCAGTTCATTGATTTCTCTCTGATAAGCTACTTCTTTCTGATTCAGTGCTTGCACCTGGAAATCAAGTCTAGAAACTTCTAACTGAAGACTGTAAACATCTTGAGCCTGACTTGCATCTCTCTTTTCCAACTCAGCTTGAAGCTCTGCTGCCTTTTTTGTTAAGTACTGCAACTCAGTTGTGTCAGCTTCTCTTTGATTTGCCATTGTCTTCATTTGTGTATCTTTCTCTAGAATATCTGCTTCCCTTTCTCTCACAGTATCTTCAAGTTCTTGAATGCGAGAAGAAGTTATCCTTGCTTCAACCTCTCTCTGAGAAGAACGTGTTTGGAAAAGGCTGTACTCTTCCTTAAGTGCATTGTACTGTGTTCTCAGGGAGTTTAGCTCTGCAACGTGCTGCTCTGACGACTCTCGTAATTTTTTGCGTTTTTTCTCCAAAATTTCCACTTCCATTTTGAACTGCAATTCCTTCTCTTCCAATTGCTGTTGCAGAGCTTCTCTAGCAGTTGAGACAAGCTCTAGTTCCTCCTCAAGTTCTCTCACTTTGGAGAGCAGCAATGCATTTCTTCTGTTTGGATCAGTATCACCCTGAAAATCTACCTTCCTCAGCTCATTCTGGAGGTTTTCCACTGGCGTTCCCAATGCAAGTTGATAGAGATCATCTTGGTTGTCACTAACTTCATGACATACTGGTCCAAAGTGTGCCAGCTCTTTCTGAAGCTTCTCAATTACCCCATGGAGTTGCTCTACCTCTTCATCTTTGTCCTTACGCAGCCTCTCCTGGTCACTGTGAAGGTGCTCGACAAGTGATCTGAGTTCTTCAATTTCAGATTTTTGATCTTCCACAATCTGAGCAAAAGGATAAGGTCTGAATGTTACAGTATGTAGGCAGAATTACTATTGCGTGTAGAGTTTAAATTACATTTTTCTTCTGAATTACATGGGCATTAATTCACGCATTTAACAGCAGAAAGAATTGCACACTTCAGCTGGTAGCTATTTAAAATACTCTCTACTTTCCTAAGAGAATTATCAAACAGATTTCATTTAAAAATAAGATTCTGTGTACCTGGCTCCCCTCAAAATCAAGCAATGAACATATATAGTAAGTACTCCTACTTTATTCTCCAGAGTATTCTCTAGCTCATGCTGGAGCCTCTTCATCTGCTCATTCAAGTGATCAATTTCTTGATTCTTTTCTTCAAGTAGTGCTTGTGGGAATGACAAAGCTGAGGAATCGCTAATACCCAGGTCCTGATTTTCCTTCACATGAAGTGTTGCTAGTTCCTCCTGATCAGAAAAAAAAGCAATCTTATTAGAAAGGATTTACTTTCTCTCCCAACCTAATGGCAGAACAGAATCAAGGGCTTTAGTCTCCTCCTTGCTATGATGTTCAAGAACTCAAGAATCCAACGTCAGCTACCTTGTTTAGATTTATACCACTGGATTAGATTGCCGCAACATTTCTCAGCTTTCAAGGTAAGAGATGAACACTCTAGTTGCCAGACTGACAACCAAACCATTTTCTAACTCGTAGCATTTGCTATTGCTGTGGAGGCCAGGAATAGTCTTGTCACAGTTTTGTGTGTATTTCATAACCTGTCAGGGCCAGAACAAAGCCAAGCTTTTTATTTACATCAAATGATTGTAGATGACTATGCCATAAACATGAATCTAGAGTATCAGAGTTGTTTTGTTCTACAATAACCAGCATTAGCCTTGTAACAATAACGCAATATTCCCTTGACAAGACAAACTAAGCATGTGTTAATAAAATCAGGAGATGAAAACCGCAACACTCAAGAAAGGAGGGCTGAAGTTTCAGCTGGTGCCCACTAAAGCTTAGGAAACCCACCTTCAAGTGTGCGTTCTCTAACTGAAGCTGGCTGATCCTGGAAGTGCTGAGGTTCTTCTGCATCTCTAACTGAATGTTCAGTTGCAATATCTCCTCGTTTTTACTGATCAAATTATCTTTACATTGTTCTAGTTGGTCTAACAAGCTACCAATCTAAAAAATAAAGAAGAAAATGCATTGTTTCAATTAAGTCCTCCAGAAAAAATAAAACTTCATTCATTGCCTTATTTACTGAGAACAAGTAACTTGAGTAAATTCTACGATTCAAACTCTCTCTAATCAGTTTGCATTAATAAAATACTTGAGACTTAAAAAGAGTAAGAAGCTAGTGTCCAACTGCTCAGAGAAAATGCGTTAATCTATGTTCTGAACAATCAAGGCTTGACTACTCCTGTAATTTGACATAACACTTGGCAAAACGTTAGCATTTGATGTCTAATGTAATCACAAGCCGTTAACATAATCACATTTACTACAACATTAGTCACTGGGTTTTTTGAATGGCTTCAATTCCCAGCTACAAGTTTGCACGAAATGCTTCTGCGATTACGCGAGTGACCGGAAAGTCCACAGGACCGTGCTAAAATTCCTACCTCTCTCTCCTTCGTTTGTAGGGCTTCCTGCTCTGCTTGCAACTGCTCCTTCAGCACGGGGGCAGACCCGGCGTCCGCTGGCACCCTGTGCCTCGCTTCGTCCAATTTAGACTGTAGGGCTGAAATCTGGATCAGGTTATTGTACTGTTGCTGTTGCAATGCCTCTTTATCCTGCAAAATATTTTGGGTTTTGTATTAGAATTAATTGTTGGCAATATACATACCCACCTAAACAGAACAATCCTGCCTAAATGCTTCATTATCCCTGACAAACCCCAGTACAAGAAGAAAAATACATAATCCCAATGGCCTATAAAGAAAAAGGAATGCAAAACAACGGAATGTTTTTAGCTCGCTTAAGTTTTCATCGCTTTACTTTTTCTAATCCAAGTTTAACAACTTCTGAAAATTTAGTAGTCAGTGATACATAATACTTCATCAATTACAGGGCATTTTATATGTTTAATAACCTAAACGTCTTGTTCTTGTAGCCATTTCCAAATCTGTTATGATACCATATATTTGCCAAGCTAAATTTAAGAGGTGGAGACTTAATTTAAGAGATGGAGAGTTTTGGGTAGATCAAAAACCTACTACAAAAACATCATGTTAATTCCGAATGGGAAGTACCAACACTAAGTTTCTGTCAGGTCTGTGGTCTGTCAAGCTACCATGGTTTATTTAATTGTTTTTAAAACTCCTTTGGTCCTCTTTCTCTCACAGTCCTCCTCAGAAGCTCCAAGGAGGAAAGCTTTACTTGGGAAGTCATCGAAACAGCACACATACATATATGTACTTAATTCAATAAAGGAAAGCTGGACAAGAAACCTAAGGCAGTAACTGCTGTTCAACACTTATTCTGCCCATAGCTCAATACACATACCTCTAACACATGGGTTAGACTCATGATCTGCCAAAATATCATCTAAAATTTGACCATCTTTAATCAAAGACAACTAAGACACAGAGTACATGGATAGCATTTTCCAATCTTAAAATGAAAGAAGTGTCAATTAAAATCATGACAAAGTTAATGCTGAATCACAGTATCAAAACAGCAGGTCCAAGAACAGGTATTTGACACAGTTGTCCAGACCTTCAGAGCTCAGGTACAAAGCTGTGGCAGGATAAAAACCAAGTGTAATCATTATGAAAGCATCACCTGCACTTGTTTGGGTAGGAAGGCACCTATAACAGAAGTATTTTTGTTTGTCCTCAAGGGAGAAATGAAAACTCTCCTTCTTGCCATCACATGAAATCTATGACATTCACCAGCCCCTCAGGCGTCCTGCTGTGCATGGGAGGACACACGTAACAACAAAACCCAAGAAACAGCAGTGCTTATATCTTCGCGTTTTATATCAACCAAAAATAAGATTACTCACACCATTCTAAAGATCACCTTGATCACTGATAGCCTCCAGTAACACCGTGCAAATCCAGACTTTCTTCACAAAAAGATACCGTTCCATATTCAAAATTACTCTTTCCAGACCTAATTCTTATTAATGCCAGTCTCCATCATCTGCAATACTTATATTTTTTGCTGAAATGTTGGGGGACAATAAAAATCCATAGTTGCCATTCCCATCAAGTGTATTCTTACAGAAAAATTTCCTGACCTGCAATCATTCTTAGAGTCCTGTTGGCACTTATTTACTATACAAAATTGCTTCAAGACAAGCAATTACAATGCCTATAGTTGCCAAATTGAATAGTATAACCTTGTTTAAAGCTGATTAATTAGTTTCTTGGAACGAACAAACAAATACTCTGCATTTGGCTTATTTAGAATTTTTAAGACAGAAGCGTTTCCTGATGCACATTCAAACGGGTAAAAGAATGTTGTGAATTTGCATGGATAAAGAAAGCTGGTTTAACAGAAAGATAGGATTTCAGAGCAAAAAAACAACTGGCCAACAGCAGTACCACAGTCTCCATCCACCCCAGGAGAAGACAGTGGGCACAACTTGTGTGTGTTTGGATAAAATCATGGAAAAGCTTAAGCTGGGAAGGTTCTTGAGAGCTCGCTGGTCCAACCTCAAACTCCAAGCAGAACCAACCTGGGTCTGCTCAGGGCCCTGAACGGCCGAATTCTGAACATCTCCAAGTCACAGAGACACCACTGCCACTCTGAGCCCCTTTTTCAACATTCAACTGCCCCCAATGTGACCATCTCCCCCTACTATTTAATTGGAATTTTCCTCATTGGAGTTTACACTCATATCTTCTCATTCTTTCACTGTGCACCTCCAAGTCTGTCTCCTCTATAACCTCATATTATGTAGTTGTAGCCAACAATATGATCTCCACAAAGCTAAACAAACCCTGTTCTCTCAGCCTCCCCTCGAATATCATTTTCTGGAACCCCCCCTGACCATCTTGATGGTCCTTCACTAGACTCATTTCAGCACAACTATGTCTGTCTTATTCACTGAAGCCTAAAACCAAGCGGTTCTCCAGTTTCTCAAGTGCCAAACGGATAGCAATACTAATAGCTAATAAACAACGACCGGCTAGTCTGTATCACATCAGCTGAAGCTAAAAGAAAAAACATTTTGTTCAATATTTTTTAAAAGAAAAAATAATGGAAGCAAATATGTACAGAATTAGCAATTAAACTAACAGATTTAGTTTAGATCCTGCCATTCTCAAATCTTCAGACTCGACAGACACACCAACAATATTTAATCAAGGAAAACTGCTGGGAGAAAACCAAAACATTTAGCTTAATAGGGCAGAAAAAGTTACTCAAGATGTTTGGTAAGAGACAAATACTTTTCCCAAATGGAATGCAATTCTTAACTCTAAACTGTGATTTAATCACCAGTAGTAACAAAGCACTAAAAATGTCAGAGTATGGCAAACAGATCTGGCTCCAAAGACACAGAGCAAGAAAAGCTACCAATTAAGATAATATGATTCTAAACACAGCTAATTATTGAAGACCCAGGATATTTAATATTCAGTAACACTATCTTCTCAGAAACTTCCAGAGAAACAAAAGAGCAGCTCTGATCCACGTGATGACGACAACTATCAAAAAGCAGTCTCTAAACTCAGCTTATAGGCCATAAAACCAGACTTAGCATAAAGCTCTGCCTTTAGTACCTGCCATTAATACAACAGTTTAACTCCTCACTGGGTGCCAGTGAGAGTCTCAAACAACACTAACACAGTCAGTGATGACACTGTCTGTGTAATGCCACTCCCATTATATAAGTATTTAGAAATTACTTGTTTTAATTCCGTTTCCACTTTCTTCATTTTTTGCAGCTGTTGTTCCAAGTCGTGTACAGTCTTTGAGGCCTCAGCACCGCTCCGCTCCAGCTCTCGTATCTGTGCCAGCAGCTTTTCTATCTCTTTATCACGAGCTGTAATTTCGTGGTGTTTTTGCTCCTTTTCTAATAACAGCTTATTGTAATCATCCATCTTCTCCTTTATTTCTGTTTGCAAAGATTCCACCTATACAGAAATCACATTATACAGCTATTCAGGCAAAATAACAAACTTCAAATTGGGAGCAAGAGAAATTTCATGGCAAAGCAGGTGGAGTTTTACTATAGACTAAACTAAGCTAAAATCCCAGATGACAGTAAAAACAGGCGTGGACAGAAAGGATGAAAAAGTAACTTTCTGAAATCTTGTTTTCCAAATGCAGCAGCTCTTAAATACACATTTGATTCATTTCTCTTAATATTTGCGGTATTCTAGTGAAGTGCGGAATGAAGGCGTCTTCTCACGGCCCAGTGTTCATGAAAAGGGGCCTTGTGGTGTGTGGGTTTTGTTTGGTTGGTTTTGATTTGTTGTTGTTGGGTTTTGTTTGTTTTGTTGGGTTTTTTTGGTGCTTCTTTTTAAGATTAAAAAAGTGCAAGATTACTTAAAATATTACTAATAATATTAGATGTATTTCTGTAACCTCAGAACCCTCTCCCAGTACTTCAGAGAATTCCAGTTAAAAAGAACATACAAAGAATTGAAAGATAAATATGCAACGTAACATACACCACACCTGCAAATCAGAGAGATTCACAGTGGTCAACATAGAACAGGTACTCTTTTTCCAATATATGAAGAGCATATTGCAATTGAGCTCACTGAGATCCAATCGTGCAGAGCTGCAGGAAAACTGTCACTCATTCATCCCAGTAATTAACGTGGAGAGAAGACTTGGAGCTTTGGTGGGTAGTAAAGGCAGGAGAGAACCAAGTGTGACAGACAGACTAAGCGATAAAGTCATTAATCACATTGAAAGCAAGCTCAGATAGGAAAGCAATGGGAAACCTTCTACAGGAGAAATAATTTGATCAAGGAGCAAGGAAGATGAGAGTTTACAAAACAAATGCTTTGTTCGTCAATAAGTGCCTGAATTTATGCAAATTCTACTTTGATATTATAAAAGTTCTTTGTATTAATATAGAACTTTACATCCTCAAAGTATTGTACAGATGTTACTAAAGCAGAAAAACACCCTCTAGCAAAATACAGAATAATACATTTAATTTAGTCAAATTAATAAGCATGGAGGGAATCACAGACTAGCTAAGAATACCAAAAGTGATTAACATTACATTTGAAACTGCTTACAGGCACATATACATTCCCTTAATTATGTATACATCTTACTCTCTTCTCATCTCATCAGCAATTATTCAGCCGTTAAGAATAATGCAGGCCTCACAGAAAAGCTTTTCTGTATAGAAGAATCTTTTAGAAGTCTAGTACTTCCTAATTCTATGAAACTGGCATAAATCAGAGTCCCAGACACTATGACACTTCATACATGAAAAGTGTGGTTTTTAACACCCGGTTGCTAGAAATCTGGTGCTGCAATTCTGTAGCTAAGGAGACACTTTCACAACCCTCACCCTCATGGCATCATCTCATATGGAAGCTCCCAGTGCCAGTCAGCACTCTCTTCACTAAATAATCCTACTCACGTATTCCTTGAGCCTAGAGAGAGCAGCAGAGAGAACAACTACGAATTTGTTATAACTCTGACAGGCAGAAATTAGTTCAAGTGAACTGAATTGTTGCAGAGCGAGTTCGTTACAGCTGCATTAAACATTCTAGAAGAACTGCTTAAGTCCTGACATCTTGGCCCAGATTGCATGTGTGCCTCACCCTACCCACAAATGCTTCTTCCTTAGTTATGTTCCTTGGGTGTCTTCCTCCAATTAATTTGTAATCCTTTCTGAGAGAGACTGCAAAATTACAGCTGCTTGTCTAAATTTTTTCAGATCCTCCTCTTTACTAGGCCACAATCACACTAGTAAATAGTAACTGTCATCCATCTAACACCTGGGACAGAAAGCAAGCTGTGGTCTTAACAGTTTGAAGTATTTTGAATAACCTGACATATATCTTTATGATTCTGCCACAGATTCCTACCTTCTGGGTGCAAACAGATCTTCAACAAGTCAGGTGGCCTTCAAAACAAAACCTTTGCCGTTCTTCTTCTGATCTTTGCCACAGTGTAAATAACACGTAGGCTACATGTGTTATATACCCAGAAAATCTTAATGCCAGGTAATGGCATTCATGCAAATGAGATTCTGAGTCTGATGCAGAATGACACGTAATCACTCTACTTCTTAAGAAGCTTAGTGACATCCCATCAGACATTACAGAAGGCAAGTGACAATCAGGTGCCCTCCAGCATGGAATAGTCACTATCAAAGATTCATTTGTTCCTAAAAGATTCCCCTCTCCAACACTGAGGAACACAGTTTCATAAACTGTATCTAAATTAATAGATGGAAATGAAATCAAGTAGTACACACATTGACATATAAGAACAGGGCCACAAAAAAAAGCTGAAGGGCAAGGCACAGTGTAGCATCGTGCTTCCATTATCTTTGTTTCATACTCCTTTCATGTCAAAAGCTCTTTTACAGTAACTGCCTGTAATGCATCTGAGCAATAAGCCAGGGGAATGAAGCACTTATGTACAGGAAATTAAATGGAAAGCAATTCCTCACTCCCTGCAAGAATCCTGCCACCCTAAAACACGTATCCTTTTCTCCAAGTCAAGCTGGAGCAGACTTGACATATCAAGAACAGGAAAAAAAAAGCAAAAGCAGATCTAATTAACAGAAGAGATTGGAAGGAGAAGAAAGAAAGGTTAAAGAGATGTTCATGCTGTTTTCCATACCTGTAGAATCAATTCATAGTTCTGTATAATGTTCATTTATGTGAAGAAAAAAAAGGCAAGCAAAAGTTAATCTTTGAAACCAAGCATCAAACACATGAACATGTGATTCAAAACTTACATAGGACAAGACATGCAGACAAAGAACACATCTTATTGCAATCGGTGCAGCTGGAAAAATTAAACATGTTTAAAACCCAGGAGTCGTCTCTCAGGTGTACTCTGTAGAGCAGAGTGTCTGTATTGTTGTCTTTCCCAATTAATTTAAACCAAACTGTGAAAGTTTGCTGTAAAGCACAGACAACATCTCTTGCCATCTCCATAAGAAACAATGCAAGTACAATTTCACTACCGAAATGGAGTCCAGTCCGATTCAGGAAAAACCTGCTCTCTGGGCGACAACAGAGGGAAATAAAGTCTCTCAAGAGCCAGGTCCCAAGGCAATATAAGTTTTTGTATTTAAATGTAGTAAACAAATGCCTTTGGCCACTAAGTGTGATTTTACTCACCCTGTGCTCTCTGGGCTCTCCTGAAGTCTGTGGTTTTGCTGAAAGTTTTAACTGTTCCTCCAGTCTCTGAATTTCCTGCTGAAAATCATCACGTTCGTGTTCTCTTTCTACAGCTTGCTCCTGTGAACCCAGACAGAGATAATGAAAATCTTTCCTAAGCAGCTTTTCACTTCATTAAACTATTGAGTACAAGAAAAAACTCAGGTTTGTTTTTGTGATGAAGAAACTGTGCTCACTTAAAAATAATTAATACCTTTTAGTAGTTGTGAAAGCATAGCTAAAATTACAGGGAAAGACAAAAAAACCCCAAACCCTTTTGGACTCCTATGTACATACAAACTACAGTTAGCAAGTAAGGAAAAAAATATCCTGTAATACTACAAAAAGGAAATTTTTTAACTACCTTTTTTCTTTTAGAAGACTAGAATACTAAGGTCTTAATTTAAAACAAAACAAAGTATCCCCTTTAGGAAGCATCTTCCAAGTCTCAATCTTTGTATTTATCACCTCCAAAACCATGGAACCATGGTACCAAACTTGCTTACATCCATGAATTGCCGCTGGTTTTTAAGCTGTTTTTCAAGAACTTGAATTTGTTGTTTTAATTCAGCAACCTCCAGCAGCTGTGTAGCCAGGTCTTGATTACTGTGCAGCTGTTCTTCCAGTTCCACCTCCAAAACTTTCATCTGAGAGCGGAAGTTGGAATGGTCCTTCTCTGCCTGACACTGAAGCTCTAATTTCTCCTTTGTTAAAAATTCTACTTCCTTGAGTAGACCTGAATGAGAACACAAAAAATAAAAGTTTTCAGTGCAGGGTACAAAAATCATTTTGAGTTTAAGGGAAGATGAAATTCAGGTACTTTGCAGTGCATCAAAATAAAGAAAAATCTCCTGAGATGGTCTGTAAGAGACACAAAGGAGGTGTGATGCTTGACTGCCCATCATGTTTCTGAAAGCCATCCCTGGTAAGACTACAGTACAATGTAGGACACAGGCATCTGCTCTCGATCCCAAAGTGGATCTTGGTTGGGGATATTCTGGACACATAGGAAGATTTTACCTTCACCCCTGGAGACCTCACAGTTCCAGGAATCCCTCTCTCTCCTGAGCAGGAGTCCTTCAAATCCCCTCTTTGTCCTTGCCCTCTCAGCCCCAGTTCTGCACTTCTCCTGCCCCAGAAGCTCTTTCCAAACCACACCAGATCCTCAATTCTCCAAATTCATTCCATTCCGGATGTGCTCCAGCATTAAGTTTAAGACCCACACTCCACTTTCAGCCACCTAGTCTCACACCCATCCTTCCAACTGCCTCATCCTTCACTATTCTATCCTTAAAATCCTTGCCACCCCTTCCATCCCAGTCTTTCACCCTACTTCAAATCTCTTCCCAATCAAGCCAACCAATACTGAATTCTCGATCAATACAGTTCTGAGGCTTTGAAAGGAAGAAACACCTGGGAAAAAGACAGCACATACTTGCCATATACAGACTGCAAAAGGAATATCGCAGAGTTATCCAGAGCTAATTTATACCTATAAACTGCATTTTCAATCAGTTGGATGCACTGAATACACTCTTTAGGAGACCCAAACTGAGACTCCACTGTGCATGCACTTGAAGCACAACTATTTTAATGTGAATATAGCTAAAAGTAACCTGAACATGAAAATAGAAGTCCAGCCATTTAGCATTTAAAACAAGGTCCTGAAAGAGCTCGTTATTTTACTTTTCAAACATTCCATTATTCATGTTCAATGTTTGCAGTCGGAGAAAAAGGTAAGTCTGATTCCAACAAGGACCTTAACAGGTCATCCAGCCCAGTCCCCAGAATGGGATAATTCCCTTTTCAAAGCATGATCAACTCAATCCGTGTGATTCCTGTCTTAACATATTTTTAAAGTTGCTGCTACAAAGCTTCGAAAACAAAAGTGATACCACAGCCTCCTTACAACATCTTTTCTAGTGCTTCACTATCCACAGGTATTTAATTAAATTTCTAAACACTTTAAAATAAGCCAAGAAACATGAACATTTTGATGTTCATGCTTAAGATGATAAGTGTCACAAGCTTAGAACGATGCAATAACACTTACATTAAACATTGGGGAAAATGTCACCACAGTAAGGATAATAAAGCACTGGAACGGACTGTGCAAGGACTGTGAAGTCTCTAAAGATTAAAGAGGACAAAGAGAAAAAAGTAAAGCAGATTCTATTTTGAGACAAAAAATATGCACTAAATGAGCTCTCGAGGTCCACAGCAACCCTGTGATTCCATGATTAGGTCACCTTGGTCTCTTACTATAGCAAACAACTGATAACAGTCTGAATTCCACTAAGAGACTGAACCACAGCCATAGCTCAACAGAGAATATCTCATACTAAATGCTGTGTTTTGCCAGGCAGGACATGGGAATAAAGCAGCACCCTATTGTACATGCTTATACATGGTGTGTACTGACCTCCTGAGCAAAGAACTGACTCTTCTGTGAAAATAAGCATAGGGATTTTGCCTTCTATATTCTAAGAAACACAGCCATTAACAAGTTGGTGGCTTTGTTTTACCTTCAAAAGGAACACTTGCTTTCTAAGGAACAAAATACTGATTAGAGAAAATTTCAGATCACGGATTTGTTTCTTTGTAGGGAGAAACCTGCTGTTTATTAATGCTAATTCAAATCATGCAGTTGCACTTTGGGAATGCCCCAGCACACTCCTCCCCACTCCCAAGATCACCATTAGCAAATGCCAAGCTCCATTCTAAGTGCATTTTATTAGCGAGGCCATTCTACTCATATTAGTACTCCATGTCAAAAAAGGGAAGAGGCATCAGCTTTTCAAGGATTAAGCCACGTCAATCAACTCCAAACAGTATAATTTTTGTTTAGCATATTTTCCACATACTACAGACAATTCCAAACCAGAGGAAAAGTACTACAGACGGCTGGGTTGGGGGAAAAGGGCTGAATTTTAGGGCTCAGCGCTTGCAGCAAATGCAACTTTTCAGGTTCTAATGAGTTGCTGGCAAGAGCTGGGCTGCAGGTACCAGGAGAACGTCCATCCCCAAACACCTACCAACCAACCAGGTCAGATGTTCCCTTTCATTGAGGGGAGCAGCAGATCTCAGGACAGCGTGTGAAATGGTTACCAAAATTATGTTTAAACAAACAGTGTTTGAGGGAGATCTGAATGGACACAAGGAATAAAGACGTAGTAATGGGCAAGACAACCCAGTGCAGCTTTTTAGCTCTAACTGGAATTTACCTAGATAATCCTTTTTTATTCACCTGAGGGACTTGAAGGGCTCACACCCTTCTCAGGGGAAAAAAAAAAAAAAGGTGAATATAGACAGTGAATATAGAATATGCAAGAGAACACATCTATGAATATGTATGTGCACACAAAATTAATCTAAAAACATAATAAGACAATTCTGTTTTGAGTAGACCACAAAACATAATCGTGGTGGATATGAATTTATGAGATGTAAATATTTGCTACTCAGGGGAAAAAAGAAAAAAGCATCTTTCAATTTGGCACCTACAAACTTCAGTTAAGCCTTAGACTTCCAAAGTCAGTGTAAAACTCTATGGATCCTTCTTGCTTGTTTTCGGTTTCATCTCTCCTCCCATAAGCAGCCTTCCTTACCATTCTGCTTTCCCCGTCTTCTTTCTGATCTACCTACCCATTCAGTGACATTTCTTTAGTCTCCCTTAGACTTCTTTCCGTTCTTGCTGTATTTTCTTAGCTCTCCATTTTACATAATCTTTTTTTTTTTTTCCTTTTTCTGCCCCTTTGAATTAATCATTTTAATAATTCACTGGGTATCACTGCAAGCTCACAACCCGCTCCATTCCCTCAAATGAAGAGTGAAGCTGGCAAATAAAGATAACGGCACAATGCATTTCAAGTCTAACAGCATCAAAACTGCTTTTTTCCTTTAATTTCTGGTAAGTGAATTGAACATTCTTAGTTTTAGTTGTTTTCTGATGCATCACAGAAGTTGTAACATTTTTTTGCCAAGATACTAATAACCTCAATAATTTCTTAGGCCTGTTCACGAAGTACTATTCCTCTTTGTTAAAATAAAACTATCAGTTCATTCACTCAAGTGTTACAGCAACACAAACCAGGAAAAACTCACACTCATCATTACAAACCTGAGCCTTCGTTTTGTGCTACACTAGCCATAGGTGCTCCTAGAAATCAAAACACAGACATGTACAATACAATAGGACATTGTGATCCATTCCGTCCTACAAATCACTAAAAGTTCATATGTAATAAGATAGTGCCTACCTTTTATTTGGCAAAAATGCACTTCATCTTTATTATGACATAAAGCTCCTGATCACGCGTTGATTCATGTCTGTAACTGGACTAGAGCTACTATAGGAATGGTTTTACATTATAACCATGCAAGTTTGTTGCAACATTCTTGGCTAGTCATTTAGGCATTTTTTTAAGACAATCAATATTATCTTTTTGCAATTTTCCCCAACAGAGATGGAATAATTAATGTCTCAACCCCCCCTTTTATTTCCTGCCAGGGGATTCAAAGCAGGATTCCGTTCAGCAGGACTCACTGGCACAGACTTACAGACTCTGTCACACATTTCCACGACACAGAGATGTACTTGTGTTCAGCAACATCGTGGAATTACTTTGAGTTTCCTGTGGGACATATTACTCAAGGCCATAATCACTGTTGCAAAGCAAGCACAACATGCACTTAGTTTTAGTTGCAGCCCCTGAATCTGTTTGTGTTCTGCTGCCTTTCCCCCAAGGAAGGGAGGTTTTCCCCTTGCCTTCTCCTCTGCTTACTGGGGCAAACGAGCACAGACTTGGTAAACTGGGACAATCTGCACAACACCAGCATCCAATTTTCTCTTAAGTAAACAGTAAGATATTATTAAGATGTCATGTGAGACGTCAGAGATGGACATGACTTTTAATGCTATAGTAACATATGAACTATACATTTTAATAGAGCCTGATGCGATAGGACAAAGGGTAACGGTTTGAAACTGAAGACCGTAGATTCAGACTAGATATAAGAATTTTTTTACAATGAAGGTGGTGAAACACTGGCTCAGGTTGCCCAGAGAGATGGCAGATGCTCCATCCCTGAAAACATTCAAGGTCAGGCTGGACGGGGCTCTGAGCAACCTGATCTAGTTGCTGGTGACAGGCTGGTAAGGAGGTCCTATGAGGAGCAGCTGAGGACTCTGGGTTGGTCCAGTTTAGAGAAAAGGAAGCTGAGGGGTGAGCTGGTGGCTCTCTGGAGATTCCTGGGGAGGGAAAGCAGAGAGGGACACGCTGATTTTTTGTCCCTGGTATCCAGTCATAGGACACGTGGGAATGGTTCAAAGATGCACCAGGGGAGGTTCAGAGGGGACACTAAGAAGCATTTCTCTACCAAGAGAGTGGCCAAACACTGGAATAGGCTTCCTAGAGAGGTGGTCGATGCCACAAGCCTGTCAACGTTTAAGAGGCATTTGGACAATGCCCTTAATAACATGCTTTAACTGTTGGTCAGCCCGGAAAAGGTCAAGCAGTTGGACTAGATGATCATTGAAGGTTCCTTCCAACTGAAAGATTCTAGGTGAAGATGTCCCTACTCATTGCAGGAGTGTTGGACTAGATGACCTTTAAAGGCTCCTTCCAACCCAAACCATTCTGTGATTTTATGTACAACATGAGTAGTTTGATTGCACTACATTTGAAAGGTTGAGTGCAGAACAGAAGGATGGTGGCCCACAAGAGCAGGACAATGGTAGAGTCAAGAGTCAGAAGAGCAGTAAGGTAAAGAGGAGAAGAAGAGGAGGCGGGAGGCAGACGAGTTGCAGAAGAATGATACAGCAGGACTGAAAGCAGGCAGTACTTGAGAACAGAGGTTCCTAAGAAGTGGACAGATAATTGCAACATATAGACTGTGTCCAGTCGAACACACCCCTCCTATAGAATTTGGGTTGATATCCTGAAATCTAGAGTCTTTACATTCTTCTACTACTGACAATGAAGAAATTCACTAGAAAACTGTTTCTTGCTGTCTTTATTTCTGACCTAAGCACACATTATGTACAGCTACCTGTTCTGTAGCCTGGTCAGGCTGTAAGGATCTATGCGACATAGCTGAAGGTGGCATCATGGTGACATAGCTGAGGGCAGCGTAATGTTGGCATTAGCAGAAATGGAAAGGCAGAAATTCACTAATAGAAGTACTAGAATTGAGGCTGCAAAATCAAGAAGTCAAAACTATATAATGCTATTTAAATGATTCACAGATTCAAGCATAAGACAGTCTTGAGTTCCTGCATAGCACAAGTCACACAACATCTTATCTGAGTTTGGTTTGGTATTTCAGTGTCTTTGGCTTGCAGTGAGTCACCCTTTACATACAAGTTTAAGATACTTGTCTCACCTTATCCTGTCCAACACCACTACCTCATTCAGCTTTTTCAGCCCAGGTACTTTCTTTTAAAAACCTAAAAAGACTTGGAGCTTGGGTGTTAAAATCTTTCCATAGTCATCCTTACTGATCATGTGTGCGTGTTTTGACAGGATAAGGCTGGGGAGCAGGGGAAAAGCTTATGTATGAATCTTAAGTACACATCATCACCACAATTTTTTCATGATTTAATAATTCAAATAATTTTCCAGGAGTATTTTATTGCTTCCATCATTAAGCTCTCTCTTTAGTCCTGGAAGCAGTCAAAAGCCTTGAAGCTCCAACTCTTCTCTTTGATTGCTGTGTCAAATAACCAGCATTTCAGTTACTAACTAGGTGCTAATTGTCTGCTGCAACTAACAACCTGTAGTTAACACACGCCTCTTATTTTCACAGACACCTCCCATTTCTAACTAAGCATAAGAGTACAGCAGTACTCTTCACTAACAGTAGTTCTTATAAGCAAAGAACCAGCTGCTTTATTTTATTTCTGCTTCTACAAGACACCCCTGCTGACCTCTGTACCAGACTGAGCTGCTCGCTGGGTCACCAAACCAAAGGCTGAAGCACATCGCTGTGTGCCCTGAGCGAAGACAATTTCATTTTCCACTAATAGTGTTACACCCACTCCTCACCGAGAATTGCTTGCTCCTGGGTTAGCTCCTGGAAGCGTTCACGCATATTCTCCAGCTCCACAACAAGGCGACGCTCAGATTCCTCTTTCAGATTCAATGCCTCTTCCAGTGCAGCTTTTTCTGCCACATAGCCTTCGATAATGCCTAAAATCCCAAGTCACAAGGCAAATAAAGCAGTAGGCAAACTCATCTATTGGAAAAAAAAGCAGCTTGAAAACATGAATAAACAATTTTGTGCAAACAAAGGAAGATGTGCAAGATGACTTAAATACACACTGTACCTCGGGCTTTCTGAAGTATCTTAAGGAATAAAATGTACCAGTTAATATAGTCTAACAGATTTTATGAGGCTGCAATGTCAAAAAACATCTCCAAACATACAGAATGTATATGGGGATTGTGAAGCCTTGAGGGTCTGTGATCACCTCTCAGCCTGACGCATCCTCTGCTGGCAGCTGAAGTTTGAAGAAACAGAATCTCCAAAAAGTAGGATCAAGTGTTAGATTCAGAGCCCAAGAAATCCCGGAACAATTCAGAGAAAGGAAGGTAACAGGATGTTGGAAAGACTAAATAAACCTAGAAGAGTGTGACTGAGAAGAGGAACGGAAAGCAGATGCCATGATTAGGGAGAGGAGCTCAACTTGAAGGGCAAGGGAACCCTCAAAGATTCTCTTGCACAAAGGAGAAGACCTGAAGTTGTAACCTTCAAGGGGGAATTAGACTGACGATACAGTCTGTGATAATGCTGAGATCAGTCTGAGCGTGTCTGTTCTTACAGAATCTATTTATGCCCGCACTACCATGAAACATTGCTCTAGTTCATGCTGAACTCTTCAAAGTCAGACAGGTGGGCTGATTTACACCAGGAAGTTATCTTTTCAATAATCCAAGCTCCCAGGTTTAGACATACAGGAATGTAAACTGCTGGTTTAAAGGTTAGGGTATTTTTCACACGCAGTTAATGGTGTAAATATAGGCCTAAGCACTATCGCACTTGCCCGAGGGAAATGCAATTCTAATGAAGAGTTAAGCAGCAGATCTGCAAGAGAAGACTCAATCCTCAAGTAATTCAGTAATGTGAAAGGCAGAAAATGGATTATAGACAGGTAAATCAACAACAAAAGACACAAAAAGCATAACACAGAGATTTGGAGCCATGAGCTATGAGTAAATGCCATGGAAATCTCTTCCTATTGGTTTCATTTTCTTACCCTCTGCTTTATGAAGCTCTAGTGCCAGCTGATTCTTGGCCTCACTTTCCTCGCTGAGGCACTCGATAAGTTCCTGGTGCTGACTGACCACCTGGGCAGTTTCCTGATTCCGGCGGCTGAATTCTTCTTCAAACTGCGCATGGTTTTCATGCATTTTCTCCAGCTAAAAGGAAACAATTTCCCGTAGCGTCAAATCTCGGATGCACATGCAATGTAACAAAAGTACAGACACTTAAAGAAAAACCTTCTTAATTTTTAAAAACATTTATGCATTAAGGTCCAGATTTTGAAGTTTCATTTTAGTACTAGGTTGACTTTGCCCAAAGCCCCTGGACACTTTGGTCACTCCCTGTACTCACATCCCTACATTTTTGCCACAAATCTTACTTAAGCATAAGTCTCTTTACTGAGCATGAAAAGGGATTCCTCCCTGTTGGCTAAACTCTCAGCATGACACTTCCTGAACCACTTGAAATTCAAAGCATTCTTGTACCTAAATTCTTTAAGAGATCCAGGCATGTCTAACAGTGAAGTCAATACATCATCAGGTTTCCAAGGTATGGCCCCAGTTTTCTGAGACTATATGCATCTTGCGCTCGTATGTGAGCTTATTTCCTCAACACACTAATTACTGTAGCACTGAATTCAGTCCTGTAAATATCTACAGTACTCAGGCATCTACCTCACACTTACAACTTCTCTTTGCAAAGCTGAATGTCTAGAAACTGCAAAACTCAGCTTGGAAATACATTCTTTTATGATATTGAGTTCAGCTTCTTTTATCACAATTAAGCCATACATAATTACAAGGATGTTTGCTTGCTGCCATCTGCATATTTCCAAAACATTTTAACATGGGGCTGAGTTTTCTTGAACCTTTTTATCAATGTTGAAGCATTGATGTGAAATACAATAAAAAAACCCTTGAAAACCCCTAACTCTTGTTCTCTCAAAGTTACCAAATGCATCTAAAATCCTAATTTAAATCTGCTTAAGGCAACCAACTTACAACCTTCCTACAGGATCTGCTAGGAAAAAAAGTTGTTAAAGTCTCATTTATAAGAAACAATAAAATAAGGGCAAAACCTTCACTGTAAGGAGTAGCAGATGCCTCCCTATACTGGTAACTCACTGTGTATTCAGCCAAAATCTGTTTCTTTTTAGTAGCCAGTCCTACAGGGTGCTAAATACACAAGCCTTAAAACAGATTTCACACTTTCTGTATAGATGTATCATTATACTGATTTAAAAGTTTTACTTGTTTAGTTGATTCTGTGACCAGTTCCAGAAGCCTCTCCACTGCAGTGCGCAAACGACGACCAGTTCTCAGTATCATTTCTTCATTTTCACACGCCAGTTCCGGCTTTGCAAAAATACTTTCACATAAGTACTGGCTCAACTCAGGACCCTCGTAAGTCGCTGGAGACAACTGGCTGCGTTCTGTGAGAGTTTCATCAAGCAGCTCGTTCACTGAAAACAAGGAAGCTATTTAAAAACACAGAAAAATGACACAGAACTGCCACTCAGGTAACAACTGACATCAGATGGTGACATTGGTTGGTCCTGAAGATGTATTATAAGGTGAAAACTTGTAGACATCAGTAACTCAGTGTTGACAAATCAAGAGAGTCTTGCGCAACATCTGGAAATATTGTGCTATACATCAGGGCCTGAAACTCATTCCCCAAGTTAATCTTTCCTGCTCTATAATTTGTTCAGCCTTCTCCAGTAACATTTTAGTATTTCCACTATTAAAATAATTAAAATGAAAGAACACTGACAGAAACTATCTTAACTGCGGAGCAACTCTGAAAGGGAAACAGAAAACACTGCAACAAGAGAGTGCCCCTTTCTGAACCTCATCTCTATAAAAGGAATTTAAATGCTGTTTTTCAAGAATGTGAATTGACTACATCCAGTTATGCAGATCTATACTCACCTTTTCCTAGGTGATGCTTTTCTTTGGCTTTGAAATACTGCATGAATACCTTTTCTTCCATAATACTGTGACTTTCTCTAGAATCTCCAGAAGCCAGACTGTCATCAAGGCAAACACCAATCTTGCTACAGATAAGGTCCTCAACATCTATCGTGGCCTTCACCAACTCCATGAGCAATTTCATAAGATGCTCGTAAGATTCCTGCAGTTTTTTCCTAGAACAAGAGCATACCAAACACTTGAAAAATTACATGCACTTTATTTGAAATGAACTTTGAACCTAGTGAAAGCCTGACAGTCTAAAATGGATATCTTGCCATAGTTGAACAGTTATCAGTGAAGACGATTCAGATGACCCACAAAAAAAACAAAGCCATTTTCACAGAGCAGGGTCAGCAAAACACCCTTGCCCTCTCCACAGTTAAATGGAAAGACTTATACACAAGCATTTTGGGTTTCCACATCTGTGGAAGCACCAGTAGAGAGAACACATCTATTACTATAGTATCTGCAATATCAAAATGACTAGGGGTGTTCCGGCAGAACAAACAAGTTATAATTATGAAAACATTTTAGTTTTATGAAAAACAGTAAGCTAGTTTATTAAAGATGAGAGAGTGAATTCAAAGACCACTAAGCGTTCTGTAAGCCAAGATGTACAAACCTTTCATCCTCAGACTGCTCAATATCGGATCTCAACATGGCCACCAAATTCCCTCCCTCCTGGTTTTCTCTGTCCCGCCGCTGAAGGAGCGTCTCCAGTTCAGAGTTGGTCTCCTCTATTTCACGGTTTAAAGACTCCACTTTATTTTCCAGCTGTGGAAAATACACGAACAATGCAACAAAATCAATCATTTTGCCTAAACTACAAACTTCACCCAATGATCCTACCCTACATCGCTTCATATATATTCACACAATCATTGTCTGCTGTTACACAAATTTGCTTCTACAAGTACTAGAAATGAAGGACAGCAGAAAGACTACAAGTGAATGGTAGTTTTTCTTCAGTTCTCCTTTTCTAATGCTGATTTTGCTTTAGTGAGCTGCCTCACCTGCATTCAAACCCAGTGCACATAAGCAATACAAAAATCTCATAAAAACATTGTGTCGTACTTTAGTTTGCTCTTAGTTTGCTTTCACTGTTATGCCTGAAAGACACAAAGCAATGTCCCAGCATAAATTCTGACTCTGTAGTACATAAACCTGAACAGCAACCTGATCCAGTGTCATCAGTGCCAGCTATACTTTCATAAGTTCGTCCTGAAAACAAGTTTCTAGAAAAATACCTTCTAATATTTATAGTTTATATACCCCATTAAAAAAAAAAAAAAGTATATCTATATAAAATACATTCACGTATATACGTATATACCACCCCTGATCCCTGGGTTATGTTGCGAAACAAATCAGTACTATTTTGCTAGAAACTTGGTTTCATAAGTAAGCTAACAAATTAGTCAAAATCTCTATTTGGGAAGAAACTGCAAGGAAAGAAAGCATTCTACTGCTGTGCCGGCTTGCTCACCCTTCATTAAATCCTGAATGAAGAGCAGGAAACAATAAGGCATTTCTCCCTATAGGGTAATTATTAGTGTTACTCCCAGTTTTTCCACTAAAGGCCTAACAGAACAGTGTAATACACCAAATCTACATTTTGGTCAGAACTTCCTGAATTGTGAGAGAAGACAATGTTTTATTTCATTTTATCTTCTATTTCAAAAACTCGCAGCTATTATTTTAATAATTAAAAAATAATTTGACATTTTAAAACCTTCTAATTAAAACAAATACCATTTCCAAGCTGCTCTTCTCTCTAAAGTCTTCTGGATAACCTAGATTCAATTTAGATATTTGCTTTACAGGCAACATATTCTTTTGCCAAACAAAACAAAATTTTATCTTTGTCACTTCCAGATCCAAACGTCCCACTTGCCTGTCTTACTGCCTCCAAGCTATAGGTCAGTTGGTCTAAAAAAAGCTGCTAGAGCACTATTTTCTTGACAAAAATATGTGATATATATGGATGGCATCAATACACAGCCAACAAAATGCAAACATCCAACCTTCTGATAGGAAGCAGCGTTAACCTCCCTGAGAAATGGCTGAAGACCAGTTTTCAAACTGGTACACAGTTTCTGTTTCCATGTTATTGTAGGACTCCAGCTACGAGACAGAGACCATCATACGCTCCACCTTGAAAAACAGCGATCAGAAGAACTACATGCACAGCCTGTATATACACATTTTGAGAATGGTGAGAGAACTGTGCTAAAACACAACCACAAAAATCACATTTAAAATCTAAGTTTAAAATATGTTCCACGCACCTGGGTAATGATTGCTGCTTTTTCTTGCAGCTGGGCTGATAACATCTCCTGCTCCTTTTGGTGAGCAGCCTGTGCCTTCTCCCTCTCCTGCATCAACATCTGCTGCTTGTCATGTAGCAATGCCTTTTTTTCAGCTTCAAATTCATCCTGCATAAGTCACATATACTTTGATTTACAGAGAGGAAAAACAACGACAACAAAAAAACAAACACACTGAAAAAACTCCTACAACCAAACCCCTTCACCTCTCTTCTTTTTCTTTGAATGTGTACCTTACCTCTCAAATTAACTAGCAGTAACTTAAACAGTTAACACACCTCCTATTTACAACATTGTGCTGAAACTATGATTTAAAAATAGTTAAGCAGGTAAATGAACTATATGAATGAGCTCACTGAGACCTGGGCCCTTTCAGACTGCTGAGATAGCAGTGAGGAACAGAAAACAGACGGACAAGTCGGGACAGAGACGGACAGAAGCCACTTCAGCAACTGCAAGTAGTACAAGCAAGGAAGAGATCTAATTTGGATTGTCTTCTTAAAGTCCTGTGGCTGAACAACAAAAATGTATCTGAATTGGTCTTTTCCAGGAAAACACGCTACCAGTGCATGCTCTGCTGTTCATTTATCGGACCCCACCTTCAGCTGTGCAATCTGCTGGTCGAGCAGCACCTCTGACTGACACTTGAGCAGCTCAATCTCCTCCTGGAACTGAAGCTGCTGTTTCAATTTTGCCTCCTCAAATTGAGCCAGGAGAGCTGTCCGCACAGTTTCCACTTCAGAGGCCGATGCGGAAGCATACATCTGCAGACAAGTAAGCAATATCAATATTTTAGCCATAATGTTATAATAAAGGAAAAAAATAAAACCAAACCAAAACAAGCTCAGCCAAATTCTTAAGAGTATTTTCACAATAGTTCTCTCCAATCCTCAAGGCCACACATAGCTGCTGTCTATTGTCATGCTGGCTATAGGAAAAAAATAAGCAAGCTGATAAAAATAGATAAGAAGCAACAGAGCATCATGTACCAACTACCTCCTGCACTCATCAGGTCAGGCTCCCTACTTGCTCTTTCCAACAGACATTGGTCTCAGCGAAATTCAAAGAAATAAGGAAGAAAGAGGGGCAGAAAAAACACAGGGAGAGCATATTTTGTTAAGATGCAATTTATCTTGTTCAAATGGGGTTAAATGCTATGCATCTATATTTAATGCAATTATCCTACGAGATACAACAAAAGCCAATCAAAAATATCAGAGAAAGGTTTGGGCATTTTTGTTTGTTTGGTTTTTTTTTTTTTTCCTGTTATCCTAAGAAGAGTCACTGTAGTCATCAGAATAGTGATAAATCCTGCTTCTAGGATGAAGGGCTTAAAAACTGAATAATCATGAGAACTTCCCACAAAACTATCTTCCTAGGCAAGCTATTCTTCCAAAAATAGAGAGTTTGCAACCCACTCCAGCCAGCTGGAAACCACTACCAGCTCCAAGAGCTGACAGTCCATAGGAACACAGGAGATCTCCTCAAACTAAGTGTTTTTTGCCAGGTGCACCAAATAACACAGATACAACAGTGACTAGGGAGTTATTTGGCACGCTATCCAATTTTCAAATTAGTAAGTGAAAAAGCAAAAGCAAGTTTATTTTAACGTATGTTCGTTGGTTATAGCTGGATAAAGCTCATTTTGTTTATGACTCCTCCTAAGATTTGAATGTAATACATAATAGAAACAAGTACAAAGTCTCAATCACTTTTGGCTGCTTGCATCAATGGAAGTCAGATTGTATAAAAGATGAATAGATCTTATTCCATTTCAATGTTTAAAGAGAACTTAGTGTAAATGATTAAATGTTTAGCCTTCACTATGAAAGTAGACAAAATCAAGCTTACACATAAACATTCCCAACAAGAAGAAATGGTAAAGCTTTAAGGGCAGACAGGAAAATCTCCAAACCTCACTGAGAAAACATATTTGGAAAAGTATTACCTATGGTAATCTCTCTAAGAAAAGAAGAAATCAATTTTAGTCAAGGTTGTTCACTTAGAAAAGCTTCAAGTGAACGGTTACTTTCCACAAATGGTTAAGGATCTAATTTATTACCTATTAGTTTTCTATCAAAATTGCAGCTTTGAAGTTCTGAATTAAATAAGGCAGGAACTCAATAGAACACAAGCCCATTCCCAGCGCCTCCCCCAATAAAGCAAGCACTGCAAACCTGGATTTAACTTTTAAAAGTTCAGGCTAATACACATATATGAATCCTCTTAAGTCCTTTCAGATAAAGCAAAGCTTAAAAATGTTGACTGTGTCTCTTCTTATCTACTGGCACTACTTAAAAAAATCCCTAAAGCATCTAAATATACAGCCTTACTTCCAAGCTTAACAGAACTGAATTTACTTTATGTTAAAGTATGGATTATTTTTGGTTTAGGTATTAGCAACATTCTGACCTCTTGCTCATGTTCATGTTGTGCTTTTAGTTTCCCCAGTTCTTTTTCCAGCTCCATGGAATATTCTTCCTTATGTTTCTTAATTTCTGCCTCATGAAGATCTTGAAGTTCTTGGAGCGCTTTTCTGTGCTTTTCCTCCATTTGCAATACTTCCTCACGTAATATATCCAGGGCCAGACGTTTTTCTTCTTCCAGCAACCTCCTTTGATTCTGAAGAGCTGTGTTCAAATCATCCTGTGGAGGCGTTAATTAAAAAAGGGGAGAAAAATAAATAAGTACAAATATTTTTGTAACCTATTTGTAAAGCACATGTCCTGCCTTATCAAAGCTTTTTAAGTAAACATGAACAATATTGCTGCATGAATGGTGAGCACACATCCATATAGACGCTCTCTATATCATTGAAATGGGTTTATTTTTCCTATCTAGTAAGAGTTTTGTGAACCCCCTTCTTTTCCCTCTATCCATGACAGCACTCCCCATCAGCACAATCTTCTACTTTTTCTTTTTGAAGTTCTTTACACTCAAGAACAATTAAAATATTAGTTAGCAATGATAAAACTGAAGAAAAATATCCACTTTCCTCCCCACAAGACCTTTTTCTTCACCTTTGCAGGCACAGGAATGACATATAATCATAATTTTGTGAAGAGGGCACAGTGAGAGACAAGTCTGAAAAACAGTGCATGTCTCCCTAGAAGGCTCTGAAGTTTTAGCACTGAGCTAAGCCTTCTTACCTCTTTGAGTCCAGGGATCACTTTTTATCCCTCTGTACTCTGAAAGAGCTCACACTTCTGCCCTATTCAAGAGTAAAGCTACAGACCCCTGTTAAATGATCTAAGACAAGGCCCACTCACAACTTGCTCCTAAAATCCCATCTGGGACCTTCAGAGATACCTTTTTTCTATCCTTCCCATCCACACTGTGCCACTAGGGATAACCTTTAAATTCTTAGAGATATAACTGAACCTACAGAATTACATTTACTTTATTCTAATCGCTCCTGGAGAATTACACGGTAACCATCAGGCAGAGAAGCTCTGGGCCACAATGTTAAAAGATATTTACTTAATTTGTACCTTTTCCACACACTGAGATGGAAAACTCATTAGTCTGAGCATTTGGGGGTAAGGGACAGATGGATTTCATTTTCAGCTTCAGTTTCCTATTCCAGCTCACAATAAGGCCACACACAAGTGCTAGTGCTGGCACAACAGAGGTTGTAGAAATACACCCCAAGAACAAAAGAAGAGGTGATCCCACACAATGCATCATTAAATTTCACCTTCTACGCCAGGTTTTCTTTCTGACTTACCTTATGAGCTTCTTCAGCTTCAACGGCCATGGCTTTAAGTTTTTCCATATGAACAGTAGCTAGTTCAATTTTCAAATTATTTTGGGAAAGCTGAAGTTCTTCAGCATGCTTTAATTTCAACATCTCTACCTCCTGAACCAAGCGCGCTTGGTTCATTTTATCCCTTTCGCAGAGCTGTTCTGTGTGCTGCAGCTGGAGCTTCTCAAGAGCCTGACTGTGTTCATCTCTTATATTCTGAATTTCAGACAGGTAGGATGACTCCAAGGAATCCAGATTTGACAAGTGTTTAGCCTCCAGCTCATCAATTTGAGCCTGATGCTTTGTCTGTAGTTCAGCAACACAAGCTTCAAGCTGGGCCTGATGTTTACTTTCTAGGGCAGATTTAAGTGTCTCAATTTCAGCTTGGTGCTTTGCCTGAAATTCGGCTGTAAGAGACAAAATTTGATGCTTATGCTTCTCCTGTAACTGTTGACTTTGGAGTTCTAACTCGTCAACGTGTTTCTTTTTCAGCTCTTGAAGAAGAACCTCTTGCTCAGTTGTGAACTTCTGAGTCATGGCTTTGTGTTCCTCCATAAAGCTGTATTATTTACAAGAAAGTTAAGAGAATAATGTCAAAAAGGCACTGTTTTGTTTTGATTGAAATAATCAATAAAAAACAGAGAAAAATAAGTAGACCTTACTTAGCATCCACAAATTTTACTTTATGTTTCAAATACAGAACTAATTGAAAGCAAGCCACAAAGATGATTTCACAGTTATACAATTAAAGGTTTATCCAATGTCACTTGGTCTTACCTGGTTTATTGCTAGGTAGACTGGCATCCCTATTAAATTACTAATACACAGCAAGATCCAAACATTGTTCACTGTCTCTCTGAGAAAATACTGCCATATGAGAGCACCTAGGACATTATATAGACATTGTCTACACCTCAAATGTGTTATCTGCAAATAAACAACTGCCATAAGAAACATCTCTCCAATCATCTGGTTAAGACTGAGACATAAAACCACTGTTGAAGTGTATGTGGGATATTTGAGGGCTCCTCCACACTCACCTTGGCTCTCTGAGGTCTGCTTAAGGCTTGATGCAAAGATTCAGTGTTTGAAATGCTGCAATTTACTCTAATCATTACTATAGTATTTTCCATACAGACATCAATAATTAAAAAGCTATTAGTTATTTAAAGGCTAAACACCTGCTTTCAACATTTTCTTACTGGAATTATTTCCCCAATCTGGTTCTATTTTGTGGGAGGAAAGAAGGGATAAATTTGAAGCAATGCGTGCAAATACAAACATGTAGTTATTGGAATATTTCCTCTAATACGCTAAAACCAACAGAAGTAGGAAGGAAAGGAAAAAACTGAGCCGTTAAAACCTTCATGCATAACCAGAACTGAAGAATAACATACCAACCTCAGCATTCAGTGGATAACACAAGTTTCCCTCACCACGAAAAGAACCTGCTCAAATTAATTTGAATTGTTTGAAAACACTTGAAAAAATTTAGAGAATTTTTCCATTTACATGTCCTGTAACACTCCCCCTCCTCCAAGGCTAGAATATGATTTTCAACTGTGTTGTATTCTTCACTGTAACAGGCAGAACTTGACTGCACTGTGTGTGATTTGCTAGACTAGACTAAATGCATTTACGTGAAGCAAAATTCTGTAGTAAACCGTAACAGACAGCATTAGTGTTCCATGGGAGAATAAGCTTTACGTATGTAAAATAGCTGGTGCCATCAAGCGATAAACCTACGTTGCTATGACTCGTGAAGTTTAAAGTAAGAAAAAGCAGCAATAACAATGACTGAACTAGCAAGTGAAAATGCTCGGATACTCAGGACTTACTTGTTTTGTGCTTCCATAAGTTTCAGCGCACATTCTTCCTGCAGACAAAGCGTGGCCTTTTCCATTTCTTTTGCCATGAGCTCTCTGGCTGCCTGCAGGTCACTGTCGTATTGCTCCCGGGATTTGTGCGCAGCCCGTGTGCTCGCAAGGCTGTCCTCCAGCTGCTGCAAGGTGTTTTGCTGCTCTTTTACCAGCTTCTCCAATTCTAGAATTTTGGCGGCTTGGTGATCTTGAAGCCGATTCATTTCAGCTTCACGAAGTTCAAACTCCTTTTGTAAATTCTGCTTCTCACATTCAGCTCTGTTTTGCAGTTCTATACGCAACTGTGATAACTTCTCTTCTGCCTGGACTCTCTGGTCCTCACTTTCACATCTCCATTTCTTCTCTTTTTCTTTGTACATATTCTCTATTTTCTGTACTTCTTCTCTGGCTTCCCTTAATTTATTCTTGTGATCCTCAGCAATTTCATATTTCACCTGTGAACACAGTAATTAAAAAAATGCATAAAACACCAAAACCAAACTGAAGTGTGTAAAGTGAAGATTCTCAGGCACTTAAGGCCTTGAAGAGATTTAATTCTTTCAGTGAAGTCACCCTTCCAAATAAAGTAGGACTGAAATGTCAGTATATAGGTACCTGAATTCAACACGCTATTAAGAATTCATTGGGATAAAGAAGATAAGAAAAAATTACAGCAACATTCTAGAATTAACACGGTACTTTTTATTGTTTTCTCCTGGGGCCACTTTTCTTCATTTCAGGGGTTCCACTTAGAAAGCTATGGGCACCTTATATATTTTATATTGGGCATGATTAAAAATCTCCTTTGAACTTCTCTCCTTATATGTTCCAGTGGTATTTTATATGCAGTGTTCAAATCCATGAAAAGGACAGTTATGTGGCATAAAAGCAACATAAAAAGCACGTAGCATAAAAACAGAAGCCAAAGCATCGAATGATTGCTCAATGACTAAAGACAAAAAAACCCCACCTCTAAAAATACACTAGAGGTAAGCAGGTAAACAAATAAATAGCAAACTAAAGAAACAATAGGGTCACCTCTTAAAAGAAAATCAAAAGCTAATAAGAGGTCACACAGGAACATCAGCATGAAGCCTATTCTTCAGTTTTCACTTGGAAGGTTTGTTTTGAACAAACATTTAAGCATTCATCTATGCTAAACGCTAAATGAAGAGACAGAAAAGGCAAAAAAAATCCAGATTTTGATTAACACACAATCCATGAAACCTTTGCAGGGGACCAATAGAGAGGTAATGGAGGAAATGGGTTCACACTCTAAGAGCAAGAGACCAGAGGGTAAACAAAATCTGTAGTTCCAGACATTGGATCAGCATGGGGGACAGGCTCATTTCAAACACCACATTCTGTACAAGCTTCCAGTGAGTCTCCATGTTATCTATGAAAGGTCTGCAACTGTTTTCTCTGTCCTTCTCCACCAGTTTTTAAGTCTAGAAAAGGAGACACACACCTGTTTGTCTTTAAAAAGGGAGGAGAGGAGGGCTTGAGAAATGAGAAGCTTCATCCACCTAATTCTCCTAACCATTCAAATATCGGAACAAGCTAAACAACGAATTAACATCCAACCTAAGTTTATCCTCAGATGGGGCAGCTGATTTAATAGGTAACAGGAAAGGAGTCAGATATGATTCTCTCAACCCTAAGACTTTGAGAGTGAAGATATAAGAGCCTACACCAAGGCAAAAGCAGGAATCTGTTGTCCAGTTCTTTCTTCTTCCCTCAAAAAACGGTCTGAAAAAATTATTTCTGGTTATTTGCTTCAAAAGACAGTCCCATCAAAAGCAGAAACTTATTCGAGTGGATCTGCTCAGCAGAGGGGCATTTTCTCTCTGCCACAGTGCTCTGTGCCAAATTCTCCACCGCCACATGACGTTATGCACATGCACTGTGTTACTTTTGCCCCAGGACACTATGATGTGCTGCAGGGAGACGTTCGGGATGAGGAGCTTGCGCATATGTCTGTATTGCAGTGGTATACATATACCTGACCCACATCACTATAAAAGGTGGATTGGATCAACACTCGAAGCACCTGCCTTCCCACACTGTGCTCTTGAAGTTCATCTGCAGAGAAACTAAGCATTTAATACTAGACTGCTCTGAACCTCCATCTCATATTCCAATATTTGTGTGTAAGCTGAAGCTACTACCACTAAACCAGACATATTTAAAGATAAATGCTGCTTCTATCTCCCTCAGCCTTTCCAACAGATCTGAGCTTGCCCAACTCTATACAAAACAATACTGCAAATACAAGCTACCTTCTCCATTTCCTCTTTCAGATGCTTTTCATTCTGCACAGAAAGATCTTTCTGCTTAGTAATCGCTTCCTTTAAATGCTTTATTTCTTCCAAAAGCTCTGCAATACGCTGTTTCTCAGAGTGAAGGACAGCCAGCTTGGCTTTGTGCTCTTCCTCCAGCACAGCCGCTCGCTCAGCCACCTCCATTTCCACTTGCCGTGCTGCATCTTGAGCACTCTGTAGGCGCAGTTTGGTGATCTCTGAAAAGAAAAACTAAGCAAATGAAGAAAACACATTCTGGAGTTTATTTTCTTTTAATAGGTCCTATTCGTGCACAGAAATAAAGCTGAACATTGTCAGCCGTGCAAGTTTATCTGTAACCATACTAACTACAGACAGAGAATCTCTTATCACAATGATTTTCTACCCTGTTCTGCTTTATCATCACCCTCGAAATGTATCATGTCAACAGGCACAGAATAAAGGGGAAAGATCATGAAACCTCTGGCAGGACCTCCCTCCTATCAGCAACAGCCAGAGCAATTGACTTTATTTTTGGACAATGTAATGGCAGATTCATGCAAGTTTTTCTCCTCTTTAGCTCATACTATTTACAGTGGAACATAGTTAAAGCCATGTTATATGGCTAACTGTAAGTCATTGCTGTAAGTCAAGCATTTGTGTATCATACTGTGATCCCAGAAAGAGACTGCAGACACAAGAACTGCCAGGATCCCTTACCTGCACCTCAACAATATATGCATTTCATATTGAACCAGTTCTATAAGTTACAATTGCAAGAAAAGCAGCAACTGTTAAGAAATTACACAAATCCATGAGCGCATAAGAAGCCTCATTAAATTTAGCCATAAGAGGAACTTTAAGATGAATGCAACAACAAAAGATACCAATTACAAATTCTGCTCCCTATAAATGCTTTACTTTTTGTTCAAAAAATTCATCCCAAGATGTATGCCAACCAGTTGGCAAACACAGTAGCAAAAAGAAACATTAGCATTAAATGAGCAGAGCACTATATCAAACCTACAACAGGATCATGGGTAAAAGAGTCATGGAACACAGAGAAGAGGTGGTTCTACTCTATGGAATAGCAGGAGAATTGATCTATTTCATGCAAATACAAAAGACATTTAACATAGCTGACAGACAACACTAAGAAATTTTCAAATCAATATCAGTTCAGGAATTGACAATGCCTTTCTAGGCATCAAGAACGGAACCCTGATCAACTCCTTTCAGCAACTGATCCACAGTTGTAGTAGGTTTTAATACATAATAATCAACTTCAGGTTACCACATCTTCAGAAGTACAACTCAACATGCCCACAGAAGTCAAAAACCAAAGTGCTTAATGCCAGAGATTAACATGTATTAAGTATTCCCTATAGTTTAAGCTAATAATAAATTGAAAAATTCTTCAGATAAGCCTTTAAATATCTAAAGAAAAATATAAGCCACACAAGCTTACCAATTTACTTACCAGTGTGTCAGATCATCTTACCTTTAATATGTTCTTCTGAAAGTTGGGCACGGAGCTGCTCAAGTTCTAAACAATGTTTTCTTTTCATTTCCTCAATCTCTGTTATGTATTTGTCCGAGAGATCCATCTTCATGATCATCAGGTCCTCCTTATATTGCAGTGCAAGGGAAGACTTTAAGGACTCCAACTCATGTCTGTGTTTTTCTTTAAGTTCTAACTGCAAACAGGCAAGTTCTTCCTACGTAAGAAACAGGTTAGAAAGACATTTTCAGCTTTGAAGAAACCACACTGAGAATCTTTTAATGAGAGCACTACATGAATTACACTATAATGCACCTGCTTGCCATGTAAATATCTGTTTTCCAAAAACCCTGCTGCTTTTGCTCCATCTGCTACTAGAGTGGCAGAGCCCCTCCAAGTAGAATCAGAGAATCATTTAGCTTGGAAAAGACCTTTAAGATCATCAAGTCCAACTGTTAACCTAATACTACCAAGTCCACCACTTATCCATGTCCTTAAGTGCTGTCTTAACGTATTCTGAATAGAGAAAGAGGATAAGAACAAAGTAGTTTCAAAAAAAATCTGCATATTAGAACCTTTTGAGTAAAAAAAAAATATATATATATAGTATATATGGTCTGAAACCATGCCACCAAGGCAGATCTGAGTTTCAGGACCTGTGTGACAACATAATAGAAGCGGAAGTCCCACGCACACCTGAGTAGAGAAATTATTGACTCAGTGCTGAAGAGACCCCCTCTACACACCACAGAACTTAAAGAAATGACCTATGAATGCAGTTTCGTACCCAGCTAGTTAATAAATAGCAGCAAGGAAAAAAAAAGTACAACATATGCATTTCTCATTTATAACTCATATGGTTTTTGTGTGACTTACTAATGATATTGAGCTCGTGCTCTCTTGTGTACGTCATCTGCTTGTCATTCCCTCACTAAAAAACTAGATTTTTATTTTTTAAATTATAAAAAGCAACAAGTTAAAATAAAAGGGAAATTCCTTTTGAAACTCTTAGTCAACTCCAAATGAGTTGAGCAAAGTAGTAAAGATCTTAAATCACAAGAAGGTACATGCAGATAGGTGCATAAATAGAGGGACCAAAGTAGCATCTCCACTTGAAAAGAAGAGACAGCAATAAAGGCACAATTACTACAGAAGCTACGGAGAAGAGAAACACCATGAATTCTGCACTTCTGTGGAAGAGCTTCTTAACAGGCACAGAATAACCCAACCAGAGGACACACAATTACAGAACACCTTGTTTCATCTGCTCTGCTAGTTTGAGAACTAGTTAAAGTTGCTAGTTTACAAAATACTTGGCAAAAATAATGACGCCTTAATAAATGTCTCAAATTAATTAAGTCTTTGCTAAGAGCTGGCAATCAGACGTCAGTTTTCATCCCGGTCATGTAATGAAGAGTAGAATTTTACTATATCCAGAGTACTACCTGATGTTGTTCCAGCTGTTGATGTAGCTGACGGAGCACATCCCTTCTCTGCTTCTCAGCAGTCTCTTCAAAAACCGCGACAGAAGAACTGAGAAAAGGGTTTAAAAGTTTAAGATTGTACTATATGTCACAAATTAAGTTTAAATTAACTTGCTGACTTAGAATGTCGTTCTGAAAGAAGGCACAGAGCAACTATAACAACTGCACTCATGACTTCCCATCGCCATGTTTCTAACCACAGATCACCTAATACCCAATTCTAATATATTTAATTGCTAACATCCATATTATTTTTTTAATATAAAAGATGAAGCCTGCTGTCATAATATGAGATAAAAAGAAATAGAATAGATCACCTGATGTCCCCTGCTTGTTCTTGACTCACTTCCAGCTCTGACAGTGAATATTCCTTCAGTTCTTGCAGTCTCTGATGCAGCAAAGTCAATTCTTCCCTGTAGTTTTCTTCAGCAACTCTTAACTTATTTTCGAAATAAAGTCTCAGTTGTTCCAATTCGGTTTCATGCTCACTTTTTCTTTGCTGACGCTGCTGTTCAAATTCTTGTTTTAAACGCTCTATTTCTTCCACCCGTGACGCACGAGCCAGGAGCTGCTCTTTTAGCTCTGGAATGGAGGCAAAACCAACACACGCGCTCAGAAGTACGTATCTTTAGGCTAAGTCATTCTGTGAAGACCAGACATATTTTAGTTGTTGTAGCAGTAAAACGTCATCCCACAAGCTACATAAGAAAATGAACTTCTGCAAGATGAAACATTCCTTCCTCAGGAGGCAGGAAAACTATGTTCTCCATTTATACTGCGTTCAGAGAAACCATCCTCGTGACGAGAATCAAAACTGTCACATCTGCTTGTGGCGGCAACCAGAAGCAATAATTTAGTCAAGAACATTTAATTTGCTCCAGGGAAAGCTACCCAACAAACAAAAACAACTATGCAGGAAAACAAAATCACAAGGAAGAAAAAGCAAAATTCTGGATTACTTTAGTGATTGTTTGGCTACCCATCATTAGCTCAAGCAGCGGCTAAATTATTGAATTAAAAAGAACCATCCAACAACAAATAGAATGCAGTAGTAAACTGCAATCAAGGTTTGTTTAGCAGACTACTCTCCTTTCAGGGAGTGAGGGCAATGGGCAGCATTGCAGTGTATTAATGAACTTTTTCAGCGCTTTCCTCCCCATATTCTGTACTAAAGCAATAACATATCAGGAAGTGAAAAGGTAGGAAAAGTAGGACAAAAATCATGAGGGGATTGAAAATATATCCCAGATGACTGAAGTCAGCTGAATACCCACAGAACCAACTGAAGATGGAACTGCATTTCAAGAAGAAAAAACGCAGAGAAAAGCATTTGCTTATGCTGTGCAAGAAGCGAAATTTCAGAAAAGTTTATGGAAACAGAGGATGCCACCCAGGAAGCAACACAGCTGATTGCCACAGTCAGATTTTGTGCAGCAAACCAGAAAATGCACACTTGGCCTGAAAAATTCTCACAACGAACATGCAGACAGAAAGAAGTAAGTATGTGGCTCAAGCCTGTTCCATAGGGAGCAGCTGCGGGGACCAGAGGAATCAAGTGACAAGCAGGGACGAGTAACAACACCAATGGGACAGGCAAGGGACGTGCCATCCGGTTTTGCCCAACCAGCCAAGTCTGCTGGCACAAAACTAACTCAGAAAAGCGTGGAGCAGTTTTGAACAGGCACATTGCTCTTAACATCAGAGCAGCAACACCTTTGTCCAGCTGCTGTGTTTTAAATCCACCACCATGAGCCCTCAAACCAATGGGGACACACTGACAAATGATCACGCCAGTGAAGAAAAGCAGAGTAAAACAAACACCTTTCAGATCTTGCACGCCAAAAGTGAGATCCTCACCTGGACCGTGGGCTTGTGTTCTGGTCTCACCATCTCAAGCAAGATGAAGAAGAAACAGAAAGGGTCCAAAAAATGGGAACATGAGTTATTAGAAACATGGAAAGACATTTGAAAGGTTAATAAAGATCAGAGCTACAGAGAGAAAATAAGAATTCCAGAAAATACTACAAAGTGCTATCTTCTATAATTCTGTAATAGCAAAACAGAGATCTGAAAAAGTCACGGTAACGTCTCACTTGATAGAAATCTTATTCAATTTATGACCCAAAAAAACCAACAAAACACACCCTCACAAAACCCTATTATACTTCAAAAGCTTCTTAGAGTTATTTAGCAAATATGAAATCTGATTTAAAACAAAAGGCACATGTAATATGCTTCAGCTACACCAGCAGAGGTAAAGAATGCCACCTAATGTTACACTCCCGGTACAGTGTGAACGCTGTTAACATCACGGCCTGTAGCTTTTTTAATTTTCAAAAATTCCTTCTTTCACGTATTATACTTCTGTTTGCACACACACGTCTGAGACATGTTCCACTTCATTTGAAGTGAAAAATGTGTGTCATTCCCAATCAGTACCCTGTAAAGTTGACTGTTAAACACACCTAAACCTTGAGACAGATATCTTAAGATGTACCAAAGCATATGAAGCCAGATTTCAGCCAGCCATTATTTTTTCTCAAGCATTAAAACTTTTTCATAAGTTTAATGCAGATACACATAAGACTAATAAAAAAAAAAAAAAAAACAAACACCGAAACCAAACAAATAAACAAAAAACCCACCAGGTTTTAGGTTTAGGGGATTTGCTGTTTTTTTTTAAACAGAAGCATAGTTATGGAAAGGAGGTGATTTTCAGCCTTATAGGAAAACAACATTATCGTTCATCCTGATTTCAGAAGTATCATCTGATACAGAGATACCTTTAAATCAGGGCTTTTCTATATTTAAGAATTAAAAGTCTTTCAGAAGACAGTGACTCCCCATTTTGAGTGCCAATGAAAAAGCATTATATTTAATTCACCTCAAAACTGAAAGGGAAAAAAGTCATTTCTACCTCAAGATACAACCTAATCACGCAGTTTTAAAATATTTCTGGCTTTTTGTTTTTTTTTTAAGCAGACTGATCTCTTAATTATAACCAATTAAAAGAAAATGCAGCATAGCCACAATAAACCAGTCAAAGTCATAAACTAAGTGGTGATCTTTACTATGTACCTCCAATTAACAGTTTTCTCAAGTTAATTCATACCCACTTCCACACTGGAGGAAAACAGGAGCGTGCCATTGCATTGACCAGCATGTTCTCAGGTTTTTTTAAGTATGTTATACTTAATCTGACATTGCAATGAAAAATGTTTGGTTTTCACTAAAGATTTTTATAGGGTGCAGGAACAGAGTGGGAAGGGAAAGGAGAACAACAGGACTGAGCTTTTTCCCAGAGCCATACCATGCTTTTTGATGCTGCAGAACCAACTAGCCATCCAACACAATTCTGTGACCTACCTGTGTGCTTCTGGTACACAATTAAAGGTATTTCATGCCAATAGTTTGTACTTCTATACAAAGAGGAGGCAAAAAATAAAATGCGTCGGTTTTAAACCTACCACTTAGCTCTTGTCGATTCGCTCGGGTACTATCGAGCTGCGACCAAAGCTGCCTGATTTCTTCTTGTGACTGAGCCTTGAGTTCTTCGTGTGTGACCTGAAGCTTCTCCAGCTATAGAAGACAGGTTTAAAACAAAACAAAAAACCCACAACCTTTTTAAAACAACTTTGTTCTAATTGCTTGTTTTATACATGACAGACAGTTCTGTGAGAAATACGTGTAAACACCTGGTATCAACCAGACTCTCAGGTCCTGACCCAGGTTACCAGAGATACTGAGCAGTGTTTAACTGTTAGACCCGCTCCCGAGAGAGGAGAATTGGCTCCTTGTGTCGTATTTGTCATCATTGGCAAAAATAAAGTACTAACTAGATAAAAACAAAATGCAAGAACCAGAAAATTAAGCCTATAAATACAGTGAAAGAAACAGCACCAAAAGGCACAAAGGCAATTGCATTCAAAATATTTTTAACCACTATAGGATATCCCAGAGTATTTATGTGTGTCACAAGATGCATTTCTGTTTTTCAATAAAACCCCTAAATCCAAACAAGTCACCCAAATGATATATAAATAGTCTAGTTTTTGTTATACAGAGAGCAATCAGCCACTTGAAATTACTAAAGAAATCTTAGTTACCTCCTTCTGAAGATTTTGCTCTTTTTCTCGGCTTTTCACCCTCATATCTTCCAGGAGTTTATGATGTTCGGTCTGCAGCTGTTCTTGTAACTTTGTAATGGCTAATTGGTGTTGCTTCTCCAACTCTATACATTTTACTAAAATTAAAAATGAGTTCTGTTATCCCACCACGCTGGTTACTGAATAACCTGTGCAACTGAAATAGAAATGCCTATTTCTATCTAGGATGCTAGCTTACAGAGAAACACAAAAATACTTGAATAGTCAAGTATTTGAAAGCCAGACATTTCACACAGTGTTTCCTAGTTCTCTGCATCATCCCACACTATCAGCCAAGAAATAACCAACAGGAGTCCCGGAGGAATGAACATCTGCTCCCTGCATACACGAACATACCCAAACAGAAGCACACGTGCTTGGAACAGGAAATCAAGCATTTCTTCATGGTCTACAAACACAAAATTCCTCCTACAACCACACTCAGCATCAGGCAGTTGAAGAGATGAACAGGACGGACGAGGAAAGCCAAGTACACTGTCTTGGTGCTGAGCGCTCTCTGAACCCTCTGAAGTTGCTCCTACCTCTTTGGGCAACAAATCTTGACCTTCCCAGAAAGAATCTGCAATCAAGTGACCGCACTTCAGTCACAGGAAGCTGGAAGAGGTGTACGTTATCCTCATGGAACAGACTTTACTGATATAGGTTCAGAGAACCCTAGTAGAGTCAGTGCAAGCTGGGGAGAACAAGCTGTTCCTATGAACCTGTCCTCAGAGCAGCCAAATGCTGTGAAAGCCACCGGCCCTTGGCAGGTCACAAAGGCCACTCTTCACCCAGTACCTTTAACACTGCATTTCCATTTATTTGAGTATTATCTCCCATGTCTCTCACCTGCATAGCACCTCAGAGGCCAGGCAACCCTGTCTCTTTTCACTTCACGGCACTCTACACCTCATGGCTCCTTTTCATGCCGTCACTGACCGCAAATCTGACTCTGTTGTGCTCCTCAACCACTATATCTCACAGTGTCAGACTGTGAGACCTACACAATCTTTCCATAGTCCTATCTCCTACCTGCACCTCAGCAAAAGACAAACAGAAGTACTTGGCAAGGTACTCATCCAGATTTCATCTTTCAAGTTAAACCTCAATTATAGTCGTCTCAAAAACATCACTTCCAGAACAGTATTTCAAAAAGTTCTGTTCCATCAAGTCTTATCTAGTCACAACTCAAACCCAATTTTTTTGTTAGAAAACATTTCTATCGATATTAATCGGAACTCAATTCAGTGGTTGCCCAATCTGGTTTTCAGCTGGCAGCAAAACAGCACCTCCCTTTAATATGATTGAAGGAAAACATAGTCTACCTCATAGTCTGTGGAAGCCAAAATGCAACACAGCTAAGTAGGCTTTAACCAGTTTTTCATTTACATCCTGTTTTCCAGACAGTCTCATGCCATCAACCCACTTTTTAAGTAAGAATACGTGGATATATCTTGTATTTGCTTTTTATACAGGTTCTAAAAACAGTTAGCTTTGCTGTTGTTCAATAAAAACAAACTTCCAGACCATGGAACTTACTTTTAGACTGTTCATTCTCTAGAGACAGATGTCTCAGCTCTGTTTTGACTTTTTCTAATTCCATTTCCAAAGTTTTCTGCAGTTCCGTCATTTCAGTCTGATGTTTTTCAGACAGCTCTTCACAAGCGCTTTTTAAATGCATTTCAGACTCCAATTCCCAGTCTCTTTTGAGAGCCTAAGAGAACAAGATATGCATTATTAAATCAAATGCATTTAGTAAATTAGTACTTCTTTTTTTCTCCACCCTTTATTTGTTCTCTACAATAAATGTGTAGTGGACACAGGACTTCTACCAGCTCTAGTTTACTGAAAGGAGTTCTACATTTTCATGTATGAAGAATAGAATTTGTACCTCTATTGCCTGGATATGTGTGTCTTCCATTTCCAATTCTATTTTCTTTCTCTGATCAACTGTGAAATAAAATATTATTAAATGATAAGTAGAAATACGGATGAGATTACCATTTTCAGTATGAAACTCTGGACTTGAATAGATAGGCATGCAGCAGTGTAAGGTACTGGGTTCTGTCCAAACCTGCTGTTATGCTGTATCTTAGTAATTCACTTTCATTTTAGAAAATAAGCATCTAATACTTACAACTGCAAAGACAACTCTGAAGGTTAAGGTCAGCTTAATTAGCAAAGGAAAGTCTACTTAAATCTACCCAAAACAAAACACCAAGCTCCCCCCCCCGCCTTTTATTCCTAAATATATAAATGAAAATGCCTAGCAACGTCACCTTAGATGCTAGCATTTTACTGCACGTCACTATTACGTGCTAGAATCATCTCTCTCTCCAGAGACACAGCAAAAGAGGAGCAGGCGGCAGCAGCAGCAATTAGGAAACTTTCTTCAAATTTCTTCTAAAACCACCCAGGAAACAGAGTGCAGGACAAACGCTGTTATCTGCTCAATTACCACCAACATCAATGGCTTCTTCCTCCCCAGATTCATTCCAACTTCTTGTTCAGCGCCTTCCTTGATCTGCAAGAGCCTGTCAGTCCCCTTCTCACAGCTCCAAAGCGCCGTTGCCTTCATTTACAACCTTATTTTCAGTCTTTCAGTGGGAAACGAGAACTCGGAGATTATGATGGTCCAGCAGAGGAAGAAACATCATCTAAATTACAAGATGGTGTCCAGCACTCAAGTGACTTGGGTCATGCCCTGTAATTGCCTCCCTGAAGAGAAATGTCTTTCCTCTAGTCCCCAGCTAACAATATTCACAACTCCCCATCAGGTCTACCATCCAATTCCAGATTCTCCTTCTCAGCCCCTATATTCAAGTGCTCAGAAGCAGTTACATTCACGTTAAGTTACATCACCAAAACATACGTAAACAGCATTGATTTTAAATCTGCATCCAGACCTCCTCCTGCTCCCAAATTCAATTGTGCCACCCGTTTGTTGTATTACTGGTGGTAACCAATTGTTTCCTACTCTTGGGCCAAAAAGACACAGCCCTAAAACACTTTCTTCCTCTCAAGGAATGACAACTAAAGGAATGGTTCCTATACTTCTCCAGTGAATTGCTGCCAGCCTCACCTTTCTCCAGAAATTCCTCAAGCTCTGCCATGGAGACCAGAAGTGGTCTTCTGATCTGGGAAGAGGCAAATATCCCAAAGAATGCCAAGAACCCCAAGAACTTCAGGGCTATCAAGTGCAGCTTTCCACTTGCTGATGTCAAAATACAATCCTATATCAAACACATCTCAAAGGACACCCAGCTGCACGTTCTCACTGAGCCTTTCAGTTCCTTTCCAAATACTTTATCCTCCTCTTGAAAGCACCAAGTGGTCGAGCCAGGAAGCATTTCTGTGTCTTGTCCCAAACACAACAGTGGTCTGTGCTGACTCAGGGCAACAAAACCACTTAAACATGAGGGATAAGAGCTCTGCTCTTTGCACCAACTAAATTCTTTACAAGAGCTCTATCTAATGCCTCCTGAAAGCAATACTTTAGTATAGTGCAAAATAGCTACACAAGTAGCAGCAAAACACCCATACAGTTGAAAAGAAATTCAACTAAGGTCTAGACAACTTAATTTTTGCATATAAGACATGCACTCTTGCACATGCCAGTCTAGCCGCTGTCCCTGTCCAAGGCAACGCCAGCCATCACTCCAACAACCAACTCTACAACAAGACAACCTGTGGAGGAAGAAAAATACTGATGGGGTTTCAATTTCTGGTCCATTATTCCCAAATTTTAGTACCTAGTTCTTGCTGATACTTGGACTCCAGGTCTTCTTTTTCCTTCAGGCACTGTTCTTTAATCTTCTCCCACTCCAGCTGGTGGCGGCTTTGCAGAATTGCCACCTCTTGAGCACGCTTATCATTGAGCATCTCCCGTAGTTCCACAAGGGCAATCTCCTTTTCTTTTCTCAAGTTAGACTGCGTAAGCTCAAGCTGTGAGGTGTGCATATTATTTAAGCTTAGGCGTAAAGCTTCCAATTCAAGGCTGTGCAGTGTCTGTAATGGAAAAGAGAACAGGTTTTTCCCTCTCTAATGCAGCATTCACATTTTTCGTGACCAGGTTCAGGTTCAATTGCTTTCAACTGTTAAACCCATCCAAGTTTTGCCTTTCTGTACTTGGAGAGAGTTTCTTCATGGCAGGGGCAGAACCCTGAAGATAGGCTAAGACTTGTTACAATGAGATTCAAACCACATATTCATATACGTGCCTCTAAACTCCATCTCCAAGCAAATACCTTGAATCCATCCACTTCCTTGCAACGCCATCAGAGAGGAACAAAAAAAATCACCCCAAACTTTTGCTGTCTGTTAAAAAAAGGCTTCAGATTTGCTATTGGTTATAATTTGTTAAAAGGCAAAATTCTCAAGTGTTATTGGAAAAGTAGAAATCAAATTCCCCATGCCTCATTAAAAAAAAAAAAAATACCAGAAGTGAGGAATATCCAACAGTTAGAAATGGCAGCTAAAATAGACCAAACTTTTCAGTTCTTAAATAAACTAAACAGCACATCAGTGTCTTGTAATTAGACCTAACAAGCTACACCCTAACATGGGTGTATTTTTTCCATTTTCACTTTGCATTAGTTGAAATGTTCAAAAACCCAGTAAATATTTAGAGAAAAACTCAGGTTTACATAAGTTTAGCACAAAAGCATTTCTAATTACATTAGCAGGATAATTTAAAAGTGGGAGCAGTTTAGTATTTTTTCATAAATTTCTCTGTTAAAGACATGAAAAGTTACGAAATTGTTCATTTGGGATTTTTTGTTTGTTTTTGAATTGTTTTTTAACCCATCAACCACCCAGTTTTCTTCAGAATCAATGTTACAATGTAATTGCAGTGAGGATCCTGGAAAAACATAGTAAAAATATCTCTATTACCACCCACCAAAGGTACACTCCTAATTCTTCAATTGCAGCACTACATACAACAGCACACATTATATGCACAAAAATCAAGGAGCCTCATCTTTGCAACAAGGTAACCGCTCCAGTAATTAGCGCGTTTGTTTATTTTACCTGCGATTGGAGCTGAGCCTGCTCAATCTCTGCTTTGTGTGCGGCTGCCATTTGCTGCCGAAGTTCATCCACCAGCTGCTTCTGTTCTTTATTTAGCTCAGCACGGAGCTTCTCCATTTCCTCTTCATGTTTAGTAACTAGTTCAGAGATTTCGCGATCGTGCTCTCGTTCGTGTACCTGCAGAGAACACTCAGATAAAGAGCTTTCTTCAAAATATGTCTAGTCACCCCCCTAATAAATTATTGAGCCAGAATTCTCCCTCCTCCTGAACACAAATCAAAGATGCCATGGAAAAAACAACTGATAGATTTTTGCATCTCTAAGATATTTATAAAGCTTAAATGACAAACAACACAAAATAAGTTTATTTTTCTGACATGAACCCCATTGCAGCGTTTACCTTTTTAATTAAAGCAATCTGTTCCTTCCTTTCTTCCTCCAACTTCCGCTGCTTTTCTGTTTTATCTTTTACTTCAGCATTTAATTCTTCTATCTGAAAACAGGCACACAAATATTTGCAATGACTACCTTAAGCATTCTGAAATCCCAAGACTCCTGCTGTTATCGGGGGTTTCCTACCTCTTTCTTATGTGTCAAACTCACTTTAGTTAATTCGGCAAGGTGCTGAGCCTCCATTTTTTGGATTTCTTCCTTGTAACGTTTCACTATCTCGGACTGGGCCTCCTGCGCGGCTTGTGCAGACTGGACGGACTCTTGCAAGCGAGCCTCAAGCTCCAAATGAACCTTCTTCCAATGGACAATTTCTTCGGTCAGCTGGCTTTTTTTCTCATTGTACTCAGTACACTTTGTCTTTATTTCAGCACTAAGTTTTTGAATTTCTAGGTTGCTGAGGTTTAACCTGTCCTTGTATTCCAGTCTTTCACACTCCTGTATTTCCTTGAGGTTTTTCACTTCAGCATTAAGTTCGTGTATGTTTTTCTCAAGGTCCTCAATGATGCCAGCATTCTCTGCTAGTGCTTTTTCTGCTTTGACTAGTTCCTGCTCCACATGAGATAATCTTTCTCCTAAGGCAGTTTTTTCCTTCAATAAGAGTTCTAAATTTTGTTCTTTATTATTGATTTCAGCTTTGAGCAGCTCCCGTTCCTTTACAAGCGTCTCTTCAGATACGGTTTTCTGACCAAGCAGCTCTGCTATCGTCTGGTTTTTAGCCTTCTGAGCATCAAGCTGGCTTTGCATTTGGTCCCGCTGACTTTGTAAAGCAGCTAACTGACGTCCAAACAGACACTGCACTTCACTTGTTACAGAATCAGAAGCTGTTTTCTGCTCTTGAACGTCTTTCACTAATTGCTCCTGAGTTCGCAGCTGCACCATCAACATTTCTCTTTCCTCCTGCAGCTCTTTTACCATTTCTTGCCAGGGAGAGGATTCTGATGCTTGCGTTGAAGGCTCTACAGCTCCATCCTCACCCTGCTGCTTTACTAGAGACATTATTCTATTTTCAAGTTCTTTCTCCTTTTCTCTTTGTTGAAGAAGTTCTCTTTCACACAGGATCCGCGCTTCACGCTCCTCATCCAGTTCCACACGTACGCGAGAGAGCTCATCTGTTACTTCTTCCCATTTTCCAAGAGCTTCTTGGGTCTCCTGACAAGATTTCTTCAAGGCTGACTCCTTCTCATGGAGCTGCTCAGTCAGCTGCACACATCTCTCTACTAAAGAACTTGTCTCATCGTCCTTTACGTCACTGTGGTCACTTATTCTGTTTTGCTGCAGGGAGTTATCTGACAAAAACGAAACAAAGGCCTCTGCTCCCACCTCGGTCTCTTCAAAAGTCTCTTGAGCCAAACTGCCAGGATGTGTTTCCTCATCAAGGCCAAAGCTTAATGGGGCAGTTACAAAATCTCTGCTGGGTTCTAGAAGCACACTACTGTCTAACCCATACATACTGCATCTGCCTTCTTCGATGGCACAACCTTCAGAAGTGCTGGACACAAATGACTCTTCTGGTCTGTCTGTGGAGATGAGATATTTAGCCAATATGCCTTCATCACCACTGAAAAGCCCTGCTTCTGACAAGCGTCCTTCAGACAGGTTATCTCCTTCATTACTTGCATTATTCTCTGCGATCTTTGAATTCTTAATTTCTTCTAATTGATTCCTTGAGGACTCTGCTCCCAAGTGACGCTGGAACTCTAGTTCTTCACAAACTACTTCATCTCCCTTCAACTGCTGCGGTTTATTCCATATCTCCTCAAGCTCTGCTCTCTGCAACTGCAACACCTGTGGTAAAATCTGGTTTTCATCATGCTTCTGCCTTACATCTATACCTTTTTCAGCCTCATAAAGTCGCTTTTCATTTAATTCCTGGATGAAATAATTCAGTTTCTGAATCTCTTCATTCAAGGATTCTTTTTCTTGTTTATATCGTTGGGCTTCCTTGACCTGCTCTTGTGCATCAGAAAGCTGAGACTTAAGGCCATCAATTAAATCCTTGTATTTAGTTTCAATTTCAGATTTTTCTCTTTGGAAGTCTTCCTGTTGATTTTCAAGTTTCTTTCTCAAATTTTCTTTATTAACTTCAGACTCACAAAGACTATTATTTAAGTTAATTATTATGCCATTCAAATTCTGAACGTGTTCTTCAGAATTCAGAGAACAGAGTTCTCTTTTTAACTGTTCAAGTTCATTCTTATATTTTAAAATAATTTCTTCTTCATATACCTGCTTGGCTTCTGCAATCTCTCTTCTGTAGCATTTCTCCAGCTCAGCCTTCAAGTTCTCCAGCTGTCTGCAAATATCTTTTTCATGACTGATTTTCAGTTCTTCAATACGTTGCTGTTCTTTCTTTTTGGACAAAGCTATTTTGTTTTTTAATTCTGTGATTTCTGAGTCCCGGAGAGAAAGGGTATGTTGTAGTATAGACAAGCTAAATCTTTCTGATGTTAGTAGATCCTGAAGACTTTTAATATGCTGTTCTTTTTCTCCTATGCTTTTGTGTAGCTGTTGCATTTTATCTTTCATATCCTCTTCCATTTGGGCAAGCAGATTTTCTTTATCTTTGGTATTCTTAAAAATAAAACAGTACATACGAAATAAACCGTAGAAATATGACATGGTTTAAATTTCCTTAAGGCTTGTGCTTTTAATGTATCTTCACAAAGACCATTTTCCATTAAGTACAGGGTGTATCACTGGCTTAGTCAACAGGATTTTTAAATACATTCTTGAGAGTAGAAAGTACCACTGAACCACTCTTCAAATACAGTAATAAATATCAAATTGTCCGAGCAATAACAAATGATATGCCACTGACTCCATAAAGGAGGAAGATCGTGGCTTTCTCAAACTTTAGGTATTTCGATTTAGAAAAAAACAAAGCTACGGACCCCTCTCCATCACACATCCGTTTGCACAGAGAAACCACCAAACAGCCACGTCAAATTTTGACTCACTTATAAGTTTAAGGCTTCTACCTATGGCATCGCTGGTTACGTGATTAAATGAAATCAGACCTTTTAAGCTGTTCCTTTAATATATATTAGTAATCACAATCCCTATAAACTTGTTTCTAAAGAAAAAGACTTTTTTAATGACCATGCTGCCACTACAGCAGGTGAGAGTTATCACCAAATTGGAAATACATGTTATTAAAAAAAAAAAAAAGCCTGCTATGTGTTTTTAACTTGAACTGAGTTTCTTTATTCATAATGCTTGTTCCTGGAATGGTTATATAAAAATATTCCCACATAAGCTTTTCACATTGTTTGGTATTCAAGACTGAAATGACTACAGATACAGTTAACTTTTGGTTCCTAGGTGTTTCGAGTTCACACAATGGTATTTTTATAGGCTTACACAGCACGTCCAGCAACCTTCCCCCCCTGCAAACCTCTGTCACTTATGTTCCCATTTGCCTCAGTTCAACAAACAGCAGGACAGGAACTTCTTATACAGCAATTTAGTGACAGAGTTAAAGACCAACCCTACTGCAACAGAAACCGCTGGAGTAATTTTAACAAATAAGCAAATTTTGAAGAACCAGAACTGAATCCTTATTTCATACAAAAAAAGAAAAAATCTTAAATCGTAAGGAGCTATTTTGCCCCAGCTGGATATCATCAACTTCAGAAGAACATACTAAAATGTAGTATCACGCCCGAAGCATCAATGTTGCCTCATGCACAAATAAATGTTCATTGCAGGGTCTTCCTCCAAAAAAAAGTACCTCGGCTTGCACAGTTGTAACAAATTCTGACTACCTAGAACTCAAATTATAAAGGCACTATAAAAAGTTTTTACCTTTTGAGAAGACTCAAGCTGTACTTCTAGGTCATGCACTTTCTGACGCAGCATCTCCAAATGCACGTTTTGCTCTTTGAGACGGTTCTGAAACAAGGACATCTGCTGCTGAGCTTCTAGTATTTCGTTTTTCCCAGGGTTTTTACTCCTCAGCATCTCATTAACCTGAACACATAAAGGTACTCAGGCTCAAAAGAAAGTTTATGTCGGAATAACTCAGACACACGTCTCACTGTATGCATAAAATATACAGTATTCATTTACTACAGATTTACCCTACTCTTTCATTCTCAAGGAATAAGAATCTCCCTGAAGTTGGATAATTCTTGTCATGTTTTAGATACTATTACTTACTGTAAAGATATAAGCGTTAGATAATTCATCTCTATGAAGCCCCTAAAGCAAAGCAAGGCTTCCAACGGACTGGGCATACTGGTAAGAGGACAATGAACAAACCAGTCTTCTCTGCAAAGGATTTACAGCTCAACACTAAAGGCTTTGTTCCCTCTCCATCTCCCTCCAAATGAAAATAAAACATTTACTCCTATGGGTGGTAAAATAAAAGGTGTTTTATTCACTTTCTAAAATGTTTTTTAAAGACTTCGCTAAAACAAGGAAGATAATATTTAAGAAAGTATTAGTACTTCAATCTGTTATCAAAGTTGACATGATTCCACAAGCAACTTGCATCCTTATTACGGGCCTTGTCTAGAATATGCCTGAGGTGCGGTTTAGAGGCTTTATCCGTTGTTTTTCAATAACTTATGGAGTAAATCCCAACCACCATCTGTAGAGTGATTTCCACTATTTCCCCATATTTTGACAACAGCAGTCAGAATTTCAGTATTTTTTGTTCTTTTCCAAAGTTAGAATTTCATTTAGCAGAGGATTTATTTTGCAGGGCATGAGCAACTCCTTCAAGATAATCACTGGACTTCACTAAGTCCCAGTTTTTATTTTTAATATTTTTAACCCCCCCTCCTAGCTATATATTTAAGACATGTAATCTCTCCTAGCACAATTCATGTCTAAAACCTGAAATGGTAAGTATACATAAATATTACTCTTTGGCATGTACTACAAGGCTGAGACAACAAATATGCAGGTGTTCAGAGAGAACACCCACTAAAGCACTGAGCATCACCAAAAAAATTAAGTATTTTTTAGAAATGTTTTTTAAGTAGATGGAAGGCTGTAGTATATCTCATTATCCAGGGATTAGATCCATGACGAACGTGATGCACAGAAGCAGCTCCTGTGTGTCACAGGGGCTACATCAACCATCTTCAGGTTATTTTAAATCTCCTCCTTTGAGCCAAGTCACATTAGCTCAACATAGCAAGTTTTTATATAACAGCGGAGCTGTTACAGTTGTCCATGAATATATTCAGTGCTTTCTTCGGCAAAGGCGGGGAAAACTGATCACACACAAGCCCATACCATTACAGCGATTGCTCTGTATAGCTCCCAAACCACTGGCAATACTGGGGAAAATTCCCTAACGAGGGATAAACTGATGGACAAAAAAGTGTAATGACCTCCCAAACATTACACAATTCAGTGGAAAGCATAAGGACATCTCCCAGTCTTCTGCCTAAAAGCTGCCTCGCTCCAAAATAATTTTCACTGCTGCATTGCAAACTGAAGAGCTACGTGACAAGCTCAATATGTTTTTAGATTCATATTTCATAAGGAAACAAAACCTGGAGGAGAGGCACACCTGGTGCAGCTGAAGTTGGATGTCATGGATCTGACCAGCCACACGTGAAGCCTCTTCCTGCAGGTCATCCCGATCCTCCTTGGCCTGCTGAAGGCAGCTTGTCAGCTTCCTGATCACCTCGTTCTGCTCTTGAACAGTAGTTTCCTACATGAACCACAAGAAGTACGCTTTTAAAATTAAAATATTCTTCACATATTAAGATCCCAGTGAGTTTTCTTAAAGCAAAGCTGTTAGAGTCTACAGTTACACTTCAGTTTTAACAAACATGCACCGAAGGACCAGAAACGTTTGCGTTCAAACACAATGGTGATGAAAGAGAAATCTTATACTGATCTCAAAGAGATGACAAACCTAATCAAAAGTGGCTTCTTAAACAAATGCTATGATACCCCTAATGAAATAAATATTTTTACTTAAAAAATCCATACCTCTCATTGATGTAAAAGCATCAAGTTTTCTACAGGATATAATGAATATTTAGTACCCCCTAAATTGTTTCCTATCTGTCAACTCTTCTTTTCAGCCACGTGAGAGAAAGCTAATGAGATGGGATACATTAATCCTACTTCATGTTAATCACATTAACCTTTCCAATTTTTTTCCTCACCAACAGGAAACATCTCTGTTTCCCTGTCCTAAAAGGAGAAAAACAACATGTCAAGGGGGAAGTTGCTATTGTTCAGAAGCATCCAGTACTTTACCCTTACATATAAATGCAAGGGAAAGACTATATAAAGTATGGGGTTTTTTTAATATTTTGGGAAAGGTACACCTCAGTTTAAATAAAGCTTAAATTATCCTACTTAATAATTTACCCAACATTCTAAAAGCCACAAGTATTTCCAAATATTCAAGAAGCAGGAGCAATCTCTGGGGGAAAAGCCATCGGGGTGGTGGTGTCTGGCATCCCATGTGAATGTCTGAAAAGGAGATATCTCCACAGAAACATCGACATTTCAGCAAGCACTCTCTTTTCAGTACTTTGAAAACTACTTGGCGGGGTTTTTTGCATCAGCTTTCAGCTTGACCTCAATATATATTTTTATAAATACTGACTTTAAAAATATGTAAGTTCTATGTTTTTACATTGAGCCCCTACCTCAAATGTAGGATTAACTATACTTACCTTTGTGTTTCTTGCAGGTTCTCTCTAGAAAGGCCCACTCCTCAATATAGCAAGCACATTTATCAATAAAAATAGTAGCAAGCGTCTAACCATTTCTCAGCAGGAGAATTTAACTTCGTATTTCACAAAAAACTCTCTAAAAATAGAAGCATTTCAAATCTATTTTACTTGATTCAAGCAATACAAAGTCCTGGACACTGGTGAATGGAAAACCTCAGCAGCGCATTTCACAGCACACGTTAGCAAAGCAAAGTAATTTTTCGACTGAAAAAACAACACTAATTTTGAGTTTCGCCTCAAAATAATAAAGCAGTATTATTCCCATTATCTAATTCTGCAAAACATACCTGAAGGTGCATGGAGTCGCTGTGCTGGGTAAGTTGTTCGTGCAGCTCGTCCATCTGCGCGGTGAGCCTGTCCACAGCCTCCTGCTTCTCCACAAGTTTGTTCTCCAGCTCAGCTATTCTCGCCTGACACATCTTAGCATCAAGCTCACTGTATTCTGCAGCAGAATTGATTGTAACTTTCTTCAGAAAAGAAACATAAAAAAAAAAAGTATTTATTCACCAAAACAATCCACCATTTCTGGCCTGTGATTACTCCAAATACGGGCAAATTCTAGTGCAAAAGTAATTCAACGTTGGGACTTGGTATTTAATAGAAACATTGTACATACAGTCCTTAATTCTTAAAAACTTCAAATAAAATATTTCCATGGATAATATATTTTCATATGATACTTTAAGGCACAAAAGTAAATTAGGGAGAAGAACATTGTGATTCTATAGCACCAAGTTGTGGCAAAGTGACACTTTGACACATGTTGGGATGTAAAACACACTCCGGCTTACAAGTTGGGGGGTGGGGGTGGTGTATACTACCAACACTTAAAATAGCTTTGTGCTGACTGGAGAACAGTCCATCCATAGGAAAAATAATAATGTAAAGTTCTTAAAGTTAAATTCAAATGTAAGCAGCTATTGCAGATAAATATTCAACATACTCTGAGTTTCTGTGGCCTTTAACAGAAAAAATAACATACAAAGTACCATTGTGTAAAGCTGCTCCAACCAATCCTGTGGTTTCTTAGGAACAACATCGTTACAATTCTCACAGAGGAGACAGTATCTTGTATTTTATTTTAAATACTTTCTGGTTTTAATGTATGAAACAATTAAAGAATAAACCTAATTTTCAATTAAAAACATTATTCAAATTTCTCTGAGCAAGGTCTGTGATTTCACTAAAACCAATTCCCTTAGGAACCAATTTTGCAACCTGTACATGTTAAGTACTTGGTTTAGACTGTAAAATAGTGAAATCACATCACGTTTATCACATTTGATAACAATGCTCAATAATGAAACATATTGGTAATCAATTATCACTCTTCTTTCACATATATATCAGCATCTTTTACTAAATATACCTTCTTTCACACTTACTTGAGCTGCATGATCATCCGGTACATCCCAGCTGGACAAGTCAGCACTCCCCTGGTAAGTAAACAAATAAAAAAAAACATTAAATCACTGTCATTTTAAAGATACACAAAGAAAAGCAGAATTATTTTGGAAACACCATAAGCACATGACCCAGAAAAGGTCATGTTGTAAGAGAGACTGACTTTAATGCTAAACTCAACTGGTCATCCATGGTCAAATGAACGGAATAAACACATCTAAAAAAATTAAAGTCTATTCAGAAATGTAGGGCTATGCCTTACCATTGGGATTCAATGTTTTATCTTCTGCTTCTGTGGCTTGCAAATATAGTTGAGCATTCTTTAATCTACTACTAAATATTCATAAACTAACTGACTGGAGATCATTTAACAAACATGCTAAAATCATTCAAGCAATTATGAAAGCACTACTATTTCTAACACTTACACTTAATGTAGCTAAAAAAGTATTTTGAAATATATTTACCTCTCACTAAATTCACAACAAGACAAAGATGAGTGTAGCACCATTTATAAAAGGCAGCCCATAACCCTCCCTGTATTTTGAATTTGCACAAAGTAGTTTCCAGTGAGTACTGGTGCCCTCTCCACGTCACTTGGAAAGCAATTCCATTTGCTTTGCAAACCAGCTATTTTGACAGAAGCCATTTAGAAGTAATAAGTGATTTGTTGGTCTTGTTGGTTTGGGGTTTTTTTTTTTGTCTGTTATTGTTTAGTTTGGGGTTTTTTTGTCCCCAATTTTTGCACAGACAACATGCTGAAATGCACTAGGAAACTACTTTCCTAACAAATTCTCGGACTGAGACAGACACAGTTTGTTGCAGCCAAAGGGTCACCTTGTGGCTTCTGAGGCTTGTGAAAGCATCAGCCAACCACTTCAGAAGCGAGTTGGATTCCTATTAAAAAAATCGTTCAAAACTATGTTTTGCCTATTTTTATTATGAGGCAGGAAAAGAGAAAGTGTCACATGACTGTAATCCACAGCTGATATAAAGATAAAAATCTTGCTTTTGAGCTGAAGCAAGAAAGTAACTGTTAAATTCAGGCAGAAAAGTGCACCTATTAGCAGATGTCTGGTAATCTCAGGCTATATCTGAAGCTGGTTATATGTTTCCTGACATGACTACACAGCTACCTCTAGAGGATCGTGAGTACAAACATACCAAAATACGGCATGCACAAGCTGAGACACATTTTAAATAAATTTGTTAGAGAACGTAACATCTATGCTGGTTTTACAACGGCTACTGAGAGCATGCTGGAGCAAATTATGTTTTTTCAGAAAACATTAAGCACATGCGAGCCAGCAAAGTGATACAAAACCAAACGAATACTGTGCATTACAAGGCCCTGGTAGCTTTGCTCATTGCTGCGCCTCTCAGTCTGGATTTGCCATTTCATGGAGTCACTGCCACACAACCAGAACTTTGCCCAAAGAGAAGCTCAAGGCAGTGAAAGACTTCAATTTTAGAGACAATACCAGCTGGCCAGCCCATATAATGGAGGTGGTTTTTCTCAGTTATTTACATCACTTTGTAAGATAGTTAATTATTATGAGCGAAAATCCATCCCTTTCCTTACTTCTCAATGGCAGCTCGTTGCCAGTGACAGACGGCTAATACTCAGTTAAATAAAACAATCACCTGGAATACTTGTTATCTTCAAACAGTGAAGTGAAACACAAGAAATAACTAAGATTTACCTCTGTTGTTGTCTCTAGTATGTTGGTGGCTTCATCCTTCCTCTCCATACCCTTACCAAGACCTCGGACCGCTAGAGCGTGTTCTTCCTTCGGAACGTCATGTGTGTGGACAGACGAGCTCTTCCTCTTCGCCGTCTTTTTCTGCGACTGCGCGACGTCACCTTTTGCTTTTCGCTGTCTGTAGTAAGCAAACTGTGCAGGAAAGATTGGAAGAGGTAGAAGGAGAGGTAAGTGAGGAAAAGGTAGCAGGACCACAAGATTAACACACTCATGGGTAACAAAGATCCTATCTCGATAAGGTATATACATCTGCAGAAAAACTGCTTTATCTTCCTACTTTCTACACATTCAGAACATACTGGATAACTGTGCAATTAAGCACGAAATCTCACACCAGTGCTAGAGATTCGTTACAATACAAGAATCAAATTTTACTCCGTGAAACTTTATGTGTCAATGACAATCCAGAATTACAGCAAGACAGATTAGTAAAGGAATAAGTTGTAAATATACTAGAATCATTAGGAAAAAAAATAATAATTGAGCAGTCTTTCTGCAAGACGAGCAAAAACAATAACCCCCCAGAAAAGTATCTAAACAGATCTTTGCCAGCGTAAGCTTTAAGACTAAAATTAACGGAAGTGAATCCTCGTGCTCCTTTTCTGCCACCCCCTTAAAAGAACACAGCAAAACTTCCTAGCCAGAAAGCAGCCTAGAGTACATAAATAGAAAATCAATTAAGCCAGGTCATTTTAATTTCTTCTGTTGAAGAATCAGATGCTCTACTTTATCACACTATCACAGCTCTGTGAAGCACCAGGGACTTGTAAAGAATGTCACTGACAATGTATTACCCAAGTTTCCTTAGCACCTTAAACAGCTTAAAAAGGATTATTGTATTTTCAACTCTAGGCAGTATTTCCAAGTAACATCTCCCTCACCGCATAAATCCTGACATCCTTCTCATAAGGAAAAAGCCTTCGCCAAGGTTACAACCATCAAGTGCACTGTTAATATATCCTTGTGACGAGATAAAATAGATGTAAATATAAGTTCTACGTGCAACATATACCAAAATCCACTGCCTTACAGCTTGGTTTTCCTGTAAAACTGCCACCTTGTGGAAAAATCTTGTCTGTTTCTTTTCATTCAGTTTGTGAAATTGATTTAGGCCAGTGCCTTCTCCTTACACCCATGTCCTCACAGCAACTTGTACCTGACAGCTTTGCTATTCAACAGATACACAGTTACACACCTGCTACCCTGATACACCTGTTCAAAAGGTGTATTTGCAGAAAGACAATCAGTTTCTTACCTGCAGTTAAGATATTTATGTACAAATAGCTTATTTTTAAGATTAGGTTCTGTAGTTTCCATAGTTATTAAGACTGAATGCAGATCAAACAAAGATGCCCAGGTGCCCTCTTGCCTTTCATAAGTAAAAGGAACAGACCAGTAAATAAAGCTGTAGCGAGACACAAATATTATTTGCTAAAATCAGGTGTTAACTCCAGCACCTACAGATGGCAATATAGGTCAAAAATAGCTATTGCACTAATTAACCTTATAACAGGGGGAAAAGGGACAGGAGGAAACCTGCAGAAAAATGGAAAGTACACGAACTGCTGAAGCAGGAAAATAAAATAAAAGAAAATAGGAGTAAAACAATCACAAAGATGAGAAAGGCAGAGAGTGTGGCCATCATAGAGAGCAGTTAATGATTTCATGGAGGGAGACCAAGTATGTGATATTAGAATACCAAGACTTGCCATGACTGAACATCTAAATGAATACGAATTTTTACATGCATGGCCCAAAGAAAAAAAAAAAAAAAAACAACTTATTTTGTCCCATTCATACACATTAAACCTATGAAAACATAATATATGTCATACCAAAATATCCAACTACCCCAAAATTTTATGGAACTACCAGGCTTGTTGGTCCATGAAAGTGTCTGGAGTTAAACACGCTCCAGATTTATGGAATCACTGGATGGGGAAAAGGTTTATTTAGGGTGATACCAGGTTTCCAAAGCCTTTGATCAGCTACATGATTTGAAGTGCCATTATAAGAGTATCATCAGACGTGCAGTAGTGTGTGTGAATATGAAGAAAACGTGTAATGCCAATTTCCCCCATCCCAGTGAGATCCCATCGCGCAGGGCCCAATTCTCAGTTCGCTTCCCAGCAGCATGTGCCAAGACAAAAGCTTCACTTTCAGCCAAGACGCCGCACACCACAGGAACACCAGCAGCACCGTCCACCACAGCACTCAAGGCAGCTCTCCGTGCAGCACACCCGTCTCTTCTGCAGGTACCACAATACTGCAGCTTCATTTCACCAGGACCGGTCGGTTCCAAGCCACACCGCAAGGCACCTCTGAATCGGTACGGCCAGCACCGCACCAGGATCCCAGAACTAAAAGAATAAGCTTGTCAGGTTTTGTCGCGTGGTCCCTGTGTCATCCCCGTCCCTGATTACCTGCCACGCTGACATCTTTCCACCACATTATTGCGAACTGGCTGATACCAGCAGCACAGACCAGACGACAGGAAAACTACAGCACACATAGACCTGCTCAGCTCCCCCCAGCCCACCTCTCACATAATTTACTCCTTTACTTACTGCTTTACGTGCTTCAGAAATTAGTACCAAAAGAATACCCATAGCAAATGGAACAGGGCAGAAAAACACAGCAGCACCACATAGAAACAGGTTGTCCAAATAAACCTTATTCCACCTCTTAGATATGGTAAACACAAGCATGAGTGCTCTTAGACAAAACCTAGAAACATTATTTAAAGCTTCCTTAAACTGATGAAGCAGGAAAACTTCCAGAAGAAAGCAAACGCTCCTTTTTGTGCTCCTACCCTGTAAAATGCAGGAACAGTAGAAACCTTTCACACACGAGGTTTGGCACATAGAGGTCTGCAATGGCAGAGATGGTCACCACGCACACTGGCTAACATGAGGTGGAAAAAAAAAATACAACACAAAACAAGAAAAAAAAAAGCAGCACCAAAAACTTAGGTTTGTTCTGTTTCTCAATTACTAACTTGGCTACCAGTATTACCTTTATTAAAATTGCAAATCTGAAGTCTCTGATATAGTCAGTATTTAGCTGCCAAATCATTACAATTTCCAATTAATATAAGAGTTGGACTTACTATTAGGTGATGAGTTAAATGCATTTCAATAAAGGAGCTTTTATTCTTATATGGAAAATAATAATTCGAGTAATGGTTTAAGGAGGAAAACAAATAATCACATTTTATTCCTATCCCAAGTCATTGTTTAGCAGACTAAAATTGGATGCCAGACAAAAAGTAATATTTTAGGGGAATAAAGGAGTAGCAGGGGGGGGAAACCAAAAACCCCAGAGCAGTTCAGACCTCCAAATTCAGTCATTATCAGCCTGCAGCAGGTACAACCACATGGGTTGCCACAAGTCAGGTTGCTACAACAGAGCCCTGCAAGATGGAGCCAGCCTGGCACTCCTGTCCCCTGGGAGCACCCTTGAAGTGACGTGGTGAGATGAGCTGGGAAACTGATGTGGATGGACACTGAACACTTCTGGACCGGTTGAGATAGGATCACCTTGCGCTGCTGCAGGCCTGCACCACGGGAAGGAAATACTGTACCTGCTCACGGCCATCTTTCCCTTTCAAAATTGCATTTGTATTCACACAGAGGGCAGCACAAAGAAAATTTAAAAAAAACAAAACCAAAACACATTTCCTTACTGCTCTATTAGATAAAAGCATTCAAAACACAAGCTATCCGGAGAAGTTTCTGAAGCAAGTTCCAGTCCTGCAGCCCATCCACTCAGCAGCACAACCACAGACCACCATGGACTTAAGAACACAGAAAGGACTACACCGAGTGAGACCAAAGGTGTATTTATTACAGTAATTAGCCCAATATGCATCTGTTCCATAAGTCAGCTCTACAACTCCAGGTATACCAGTAAAGATACAAAAAAAACAAAACAATCACGCACACAGCCATACATGCCAGAAACTGGGTGTGGGTATAGTAAGGAATCTGCAGCTCACATGTTTGCCTTCCAAAGCCAAACATACTATCTTTGTGTTTAGTGTGCCCCAACGCATATTGCTTTCATTCATCTGTCTGTGCCCACAATCTGCTAGAAGTAATGGATCTCTGTGACATTCTAATAAGCAGAGGAAGCACTACGTCTGCCTCTGCTTTTCTAAACCCTTTCCTCTCTTCTCAGATATGTGATACCACACAATAGCAACAGTGATGGGGCTGCTAACAATTTTTTCTAAATGGTAAGATGAGAGATATTTAGCACATAGTTAAAAAAAATAAATGCAGCAGTGGCTCTACACACATAATTTGAAACACAATATAAATCCCTACTTTGTTTTTTTTTCCAAAGGCAAACAACAGCTGTACAACAGGTGTGAATTAATAACCTATTCAAGGCAAGTCGACCCCATTTTTCCAACCAGAAACAGCTATGGCACTTAGAGAAGGGTTACAAAAGAAATACCCTAAGTCTTGCCACAGCTAATGTAACTTTTCAGCCTAAAGACCTCTTGTTCTCCAAGTCTCCTCTCTCTATATTAGTCCAAAAACTAATCACACAATTGTTCTCCAACCAGGGATTGTGTCCACACAGCACATCTCAAGGAGCTGCTGAGTGGGGAGTGTGGCAACCACGGCAGCATCTGGGTGGGACAGGCCAGGGACAGAGGAGCTGCCCACCAGCAAACTGCTCCAGAGCAGCTCCAGCCACAACTGCGCTCCCCTCCCTCTTTAATTGCCTTCTGCACAGCACCGGGATGAGGGAGCTGAAACAGAAACACAGAGGACTGCTGAGCAGGTCTGAGGCAGACAGAACAGCTCCAAGCCACCTCCAAACTCGCTGGCCACATTTCCAGAGCGGTCCCCTGCAGGACGGGCCATGGCCCTACACCTGTGGGAAAATCACAGAACCATTTCAGTTGGAAGAGACCCTCGGAATCATTGAGTCCAACCATAACCTAACTCCAGCACTAAACCACGTCCCTAAGAACCTCATCTAAATGCCTCTAAACACCCCCAGGGATGGTGACTCCACCACTGCCCTGGGCAGCCTGTTCCAATGCCTGACAACCTTTTCTGTGAAGAATTTTTTCCTAATATCTGATTTTCCTAATATCCAATCTAAAGCCCCCTGGCACAGAAACACCAGGAGTGATGTCAAGACTGAAAAGGCTGTAGCACATCATGGAAAGACTGGATCTATCCAAACCTCCCAAAGCCCTGTGCAGCCTCAGCTATTGCCTTGCAGTGCCAGTCTCCCATTCCAGTCCTACCGGGATGGTGAGAACAGTGAAGAGCTGCAGCCTGGCAAGCCTTATTCAGCTGTAGATTCTCAGAAGGGAAATATGACGATAACAGCTCAAAAACTAGCAGAAACACTGAATTAAAAGAAAAGTAATCAAGCATTTCTAACTATCTTCTTGAACATCATTACCAAAACAAAGCAGAAGATTTTATCTAAAAGAGTCAACACATCCCAACTGCTAATCACATAGTTGCAGACATTCATAGAATCATAGAATGTCCTGAGTTGGAAGGGACCCACAAGGATCATCAAGTCCAACTCCTGTTCCTGCACAGGACAACCCCACAGTTCACACCATGTGTCTGAGGGTGTTGTCCAGTCTCTTTTTGAACACTGTCAGGCTTGGGGCTGTGACACCTCCCTGGGGAGCCTGTTCCAATGTCCAGCACCCTCTGGGGGAAGAACCTTTTCCTGATGTCAAACCTAAACCTCCCCTGGCACATCTTCCTGCCATTTCCTTGGGTTCTGTCATTGGTTGCTAAAGAGAAGAGTTCGGCGCCTGTCCCGCCTTGTGAGGAAGCTGTAACCACAATGAGCTCTCCTCTCAGTCTCCTCCAAGCCGAACAAACCAAGTGACTTCAGCCGCTCCTCATACGGCTTCCTCTCCAAACCCTTCACCAACTTTTTAGCCTCCTCTGGACACTCTCTGGTAGCTTTATATCTTTTTCCTACTGTGGTGCCCAGAACTGTACACAGTGCTCCACACCAGTGCAGAGCAGAGCGAGACAATCACCTCCTTCAAACAGCTGGTGATGCTGTGCTGGATGCACCCAGGACACAGTTGCCCTCATGGCTGCCATTAATTACTAAGAGAGCATCACTTCCATACATCAGTCGCATTGTAGGAGCTCCCTGCACAGTCCTGCCAAGCCACACCTCCCTGAAGACATGGAACTGCTCAGAGCATGCAAAGTGTTCACTAACAGCATGGCCGGGAACAAGCCAACCCAGGCCCGCTCTCCAATAACCCACCTGCAGGTGTGAGGGCAAGCGGGCTCCTCACGGCAATAGTAAAGCACACCCCACCTGTTCTGGGGGATTTCTCAGCTGGAAATATAGCATTTCCACAACGACCCCTAGGTAAAAATGAGGAAAACCAAAAAGAAACAAAAACGGAGCCTGGGGGAAGATATACGCACTGCTTTAAGCAGCTCCTTGCTCACTGAAGATAATGTTTATACACCTCTGCAGTCATCCCGGAAACCTCCCCGGCAACCTGCCTTCAGGGCATAGCGCTCAGCACGGCTGTTTGTGGCAGAGCCCCGCTGCCCAGGCAGACACCCCTCACCTCCGGACAGCCCCAACCAGGCTCCAGCTCCGCCGCCCGCACTCCCGGGCAGCACCGAACCCGTCACACAACGAGGAGACACCCGCCGGCGCCCCCACAGCGGGGGAGAGGCCCAGGGCAGGCAGAGGCGACACCGCGGGCGGCTCCAGGAGACAACCCCCCGCCAGGCCCGGCCGGGGGCACCGCGGGGCGCCGAGGGCCAGGCCGGGACTGACGCAGGCCTCTCAAGCCAGGACCCCCCGCCTCACCTTGGCCCTGCCGGCCTCCAGTTTCCGCCTCCGCTCCTCCTCGTCCATGTGGCGGGTGAGCCGGGGGCCCGCAGGCGACAGCCGGGCCGGAGCCGGCCCCCGCCTCAACTGTCACACCCGAGGGGGCACCGAAGTTTCGGTCATGGCCGCCCCTGCGCCTTCGCCCCGCCCGCCTCGGCTCCACCGCCAGTCGCGGAGCAGCGGCGCGCAGCGCTAGCCAATAAGAGAGCAGGGGCTGGGCCACCCTCCTCGGGAAGGGAGGAAGCTCTGTCGTAATTAGTGAAAATCACCATACCAGGAGGCTCGCCAGCCAATGCCGAGAGCAGCCGTTACTCTAGCCCCGCCCTCTCCCCCTAACTGGCTCCTGGGGTAGACAAGGGCAAGCTCCTACTGGCGCCAGCGCCCGCCTCTCTCCAGCAGCCACCAATGTGAGCTCAGGGCCCTCCTCCCCGGCTGCGCTGGATGGCCAGTTTCAAACGGGCCGCCAGCCACGGCCCTGCCCTGGGGGAGGCAGCCAATGGGAGAAGAGGGGCGGCTGCCGCGGGAAAGCGGCCCGAGCCGTTGCCGAGCATTGCTGCGGGCGGACCGGGGTGGGCCGGGGACACCGGGCCGGGATCCTCCGCTCCTCCGCCTGTCCCGGGCCCGCGGCGGTGCCCCGAGGCTGATCCTCCGCGAAGAGGGGCTGCTTGTGGGAGCCGTGCCCTTCTCTCTACCGGTTCTGCCCCTCCGCCGCTGGCCGGGTCCCGCGTCCCTCTGGAGGCAGAGGGAGGTGCTGGTGCAGGGAGTGCCCATCTGGCTTGGTTATGAGCATTGCCCTTTACCGCACGCCTTTTGGGTATGCTTTGCGTGTGGGTTTTACAGCGTCTCACTGCTTTGTTTTCACAAGAGAGCAGTGACCTGCTCCTTTCTTAATGTTGAGCATCATTAACCTTGCCAACTGATGGCTTCTTTGTGTCTCGGAGTCATTAAATCACACTGGAGAACACTTTAATCAAATGTATTGCTCAGTTCTGAGGTAACATTTCACAATGCACTGGCTCTAAGAAACACAACAACACAAGCATCCTCATGATCTAACAATGTCTCTTCTATCCCTGGACCTTTCTGTGCATTTGTTCCTTAAATTGGGCTCTTCTCTGGGCTTTTGCCCCCAATTCAGCCAGGACGTGGGCCAGACCCAGCTGCTCCTGCCCATTGCATCTCTGCCATCCGGGTTTCCCACCACTATCCACAATGTACAAGGGAAGAAATGTGGAGGTGTTCACACTCACAGAATACATAATTTTATACCAATCTCCTGGTCTCCTGCATTATCTCTATGTAAATATTTCAGTATAAACAACAAAAGGCCTGGAGGAGTGTGTGCTCAGAGCTCCACAGGGACAGCTGAGGACACCAGGAGCACGACGCGGTTGGCAAAGGCTTTACCCACCAGAAATCCTGTCTGTGTCCAGAGCCGAGGCAGAGGTTAAGGTTTAAAACACTACAGAGGTTGCCAGGCGACAGCGTGCATTGGCTTTTCTTTTCTTCACAATCAATTTTGCTCTTCCAAGGAAGAATGGAAGTTTCAGTGAGCAAACTGGTGGTCAGACCTGATAGTGAGGACAGACTCCTGGGGCTAATTCTGGTCACTCCCTGCTTTGTCAGTCCTTGGAGGTTTTTTGTTCATTTTTCCTAGTAGAACTGCCACGTCCTCTGACCCCGTAGCCGGGATTCTGAGTTCATACCCAGTCAATGCCAAGAGTTAAAGTCTGAATTATGAAATTTCTTATGCAAAAGCTTGTGTCATTTGCACCCTCTGAGAAACAAAAGGAAACTGGAAAGTTGAGAACCAAGAAGTTTGTTGGGGCAAATCCTACCTGACATCACCATGAAATCAGTAGAGGTCATTTAGACCTCGACTAAATTCGCAGTAGCGCCAATAATGCTGCACTAAGATCAGGCTGGTAACAAAACCTTACTGAGAACTTGGGGTGCTGCTGCGACATGTGTGCAAATAAATGAGCAGCATTTGCAGAGACCAGTGTTTTGTCATTGTTGTATAAGAAGTCAATAATCATAAGTATAGTATACGATTAGTATAGCATACTTAATCATAAGTGAGAAGACTTAATCATAATTTGGTTCAAACTGGGATCACTGTTTTCAGAAATGACAGGAAAAAACAACATTGCACACTGTTATATGACAGTGTCACGAAATAACTCTAATTGTAGAATGTGTTATTCCTATGTTTAGCTTCAAATACAGCCAGGACGTTTTTACGATACCTGTAGCCAGCAAGCAGCCTAACAAGAGCTCTTGACTGTTAAGTTGCAACATTACAATTGGCAGAAGCAGACAATTTATTGGAAGGAAAATGTATGTACTTCTCTGCTGGTGGTTTGTGTGTGTTTCTTATTTTATTTTTTTTAACTCTCTTTTAATAAATTAAAACACTCTTCTAAGACTGAAACAATAAAGTCTCCTTCCTGTGGGACTAGAGAGTGAAAGTTCATTGTCCCTGGATATTTCCAGGTGTGTCATTTTGTTTAGTTCTTTTCATATTGTATTTTAGAAATCATAATAATTAAAATCAAGGACTCAAACTACGAAAATCAATTAAAAGACATCACAGAAATGTAGTACTGATCTGGACCTCACCAGGTTATCTAATCCATTTGTGTATCTGAGGACTAGTCTAATTGTCCTACAATGTGAAGTACAGTTGTTTTTCTTTATGGTTTTTAAACAACTATGAAAGTTTTTTTTCTTAGATAGCGGCCCCATCATTTATCTTACTATTTTTTCTTGGTTTTATCATGTTTTCTTCTCCATCACTAAGTCAAATGCTTATTGCCCTGTTTTTTCAGACAGTAAAAGCCCACCCTGTTCTTGATTATATCCTTTCACTTATTGAAAGATTTCTAGTCTGTCCTCACCATGTACTTAATAACTAAACAAAACCAGTCCTTCCAAGTCTTCCTCAGAACTTATATTTTGTAAATGTACCTTTTTAAAGTTTTTTTCTTCATTTTCTTTCCCTCTAAAACCACCATGTATAAAATTAAGCGCAGTATTCAAATTCTGACTTCAGCACTGCTAAATAGAGCAGAATAATTATCTCCTGTGAGGTGCACATAAAATTCCTGTTAATCCTTTGCAGAATTAAAGATGTCTGGTTTTGTGCTGTTGCATCACCATGTTCATGTGTGATCCCCAGTTTGTGATTCAATGCAATTATAGATCTCTTTCAGCAAGACCCTCTTGGGTCCACCTGGCACATTCCTCGTGAGTCATTAATTAGCAGGTTGTAAGATGTCCCTGGAGTAGAGATCATACTGTGACCAGGGTGTCCATGAGTGTAGGAAAAGATTTGCTGGAAAGCATCTTTTTAGGTAGTATTGGATTTCCTCTGGGATACCTGTCACATCAAGCAGATGTTTCTCTCTCTTCCTTTCCTCTATAGTCAACTCAGTTGCTTAACACTAGTGCTGTATTTTTAAGGGAATACTTATACTTGGTTATTTTTGTCAGCCTTTCTTGTAACCCTCTATTCCTATTTCAAGGAAGGCTCTAGAAATTTAACTTTTAGGCAGCATTAAAGCCATTGATGGAGATGCCCATCTGGAGATGTCAAGAGAGCTTTCTTTGCTACATCACTGCCCAAACGCTGCCCACAACCCCGGTCACCCCATCAAAAAAGGGTTTATGAACTGGAAAGGTACAGAGAGAAGCAACAAGGATGAAGCTGAGACTGTACAGACAGACAGACGGCCACGGGGTGATGAAATGCGCAGTTAATGCAACATCTCTGAGGGAGGCCTATAGCAGAGGCCAAGAGATGGGTATGGGGACTCTTGGGTTATACCTTCCCAGCCAAGTTATGAGATCAATGAGTAAGAAAAATCTGCTGTTTGAGGATGGATTAAATAGATCCTCTTGCTTAGAAAAGAGGCACCTGAATGGGAATAAGATACAGAATGTTAAGTTGCAAATGGTATGGAAATAGTGCGTGGAGAACAGTCATATACATTTTGCATAGCAAAGGAGATTTCCAATAATTTTTCAGGAATCTAGATTCAAAACAGTCTAAATGTAATGTTTTTTTCTGCCTAACACTTAAGTAAACTATACTTATGTAGTTTACTTACATAACTAGGTTTATGCTTAAGATGACTAGGAAAGTCCTTGTCAAGGGTTGTTGCAGCTGCCCAAAGGATGAACAGATCAAAGATGTTAGAGATAACCAGAGAAAAATCTATTTGGGTTACAAAAACACACACAGAGCTGTTTCTCAGGAAAACTGCTGGCAGGTGAGAGGACTTTCTGTTCTGCCGTGTCACTTGTGGCATTCACAAACAAGCCCTGCTGAGGAAAGCTGAGCCCCAGCTCTGACACGGCACTGCTATTTTTGGGATCCCCACGTCTCAGTTTCTATAACCTCTCCGGTGACTATGAGCTGGTGTATTTTAAGGACAGGATGCACACACACGCTGCGTGGGTCACAGCTGGAGGAGGTGAGCTGTGCTGCTCCCATACAGCTCCCCGCAAGCATCTACTAGCTGCTCCAGCTGTGGCTTTGCTATGGCCTTCAAGTAAGGAAGGGTTGGAGCTTTGCTCTCTGAGGAGCAGAACCAAGCTTAAAATATGATACTGTGACTAAGTATCTGTTACTTGGCTCCTTGCTCATGCCATGGTGTTGGTTTTATGGATGTCGCTGATGAACATTGCCCTGGAAAGGTGTTTGCTGGGAGAGGGAGATACCCTGCACGTTGCTTGGGAGATAGTAAGCAAAGGAAGTTAAATCATAGGTTCTTTACTCTTTTACTGATCCAGGGATGAGTTCCAACTATGCTCCTTATTTTTTTATTTTTGTGTCACTGTCTGGTGATGAAAACTCATATGAAGGGCTATGTCAAAAGTGTATGGGCCCCTCACAGTTGGCTAAATATTGCTATCAGGTACCATCAGTCAGCAAGATCATAATCTGACCCCTAGCATTAGGCTTGTGTTAAAGAACCATTGCCTTTCTTTTCTTTTCCTTGTCTACTAATGTGCTGGGCATTTGCTTTACAAAAGGTAAATAAGCTTCTACACTTGGAGATTAAATTGTTTATATTGTGGGTTGACACTACAAACTTAGCAACCAGGTTACAGGCACAAAACTCAGAGCTGCTTAGAAGATCCTGACAACACAGAGGGCCAGGCTCAGTGCCACTGCTGGGAAAAGGCTGGCAACCATTAAGAAGAGAAAAATATTCACCCTGAATTGCCCTGTTGTGACCATCGCAACCTGCAGTGTGAAAATGCATCAAGAGAAATAGCAGAAGAAGCTGTATCTGCGACATTGTGGTGAACATCTGTACTCATTTTTACCTGGGAGGGAAGCTGAAGCTTTTATCTTCTTCCCTCAATTGCTCACAATCTTGTATTTTTTTTTTTCTAATGGAATTATTCTTCTCTGAAGATTGTGGAGGGGGAAAAATGACCCCTGAAAACCTATCTGCCTTTGTGTAGCTTTTTAACGTGTTTTTGCGTGCCTGCTCTTCCAGGAGACTACTACAATGACAGATACTTCAGTGGTGGATCACCTCACACGACTGAAAATCAAACTCCTAGAAAAGGTAAGGGAATAACTCTGCAGTGCTCATCTTTGCTCTGTTTTTTGCTCCTGCATGTTCAAGCATTAATATTGTATTTAAAATAACTATCTCAGTAGTTATAAAATATCTCAGTAGAAATAACTGAGATACAAAGAGGATCTGCAGCCAATTGAGAACGTCTGTCTTCATGCAAGCAGAGGCAGACTATACCTGTAAGGTAGGGCTGGAAACTGTTGTGAACTTTGCTGCCAGACTCATAACCAGTTCTTGTTGTGGTTCTACCAACAGAGACTAGAAAATGAACAAGAGAACCTGGAGAAGATGGAATCACCACTCCCAGCTGCAAGTAAAAGTGAAGCATTTGTTCTAATTATGGACATGATATGGAAAGGGCTTAGTGACGTTCTCAGGCATGAGTTCCTTAGCAGGTGACACCAGATAATCACATCTGCTCCCTTAAAAACTGGAAGGGGCCTCTGCATGCTTAGTGGTTGGGCATTTGGGTAGTCAGAACTTGCTCTGTCTGGGCTTCTGTGACAGGGACATCATCTGTGGAGCAGGAGGGAGACTCCAAGCTTGAGTTAGTGCTGCCCCAGCTCAGCCTGTGTCTCTAAATCTGTATGCAGCCCCAAGGATTGGAAGTAGCAAGAATGCACATTCCAGTGAAGCTTGTGCGGTAATGTCAGCCTATATGCTAGTCTCGGTCCTAACCAAGCCAGTGAATCTTAGCAGCCTTGATGCAAGGAGATTGGGCTTGCTGTACTGTGCAGCTCTATACCTTTTATCTTTTGAATTTCTTCAATGGTTTGTTTGTTTGTTTTTTTGTCAAAGGGAAATGAACCAGCCTAGCACTGTCATAAAAGCGACCTCCTGCCCAGGTGTCCTCTGCAGCCTCTCAGCTGCAGATGCTGGTTTCGCTGGAGCAAACTATTAGTGAATCCTCTTTGTCATAGCCCCTATACCTAGGAGCGAGCCCCTGTTGCTTGGCTTTGGTGATCCTGGAAAGGAGGCATTATTTTGGCTGTGTGTGTCCGAGGGATCCAGTCAGGAGGAACACTCCACTGCTAATACTGCTTTGCAACGCTGAAGCTGGCAACCACAACCTTGTGCAGACCAGAATGTGGTTTCCAGTGTAAAAAAATATGACTCAGCTTACAAAACAAATCATTATGCTGGAAGAGTTGGTCTTGAGGACTGTGTTGATAAGAGCTGGGAGACTATTTTACCAGGAAACCATTGCATGTGCAATTACATCCTGACTTTGGTTTGGGCAGAGAGGTCAGGAATCCCAGCATGCTTATGAAACTTCCAAAGTTTAGACAATTCTCTATAAAAGCTGGCAAACCAGCTAAAACTTGATAAATAAGGGAGTTTAAAATAACTCGTGTCTTTATCAAACCCTTTCAAAGACTGCTGTGATGTTTCATGCACAAGTAGTGTGTTCCTTTCAACAGTACTCCCACTGAATCTATGCATGCTATGGATGGTGCATTCATTTATTTGCATGGCACATGCAGTGTCGATAATTATATGTATTTTTTTTTATTAAATGCTATCAGTAGAAGATCAGTAATATTTCCAGATTGTACTCTGGACTCGTAAACATTTAGCTGGTGCACAAAAGTTTAGAAACTTCAAACATTGTGGCCAAAATATAAAAATCCCTTTAAAAACTTAGAGCTTCAAAATACTAAGTGATGCTTGCCAGGCATGCCTCCAACGTATCTGAAAACATTATTTCTTATTTCCATTTCAAGTGAGTTCAAAATCAGCGGTATGTGGGAAGAAATGAAAACTAAGCCACTTCAGAACAAAAAGGAAACAGAAAATTTGACATTCTAGACTGAGTTTCTTTTGATATGTCACAACAAATGTTTTTACCCTTTGCACCATCATCCTCTGCATGTACAGAGTGTATCTAGGAAATTTCAGGCTGAAATGAGTTTCTAAGGCAGGAGGTTAGAAGGGGGCTTTAGAAAGCGACCTGAAAAGTTTATTTTTGGAGACGGCGTATTGGCTTTGTAGAGCTGCTGAACAGCTGTGTCTGCATGTGGTGTAAAGTCAGTATCTGTTAGTGGATTTGACAAGAAAAGTAGCCTAAAGCCTTTTGTGGAAGAAGCCAAGGTATCTCCTGACACTTTTCCCAGAATGAATCTCATAATGTAGGTGCTATGATAGCTCTGTCTTTGCAATCCTTTGAGAAGATAATGGACTTTTCTTCCTTCAGGGAGCAGACCTGAGGATATGCTCCAGAGCGCCCTGAGGAGAAGGAAAGATCTTCTGCAGGAGCTTCGGGTAAGAGCCCTCTCTGGGGACAGAAACAACAGGAAGGGCCAGGTTACCTGCACATCCACTGGTGATATGGATTCAGTTCTTTTCTGTCCTTTGGTCTTTGGGCTGGGCAGGATTCAGTTCTTGCTGGTTTGGGGTATAGAGGTTGGACCAGCCCACCAGGGAGAGTGGTTGGAGAACAGGGGGTGTCCTCTCTCCCTACAGGTAACAACGCACCTGCTTCAGTAAGTTGGTGGCTTTATCCTGTTTGTCCTGAGCTGCTGCATCATAAGCTCGCTGAGGTAGTGCCAAAATGCGAGGAAGGGATTTTCAATGCTGCCAAAATAGGAATAATAGTAACTCTTATTTATTGCTAGTTTATGGAGGGTACCAATCTTTAGTGTTTTCCCAAACTTTTGGCAATTTGTCCTTTATTTTGTTTTACATTCCTTTTTGCTTGTGCTGAAAACTGTATGGCTTCAAGATATGTGGGAAGAAAAAGTTCCTTTATAGTTTTGTGGGCACCAGCTGGGTGTTTCCCTTCATGAGTGGGTTTTCTTTAAGAAGATACTTGATTTTGCAGGAGCAGCACCTTCTGGAAGAGCTTTCACAGCCCCCTGCACCTGCTGGAGGACACGGTCATAACCACAGTGCTGCCCTCCCGCACATCTTCCAGATACCTTTTCCAGCTCCCCAGGCTGAGCCACCAAGGATTATCCAGCAGACGGTAGGATCCTCTCTCCTTGGAAACACCACTAGTGCTGTGCTGGTCTGAGACAACAACCACGGGTGGAAAAGATACGCCCCTTGCCATTGTATGAGTCCCTCACTGCCCGAGGCAATCCCGGGGAAATCATCTTACAAATAAGGCACAAAATTAATAGGCTTACCATAGGAACGAGGTAGCAAGAGGAGTGGGAGGATCGCCCACACTCTGGCCCCGCCATTCAGCTCATTTCCAATGCACATCACTGCTCATACAGCCCACGACCTCAACAGCTTCTCCACAAGGATCTCATGGGAGACAATGTCCAAAGCCTTACTGAAGTCCAGGCAGATGATACCCACTGCTGTCCCCTCCCAGAGATGAGGGAACTGGCTAAAACCAACCCTGACTTCCCCCTTTTCTTTTTCAGCTGCCGCCTCAGCCAGCCACCATCATCCAGCAGTTACCTCAGCCACCCCCCCTGATCACCCAGATCCCCCCTGCCCAGCCGTTTGCAGCCCCCCGCTCCGGGAGTATTAAAGAAGGTAACGTACCCTCCATTCGGCAGCCGGGTTGGACAGGACAGGACAGGTGCCACAGCAGGTGGAAGGGGGCATGGCACAGCATCCAAGCCAGTTAGTGACGTGCTGTTTCATTATGGGGCTGCTTCTGGAGCTGTGGGAATTGCACTCTGTAAATGGACTAGATGCCATTTCTGAGAGGCTTTCAGACAAACCCTTGTTGCCGAAACTAAAGAAAAAGGGACTACAAACTCAGGTTAAGCTGCCAGGGAAGCTCAGGAAAGCAAAACAGCTCAACCCATGGCACTGAGTAATATTAACGAGGTCAAACTCATGCTCAGAGATGACTCAAAAATTAACGAATAGGCTTATAAACTTCGGTTTTATTCTTTTGTTCCCTCTAAACCTGCAGTCCAATCTCCTCAGAACAATACAGGCTTTTATTACACCCTGTGTTTGGAAACAAGACAGAACAGCTGAAAGTGCTGTTCCAAATATAGTGCAACACCAATAAAAAGGGTTTGTTTCTAAACATAGGTGGATGCTACTGTGAAATAATACATGAACAAAAACCTGGATGGCTTCCCTGGCTCAGACTTCAGCCAATGGTTTCTTCATCCCACAGAGGAATCCTCAGTCATGAAACTGCAATATTTCTCAGCTCTTTCTTCATCTAAGTGTCTGGATTTTTGAATCAGTTTATTTTCATAAACAGAATAGTGTTAATTCATGCATGACTTTTCCGAAGCTGATACATGTAAACTGCTCTTGGTATGACCAGTTTTAAAAAAAAAAAATATATAATTGCCTTGATTTTCTTCTTATTTTTTTCCCCATCTCTCTTCTTCCTTCCCCCCCAACAAGTGAATTAATTCCACAGCACAGGTCTTTTGTGATTAGAACCCAGAGAGTTGATGGTGAGTAGATTTGATGCACATGCAGTGGACTCTCAAGGTGGCACTGCAATATCACGTAAAGTTGAGGAAACTTCTCACATGGAAAGCAATGATCTTGAGCTGAAGCATTGGAGAGCACTGTAAGGAGCTGGTCCAAGCTGGTGTAAGCAAGAGACCTCTAGTGCTCATCCCTTCTCCAGCCTGACAGTCCACATGGCCAGAGGGGTGGGCTTGTAGGGAAACTAATGGACAGAAGATGCTCAACAGCACCTTTCTTCTAGAAGGGAGGAGAAACAGGAGAACTGGTATGAGCAGTCTTATCCATAGACATTAATTTTACACTGCCTGGCCAAATAATGCTAATATTCTTCATGTGTTCCATTCAGCTGCTTTGTCATGGTTGCAGTGACCAGTCTGTACGCTGGACGGCACTTCTTACCTAGATGCCTCTGCTGTCTGTCAGTTGCTGATAAAGGTCTTACTTTCCTCCTTGGGGTGACCTTTTCCCAGATATGGTAGAGATGATGCTGATGCAGAATGCCCAGATGCACCAGATCATCATGCAGAACATGATGCTGAAGGCTCTGCCACCCATGGCTTTCGCACAGTCTCCTGCAGCCAGCTCTCCCCTGCTTCAGCATGGACAGCAGGTAACCACCATGGAGTCTGAAGGGCATCCCTGCTCACACGGGGCAATGGTTGATCTCCTGGGGAGGGTGCAGGGCCTGGACAAAACATGCAGAAAATCTGGGACGCTTAACAGCTGTATCTTCAGGCCCAGCGCACCAGAAGCCTGTTAAAGAGCAGAGCACACTCTGCCTCTTTACCATAATGAGCACTGTGACAGGACCCAGGGGATGAAGGTCTCCTCGGCACACGCAAACTGGATTTAGTCCAGCTCTGAAAATCATCCGGTCTGTACAGTTGAACCACTAACAGACTATTCACTTGCTGTGAACAGCTGGGCAATATTTATGTTACAGATCCTGTAACTGGCAAAATCTGACCTGGCAGTTTCAAATGGGCTAGAGCTGAAGCACAGATGTTGTGATCATACTTGAAGCCCCACTGCTATAGTTCCTATCTCACTGAAAATCAATGGCTACTGAGCTCTAACAGAACAGATCTTAAAGATGTTTAGCTTTGTAGATCCCTGTAGGGATTTTCAAAAACATATCCAGTGCCTGATAAGAGGTATATAATTTTAAACATGTCCCTAGATGCCAAATTCCTAAGTTATTTTTAACCAGGTGATATAGTTCCTTAGTGTTCTTAACTGCTTCGGGAAAATGTATTTCTAGTCTTTAATCTGTAGCATTTATTACCTAAGAAGCAAGGACAGCTGATTTTTGGGGAGGAGGGGATGTTGCAAAAACTTCCCCAGTACTTTGCCTACCCCACCATTTTCAAGCTAACCCTGTCTTTTCCCTGCACTGTAAGAAAGATTTATTTTTCTCGGATGTTAAGGTTGTTGAGTGCTGAGAAAGTAACTCCCACCCTTGTGCAGTCCTTGCCCAGCTCACTCACACCTTTCCTATGTGCTATCTGCAAAAGCAACACACGCTCAAAAGGCCCCGAGCCCCAGGTTTAAGGCAGGGTAGGAAATGCAATCCTCATCCACAGCCCGTCCCCTCCTGGAGGGAGCTGATGGGTTTTTGCACCTGTTAGGACCAAATGTCTGCTCTGGACAGAGAGCCTCCCCCAGCAGCTGCCAGCTCTCGCGTTTCAGGACACTGATGTCCCCCCAGGAGCCCTCGCGGGGCGCAGAGTGGCTGGCTGGCTCCCTCAGCCGTGCTCACGTGGTGGATATGCTGTGGAAATGGCAGGTAGTGCCGGCTCCTCCTCGCATCAGAGCTCTGCTGAGCGTTGCCTTGCACACAAGTCCTTTTCTATTTTCCTTAAATTTTGTAGCTTTTGGTTTGGAATACTCTTTCCCCCTTGCTGCGTGGAGATGTCTGGGGGAGCCAGCGGACTCATCTGCAGGTTTCTGTGGAGGACCCTGTGTCTAAGGGAAGATGACAGAGGAAGAGTGTGCACCCCCCTGGTCCCCACCTTCTTACCCAGGCCATCTGTCACCATGTGTTTCCCTGATGTAGATCAGTGGGATAAACTGGGGGGAGTGGGGTCTGAGTGTCTCTGAATATCAGGTGAAATCTGAAATCACTGAGTGTTTGCTGGACCTATGTTGGAGCCTACAAAACCCATCTCCAGACACATGGCCGAATGGGAAGCCAGCCCCTCACCCAGTGACGCTCCCCGTGGGAACGCAGATTTCACAAATCGCCTTTTGTCTCTCTCCAACAAGGACCTGCAGTTTGCTGCTGCCCCGGCTCTGAAAGCAGAGAGGCCCAGGCCATCTGCAGTGCACCACCACCATCACTACCCTCCCGCCGCGCTGCTCCCGGGTCCCCCCGCAGGCTTCCCCTCCACATCCGCGGCACATGGCTGGACCGGCAGCACGCTCCCTGCCCTACCTACGTGAGTAAACAGGCAGCACGGATGTCATCTTGGAGCCCTTCCTTCCTGCACCGGTGGGGTAGCAAGGTAGAGCAGACAAACCCATGCCTTCCTGGTTCTTCGCTAAGGCCAGTCCTGAACATTGTCTTTAACACAGCAATGGGGTTGAGACGGGTTAAGTGATGATTTTGTACACTCAGTCTTATAACTTGAGTATAAGCTGGGGAATGACCTACTAGAGAGCAGTGTAGGGGAAAGGGACCTGGGAGTCCTGGTGGACAGCAGGATGACCATGAGCCAGCACTGGGCCCTTGTGGCCAGGAAGGCCAATGGTACCTGGGGTGGATTAGAAGGGGGGTGGTCAGTAGGTCAGAGAGGTTCTCCTGCCCCTCTACTCTGCCCTGGTGAGACCACATCTGGAATGTTGTGTCCAGTTCTGGGCCCCTCAGTTCCAGAAGGACAGGGAACTGCTGTAGTAGGTAGGACAAGGGGTAGTGGGTTCAAACTGGAACACAAGAGGTTCCACTTCAATATGAGAAGAAACTTCTTCTCAGTGAGGGTGACAGAGCCTGGACCAGGCTGCCCAGGGAGGTTGTGGAGTCTCCTTCTCTACAGACATTCAAACCCACCTGGACACCTTCCTGTGTAACCTCATCTGGGTGTTCCTGCTCTGGCAGGAGGATTGGACTGGATGAGCTTTTGAGGTCCCTTCCAACCCCTGACATTCTGTGATTCTGTATCCTCAGGCATGGGCAACCTGCTGGCAGGGGTATCCCTATGGCCCTCTTCACCATGGGATTTGAATTCTTGAACAGGTTATTTACCTAATGGGATTGTAAAGGATAAACATTTCTACCCCTTTCACTTTTACATGGGTTTGTAATCTGTACCAGTAAAGATCTCCTGGCTTCTTCCAGAATTGGTGCAATTAGCTATTTGCAGAAATAAGGAAAATATTTTGTCATGGCTTTTAAGATGTCGTCTTCTTCTTCTTTAGCTGCCTGCCATCATGAATTATGAGATCTGACACATCTACACCGTCCTTTTGCTATTACTAAACACAATAATCCTATTCTTCTTGTTGCAGGTGGCCCACATACTGACAGTATGTGTTCCTCTGCAAGTGGGCCATCGCATTGCTGAGCTCAGCCTGTACTTGAACAGCTCCTAAATAATCTGTCTGATCGACAGCCTAACGCCTGTATGACTGCACATTGTTGGTACAAGAAGCGTGTGGGAGAAGGGCCGCAGATGTTCAGAACAGACATACCATGCACCTGCGGTCTGCTCACCCGTTTCTGTTAGTTTAGTTGTTTCCTGTCGTCTTCCAAGCCCACACCAGCCACAAGCAATCGCCACTTTTTTTTGCTGTCTTTTCACAGAATCAGGAAAACCCATCCCAAAGTGTCCTGCAGGCCTGGCAACCCACAGCACACCCTGGGCATGAAATAATCTTGACACCAGTGTTATCTGAGCCCTTGCAAATGAGTATGGCCCAGCTCCATGGCTGGGAGTCCCCTACATGTGCAAACTGAGGAAATGCCCCTTGTGAAGGGGCCCACTGCTCTCCTGGGGACGGTGATGCAAACTAACCCAGGATGCATGAATGAGGGTTTAGTCACCAAACCGCACCAGCATGAAGTGTTCCTCTCTGTGTTTCTGGTTTTACTTCCCTTGCAGATATACTTGTCCTACAGTAATCACCTAACCAGGGAAGTAAGGATGAGCAGGAATGATCCAAATGCAAATTACCTGCGTAGCAGAGCAAAAACCTGGCATTGTATTTTCCTGAAGACCAGCACTCCGCCCTGCCTGTGTGAGTTGGCGTTATGCACTCTTTGGATAAATGATTCTCGGTGGAGAAGAACAGGAAGAAATCTGCTCCTGCGGTCGTGGGTTTTGAGCACTGAGGTGCAATGCCCACCCCAGCTACCCACAGTCCACGTGTCCTGCCCCAGGAGGACTCTGACTCTCCGTCTCTCACTAATCTCACATTTACAAAGCCACTCAAGGTTTACTTCTCAAAGAGCTATTGGAAGGTGATTTAAACACACTGGAATAATGTATATTTGTTTCACTACTGTTCAACCTTTCACTCGTATAATCAGGGTTTAGACTTGATTTAAAAATAATAATAAAATCCCGAGATTCTTGGATATTGATGTGTCTTTTTCTTCAGTAACACAAATCAAACACTTTTCCTGTCTTTACTTTTCCCACTAATTTTCGGAGGGCAGGCTTTAATCTGAGCATATATTATCCTGTTCTTGTTTTCATTCAGGACTTCTCGGAAGGCTCACTCAGTTTTTAACCAAACGATACTTTTTCATGCTCTCAGCACCCTGGTTGTATTTAATAAAGAAAGATAAACAACTAATTAGTAGCATTTTCTCAATGTCTTCCCACTTTCTCCTGTTTTTAAAGTGGAGGACATCTTTACATTGTTTTTGCCTGGTGCAGTTTGTGAATGAATCTGATGAAGATAACACAGGGACCTAAATTTTGTTTGGAATGGTTACTGAGAAGAAGAGATATTGCACTGGGCATAGATAATCCCTGACAGGCAAAGTTCAGTCTGGTTTGCCAAGAACTGTTGTCAGTAGCTAAGGAGACAGGTTTGGCAGCCAGAAGCTGATGTGTATCCCATTTACCATCCCAGATAGTGCTGCTCACCAACATCTCCGGTGCTTCACTGTGTCTGTGCCTCCTGCCCCCAGGGCAGGTACACGGAGCGTGGCTGAGGATGTTTGTGCAGAAAAGAGGTATTGCCAGACCAGCTTTAATTATACGATTGTACACTGTGTTATCCACAGGAGCCCATGAATTAATTGATGTACCTTAAAGAGCTGATATCAAATTGGTAAGCCAGGGTGGTGGAGTAAGTACCAGACAAGTACGCAAAGGGTGCTTTGAGTGATATTTCCAAATAATAACTGTCACTGCTGGAAGCTAACAGTGTGCTGCTTGTGCTCTGAAAACAATTCATGAATAATTTATTTGTTATGTAAAACTTACCTTGCTCTTTGCCCTCTCTGCTCTGTTTCCTTTGCTCTGTGTGTGTGAGTCAGCCAGGTGGTGTGGAGCAAATTCACTGCTGAGAAGATCAGAGAAACCCAACGGAGGGTCTTCACTGGTGACTCATTTGGACACAGTGCCAGGGCCTGTGTGCACTAATAACCTTTAACAGCCCAACCTGGGACCCCTGCCCTCCCCAAGGCCAGCAGTCCCATTTAAGCTTGAGCCTGGGGCTGCTTTTGGGTCCTGTTGTCCTGCATGTCCTGTCCTTGCACTGTACTGCAGGTTGGGACCATGGTGTGGCACCTGCTCCCCATCCCCTGGGATCCAGGATGTGTGATGGAGATTTGGTCTTGCTCCTTTGAGGCAAATTTGCTGGTTTGGGCTGTGCGCTGCAGGTAATTAGTATATGTTAATGTATGTGTTTTCACTGTCTGCTGCTTAATTATTGTGAGCAGGTTGTAATTGGCTCCTCCCTGTTAAAAGCTTGTGGTGTGCAGTGCTGGATCAGCAGAGCACTTCCTCCCAAGGACGGGTTTGTGAAACAGTGCACACAGAGATGTGTCCTCACAGCCTCATCCAAACCCTGGAAAGCTTCTGCAGATTAGGCACGGACTCTCTGCTTGGTATCGCACCCCAACACACTCAGGTCACACACAGCTTCCTTGAGCAAAAGATGTCCTCACAGATGGGATCAGGCCCCTGGGCAAGCAGTGTGGTTCACATTCCACCCTTGGGAGGGTGCTCCAGGAGTTACTTGGCATCGTCACAGAATCACAGAATGTCAGGGATTGGAAGGGACCTCAAAAGCTCATCCAGTGCAATCCCCCCGCCGGAGCAGGAACACCCAGATGAGGTTACACAGGAAGGTGTCCAGGTGGGTTTGAATGTCTGCAGAGTAGGAGACTCCACAACCCCCCTGGGCAGCCTGTTCCAGTGTCTGTCACCCTCACAGAGAAGAAGTTTCTTCTCATATGTAAGTGGAACCTCTTATGTTCCAGTTTGAACCCATTACCCTTTGTCCTATCATTGGTTGTCACCGAGAAGAGCCTGGCTCTATCCTCCTGACACTCACCCTTTATATATCTGTAAACGTTAATGAGGTCACCCCTCAGTCTCCTCTGCTCCAAGCTCCAGAGCCCCAGCTCCCTCAGCCTTTCCTCACACGGGAGATGCTCCACTCCCTTCAGCATCTTGGTTGCCCTGCACTGGACTCTCTCCAGAAGTTCCCTGTCCTGCTGGAACTGAGGGGCCAGAACTGGACACAATATTCCAGGTGTGGTCTCACCAGGGCAGAGTAGAGGGTGCCGTGGTGGTGCTTTTACAGTGTAGCCCAGCAAAGCACCAGCAAAAGCCTGGCAGATGCAAGTTCTCCTCCTGCTCTGTGTGCATTTCATTAGGACATCCTTGAAGTCTGCAGAATTGCTTTGCAATTTTTGAAAGAGGCCTTTGAATAAGGCTTAGCTGAATAACGCTGCACTCACATCTCTTCACCTAAGGCTCAGTGCAGCTGGCCGCAGTCTCTGGGCTGGGAGTTAAAGTTTAATATGAACCAGGGGAAAAGAACCCTGGCGTGACTCAGCCGCCCACGTCCTTCCCCTTCTCCTCCCCACCGGTGAGGGCAGTGCAGCAGGACAGGGACCGAGGACACAGCAGGAAGAAGCTGTGACCTCGGGGCTGCCCCAGCGATGGACCCCAATGACCCACGGGGGAAAAGAGTCGCCATTGTCGGTGGTGGTCTGGTAGGAAACACGATTTGGCTGCTGTGTGATTGCATTTGCCAAGGAGCTGGGGCTGTGAAAGCATTGCTTGGATATGGGGTGAAAGGTTTTTCTTAAAATCATTCCTTCCTCAGATGATGGGGTGCTGTGGAGGAGTTGGTTGAGTTCTCACTGGGGGAGGCAGCAAGGCTCGTTTGAGCCCCTAAGACTTTGTGGGAGGAGAACAGTTCTTTCCCTCAAGGGAAAGCTTTGCTGCTGAGATATCCCAGAGACATGATGCACCTGACTCTAAAGGACAGCGTGGAACCCTGCAGCACCTGAATCTCTCTTCTGACTTTTTGGCCATTAGCTTCTTTGTCCCTGTGCTTCTGGAAAAAAGCCATGACATAAGCCTGTAGTTCTGACAGCAATTAATGATGGAAATGAAACAAGAGCAAGACAGACATCCATTTAAACAGCAAGCAGGACATATGTGTGCTGTCCTTTTCAAGGTAACATCTTGCTTTTGCACAGGTCCAGCTTCCCCTCCATGTTCCCACGGGAATGCTGCATTACCCTGAATCCTACTGAGGAAGATACGTATAGTCTGGAGAGGAGCAGGGAGCTTGCCTGTACCAGCTCCTGTTGTCTCTGGCTGAAGGGGTTGGTCCTGCTGCAATTAATTACTGTGTGTAAACAAGCCCTGAGCTAGTATGACCTTATATGATGAGTTTTGATGGGTGACTTTTGTCTTGGAGGCTCCGCAGGCACATCAGGGGTGCCAGAGAACTTATCTCCAGGCAGAAGTGGAGATTCTTCATCGCTAAGATTCTTCATCAAAGCATCTTCCTGTATATGCTGAGCTGCATCCCCTGACCACTGCTTGCCTTTGATGCATCTCAACAATGATCTGTGATATAGTTGCTAGTGAAACACTTCATCTACTGTTCCTGAAACTTCTCTTGCAGGTGGGTGCATTAAATGCCTGTTTCTTTGCTAGACGAGGTTTCCATGTTGACGTTTATGAAGCCAGAGAAGGTAAGTTCAGCTTGATCATCACTGCTTTCTTGATATATTTCTGAGCAAAAGAGGAGCTCTGTGAGCTGTCTGAAGGTGCAGAAAGAAAATGAAATCTGAAAGTGTGGTACTTCAGGGATGTGCTTTTTACTCTTCCCCTTGGTGGGGGGAGCATTTATTTGAAATATGTTGTATGAAAGGAATCCACCCTTCAGCTACTAAAATGATGCCTTTTTTTATATTATTTACTTAAATATTGACTCGAATCCTCACCTTTGAAAACTGATCGATGCATGAAGAATTATAGCACAGTGCTGTCAAACCAAGCTGGATCAGAAGTTTGGAAGCAACAGCTGTTGTTAATGTTGCAGCATCTCTCTTAGGGTTAAAATAATGAGCTGGACCGGTAACCACTGCCAGGGGTGTTGAGGAGGGCTGGTGGCGAGGTGGGCAGCAGGAGGGATGGGGTGCTTTTAGGAAGCTTCCAGCTCCGCAGGGCACCACAACAGAGCAAGGAAGATTCGGAGCCCAGGTGCTGGCTGAAAGGGAGAGAAATCCTTTGCCCTCAGTGTCTATCAGCTGACAGACTAATAAAACCTGGGTAGAGACGACAAGCCAAGTGGCAGATGAGAATGACACCATGGAAGATGAAACTCAACTTGAATGTACAGTGATGGGGAGGAGAAGCCTACTATCCTACCTGTTGTCACTCCAGGGATTTCGGGAGATGCTGCCCACACCAGGCTGTGTTATCGGCATCTCCATAACCGGTCACTCTTTCCACGCAGATATCCGGGTGGCCAGCCTTGCCCGTGGCAGGAGCATTAACTTGGCGCTGTCCCACAGAGGACGCCAAGCCCTCCGAGCTGTGGGGATGGAAGAGCAGGTACCCTGCTGGCTTCTGTCGCTGGTGGAATCTCTATGGTTGACTTCAACTGGGCTCATTTCTGCTCCCCAAGCACACAGGGACCACCACAACAGTAGCTCTGCTTTCGTGAGGGTGCAGGTAGACCTCTGCCACTGCTTGCCCACAGCCTGGGGACAGCCACCAACAGGGATCTCTCCCAGCCTGGGGACAGTACAAGCCCTGGGCAGCTGGGCTCTGCTCATGGCAGAGGTTGCTTCCTCAGGAGACCAACACTCAGAAAACACCTTCCAATATTTACATCTCCCCCATGCTCTACTCCCTCCTGCAGGGTGAGGGCAAACAGGGCAGGAGCCGGTAGACTCCCAAAAGAGCTGGAGTACCAGCAGGATGTGATGAAGGGAGCTGGCTTCTCCACTGACACGTCCAGATTTGTATTTTCCCTCAAAATCTTGAGCTTTGGGCTGACCCCTGAAATCTATGCACTCTGACTTCTGCACAGCACTCTTGGCTCAGAGCCCGGCGCTCCTCTGCAGGGTGCTTGCTACCATTTAATATCCAGCTGTCGGCAGTGGTGGGATGTCCTGGCTCCTGGTCCCTCCAGAGGAGGAGCCCAGGCTTTGACAGGTCATATCCCAGCATCAGGATATAACCTGACTGTTATCCCCTGCCCGGCCCAGCACCCTGGGGCTTTTCATGTCCCTTCTATTAAAAAAAATGGTTTTGTACTGATTTTTGTGAGAATGAGCTTGTAAGCAATCTCAGTAAAATGTAGTGGCTTAGTGTTGACATCCCTGTAAAATTTTCCCCAGTAACTTGGATATCCACATGAAAATGTATGAGCAGAAAGCATCCCATTCAATCTGGAGTGCAGTGTGCGGGGATGATGGCGCTTGGTGGCTTGTGCCCTGCCACTTGGCAACGTGTTTTTGGCCAGAAGACTGCGTTTTGTTTCCTTCTGTTTCAGATTGTGTCCAAAGGCATTCCCATGCGGGCACGGAGGATACACACACCTTCAGGGAAGAAGTATTCTATCCCCTATGGGAATAAGAACCAGGTACTGTTCTCGTGCTGCCACTCGGAGATGCTTTGCAGAGCACAAAGCGGCTTTGATGGCATTTGTCGCTCTGCGGAATGGACAGCCTGAGGCTCACGCTCTTAGAAAGGATGCTGTGAGCAGGAAGGGGATTGTGTGACACCCCCCGATTTTGGCAGGGCTGTTTGAAGAGGGTGGATGTTTCTCACCTGGCCATGCAGAGCGTCCTTCAGCAACGCCTCCTGAACCCCATGTTTGTTTGCCTTGCAGTACATTCTCTCTGTGGACAGAACAAACTTAAACAGAGAGCTGCTAACAGGTAGGTTGCCAGATCTGTTGGCAAATACTTTTACACTCTGTTCACTTAGGGTGTTCACCCTAAATGGTTTGCCCCCTGAACAGGAGACTTTGGGCCCTAGGTGCTCTTTGCCCATGAGTTCGGCATAACCTGGTTCTCAGAAAATGCAAATGTGAACAAGCTGTGTTTTTAAGGAGAAAATCTCTGCTGTTTCCTTGCTGCTTGTCTGACACAAAAGGATATTCAAACAAGTCCCCCCAAGGCCTTTCTGTATGTTCATTTGGCTCTTCTGCATCCACCCTGGCGTGGGAGCCACTGCATCTCCTTCCAGAACAGCCAAAGCAGGAGATACCTCCTCAGCCTTGCCATGATTCGTGGCATTTCCTGCAACCCCTGATTGTACAGAGACAAATAGAAATTGGAGCACTGTGGTGAAGTGTGTAATCAGGCTGGGCCAAATTTCCCCAAATTTCCCATTGACTACAGGCGCAGCATTCTGGCCTGAAATACGATATAGTGATGGTGGAAACAGGTCAATAACTCATGTCATTGTGGGGAAGAAAGAAATCTTTGCAGCATTCCTTGCACTTTTAAAATAGTTTTCACCAGAGATGACCAAACCAAGTCCTAGTGTGCCTTGACCACCAGCCATTGCTCAACACAGCAATATCATTTGATGTGATGGCAAAAGTCCCTATAATTTAGGGATACCTTGGAAATATTTTGGGGGGTCACAGTTCAAGCCTCTACATGTAGCTGTACCTTCTTTTCACAGCTGCAGAGAAGTATTCCAACACTAAACTGTACTTTGGACACAAGCTTGTGGGGTGCAACGCAGAGTTGGGGACATTAACCATAAAAAGGTAACCCCTGCGCAAGCCTGGGATGAAGCACTGTGTTCAGTTATTTTGTGCTTAATCATTCATAAAACCTCAAACAATTGAGCAATCTGTTTGAAACTAGCGTGTTATTCCTGAGCAGGCAAAACTCAGTATCAGCTTCGGAAAGGAGAGACATCAAAACAGGGTCCATGGGAAGGCTGGAAAAATTTAAGTCACTACCTAACCTGCCAGCAGCCTGGCAGCAGGTGAGGCACACATTGACCTGTGCGGGGAATAAATGTGCCAATCTCCATAGCGCTGGTTTTCAGACTGATTGCTCATCACAGAGGACAGCTGACAAGCTTGTTTCATAGTTGTGTCAAGCTCTGGTCATGCCCCCTGTCCACCTGGGGATGCAGGCTCTGTGAAATTGCAGCATTATCCCAATAGAGCTTGTTACATTCTTGGACGGAGTTATGTTTTTGATAAACTACAGGATAATAATTATCCAAACGCTGAGCTTCCCAGTCAGTGAAAGCCATTCTTCCCTCACCCTAGAAGATTAATAATGCTCGAGGTGACACTAGCATTTTGCAAAAGGCAGATTCGCTGTGCCCAGCGTGGTGAACTGGCCTGGAGTTACAGCAGGACTGATCCGAGGGGCTTTCTTACTTTCAGATCTGACCAGCAGCCCTTGGAAGTCACCTATGATCTTATCGTTGGATGTGATGGAGCCTTCTCAACAGTCAGAAAGCAGTTCATGAGACAAGCGCGCTTTAACTACAGTCACGAGTACATTCCTCATGGTTATATGGAGCTGACCATCCCTCCCAAGGATGGAGACGTAAGTGTGCCTGTCCTGGGGGTGCTACCACCTCTGCAGGTGTGACACCCTCCTCCCCTCTCATGGTGGCTCTGCTACAGCAGCTCTAGAGAAACTGATTTCTTGCTTGGGGTTCAGCCAAGGGATTAAAACTTTCCTAGGAGAAGGCAGGCATCTCTTCCTCTTCAAGTGGCGGGGCCAATGTCTTGATACCTGGCTACAAAAATCCTAGAGAGCCTGCCCCAGAGTAGTGGTGTTAACTCAAGGTCCTGGGGGTATGGGAATGTGTCTGTGAGGAAATTAGTGATTGCAAACCAGATTTTTGCCTGTCTTTCCTACCCTTTCTTCTTGCCTTTGTCTCTCCCTCAAGCATCAGGTACCAGAAAGGGGCCCTGTGGTCATTGTGTCTTCTCATGGTACAAAGGGTGGGAAATGGTGTACTGGTGTGGAGGGGAAGCAGAGGCTGGGCTGGGGAAGCTGAGCAGGGCAGGTCAGGGACACAAGGCGATTTTCCTTCTCTTTCAGTTTGCCATGGAACCAAACTACCTCCATATCTGGCCAAGAAACACCTTCATGATGATTGCGCTGCCCAACATGGTGATAACCCACAGTCACTCTCCCCTGGGGCATAGGATGGAGCTTGTGGGGATGAACTGGCTGTGGTGGCAGGCACATGGCAGGGGCTGGGAGGGCTGACAAGGTGCCAGGAGGGACCCCCAGTATGTGCCAGGTGTCCCACAGAGCAGGGGTCTGTCTCTGCCTCACAGCTCTGAGGAGGTACCTGTGCCACCTCCCACATCCGAGGCCACCCGAGCCCCCTGAAAACCAGTTCTCTGCAGCTGGATGTTACAGACCAGATCAGGGAGCACCGGGCAGCATGCTGGCAGATCACACGCTGCCTGTTTCTGCCTCCCCACTGCCTGACCCCAGTGCCTGCAAGCCCACCGTGGGAAATGGTGTTGCCAGGTGCTCGTCCCCACTGTGAAAGCGGGTTGCTGCGATTGCTGGGTGACAGGCCAGGCACTGAGCTGCTGCTCCAGGTGCCAGGTGCTCTCTGTGGCCTCTGGGCTACTTTCTGACCTTCCTCCCCGGCTGGCAGGACAAGTCCTTCACCTGCACGCTCTTCATGCCCTTTGAGGAATTTGAGAAGCTCACGACAGGCGAGCAAGTGCTGGGGTTTTTCCAGTCCCACTTCCCAGATGCCATCCCTCTCATCGGAAAGTGAGTGTTGCCATCTCCCCTTCTCGCTCACCAATGCAGTGCTGCAAAGCCAGGGGGCACATCCTCACCCACCAGCATCCTGGTGATGGAGACTCTGCTGAAGCTGAGCTTGGGCTTGCTCCTCTTGTCTCTTGTGGTCCCATAAGTGAAGTATCTGTTGTTTTGCCTGAAGGCGAGAGCTGAAGCACGATTACTTTTTGCTGCCAGCCCAGGCCATGATATCTGTGAAGTGCTCCTCCTACCACCTTGCTTCCCGGTGCATGTTGATGGGAGATGCCGCACATGCCGTCGTGCCCTTCTATGGACAGGGCATGAATGCGGTAAGTTCAGGGCTGGCCCTAGGCCATGTCAATAGGGGTCCATGGGGCTAGGACTGGGTGGGAGGGGGGTCCAGTGGCTGCTGAGAAAGGCAACCCCTTGGGTTTCTCTGCAAGAGCCCTGGCACAGTGGCCTGGAGTAAGACTCCTGCTCTGAAGCTGTGGTCATTGGGACCATGCATGTGCGAACAGCTACACTAGCTAAGCATCCGTGAAAGCACTTCTCATGATGCATGGTTCCTTCTGCCTGTTTACCTGCTAAATTTCCTCCCAGGGCTTTGAGGATTGTCTGGTTTTTGATGAATTAATGGACCAGTTTCACAATGACCTAGGTGAGTGAGCTGGACGGGGAGGAGCAAGAGCAGAGGATCCCTCTGCAGCTGAGGGCAGCTGGATCCCCTGCTGCGGAGCTGCCCAGGAGCTGCTGCTTTCTTCTCCCAGGTGCCTGCCTCCCTGAGTTCTCCAGGCTGAGAGTGCCAGATGACCATGCGATCTCAGATTTAGCCATGTACAACTACGTAGAGGTAGGTGAGCCGCACACTGACTCGTGGTCCCATGGGCTGTGCGCACAGTGGCACCCTGTTAGGATGCACACAGTGGACAGGGTGTCTGGCAAGACTCTGGTTGGGCTCTCGTCCCTGCAGACTTTGGCCTAAGAGCTCCTTGGGGATGTCACTGTGGCTGGGGAGGCTCTTCTCCTTGCAGTGGCCCCCAGGACATGCAGTGGGAGAGCTAGCAAAATGCAGGGGAGCTCTGCCAACACACCCTGCAAAGGGGTGATGGTTGCTCTGCCACAGATGCGTGAGCACGTGAATTCAACGTGGTTCATTTTTCGGAAGCACGTAGACAACTTCCTCCACATGCTCATGCCTTCCACCATCGTCCCACTGTACACCATGGTAAGGTCCCCACTGCCTGAGCCGCCACAAGTTCCTCCTGGTTGGCTTTGAGGTGGTGACATGCTCCTGCAACCCTCCCAGGTGACCTTCACCAGAATTCGCTACCATGAGGCACTTCAGCGCTGGAAATGGCAGAAAAAGGTTGGTCAGTTGTGGTGCCCGTCCTCCCCATGTCACAAACCTCGTGAGCATCCTGCACACCAGCACTGCTCTGTGCCGGGGGGAGTTTTGGTGGTGGGATATTGCCAGGAAGCTCCAGGTGTGATTTCACTTGGTGCCGCAGGGTACGAACAAACCTCTGATGATGCTGAGGTTTCTCTTTGCACTTTTTCTTTGCACTTGCAGGTAATTGATCGAGGGCTATTTGTTGTGGGGGCAGCAGGACTGGGTGGCACCTACTTGCTCATAAAGCGGTTGGCACGGGACTTCTGCATGGAAAACTTGTGGCGCTGGTCCCATTCTCTGAAGAATGTCAGAAACTTTCCTTTTGGCGCATGAGTGGCTTAAATGTAAGGGGAGCTCCTGGTTGTAATAAAAGCGGAGACACAGGCTGTTGGGTCAGCTGGATGATGCTGTATCTCTTGGGATGTGGCTGGGCAGCTCCTGCAGTGGTGATGGTCCCTCTCCCTGGGTAAGAAGAGTCCTACAGGGGCTCGGGTGTATCTGCCTCACCTCAGCAGCCTTGTCTCAAGTGATGTGGTGTGTCACAGGTTGGGTGCAGATTTCATGGGCAGTCCCAGACAGCAGGATGGCCACTGGAACCGGTTGGGGTGTCCCAGCCTGTACTGCTGACTTCTGCTCTTACCAAGATCAAGTCAATACCTTGACTTGAAAATCAGTTGTCTTCTTCCCCACACCAAGCCAAAGAAAATATGGTTCAGTTATTCCTGGTGGAAATGAAGCAACTTTAAGAAAGGATGTTCTGGGGCAGTGCTGGAAGCCTGGAGAAAGCGCCACTCCACACCTGGCTGAGAAATACTTCTGACTTTTGCAAGCAGGTCTCCACAGAGGAACCACCAAGCCTTTTGGCTAAAGCAAGCTCAGGGGCTTGAAGGACCCTCCCAGCTCACTGTTTTATCTTTGGGCTTTTATGTGTGCAATAGCATAGACGTCTGTGTGATCATATATTTTTTTTTAAAAAGTCTGGATCCCTCATAGATTTTCTCTAATTGTCTTCTGAAGCACTTTTGTGGTTGTACTTGCACTGCACACGTTACATGAGCAGTAAGACCTGCAGCTGCTGATGAGGGAGATCATAGAATCCTAGATAGCCTCTTCATGTTCAGGTAACACCAGCCTCTGCCTGGGTCCTTGGCAATGGGCTTTGCATCCAAGACCCAGATCCCTAACGGGTGTCTCTGGTGTCTTTGTGCAGCCAGGCATGGGGTGCGCAGGACCTACATGGAACTGGGGGTCCTTGTGCTGAAAATAGCTGCAGGCTGGGAGAGTACTGGGGGAAGTATCAGACACACTTTCTTTCTCCTTACCTTGCCCTAGACCCTCACAGTCACTGTTGAAGAACAGCAAAATAATCCAAATTAACCCCTGATCTGACATGGTACAGACACTCTAATTTAAGGTGTTTTACACTTCAGCTCCTGTCCTTGGAGGTGATTCTTAGCAGGATAGATGTATTTACTTTATATATTAATTTTTATTAATGTTAAACCTCTTCAAAGAGCAAATGAAGATGTGACATAACGCAGGTATCTGCAATTTTTTCCCAGACTTAAAGCAAATAAGGAATTGTACCGCTATTTCCCAGGAATGATCCCACAACATAAGAGCAATTAGCTGCTGTGCCTGCTTTGGAAAAGCGCTGAGCTGGAGATGCTCTGGGTACTGCTGGACCTTTTGCACGCCTGGCCCTCGGGGTGTCTGATGCACTTGCAGAGCAGTGAAAAGAGCCCTAGGGGTGGTGCAAGAAGCTATGGAAGAGCTCTGAGCTGCAGGCAATGTTTCACTTGCTTGGTGACAGCATTTCATAGTTCAAATAGTTCCTCCTTTGTCTCTTCGTCATGAAGAGGGCCCAAAGCCCGGCAGAGGTGAGCCAAGCTTGCAGGAGCCCAAGTAGAACCATGCCCAAGGTAGGTCTGAGAGGGGAGCAACACTGGGGAGCAGTTGATGGTTTGCAAAAAAGATTCAGTGCGTATTCCCCAGCTGCTCTTCATCTCTGGGTACAGGTGCTCACTAGTCCTTAGGACCCATCACCTCACTGCAGAGCAGACCACCAGCGTGGAGAACCCTCCATGTCCAGCTCGGCAGTGAGTGCTTTAATGGTGGAGACCAGCATGGCTGGGGAAGGCATGGAGCAGCCTGGGCGCAGAGCCTGCTACAGCAGAAGAGAGATGGCAGGTTTGAAATCCCAGCTCCAAATCAAGGCTGGAAGCACTCTGTGCATGCAGCTGATTTTAGGGGTTGGTGTCCAAAGCTCCTGCCAGAAGGCAAAGCTAGCATCAAGAGTTGAGACAGTCACTATGGAAGCTGCTGCGTGCGTCTGCTGGTGAGACCTGCTCTGCAGTCCCATCCACAGCAAAGCTGCAGCTGTTCCTTTCTCCAAGCTCCACTAATCCAATTATTGAGCGCTGCATCAGGAGACAGGCAAGGTGCAGCACCTCAGCCAGTACCTGATATGCTGGTGGCCTCTTGGAAGAAGGGAACAAACCAACAGGAGAAAGGAGAGGAGGTGGGACCCATAGTCTGAGTTTTCCTTAGCTTGGCATTTCATTATTTAATGTTGAGTCCTAGTGCTGCCAGGTGTTGCTCCAATTCATTCCCCGTTGAACCTGGGGTTCACGACCGTGGTGGTGGCACTCTTGAAGAGGGGATTATCAGCCTGGAGGGAGAGAGGAGGCGAGAGGCCCACATTTTTGTGCTGTATCGGATTTTGAGTGGAGCGCTACCCACTCCACCTTTCCCAACACTGATGGTGCAGACAGTGTTGGAAGAAGAGCCCGCAGGCTGCCTTAGCCCCCACAAAACCAGCCCATGGGGAGGGCTCAGGTCTGCCATGGTTACCTCTGGAGAGGATGTCCCCTCCAGGTGTCCCCACCACATGTATGTGAGCATCCCAGCACACCCCACCAGCATCCATGGGCTCTCTTACATCATTCCACTTGGCCTTGGACTTCTCCTTCTCAAACCGGCGGTATTCCCGGCGGTCAAACAGCTCCATCAAGAGCCGCCAGATCAGCAGGAGCACCAGGCCAATGAGGGCCACACCAGCGACGGTGCCTCCCACGATCAGTGCGATGTTGGGAGGCTCCGGGCACTCTGCAGGACAGACAGACAGCATCCAGCTGCAGCCCCCGGTGAGACCACCACAGGAGAGCCGGCAGCCTGCCCGCAGCAGGGCAGGAGGAGCAGGGGGGGGTACCTTTGTTAGAGTCGACGATGACAGTGTACATCTCCTCGCCGTCATCCTGGACCATGCGGAAGGAGATCCAGCAGTTGTTGGAGTCCTTCTCCTTGCACTGCCTGCTCTCCTCCGTTGATTCCTCAGCCGTCCGGATGTTGGGGCAGGCCTGCGTGCAGTTCTTCGCGAAGGGGCCGCTCTCGAAGGCCTTGCACTCCACGCAGGAGCTGCAAAACAGTTGGCCACAGCTCACCTCTGCGGGGGCAGAGGTCCTCTCACCTGGCTTTGGCTGCCTGGCAGGTGGGGGGATCCCCGCTGCCCCCCGTGCCATCTCCGCATGTCACTCACACATATCTGTCACAGGGTGAGGGGCAGCTGGGGCACTCCAGGCAGAAGGGAGGCTGGTACTGCCCCCGGCACTGGCAGCGGTTGCAGTGGCAGGTCCCACGGAGGCTGCACACGTTCTTGCGGCTGTTCAAGCAGTTCTCCGTGGACTTCTTGCACTGACAGGCGCTGCCCTGGAACTCGGGCTTGCACTCGCACTCCCCGCAGTTGCACGTCCCACGGTCTGTAGGGAAAAACCTTTCGTACCAGGATCCTACAGAGATCCAGGTCACCCTTGCTCTGCTCATGCTTGGAGAGCATCACCCATCCTGCAGTCTCCACGCCACCTTCCATGAGATGGTGGAGGAGGTCCTGCATGTGGCAACAGCAGGATGTGCAGTTCCAGCTAAAGGGTCTTGGACAGATTATACAGAAGTATGTTTTTTATGAGTGTAAGAAGTGATAGCCCAGGCCAGTGGGAACGATATCTTGGGTCAGAAAACTGCCCCATATGTCTGATGTGTGAATGTCCTTGGGCCTGGTCTGTGAATGAGTGGGAACGTAACTGAAACAAACATAACATCAGTGTGGTGTGTTTTTAATAACAATTATTGGAAAAACATCTTATGTAACATCTTAGTCCAGGCCCGTATCTGTAAATCCTATAAATTGCCAATGGCTAATAAAGGCCTCAGCCTGGCTCAGCGCTCTCTGCTCTGCCCGGCTCTGCGCTCTTTCCTGAACAAGATCTCTGTCTGTGCGTGCATCTCTATCTGCGTCCCAGTGTGCATCATTTCTAATTGCCACACCTGCAGGCTGGTGCAGTGGGACCCAGGACCCCCAAACCGACCCACTTTTGTTTTGGCAGAGAAAGGCAGCATCTCCCAGAGGATTTAATCTCTCTAAACAGTGCCCTGGCAGAGAACCCATTGTGCGGATGCATCACCTTTGCCGCCGCAGAGGGAGCCGTTGAAAAACTCGCAGTTCATGTTGTCGCACTCGCAGTAGGGGCCGTAGATCTTCCTGTCGGGCACGTCGCTGGCGTGGCAGATGCACTCCCCGCACACGCAGTCCCCCAGCCCCGAGCAGATGACCGAGCTGTTGTCCCTCCTGCAGCTGCCCTCCAGCTCCTTGCTGGTCTTGCCTTTGGTTTCGCACTCGCAGTTCTTCCCCATGTAGCCGGGGTTGCAGCTGCCATCAAAGGAGAGGAGCGAGGCTGGGCCAGCAGCCACAAGAAACACCATGGGGCATGTGTGGGGCCCAGACCTCAACTGAAGAGGAGCAAATCTGGGACAGCCTCTCTAAAACCCAGCCATGGTGTGTTGGTGCAAACCCTGTGTTGGAGCAGGGTTGCTGAACAGGAGGAAACCTCAGAAACGCTGTTCTCTGTGATGGTTGTATTTACAACACCAAACGGTTGCCCAGAAATTGTTATATTTATAATTTCCAAACCCTTGCCAAGGAGATCTGAGTGTTTCCTGAGGAAACCCAGTCTTTTCCGCTCCCTGTCACTGAGGGGCCATGAAGCAACAATTGCACTTAAAGACCTGCATGAACTGCAGCCCAGAAGTGGGATTTTGAAAGATTTCTACAGAAATCTGTGTCCGCTCAGTAGGTGGGTTGGATAGTTGGATGGGTGGGTAGTGGGATGGGTGGGTTGGTTCCACCAACAGAAGAAAGCGCTCACCATGTCCCCTACTTCCACGAACATAAACCACCTCTCTGAATAAGAAAATTGGTGCGAAGCTGCAGAATCAAGCCCTTGGCTTGACCCGACGGCCCTCCCCCAGCAGCTCCCCAGCTCTGGTAGCATCTGAGACAGTGTTTTGGGGGGACAGCAGGTACCTGCAGATCCCGCAGACGACGCTGCCTTTCCCACTGCAGGCGGTCGGGTCGGGCTGCTCGTCGCAGCTGCAGTTGCAGTTGCTGTCCAAGTGGACAGTGAGGGTGTCCGTGAAGCCCAGGGGCCGGATGGTGAAGGACTGGCTTTTGATGCACTCCTTGGCTGTGACCTTCACTCTGAAGGTGATCTAGAAAGTGCAGAGTGAGAAAGGGAAGGGCCAGAGTGGTCAGGTAGCTTCAGCAATGGTGACACCGGCCCCAGGCTGAGCACACACACATCCAGTGCAACTGAGGATCCCCCCATCCCGCAGCATTTTGGACACTCTTGGCATTAAATTCATGTAAACAGAAAGCCTGGAACAACAGGCTGGGTTTGTGCTATTACACAGGATGGGTAGTAGGAACCTTGTGAGCCGAGGGGTGTTCCCGGCACGGGGGAACGTACCTCTTCATTGATCTTGACGTTGTCACACTGCCCTCTCGCTTCATCCGAGATGACATTGCCCTGACTGCATATAGAGTCATATTTGACCTCTAGGATGTCTGGCAGGGTGCCGTGTTCCAGGATGATCCGTGAGGAGAGGTTCTGTGATGAAATGGTTGAGAAAGTGCCATAAGTCCAAGAGGACACCAAAGCAAGGGGGTGTGGGTTTGCAGGTCAGGGCTTACCCCCAGCTCAGGGGATAAGGGCAGGGAGCAGTCCAGGCTGGGGTTTCAGCCACCTGGGGTGGTTCTGGAAAGGCAGGTGATAGCATTGGAGAGGCAGGAACCTCTTGCTTGCTGTAGGCAGAGGGACTCAGCATGTCCTGTCCTCAAAGCCCTGGTCCCAACTGCTCTCTGACAGTGAGGACAGATGACAGGAACTGCTCCAACCCCTGCCAGACAGGAGAAACACAGCCTCCTCCAGCACTTACATTGTAGGCTTCCTGGATGAGTTCAATGATGTTGCTGGAGTCCTCGTTCAGCTCTCCCACTGCTGACTTTGGGATCATCTCACTGAGTTTCTGCCAACAGAGAGCACAGAGGTGAGTGGTCCCCCTCAACTGATGGTGGAGCAGGGAGAAGCAGCAGGAGGACATGCACAGCTGTTTCTGTCCTCCTTGGGAGGGACAGGAGGTACCTGGACCATCTGAAGTCTCCTTACCTTGTAAACATCCACCATCTTACTGGTAACAGCAAAAATGGGCTGAATGTTGTTTTCAGCAAGTTTCTGGACCAGCTGGCCAACAGATGGGTAGTCCTAGGTGGGGAGAGGGACACGGCACTCAGCACAATCTCTCCCACCAGTAGAAAGGTGGAAAGTTTGGGTTTCACAGCCCGAGTTATGGCGATTATGGTGCCCTTGTGGTCTCAGCAACAGGCTTTTTATGTGACTTTTTTTTCTGCCTGGGGGAGCAAGGCTGAGGGTGTGGAGGCACCAAGCAGCCCCTGGGTACTTACAAACTCATTGCTCTTTTTGTACATGTTGTCCTCCAAGTGGCACTGGCCGTCGTTGGGGGTCAGGATGGCCCCAAGCTTGCCATCACCAGCAAAGTGGAAGCCGTCGTCGGTAGCGTACACCAGCAAGCGGGTCACGTTGCGCCAGCCGATCAAGTCCTGCAAGCAGCATGGAGACCTGTCTCTGAGCAGGGCTGGGAGGACAGTGCCAGCGGGCATGGTATGGCCCTTGCCAAAGCATGGCAGATCTTGTGCTGGCCACGGTGTGGGGCAGGGGGCATGGAGGAGGTGGGTTACAGATCAGGGTCAGGAGGCTCTGGGGTAAGATGCTCTCTTGCTCCTCACCAGTGTAACCTGCTTGGCTGCCAAACTGGGACTTATACACGGGTTGCAAGTACATGATGGGCTCCCAGAACCCACCTGGAGAGGGGCAGAGCCACCTCCTGAGGGATGGTCCATAAGTGTGGGTCACAGCCCTCATGCCTGCCCACAGCTGCCATTAGCAGGATGAACATGGGGACTCACTCCGCACACCGCTGCCTGCATCATGGCATCCAGCCCTCCCTCTGGGGCATCCAGGTTGCCCGAGATGAACTGCTTCCCCACTTCGCTCTCGAACTTCTTGGCATCATCAGTCAGCGAGAGGATGTGCTTGTAGGCGAAGGGAGGCTGGCATGGAGTGTCCTTGTTGGGGCAGGGGTTCTGCAGCTTCTCGGGGTGCGTGTTCACAAAGGGCAGCACTGTCTTGTCCACGAAGGAGCCAAACCCTAGGGCATCCAGGACCACAACGTTAGGGGCAGGGCCCGGCAGGTGTCTACTGGCCCCTGTGTACATGTCCACAACCCTTGCCCTTGGCAGAGAGCAGGTCATGCATCCTGCTGCCCGCATTCCACTGCATGCATCCTGCTGCCTGCATCCCACTCCAGCTCTGCAGCAAACAGCTGTGCCAGGGTCCCATGCCAGAGACAGGCTCACCTATGCGTCGAGAAGGGGTAGTGCTCTCCAAGGCTCTGAGCAGCTCCCCTCCCAGCTTCTTCACCTTCTCCAGGTCATCCAGCATGGAGTAGGACAGGTCCATGAGGTAGTAGAGATCGATGGGGTACCCCATGGCACGGCGAAACTTCACCTCGAAAACAGCGGGCTGGCCTGTGGGATGCAGATGCTGGGATCAGCTGCTGTGCTGTGGCTCACATGTCACCCTATTGCCCACCCCCTGCTGGGATCCTCCTCTCTTTTGGAAGAAAAAGGGAGGAAATGCAGGCTGTGATGTGCTGCTGCATCCCTGCTGCCTGCCCTGCCATTTGGGGAGCACTAGCCCCCGGCCGAGCCTGCGGACAAGGGGAAGGGTGTTGGGAGAGCCAGGCAGACCGTACCTATCCGCAGTTTCAGGTGCACAGCCTGGGGACTCAGCTGTATGTCGCTGCTTAAGGGACTGTTCTGTGTCCTCGTAGCATTGCTGGTTGGAAACTGAATCTCGTCCTGTGGGCATCCCCTCTGCTGCAGCTGCTCCACAGTGTCGCAGCGGACAGAGTCCGGCTCACCAGCTTTGGTGAAACCCTGTGTGTTGCAACATCAGTGGGAAAAAAAATCAGAGGAGCAAGGAAGTGAACGGGCTTGTTACAAGATGACCCAGCTCCCAGACCAGGTCTCCAGGGTATTGATGGAGAAAGGAAGGTTGGAGGGATCCCATCTGTCAGGTTTCTCCTGGTCCCATCCACCCAGTAGGACACGAAACACTCTCAGGGCATAGTCTCCTCCGTGCACCATGTGCAGGGTGTGCAGGATGAGCATCCTGCTGCCTGTCAGCTGACTGCTGGGGGCTGGCAGCGCCAGACGCTGCGTGCACCTACCGGCTTCTTGCACCAGGCACAGTCAGGACCAGACTGGATGCAGTCGTTGCACGTCCCCACCTTGATCTTGGGGCACTCCGTGGCAGAGGCTGGAATGGAGAGAAGGCAGGGTTGCTGTGGGGGCACTCAGGGGAGGCAGCAGTGTCATCACGGGGTGTTCTGACATCCAGCACCGTGTACCCATGCTGTTCTGAGCCCACCTTGCCTATAAATCCCATGCTGGGGGCCCTGGCAGGGTGCTCACCTGCCTCGCTGTCCCTCAGCTGGAGTGGCTTGAGTTAAATCCATATCCCAGGAAGTGCAGGATCTGACCCTTGCACACCACTCAGTGCCATGTTCCCACTGCTTTTGGGCAGCATTTGGGTTCCCCCCCTATTTCACTGCCCACATAAGGTACCGAAGGAATGCTCCGAGGAAGGGCAGGTCGGACTCACCCGTCGTCACCAGCAGCAGCACCCAGGTCACCACCGGCAGCTGGAGGCAGCAGTTGCGCAACATTTTCTGCAAGACAAAAAGCATCTCTGTGACTGCCTGGTGCATGGCAGCTGCAGGGAAGGGAGCCCTCGAACCCTATAGAAAGTGGCTGTAGAGGGGACGTGTCCTTCCTGCAGCTGTCCCACTGTGGGCAGAGCCTGAGCCTGACACTGCCACAAGCCCAGGATCGGGCAGCCAGGGCCAGGGTAGCCACCCCGGGTGTGTGGGCTGAATCAGGATGGGTGCTTCTGTGCTTTTACAAAAATAAATTGGCTTTGAATAAACATAGCTTTTGGACTAAATGTGGAAGTCATCAGAGCAGGCACTTGCACTGTATTGCTATGCATTCAGCTGAACTGCTGCAAAGCTTGATGCAGTATTTATCCAGACCCTTCTACCTATATATTTATACCTACGTAACAGTGGAAAATCTCAAGCACTGCATTTAGTTTTCACTAGATGTGAGTTTTTTCAGCTTTTGTCTTGAGCTATATATGGATGGAAATTGGAATAAAAATTAACAAAAGGACCACTTCTATTAATTAACTAGCATGGTGTGCTGGATACACAAGAAAAAATGTCTGTTACTACTTGCTTTACACAAAACTGCTTCATCAAGGAAACGAAGTATTTCATGTAGTGGATTAAAATAAGTTTTCCTGCTGAGGGTTTCCAACAAGTGAGGGTTTCCAACACCAGGCCATGGGTGACCACTTGCTATGCTCAGTTACACCAGTGTTTCAAAGCACGATAGAGACCCCGTTCTTCACAAGCACATTCTCACGGTGCTTGTTCCAGCTGCTCACACTACTCGCTTCTTGCCCCAAAGCACATCTGCTGATCCCAGAAATTTATACCATCCGTAAAGCTGGCTAAGTTGCTCTCACGGAGCAATTTTTCAGTGTGTGCCAATGAGATCATGTTTGTTAATGCTGTCATTTCTCGTAATGCCTTCCCCCAGCAAAACCCAACAGCGCAGTGACCTTGCAACATGGACACACACGGGGAAGTGAGAAAAGAGGAATTTGTTAAGAAAAAGGAATAAGAAAGCATGAAGGAACAACAAACATTGCCCTTTTGAGCAATATTAGACACAGCATCCAAAAACCAGGTCACCGATTTTGAAATAGCTCTGACGCTGCCCTGAGCAAGAAAACCACCACTCCCTGGCTGCTGACAACTTCGCAAAGTGCCATCAGCCCCGTCCGTGAACCTACTGGATTAATGGCTCAGAGTGAAATGGAAACAAGAAAAAAAACACGGGAAACCTTCAAAAGGCACTGAGGCCAGGTTAGTATGCAGGGCTGCTCAGATTCCCTTCTGAGACATCAGGATGTCCTTTCTTAGCTCATCAGCCTCTGTAAGACACCAGTCAAGCCAGGGATGACACTGTAAGCCTTAAAAAAAGGTGCTCCTGCCATCCCACCTGCCTGATGTTTCCAAGCGTTTAGTTACTGCTGCCGTGCCAAGGTGTGGGGCAGTAGTGTGGTGGAGTGAGGCTCTGTGAGCTCCTCATCCATGCTGGAGGTTAGAGGTTCCTGCTTATAGGCTCGTCTCATAAAACAGAACAAGTTTTCAATTAAAAATAGATTTTAAAAAGCTCTCAAATCCCAGAAATAAAGTGGGAACTTCAACACATGCCCAACTCTGTCTGTTATTGAGTTTTGTAATGTAGGCTTCACTTTGTGGGCTGGATTTGGATGCCTGTCTGATTCCCAAAGCCATTTAATTTTCCTTGCTGTGAGAATGTAAAGCACACCCTGATACTAGTGGAGAGCAGCAGAAGAAACCTCACCACGTCTTTTCTCCTGTTGCGAAGGGAAATTGTTCACCGGTGTGTGGGTGGATGAGTGTATATGTGACGTAGCGTGACTTTCAAAGAGAACAAATGGGGCTTCTGCTTTTGTCTGCCTCCTTACAGGGTTTGGAGGAGGGGAACACAGGTTTTTGGTCTGACTCTCCATTAGCAGGGCCCAGACAGGGGTCTCAGCAGCGTTTTCTCCAAGGCCCTCAGCAATCCCTTTGCCCGAGTCCCAAACTTGCACTGCCACTGCTGGTCCTGGGTGCTCTGCTCCCTGCCTGGGATGTTGTTTTTTTCCCCTCTTTTTCATAAATTAAGGCAAATGGAGGGATACACGCAGTCCATCCTCCTGCCCTGGTGTGAAGGGGCAGGACTGCAGAGCTTTACAACCACCTTTATGGGGAGCGGGGTGCCAAGACCGAGCGCCCTGGCTACGGACAGGGCACGTGGCCACCAGGCTCCACTCCCTGGCCATGGCTGCGTGATGGCATTGAGGGGAGAAGGCTGCACCCCAGGACCAGGGTCCTTCTTGGCCCCGAGCTCTGATCTGCTCACCACATGCATTGGGTGGCTCAGGACCCCTTTGCAGAAGCCACTAGGATATTCCATCTATGAAGCAGCTCTCGCTTGCTCTATGTTACGTACTTGGCACGGGTCGGGCAGGGCAAGGTGCTCCTGAAGGGTCTGTGAGACAGCAAATGTGAAGGTGGCCTCAGCGAAGGTATATGAGGAAAGGGCTGGGTGCAGTCCTACCTGCGGGCAGGGGGCAGAGCTGGGGCACACCAGTCTCTCAGACACTGGGCATGCTGGTGGGATGGAGCAGGCTACTGCGCAGCACAGTTGGGATATATAAATAGGGCTGAAGGGGAAGTGTTGATGCTAACGGCGATCTCGTTGCTATAAAAAAGATGAGTGTTCAACAGCAGGGACGGGTCTTGCAGTCTGTTGGCCACAAGTCCCCGTTAGTGCTTTGCTAAACATCTGTTTCCCTGCAAAACAGGAGGATGTGCTTTTGTGCCCAGTATCCCGGGAGGACTCCTGGGGCATTTGTACCATCGGCCTGCAATGGTGAGGTGCCACTAGCATCAGTGCTTGTCCCCTGGTGCCCCTGGGTGTTTCCTCCACGCTCCCAAGCATCCCTGGTGCTGCGTCACCATCATGCTGTGACAGGGGCACCAAGTATTGCACCCAGCAGCGCTGCTCCTTTCCCCCACTACTCTGGGTGGCCCCAGACCCCATGCACAGGTGGTAAACAGGCGGAGTAGAGCGAGAATGAGAGAGCGGATGTCACTTGGCCTGTGGCCATTTCTTCCATCACTTGGTTGCGTGAGGTGGACAGTTCCTGTCAATGCAAACTGCCATATGCAGGGCTACCCACTGGTTAAGACTCCCACTGTGCAGAATACCACACTCAGTGTGTGTATATACATATTTATATATATATATATAAAAATTACCAGAAAAATATAAAATATATAAAAATTAAAATATTTTTATACATGTATATAAAATTAATATACATTACTGTGTCCTACTGTATGAAATGTGTATATATGTTATATATATTTCCTTCCAGCAGTCTCCAGTGCTCACAGGGGATGGGTGTGCGGGATGAGCACTTTCCCATGTGCGCCAGGTGCCTGGCCCATCCTGTCCCTTGGTGCTGAGTGCTGAGGTCCCTGGGTGACTGTGAGACACTTGCCCTGCTCTGGGAGCCTGGGTCCTTGTGCTGTTGTGTCTCCCTGGGTCAGAGCCCTGTCTGGGGGTGAAAGGGGATTTATAAGAGCAGAGAAGCCATTTCTTGTGTCTCGTCTCCAGTGGGCATCAACCTGTGGCTGATCCCAGCAGGGATGCTGTGACGGCTGCTGCATTTGCAGAGATACAGGACAGAGTCCCTGGGCTAAGCAGGGACCCAGGGACCTGCCCGAGGGCACAACCCATTCCCTGGAGGTGGCAGAGCTCATGCTTTGTGGGAGCAAAGAAAGAATCCTGCATCGCCACCAGCTCTATGGTTACTAAAGTATGTCCTCCTGTGAGAAAATAATGCACCCTGCACCGCGCTCTCCAGCATGCTGAGATCGCTTCTGACTGAAACGGCACTGGGATGAGGACAGAAAAAAAGTGTAAAACCACCGTGTGAAGCAGGATGTGACAGCCGTGACAGCAAAGTGCACAGTTTAAACCTTCCCACACTTTGCAGAAGCTGCGTACCGGCATCCATGCTGGCTGCAGGGCTCGACGCCTCTGCGAGCATTCACACGTTCGCTTTTTACCTCCCTGGGAGGCTGGGAGATGGGGCTGCGGTGCTGGAAAAAGCATCAAAAACAGATTCCAGGTTGCTTTCCCTCATACCTGGGGTGTCCCCACATTTTGCCACATCCAAGAACCACAAAGATTTTGGGAAGGACCTGCTCTCCCTTGGGTTAGCTTGCTCACAGCCTCTGCTGCTTTCCTTGCTGCTGCCAGGCATTTTCAATGGCTGTCAGCAGAGTATTTGGTGTGTGCAGCACACAGAGAGATGGAGGAGAAGAGCGAGGGTCTCACGCCCTCTCCCAGCTCTTCTCCCAGGCCCACAGGGGTGCAGGGACCTCCAGGAAGGTCCCTGTGCCAGCGTGCTGGTGGTGGCACCGCGCCGAGCCCCCATCCCCGTCACCCTCACACCGTGCTGGTTCCGCCTTCCCTCTGAGCCATCACACACTGTGGCTGGCAGTGGGTGCTTGTCCGGGACCCCAGGAGGAAGTGGCGTGTCCCAGGGGGAGCCGGCACAGCCCCCAGCCCTGCTGCTCGCCCAGTGCTGCTGGCCGGGGACGCAGCCGGCACCGGTCTCCCCAGCACCATGTGCGAGAGCCCAGGGCGAGCACACTGCACCCTCTCCGCGCTGCTTCCCAGGCCTGTGGGGTAGTGAGGAAGGGGTTGTTTGGGGTCTGACACCCTCCCGCCGATAACCACCTGCAGTTCCAGGCTTAATCCTACCACAAGCAAAAACATTACAGACCAAGCACGCTGCCTTTGCAAAGGCTGCGCAGAGTGACCGCTGTGCCACTTCACACACTGGAGGGACACCATGCTGAGCTCCCTGAAGCCTGTTTAATGACTTGAGTGGCCAGAGATTAGATCAGGAATTATAAAACAAATTAATTGGAAACACCAGAGCTACAAAACTGATTTGTTGCCTGGTTGCCTTCCCCCGCCAAAAGAACAGAAGCAAAGAAAATGGAGATGCTGTACTCACCTCACATCAAGCTCCCTCCTCCGACCTGTGCTTGGGTTGGGATGAGGATGGTCTCAGCTTCTCAAGCTTGGCTGGGAAAAGCAGCCGGGCATGGGGAAGCTTTGCAACGCACCCCAATCCTTCCTTCCTATTTCTGTCTCACAGTCGGCTGGGGCAGAAAGGAGGAAGTCAGAGCGGTGGCTGTGGGAGGGTGTGTTTCCCCCCCAAACTCCGCCAGCCCAACTTGCATTGGCCAAAACACCCGGTGCTGCAGGGCTGGGGTCATCTCCTCGCTGCGCTACACCGGCGGTCTGCAGCCCTCCCGCTGCACCAGGAAAGGGACCCTACCCAAAATACACCCTTTTTGCCCCACTTTTAACCTTTCGCAGCAATGCTGGGGGCCAGCCCAGTTCCTCAATGGGCAAATAAAGCTGGTAGTGGGAAAAACTCGTTCATTTGGGAGCTGTCAGTAGCTGCTGGGTGCGGAGATGGGGAGCTGGCTCCCTTCAGACTCTGGGTTGGGCTCTGATATTTCTGTGTTGGGGCTCCCTGCTGGGATAGTAAGGTCTCCTCGCTTGACAGAGGATGCCAGCACCGTTCTCGCTGTAGTACAGCTCAGGTTTGTGTGGGGATTTTTTTTAAGCAGCCTTCAAATTTTGTTGTGCGGGCTGTAATAACTCCTCCCAACGCACCCACAACAGTATTTCCCTGAGCAGAGAGGAACCAGCTCCTGGCAACTATCTCTTAACCTCTTTAGGGCCCTGAAGTGAAAAAGAAGTCATTTAGTAAACATACAGGATTGTAGATATGCTTAAAGATAATTAATGTGAAGCTTTTGTTAACTGCTTTGTAGGCTCCCCTTCCAGCAAGCTAACGTTGAGTGACCACGATGCACTATAAAACACCAATGCAGTTCACCTGCTGCTGTCTTACAGTTATGGAGCTAAGTTTATTTTTTCAGCGAGCAAAGAGGATCGCAGTGCTAGCAGCAAATTTCTGAGCCCTGATGAATGCTCTGTGGGACATTGTTTTTATTAAGGAAGATGACAGGGCTCTGGGCTGGATTCATCGCAGTCATATCCTGGATGTAGCTAGGGAGCATCATCGCAATGCTCGTGGTGGGATGAGTGTTGGAGCAGCTGTTGCCTGGCTGCTGTGGGGTATGTCAGGGATGGAGCTGAGGACGAGCCTGCTGAAAGCTGGGGTGCCCACCCCACCTTGCTCGGAAAGCCTGGGTGGGTGCTGCAGAGCAACCAGCCCTGGAATGGGTGGGCTGGGGCAGATGAAGCTGGGGAAGCTGGTGGGGTTTCCTACCAGCACTGCCAGTCACAGATCTGGGGGAAGGAAGTGTGTTCAAGTGAGATGAGCTGTTGTAATTTATCCTTTTTGTGTTGCATAAGGTCCTTACCCAGCTGCTCTTTTCAATTTTTTCATTGGGTTTGTCGCACCCTTCTGCTCCTGCTGACAACAGGTCGAGGGAAGGGGGTGGGAGAGCTGGGCGCCTCCTGAGCTGGAGCAGCGGGAGCAGAGCAGGTATAACATGAATCCTTGCAGCCCAGAGCTGAAGCTCGCTGAATACTCCCAGTTCCTCCAGAGCTGTTCCTCATGCTCTCCTGCAGCCTTGGCCTTGGGCAGACACTGCACAGCACCGTCCCTAACAATTCCCAGGGGATACTTAACACCTGTGTACGTTCCCCCCACCATCTCCAGCATATCAGTGCTTAGCATGGTGGCTCGCTAGTCCTGGGTGTTTACTACAACTACACACATTAGCCAATGCGTAGTTACTCTTAACACCGTGTCTGTGCGTTCACAATCGTGCACGGGACAAGATGTTCAAGCAGAACAAGCTGGAACTGGAGCAGGCACCATTGGGATGCTGGTGTCCAACCTCTCCTGCTTGCTGCCCCTTAGCTGGCAAACCCCATGATCCTTCAGCATGGATTTCACCCATTTGAGGTTTCAATCTCTGACACTTCCCGGATTGGGAAACACTTTTATTTTCTAGAGGACGTCTTTTTGTTTCTACAATTATTCCGCCTTGCTGCTGTTTAAACTTGTTGCAAGTGAAGGGGCTGAGCATCGTTTGGAGACATGTACGTGCTTAATTGTAGCGCATATACTCCCCAACCCAACTATCAGCCTTTTAAGCTGTTAAACATTCCTTTTTCTGTTTTCTTTCAACCACCTCTATTAGTTCCCCTTTTTGATTTTATTTTTACTAGAGTGGATTGTGTTTCCCCTCCCCATGGACAGTGGGACTGTCGTTTTTGCAGGATGCCCTTGAGCAGCCGGGGTGGGGAGCAGGGCATCCAGCTGTGCATCCAGCTGTGCATCCAGCTGGGCACTCTCAGAGTGGTCGCTCCCTAGAGTTGTTTTTTGTGATCAGAGACATCACTTGGGTGCTTTGCTCCTAAATGATGCTCATTCAGCGTAGAGCAGGGTAATGGAAGTTTTCCCAGTGTTATTTTCTGCCCCTGACAAATATTAAATCTCGTTGTTGTTGTTTGAGGTTTCAAAAGAGCAGTGGAAAAATGCTACCTGAAAGGAGGGTGGGGATGTGGGTCCCTGGGCTGCTCCCCAACACCAGGCCCTGGGAAACAGCTCACAGGGGGTTGTAGAGGGCAGAGAAAGGCCCGGTGGAAAATAAAGACACTTAAACACAGAGCACCCACCAGGGCTTTTAAAGAGCAAAACTACCATGGGGGTCCCAAGGCTGGAGGTTTTACTCACCTGAGGGGAGAAGCATCTTTGCACCTCACCCCCTCATGTGCATGGGAAGGTATAGCAAGGGCTGAGGCTGTTTTTTGGGGGGTCCACACCTGGGTCCATGACTGCACAGTCCAACATGTGCTTGGGCTCCATGGGAGCTCATCAGGTATTTTCTGCTGTCGTAACTATGGAAATAACTTGCCAGTGAGTTTCACAGATCAGTTTTCTATCCTACTGTGGCATCCTGGTCTCTGGCTAATGCTACCAAGGGGCCTCAGCTCTTCCAGGGGCTTAAACTGTGCCACAGGGTCTCTGGGTTTAATCTAAGCGCACTGTGGGGACTGCGGTGGGTCTGTGGATTCCCTGACGGAGGGCATGGGAACAGAGATTGACCTTGAAGATATTAAGGTGTACCCATGAGAAAGGAGGGAGTAAAAGAGTAACATTGACGATAGCAAAATTAGCCAATGATATATTACTATTGCAGCCTGTAACCAATAGCAAAAATGCACACGAGCTGGTAACGACTATATAAAAAAGCGTTGTGGCAATAAATGGAGGCTGCTGTTTGCACGTAAGAAGAACTTGGTCTATATCGTTTGTCCATCTCAATCGCGGCAGCACACCAAACACCTTCCAGCCGTTTCCAGGAGCCCCACTAAAGGCAATCAACCCCCGGGCTGCCCAGCAAAGCCACCGGCAGCGCACCCCTGGTGTTTCGGACGCCACCATTACGCTTCAGAGTTAACAGCCGCGCAGCGCTCTGGCTGACGCAGCCGCGGAAGCGCTTCCTGGGCTCTACCCACCGCGGGTGGCCCCCCGAGAGCCGCAACTCCCGCGACCAGTTCTCTGCAGAGCCGCCGCCATCCGGGCGGGGGCCGGTCCGGAGGTGGGCCGGCACACGCCGGCCCGTCCCCTTCCGTCGCGCCGCTCGCCATGGTGGGGAAGGCCAAGCGCCCGCGGCTCCACCGCGCCGCCCCCCGGCCCTGGCCCGCCCGGGACCCGCCGCCGCCGCCGCTCCCCGAGCCCGGCCCCGCTGCGGGCGGCTGGAGCGCGCCGGCCGGCAAGGTAGCGCGGGAGCGGGGCCGGGACAGGGCGGCTCGGGGTGGGGGGACGCGGTTCGTGAGGGGCCGCCCGCCCTGCGCGGGTTCTCCCGCTCGTGGGGTGACACCAGGGACCCCCCGCTGTTCCTGCGGCCGTGAGGCTGCCGTGACGCTCTTTGCGGGGCGGCTGCGTGTCTCTCACGCCGCTTTTTACCCGTGGGAACGTGTGTCAAACCAGGGGGCAAAGCAAGGGAGCCTGGGGCTTCAGTGCTGCAGCGTGAGGTGCAGCCTGTGCGTCGGGGGAGCCCCGGTGTGCTTCTGGGGCTATTGCTGCTCCACGCTGTCAGCCACCATGGTGGAGCTGCTAGCATCGTGGGGCTACCACCATGGCCACAGCAGCTGCGCTAGAGCAGCCACCACAGCATCCCAGGCCTTGAGCAGGCAGTGAGGAGAGCCTGCTGGTGGGGACAGGGTGCCTGCGCTGTGCCTCAGTGGCTTTAAGGCTTTGAATCTGTCTATTACAAAATGTGGATGTTTGGCATCCGGAATTTCTTCCTTTGGGGAGAAATAACCAGCATGCTTGCTACAATACAGGCACCAGGGTAGTGCAAATGACTTTGTAACATACAGAGCTGAGTAACTTTTGCTTAAACCAAACAGGGAGGTCAGCAGTAAGGCTCTCAGTAAGTAAGCACGCATGCAAAATTATTTCAGCCAGTGGTACGTATTACCTAGGAGCAAACACGTGTCTTGACCATGCTCACAGAGAAACCAAGCACATTAACCAGTTTTGGTGTGGGGGTCGTTAGCAGTGGGTGCTGTGAGCAGCGCTGTAAGAGGCCGCCTGGCTTGTTTTTGCAGTGGTTCTGTTCAATTTCAGGTGAGGGCAGGTGGAGATGAGCTGTCAGTTTCCACGCAGTCATTGAGGGGATTTAACACCATGTCTCTTTCACCAGCTGTGCTATTAACACGCAGTTCAGGTTAAAGCTGGGCGACTCCTCCAGCCCCCTCACAGCAAGGACACAGAAAAGCTATAAATGGTTTTTATGCAACTATAGCTTCCCTTGTGAGGAGGAAGGAATCAGCTGTGCCAAATACAGCTGGTTTTGTACCACTCAAAAATTGTGTGGTGATGCTGGGAGATGCTGCTGGCTAATACATTTTTCAAACCAGAGAAGCTACTGCAAAGCTGAGGACTTAGGGAGATTTTGTATGCTTAAAGGAACAAGGTGCTGAAGATTTGGTAAGTTGCTAGTATAATAGCTACTGAATCTGCTTAACATCCATTGATTTAAGCCCCTAAATGTGGTCATTTGTTCCTTATCTGTATTGTTACACACTTACCACCTGTAACACATCTGGCTGTTTCTGAAGATGCCATTCACAGTTCTGCAAGTAATACCTGAATTCACTGAAGTGAGGCGAGGTTGAGTTGAGATAGAAATCTGTTAGGAATAGAACAGTCAAAACGTGACTTTGTGAAACTTCTTTTTGGATGCAAGAGCCTGGGGGGGCCAGGCCAGTGGGGTGACCTGCCTACCCCTGCCTGCTCCAGAAAGGCACCTGCATGCTACTGCTGGGAGGTGTGTGCTGCTCCTGTCTGGGTGGTGCTGGATTTGATTTAAAAAATACATATATATTTATTTTATTTTTAAAAAATGAATATTTCCTGGTGGTGGTTGTACTGATTCCTGCTTAATGTTTCTTTTGGATAAGGACTGGGACCTCTCATCTCCTGGTGTCTTTTCCGGGCTGAAGATTGACCCTGATACTCTAGTAAAGAAGCTTGACTTTGACTCCAGGAGCATCATTTCCTCCAGAACAGGTTTGTTGTGGTATTTTGAATGAGTTGTGAACAGAGACACTGGGGGCTGTATTTGCAGTGGCCGTCAGAACAAGCCCAGGAGATCTCAACCCAAACACAGCTTCCCATGTTCCTGCGGGGGCAGCTGCCTTTTGTACCCTGGTATTTTGCCAGCAAGTTGCTTGTTATTCCTGAGCAGTGCTTTACCCATGGCAGCTTGATTGCAGCCAGCTCTCTCCTGTCCTTTGCTGTTGCTAGGCACCTGGCTCAAGGACTCCTGGGCAGGAGAGTCCAGCTCACCAGGGAGTATCAGGAGAGTGGGAACAGGGAGGAGATTGATAGAGGCTTTTGTTTTCTAGTCCCACAACAAGGAAATGCTCCCTCTAGCTGCTTAGTGGCAGACAGAGCTTTTAATCTGAAACCAGGTTTCACCTCTCTAAATGGAAACTGATGGCACAGGAGTCTGTCCTGGTGCAGAAGGTGTGTGTGACACCCAAATACCTTCTTTGCAAGCTAAATTTATTTCTTCCCTCCATGCAAATTAATACCGCTATGGTGACACTATTTTCTTGTACAGGGCTACTAACAAACCCAGCAACCACCCAAGGGCTGGTGGTTACCCAGGCAGTGGTGAATGCAGCAGCCATAGCCCATCGGTCACATTTGTTCACAGAGAGAGGGAATGGGGAGGTTGTGTGAGGACACGTTTGCTGGAGATGCTTACCCTCTGCACAGAAACCTTTGTAAAATGTATTGTTTTCAAAACACTGAGCTCATTGTTTGTAACTCTCCTGGGAAAAGGACATGTGTGCATATGTGTGTGCATGTGAACGTAGCCATCTCTTTAATTAAATTAGACAGCGTGTTGTTGAAGGCTGACAGCCTGCAATCCTGGTCTTTCATTGCAGGCTACAGCTGTACACGTCTGGTTTATAAATAGACCCGTGTTGCTGGTCCCTGCGCAGTGCTGATGATGCAGATGTGCGGTGCCCGACTATGTCTAACCCTCTCTTGAGGCTGCGTGCTGGCTTCCTGCAGGCAGCGATGCTGACCCCAATGCTTTGTGCTCCCTCACACTTTCCAGATGATCAGCTAAAAATAGCTGTTCATTTGGGGGCTCAAAACTGCAATTCAATGAGGCAAAAAGTGATTTGATTTTTTTTTTTTTTTTTTTTTTTTTTTTAATCTTCCCAAACTGCTGTGCCCTTTCTTCTTGTATCCTACTGGAGCCATGTGGAGGCTTTTTCATTATGGAAATCAATTCATTTTTTTTTGTGTTAATTCAGTGAACTGTAACTAGGCTGTGCATACAATGGCAGACACCCTGGAGTTCGAAAAGAAGTCCTAGGCAGACGTGCTTTGTCTCCTGGGATCTCTGGTCAGCTGAGAGCCTGTTCAGCAGGAAATTCAAGTTGATTCCAGCCTTCCTCCCCTTTCTACCCATCTCCCCTTAGCTCAGTGCACAGGGCAGGAGGGTAGGATTCTCCTACACATTCTCCTACACTTTAAGATTTAATAGCAAGACAAAAAAGCATTTCTCTCCCACTTGCTTTTCGAGCTCTGAGAAGGTCAAATTGGCAGACTGTGGGTAGGCTTACTCATGTTTCCTGTGCTTTTTACAGCTGAAGATGATTTTTTTTTCTGTCAAGGATGCTATGTGGTAGTTGAAAAGGCTGGTATATTTGTCCTCCATGTGTGTGCATGCACGTGTGCCTCACATTACCTGATTCCTTCACAGTATCTGAGATTGCTGTTACCTCTGTGTTTTGTGTTACGATCTAGTCTTGTGCTGTGACACTTCAGGGACAACCTAGAAAACTTCATTGTGGGCTTGAAGAGGCTTGCAGGGCATGGGTGAAACCAGGGAGCAGTTAGATGGCTTGAACCTGGCAGGAAATGCTCTGCTGGATTACCAAGCCCAGCTGGCAGCTCTGGGTTTTGGCTCTGGTATCTCTCTTAGACCCTGCACCCCTCTGCTTTTGAAAGTATAGTTCTCAGAAAGCCAGCATCCCACTCCATGGCTGTGTTTCTGTGGTCAAAGGTATCTGCATATGGTATTTCTGGGTAAAACACTTGATCTTCCTCCTACTATTCTGACTCTGTTCCTCTCTCCACTTGGGTTTTCACATTGTGGCTTTGTGCTTGAACTAGGGGACCGGATTTTTTGTCTTGACGGAGCCCAAGCACAACAGCTGTGTGAGCTGGTGGGCTTGCTGCTCATTCTGAAGCTGTCAGATGTGGAGATGGACTTCCACAGGGTTGAGAGGTTGCTGCAAAAGTGAGGAAGAAGAGGTGGTGATGATGGCTTGTGGTTTCCTCTGTCAGCACACCCATAAACTGGTTAAGAGAGGATGGTGGCTGGCTGGATCAGCAGAGGGATGACTAGGTGACTGAAGGTTATATCTTTAGCTGACTACTTCTCTCAGGTTCCTTGGCCTCCTTCTACACCTAGGATGTACTTTCTGGCTCCCTGCTTTCTTTCTGTCCATCCTCTGCCTGTTTGACTTGCTTGCATCGTTCCTTCCTCTCTTGCACATGGCCTGGGCACTCAAGGCAGCTTTTGCAGAAGTTCTTTATGTGCTGTCTAGCTGTAAAGGTATCTGTGTGCATGACAAACTGTTCTGCTTCGTTCTCTCTGGAGAAGGTGAGGTGACTGTTGGTTTCTGTCATCTTTTTATTCTAACACCAGGAGTTTAGAGAGGTAAATGAGTGCTGACACCAAGCTGGGAGGAGTGGCTGAAACGGCAGAGGCTGTGCTGCCATCCAGAGACCTGGACAGGCTGGAGAGTTGGGCGGGGAAAAATTGAATTAAATATAACAAGGGCAAGTGTAGAGTCTATCATCTGGGCAGGAGCAACCCCAGGTTCCAGGATAAGCTGGAGAATGACCTATTAGAGAGCAGCGTAGGGGAAAGGGACCTGGGGGTCCTAGTGGACAGCAGGATGACCATGAGCCAGCACTGGGCCCTTGTGGCCAGGAAGGCCAATGGTACCTGGGGTGGATTAGAAGGGGGGTGGTCAGTAGGTCAGAGAGGTTCTCCTGCCCCTCTACTCTGCCCTGGTGAGACCACACCTGGAATATTGTGTCCAGTTGTGGCCCCTCAGTTCCTGAAGGACAGGAAACTGCTGGAGAGAGTCCAGCACAGGGCAACAAGATGCTGAAGGGAGTGGAGCATCTCCCGTGTGAGGAAAGGCTGAGGGAGCGGGGGCTCTGGAGCTTGGAGAAGAGAGGACTGAGGGGTGACCTCATTAACGTTTATAAATATGTAAAGGGTGAGCATCACAAGGATGGAGCCAGGCTCTTCTGCAGTGACAACCAATGATAGAACAAGGGGTAATGGGTTCAAACTGGAACACAGGAGGTTCCACTTAAATTAGAGAAGAAACTTCTTCTCAGTGAGAGTGGCAGAACACTGGACCAGGCTGCCCAGGGGGGTTGTGGAGTCTCCTTCTCTGCAGACATTCCAACCCGCCTGGACACCTTCCTGTGTAACCTCATCTGGGTGTTCCTGCTCCATGGGGGGATTGCACTGCATGAGCTTTCGAGGTCCCTTCCAATCCCTGACATTCTGTGATTCTGTAAATGAGGACTGTTACTTTAGCAGCTGGAGGAGATGCACTTCACTCTGTTGTCACATTCCTGTGTCTGCCATGCGCTGACTGTGCCCTGCCATATCCCGGTTCTTTTGAATGCCTTAGACTGGGGGGGTGATCGAGAGCTGGAGAAGCAAGCTGTGGAGAAAGGTAAATGCTTCTTTGAAAGCCTCAGATGATGTTAGTGCTTGGGGGTGACGTGTAGTAAGGATCACCTCTCCTAGCCTGGCCTGGACAGACTTTTTTCTCAGGGTTTGTGTTCATCTTTGCTGTCAAAGAGGGTGGCTGCCTTCTTCTCGTGTTCCTAGTTCCTAAGGCAGGTTTCCAGTTGCCCTGTCTTCATTCAAAGCAGCCTGCAGAAGGTTGGGAGTGTGGGGATATGTGTCAGTGTGGGGCTCTGACAAAGATAGTCAGGGCAGCTTGGACTGGGTACACAGAGGTAACATTTTTGAATCCACTGAATTATTTGGAGTACCTGTAAAATCAGCTGATAGTGGCAAATGAAAAATGTCCCTTGTGTACTGAATTTTTTACACTGTGCTTCATTCTACAGTTCTGGTCTCTTCCAGTTAAAATCTAGTCTGAGGAAGAGCTTGAAATTGGGTTACATTGTAGAAGATGCCAGCCTGGAGCTCAGCAGTGGTCAAAAAAGCAAATCGGCCATTGGGAAGCAGGAGGAAAAGAGAATGACCTGGAGAGCATTGTTACACTCCGTTAATAAATCCGTGGTACGTGCAGCTATTTGATGCTATGTGCGGTCCTGGTCCTCTCAGCTCAAAAAAGACGTAGCAGATCAGTGAAGGGCAGCAAGGCTGCTCAGAGGCCTGGGGGGCCTGTTTTGTTGTCCCGAGCTGTTGGCAAGTTCAGCATCCATAGCAGGGTTAGCATCTCTGATAACACCAGTGGTTGTGTGTGCCCGCACAGGTGTGTGCCGGGGCTGGAAGGAGATGAAATGAAAGATGAAATGAAGGCCCAGTTTTTCTGAGGGTTTCTGGTGTATCTGTTGGAGGCAGGGGGCCCTGTCAAAGTATCTGCTACTGTCATAGTCATGGTCTCATTGCTTCACTTAGATACGAAGCTGGTTTAGCATGCTTGTAGTGATGGGTGCGAGGCATTGGCCTAGGCTGTGCTGGAATCAGTAATTCTTGCGATGCGAGAAGGAAAAGGTTGAACTGTAATAAAAAATGTCACTAAAATGGAATTCATTTTAGGTGAGTCTTGTGTGTGTGACAACAGAAAGCCAGTGGTCTAAAACGGAAAGTATTTTAGTACGGGAAGCTCTGAGCCATGCCGTACTGTGAAGTAGACCTGCTGCAACTACTTTCTCCTGCTCTGCTTCTTGTCTTTAATCATTAGCTCATCTTAACATCAGATTCCAGATGATTTCCACATGCTCGTAGGTAACAAAAGCCAGCAACATCACTGTGAACACTGCAGTTAAGTCCATGACTTGCTGCTGAATGATTGCTTCCTATCAGTGTAGTTTACTTAGCCGCTGACGTAATGTAAATCAAATGCTTTGCCATAATCTAATCCATGCAAGGACCTCTGTCACTAGTGTGAGTAAATAAATCTCATCTGGGCAAGCATCTGTAGCGTGGGAATTAAATGTTTCCAACTAAGTCAGAAATAATGGCCTGTCATATGGGGGTGTTGCTGCTTTTTTGCTTTAGCTTTCCTTCCTTGGTGTTTGCTCCTTGAAGCGAGGGCCTGTTCAAGCATGGCTCTGGCAAAACAGTTGCCTGGGAATGTCTCTGTTTTTGGAGTGGATGATGAACCAGTTGTGGAATGATATGAACAACTGGACTGGCAGCTTCTTGCTTTATTTTCAGCTTCTCTGGAAGGGAACTGTGACAAGATGTGTTGTTGAGAAAGCAAAAATGCCATGGCAGCAAGTGCTACCACTTCACAGAATCACAGAATGTTGGGGACTGGAAGGGACCTCGAAAGCTCATGCAGTGCAATCCCCCCGTGGAGCAGGAACACCCAGATGAGGTTACACAGGAAGGTGTCCAGGCGGGTTGGAATGTCTGCAGAGAAGGAGACTCCACAACCCCCCTGGGCAGCCTGGTCCGGGCTCTGGCACCCTCACTGAGAAGAAGTTTCTTCTCAAATTTAAATGGAACCTCCTGTGTTCCAGTTTGTACCCCTTGTCCAATCATTGTTTGTCACCGAGAAGAGCCTGGCTCCATCCTCCTGACACTCACCCTTTATGTATCTGTAAACATTAATGAGGTCACCCCTCAGTCTCCTCCAAGCTAAAGAGACCCAGCTCCCTCAGCCTTTCCTCATAAGGGAGATGCTCCACTTCAGAATTGCTTGCAAAGTCTTAGCTTGTCAGTTTGATTTCTGAGGTTGTGGCATGAGTAGCTTTTGCTGCTGGTTGCTCCAGTGCCTCCTGTATTCCTGGTGACCTACAAAAACATGAATTAAAAACATTGCTGCCTCTGGTCCTGGACCAGTTAAGAGTCTTTAAGGAGACCATAAGGTCTGCCAGAGGTAGGTTTATGTTGGACATAAAAAAGAAATAGATAGATATAGATACATAGATATATAGATATTGGTTTTTTTTTACAACAAGGGTGGTGTGTCACTGGAACAGGTTGCCCAGAGAAGCCCTGGGTACCCTGTCATTGGAAGTGTTCAAGGTCAGGTTGGATGGGGCTTTGAGCAACCTGATCCTAGTGACAGATGAAAGGAGGATTGGACTAAATGGTCTTTCTGAGTCTGTGATTCTGTACTGAGGTGGTGGCACAGAGCGATGTAGGACATTAGCCTGAACAGGGGTTGGGCTGGGCCTTGCTGTTGCTGAAACCTGGATTGACACAATATGCAAAACCAGAGGGGAGTCTCAGGCGTGCACGCTGTAACATCTCTGAGTTTCACTTTGCACCTTGACAGCTTTTGTCCTCTGATAACCAGAACTGCCTTGCAGCATGGATTCTTCTATCAGTGGCACAGAGGGGAGCAGAGGAGTGAAATTACTAAGCATCCGACAAGGGAGGAAGTCCCTTTTCCTCCTGAAGAAATGTGGAGACAGGAGAGAATAAAATCAGGCCGAACATGAACCTGACAGTTTGGAATTGCTGGATTTTGCAGGCTTTGCTTTTCCACTTTGTCAGATATTCTGTGAGTTAGTTCCTATGTCACCAAACCCCGCTCTGCAGAGTCAATGACTGTGTCCTTCTGGTTTGCACCTCAGCTTCTGCTCTGGTGTTCCAGATTTGCTCTGTCTGTTTCATATCTCTTCCTTCTCCTTTGGCTCTGCAGCCACTTGTCCAATTCTGTTCTTCTTTTGTAGCGTCAAATGAGAAGCAGAAAAGCTGTGGTTGGCTGGGCAGTTGTGGTCCTGCCGTGAGACGATGCACTAACATTATATGACACAATTTGCTTTCCTTTTTTTGTTTTTTTCTAATGGGTTATGTGCCAGAATCCATGTCAGACCTCTCCTCTCCCAGCATCGCAGTTCCTGCAGTGTGTGGACTCACGGCTACCCCTGCAGTGGATCCACTGTTGTGTTACTTGCAGAACTGTAGCTGTGGCCGTTCCCCTTCCACTCTTCAGGAGCTCCGACAGGATGCAAATCTTTGCGCCCCATAATTTATTCTTATATGTTTGTTGGATTTCTGCTTGTTTGTGGCCTTTAAATATTATGTTTCTTCTTTGTCTGTCCTCACCCTGATCACGTTTCTCCATTAAATGCTGCTGTGCAAATCCTAGAGTTGTGCTGGGGGTAGGAGCAGGTTACTTGTGCTGCCCGCTGCATCGTGTGGTCCCCTTCAGCTCTGCCTTCCTGGGTATTGTGTGGTGCCTGGTTTCATGAAGCTGAGAGGTTCCTGTTGTGTGGGGTGCTTTGGTTTGGTTATTTTTTGCTGTCATGTTGGAGTGTTTAGCAATTGAAACATTAAAAAAACCCAACAACTTAATCCTGCTTGTTTTAATGAATGCATCCTTTCTGAATATCAGTTTTAAGCCTCTGCTGCTTTTTTTCTAATGCAAGTTTGTGGTATTTTAAAATCTTTTGCTTGTGTTGGTCATTCGCCACGTTCCTAGTCTGGATCTTCTGATGGATCTTCATAATTCTGCTGCTGTCGCTTTTCTTCAGCATTTAATTCTGTGCTGGCAGCTGTCACACCTGTCTTGTGTTTGTTTTGTGCTGAGCACCCTTCTCAAGCTGTTCCCCACCGTAACACCCTTCAGAAGGAAAGAGGTGAAAACAGTTTGCTCCACAAACTGATAATGACAGCGGGCGGCCTGCGAGGAGCGGCTGTAGCATCTCCAATGTGTGTGTAAAATGCGACATGCTGTGCTAGTCCAAAATGACAAGATGTTCCTGCTCCATCTGTCTTTGTTGTTATCGGCCCAGGCTTTGGTCTGTGTGAATTTTGGGAGCACTGAAATGCTCCCCCTTGAGGTGGCGTCAGAGGTAACCTATTGGTGATGCCTTCGGTTGTGTTGCACTGAAATTACTTTAACATCTTTGAAAATCTCTTCTTGGCATATGGACTAGGAGGAGTGGCTGTTTGGGTGAGAATTGAGCTTGGCTTTCTTGCTTTTGTGGGTGGGGACTGGATATCAACATGGCTTTAAAATGGGGCACCCAAGCTCCATTAAAGGAATCTTTGGCTCTTGCCGTTGGGATAAAGCTCAGCCTTAAGCACTTAAAGTTGTGCTCCCAAGCCTGTCCCATTATCTGCTGCCCCTGATGAAGATGGCGGTGGCGGCTGCTTCTTGTGGTCTCAGGGTGAAGTAGCTCTGCGGTGTCCCTTGCTCTTGCCTCAACAGGCTGACAATGATGCATGTCAGCCTTGGGTACCCAGACACCAGCTCCCCCTCCCTGCACAGGCTCAAGGGATGTGGGGAGAAGGGCTCAGGAGAGCCAGCAACTGTTTTGGCATTTCCTCATTCCTCTTTCATATTATTATCTCTGTCTTCAGCCACCCAGCAGAAGACAATAGTCAAAGTGCAGCCGCTTTCAGCTCTGGAGTGTTCTCTCCCACCTCTCTTTTGCCTCTCTCCTCTTCACCCACTTACCTTCTGCAACGTGTCCACGTCCTTCGTGTAACCTGCACAGGTCGAGGATGTGTCCCAGGGCTGGAATGTGCGGGTCTCAGGTCAAACTGTGGACTTCTCTCCATAAGCTGGTGTTTTCTCTGACACTGTGTGTGAAAGTGCTTGAAACCTCCAATAGAGGAATTTGCAAGAAAGGAAAAATTCCCAGGAAAGGGGAAATGCTGGGCAGGGGGTAAACAGGCAAAGTGATACTCTTCACCGCTCCCCCGGCCCCAAGGTTAGTGACGTGGCATCCAGAAATGGCTGGGAAGGACACTGCGTTATCTTTATTCCATTATCTGATGGAGCAGTTCCTGTGCCTGTTTGCAGAAGCGCAGTCCAAAAAGCATTGCTCACGTCCATGCCTTGAGCTGAGCTGTGACTAACCCTGTCCCTCGCTGCACCCAGTGCAGAGAGCCTGAACTGGTGCCACTGGGCAGGAGGAGACCCTGACCCTGCTGGGGAGCCTTCAGTCCCAGCTGAGCACCCAGTGGGATGGGGCAGGGGGAGCCCAGTTCCTTTCTTGCACAGCAGCAAGCAGAAAATGAACCTCCTGGAGAAGGAGCGCTGTTAACTTTTGACAACCCAGTATAGCACTTATTAATAGGTTTACAGACTTGACGGTAGCTGAAAATACTTTTATTTCAGGCTTAGGGCTGCTGGCTGTCTGCTTCTGACTGTGAATGGGGGTTCCCATAAGGAGAGTGTATCTTGGCTTGAAGTGGAGGGAGCGGGTGAAGAGCTCGGAAGGATATATGCTGACATAGCAAGGCTGCATCCAGGATAACCACCCTGGTAGTTTGATAAGGTGACAGGTGACAATTTACCATACCTAGGTAAATTATTCTAGGTAGCAGTTTACCATATGCTCCCTCTTCATTGCTTCTTAGCTGAAATTTGGTTGACTGCATCAGTAGATGCTGCTCTTACCTTGACAACGCCAGATCACCTTGTAAGGGCAGTTTTGGTGTCTGAGTGTTTTATGACTGACCTCAGTCTACACGACAGCTCAAACAGGAGACTGTATGTATGTTGCCACAACTTGCCTCAAAGCCAGAGGGTCTGTTGCTTCGGTCCAAAGGATGAAAATCAGTGTGACCTTGCTTCAAGAGTCAAGTTGACCAAGTTCTCCAGCAGTGAACAGCTCTGGAGACTGCCTGAAATTGAGGATAGTGACCTGCTGGGCGTTGCTTCTGGGAGACTTTGGAGTGGGAACCCTACTGAAAGCTGAAGGCAATGGTGCCTTAAATTAAAATAATAATTTTTTTAAAAAGTAACAAATCCACACTGCTTAAAATTAGTTTAACAACTTATTGTCTGTGCAGTGTGGTGTCGGCTGTGAGAATAGCCGTATGAAACTCCACTTTAATTAGAGTCAGTGCAATTAAATGAAATAGCTGAATGAGTGTCTGAAACTTGCACTGCTCCAAGTGCTTTGCCTTCCCTTCTGGAGATAGACTGTTTCCATGTTGTGAGTGCCTTGTGCCAGATCATGGGAATCAGTTGTGTTAATATTTATGGAAGTAATTAACTTCATTTTTTCTTCCCCTCCCTCTAGCTGTGGCTAAATCCTTCTTCTTAAAATTAACATTTTTTTTTTTTTTTAATCCTCCAATTAGCTAGTGGTCATGGATACTGAGCACTACACAAACACAGTAACATTTTCCAGAGTGCCTAAAGCTGCCAAAATATTTGCAGTCTGCTCCAGGGAGAGGAGGCTGTCGGTAGTGGGAAGAGCCTGAAATCATTCTTAGGAGTTCGAACGATGTGTCAGATCCCTGTAATTTCTTATTATGGTTGGTTCCCGTGGCTGTGCCCGATGCGTGACGTTCCCCACCGGTGATGGTCGAGGTGCCCGCCTGCCCTGGAGCAGCCGTTTCATGCTGCTTTTTGGGCTGTGTTGATGCTGGGTGGCTGAAGAACAGTGTGGGGCTCAGTGAGGGATTGGGGACTCCTTTGGTGAAGCTTTGGTGAGGGAACAGAGTGTACTATCAGCAGGATTGCTGATGACACCAAGCTGGGAGGAGTGGCTGACACGGCAGAGGCTGTGCTGCCATCCAGAGACCTGGAAGGCTGGAGAGTTGGGTGGGGAAAAATTGAATGAAATATAACAAAGGCAAGTGTGGAGTCTGTCATCTGGGCAGGAATAACCCCAGGTTCCAGTATAAGTTGGCGAATGACCTATTAGAGAGCAGCGTAGGGGAAAGGGACCTGGGGGTCCTGGTGGACAGCAGGATGACCATGAGCCAGCACTGGGCCCTTGTGGCCAGGAAGGCCAATGGTACCTGGGGTGGATTAGAAGGGGGGTGGTCAGTAAGTCAGAGAGGTTCTCCTGCCCCTCTACTCTGCCCTGGTGAGACCACACCTGGAATATTGTGTCCAGTTCTGGGCTCCTCAGTTCCTGAAGGACAGGGAACTGCTGGAGAGAGTCCAGCGCAGGGCAATGAAGATGCTCATTAATGGTTATCAATATATAAAGGGTGAGTGTCAGGAGGATGGAGCCAGGCTCTTCTCGGTGACAACCAATGATAGGACAAGGGCCAGTGGATACAAACTGGAACACAGGAGGTTCCACTTAAATATGAGAAGAAACAACTTCTCAGTGAGGGTGCCAGAGCCTGGCCCAGGCTGCCCCAGGGAGGTTGTGGAGTGTCCTTCTCTGCAGACATTCAAACCCACCTGGACACCTTCCTGTGTAACCTCATCTGTGCTCCGGCGGGGGGGACTGCACTGGATGAGCCTTCGAGGTCCCTTCCAATCCCTGACATTGTGTGATTCTGGGGTGCTGCTCTGTGCTTCTGTGAAGCTTTCCTCTGGTCTTGGTAAAAGCTGGGTGCTCAAGTGTGTGCTTTTTAGGTCAGATGTGTCAGTCTCTTGCAGCACTGAAGGGCTCGCTGCATTTGGGGCCAGTGTGCCCCCTTGCCTTCCTGGTCAGGCGTGATGGGGCACGGCAGCTTGCATGTCATGCTGTGTCTCCCTCCGTGTGATTATGATTCCCAAAGCTTTAAAAGGATACTAAACTAGCCAAGTATTTTCCTGCTAAATCACTTTAAAATGGTCAGACATCCTTATTACACAAAAATAGATCAGCCCTGCATAGGGGAGGGTACTGAAGCTGCAGTGTTACAAAAGAGGGTTATGAACTGAAATCCATGCCTTTGCTGTTCTAATGTTACAGCTTTGGAATAATCGAGTTATAAAATTATAAATGCTACAAAGGGAGAGGAGGCATAGTTCTGCACCGGTGGCAAAGATACCACCCAGTGCAAGTCCTGGTAATGAAACCCTCTCATGGGGCACAAGAGGAACAGTTTAACACTGTGTGAATTGAGAAACTGGATCCCAAGAGAGATGAAGAAACACTTGTGGAGAGGGCAGATTGACAGCTCTGGAAGCCAGAGCCCTTCCCTTGTCACCAGCATCGGTATGGAGTTGTGTCAAGCTGTCAAATATATTTCTGAAATGTGCATCCTGGGAGTTTAATATTTAATAGACACTCTATTTAGAAAATTGGTAGAATCTGGTAAATAAAGAGTGTGTAAAGTGAGAGGTCTCCTTCTTCTGGGTTGCCCCTTCTGACTTGCCTTGGCATGCTTTTGGGGTGCAGGAGTAAGTCAGTCGCCTCTTTCCTCTGCTAATACCCCTGGGAAATGCCCATGTGAGGCAGGTTATTTTGCCTGAGTATTCTTTCCAAGGGCTTCTACACTGGGATTGTCATCTACATAAATCATATTTCTGATTTACTGAGAGATAAATCTCTGCCAGGCTAATGTGGGTCTTATTTCAGTTACAGGCTGTGTATTTAGTGGTAGATCTCTCAAGAATTGATGTCTATAATTCAGACGAAGTGGGATCTATAGTATTATTCTATGTAAGTTATCCTTTATTGGAATAGTAGTAGCAGATCTAGCTTGCCTGAGATTTTGGCTTCTGTGTTTAATTTTTAAATTATACAGCCTGTTAATAGGGGCAGAGGTAATCTGTAATCCTTCAGTTACAGAACTAATGGCCCATAGGTTATAATTATGGGAAAACATGATACTCTCCCGGAGCCGTTTCCTTCTCTCAGGCTCCACTGATTGCAGTGCACACTTAAAAACCAGTATATGGTGCTGGCTCCTGCAATGAGTGCCATTCTGCTCAGGGGATCCTTGGGGTACAGAGGGATTCAAAGAGCAATTTATGGACAGAGGTTTTCTTCATGCTTGTGTAGAAATGTGTGCTTCGGCTGGAGATCTGTTTGCAGTGCTGCAGAAGTGGCATTATTGATGCTTGCATGTGCCATAACTGGTAATGGCACATAACTTGAGTTTAACTTTTTAATCAAGTGGCTTATAGAAAGAGGCAAAGTGTAGGGGGGGGGGGTTTGTGGTGGTTTTTTTGGTGTGTTTTTTTTTTTCCATGGAGTTTTTAACTCTGTAAATGTCAATGGGCATTGTTTAAGCTAAATGTAGGAAACAAGACTATGCAAATATTACATGTAGTGGGCACTGAAATATTCTGGTTTGTTTGAAATGGAAATTTGAACAGGTTTAGATTGAACTAGCAGTGTTGCGAATGTGCCATGAAGCTGATGGCAGAGAACAGATCCTGCAGAAGAATAGGCTATCCAAGCAGATATTCAAGCAAGGAGTGACCATCAGCTGGAATGTACTCTTGAAAGCATTGTATTTAGTGATGTTGCTAAACAACTGAAATGAAAACACGGTGTTTCAGAGGGTCCCTGGCAGGATATCCAAGGGCAAATGTGGGACACAAACACTGGTACTGTGTGCTTGACAGTGGGTAGAGGACATGCAGAAAGTAAATAGATCTGCTTAAAGAATTTTGGCTTCTGTGGATATTCATGCCTAATGTGGCTGTGCACGTGTGGGCTCTGGGCTGATTTGCTTCTCTTGCAGCTACATGGCTTTCAAAATTCATTTTTACTTATATCTGTTTTCCTCTCCCTTCCTCTCAAAATAAAGGTTACTTGTAAATTCAGGTCACTGAGTGTTGTTATGTAACTGGGAACGGGCTTCTTTAGCATGAGTAGGACATTGCCAGCTGCGATGGGTACAGGCTGTGTCTATACATCCAGTAGCTACTTTGCGATGTGCTTTGAGTTGAAATAACCTGGTGTGCCTGTTGTTGGGGAGGCAGGGGAAGGCTGTTCCAGACTGCAGGAATTCTGCTGACAAAAATAATGATTTTCAGTTCAAGTTGCTTCCTTCAGTGGCACTTTCATCTTTTTCTCAGTGAAGCTTCTGGCTGTTGATTTTGATTTATGCCAGTGATTTGTGACCCCAGTGCCGGGGCTCTTCTGCATCTGCAGGGGCGCTTGTTGCTGTAGTGCCTGTACCTGCGTGGGTTTTATTTATGGAAATAGCCTACAAATGTGTAGATACTGTTTAGGTGGAATTATAAATCCTTCATGTCTTTTCTTGTTGCAAAATAGAGGGTGTTGGCCTGCTTACCTGTACTGGGTGTAGGTGTCAAGGTTTTGATGGCCGGGGGACCTGTGTGGGGAGAGGTCCATGCAGCTCCACCGCAGCCACAGCTCAGCCCGTCAGCCACGATGCTGCCTCTGGGAAAATGTGTCATTCAGAAGGGGTAAAAATGCCAGGTCAACCCATGGGGAGAACCATGGTGGGTAAGGGTGAGGAGGAAGGAGCGGCAGAGAGGAGCTGTGGTGGGCTGACTGTAACCCCATTCCCCCTGCGCTGCTCGGGGTGGGAGGTAGAGGAGTCAGGAATGAATGAGTGAAGCTGAGAAAGGGGGGGGTGTGTGTGGGAAGGTGTTTTAGAGTCTTTGTTTCTCACTACCTGATTCTATTTTAATTGGCAATACCTTAAAATACTTTTTCCCAAGTCGAGTCTGTTTTGCTGTTGATGTTAATTGGTAAGTGGTCTCCTTGGCGTTTACCTCGACCCATGAACTTTCCATCTGATTTCCTCCCCCTGTCCTGTTGAGAAGGTGGAATGAGGGAGCAGCTTGGTGGGAGCTGGCCAAGGTCAACCCACCATGGAACTGTAGCTCAGTAAAAGTTGAGATTAAAATCAGTACCAGGTAGAACTGTTGCTCCATGGCTGTTCCTCTGCCTTCCTTACTGCCTTTTTCTACCGAACATCTTCTGGTGATTGTGCAGACCCAGAGACACCCTGGCATGAGAACTGAATTCCTTTGCTTTTCGTTAACACTCACAGATGCTTAAGCAAGTCATTCCCTCCATGTTTCTGTTGTGTGCCTCTAACAACATAGTGGCCCTCTGTGGCAGTGAGGAGTGTGGTCTAGCTCCATATCATGAGGTCACAGTATTTTCTTTGCTAGGTTGAATGAAGAGAATAGGTTGAATAGCATCCAGATGGACCCAAGGAAGGGACGCAGAAGGTAAATGCAACAAATATCCTTTGGAGATAGCTTTAGAGGGAGGGTTGTCCTCGTGGCAACTGCAGAAGTGAGCTGATAGGTATACTTAATTCCGACCTTCAGGACACAAGTAGGAGCCTCTCCCCTGCTCCCTCTATTTGGGGGAGGAATGGGAACAGAACAGGACACAGCTATATACTCTAATCTAAGCCTAGGAAAGCACAGAATAGGTCTCAGGTCCATCCAGATGTTTCTTCTGCGTGTCTTTGTGTGGGACGTGCTGCCTTGCTCCAGCTGTGACCGCATTGCTGACAGCTCTGAGCAGGAGAGGACGTGCCGGTGGCAGAACACAACATCTCCCTGAGAGTGCTGTTTTTCAGATGTTAGATGTGCTCATTAGAGGGCAGCATAATAACTCTTCCTTTTTCTAGGTCAGTTCTGTATTTTTAAATGATATTTTTCTGCTCTGCAGGACACAGAACAAAATTTTTCCAGTTCCTCCTTCAGATTTTCCTAGTGCAATAAGTGTATAAAACAGTGATGCTCATATGAAAATGTTACCCAGTATAAGAAAACATAAAAAATTATAGTAAAAATTTGCTTCTTGGAAGTTTGTAAGCATTGTAGGCTCAAAGAAGACGGAGCTTCCCTAAGATTAAACCACAAATGGCTAGCACCATATGTGGAAAAGCAGCCAAAAGAATGTTTCACAGCTAACTTGTTTTTCACTCAGCCTAATTCTTATTTGACCTATATGTCCATACACATCTATTGATTTGTTTGCTGTACCCCAGCTGCTGCTGTCACCTTTTTCTCCTTGAAGAAAATGTTAAAGAACTAGACTTGCTTCATCTGAAAGTAATCTTTAAATGAGATATGATAGTACGCCCCCCTATCCTTTGTAATATAAATACTATAAATAATGATGGCACAGTCTTTAAAGGATAAGTGAGGCTGGGATTTGGAGCCCAACATCACAATACTTAAATGCATTATTTATTATGTAACATTCATAGAAGGCGGCTGTAGTGCTGTTTGACTTTGCAGCTAGTGTATTTCTGGCTTCAGAAAGAGCTGTGTAGAAATCCTGGCTAGGAGCGAACATCTCCAGCGCACATCTTTTTAGCAGTATTTTGCACACTGTTGACCTCTCTGGGGGACGTGAGGCAGCTGGAATAGCAGGAAAAATGGATTTTTCAGTTTTGGCAGCATCAGCCTTTGGTTTCCAGCAGCTGACTCTGATTTTGCAAGGTCCTCAGTAGAGGCAAAACTTCATTAACTAAAAGAAAACAAATATTTCAAGAGATGTACAACTAGCTTTCGCGTCTTGAGAACCTTTGCTGAACCTGCCTCTTCCTGAAGCTCCTAGGGTGGTGGGGCATGTGTGAGGACTAGCAGGGGGAGACAAAACACCTTTCTCCCTTTCCCAAAATGTGTTGAGTGTTTTCACATTACGTTCTTCAGTTATCTCCTCCCCTACCCAAAGGGCCACATGCCCACCCAAAGGCGCAATAGCTGCAGGTTCCTCCAGACTTTGTGGGTGCTGTGTGTTCCTCACAGGGGTGTCCTTGCGTGCTGCTTTCTGTCCTACCTTATTTTTTAGGGTGGCGATACCCAAGCCTGCAAACCTCTGAAGTGGAACGGCCTTCTTGATACTGGCAAGTGTTCCTGGCGCAGCGGCTTGGATCAGTTCCACCTCCTGGAGAAGGGCAGATTGTGCTTTGCACTCTCGTCTCGGGACCCGCTGGGAAGCTGGCATTTCTTCATGTCTTTGCTGTGACACCCCAGTGAAGGCAGGACTAACGGGAAGGTCCTCGTCAGGAAAGGAACGCTGAACAAAGCCAGAAAAATGTCTCATAGTGCCTGGCAGCTCTTGGGCCATTACATAAATTAATATCCTGTCAGTAGGGTAAAAAGATGAAACTCGGTCTTACACCGAGTCAAACACCAGTGATGAGTCTGTAGGTGCACGGCGGGTGGATCTAAACCCATTTGACTCTTCAGTCCATATTAGGAAACCAGCAGGCACAGTGCTCATGCCAGCAGTCCTCTTCAACATGGAGAAATACTTTCCTGACAGCATCTTCCGTGCAAGATGGAAAGAACTTGTGCTGGCCCTTCTTTTACAATGGAAAATCTCTCTCTTCTGAGAACTTCTGCGGTATTTTGTTGGGGATACAGGTGTTCTCAGCAGGTATATTTTGGGCACAGTCATCCTAAGACAACTGCTTGGGAAGGGGTGTGTAGTTTTTTTGGCTTGAGGAAGATGTTCTTTGCAGGAGCGATGCCAGACCACATTCCCCTGTGAGTGTGGGGATACTGAAGCATAGAGAGCTAAGAGAACAGTTCTCAGGGCTCTTTGGTTTGCTTCTCTAGTCCCAGACCTGAGAAGCCCAAGGCAATGCCAAACATCTGGCAGCTCTGAAAACCAACAGCAGGGAGTGGCAGAGAAACACCTGCTATGGTTTGATCCCCCCGTTATTTCTTTTGATGACATGGGTGTTCTTGCAGCATCTCTCTTCTGGCAGCGGCTGATCTCATCGCTGCATGGGATACACGGATGGGGCTGGTGACAGCGCCCGTTGGTGCTAATGCAGCGCAGTGTAAGCGCTATGCAGCAGTGCATGCTGTCTACGTGTGCTCCTGGCAGGGCTGCTGAGAGCTTCAAGCACAAAGCGGTGGAGCCCTGTCATTTTAAATAAGTTTTTCTTGCTTTAAAGTAGATTTTACCACTAGAATGTCGTTGCAGAGTGGCTGACTGATCCTGTCCTGCAAGCTTCAAATAAAGGGAAACAGGTGGTGGGATGGAGAAAAAAACAACCAACCAACCAAATTTCTGCCTCTCCTAGAGGGGACCAGATTTTGATTTCACCTTCGTTTAGGTGAGCCAAATGGGCATATTGGAGTAGAGTGGCTTGCTCTAATTTAGGACCTGTTTGAAAAAAGGAAAATTGTCTGGTGTGAAAATCACTGCCGGAAAGACAAAGGGTCCCCGGCAGAGTGGTCAGTCCCAGTTTTGGCAGATGAAGAATGCTGTAGGAGGTCTGCAGGGAGGTAATGATTGTGGTGGTCTGTCGAGGGGCTTGGTAAAGCCGCGGGACGATGGCTGTGTGTCCCCTGGTGCCAGGCAGAAGAGGAGCAGGCAGGGGGATGCAGGGCTGCCCAGGGGATAAGATGCTGTGGGAGTGTTGTGTGTTGCATAAGATGGCACAGCCCGTGATCGTATGAGTGCCTCGGGGCTTTTGGGAGCTCTAAATTGTTTGCTGAAGCAGAAGAGCAGTTGGGACAGCACAAAAGCAGCAGCCACCAGAAGTGTCGGAGGCTGTAAGAGGCAGTGAAGCAGTTTTTCGAGCAGTGCAACTTACAGGGCGGTCTGTGCACCCATGAGGAGGGAGGCTGACTTAAGGTGCTTGGACACCTCCTGGAATGAGTGTTTTTCATGGGTTAGGCTCGTTGGAATGTGTAATTACCACCACCACCACCAAAAAAAAAAAAAAATGTAGTTTACTGTATCACATTTGAATACTAGAATTAGTAAGACCTTTTCGAGGTTAAAGGTCATTATGATCATACAGTCTTCATGTTCATGAAGACACTGGGTCACCTTTGTCTGTGCTTCGGGGGCTTCTGCTTGGCATCTCCAGTCTTGACCTTGTGGTGAAGCGTTTACTTATCAATGGTAGTCAGTTTTATTGTGCTGCGAAGAAAAAAGTCAGCTTGTTTCTGGTTCGGACATCACTTTGCCAGCCCTTTGAGCTGGGAGGGCTGTGTGCTTCTGTGGGGCAGGAGCGGGTACCTGGGTGCAGCAGATGCCAACCTGTAGTAGATGCGTAAGACTGGGATCGAGTTATCTCTCCACCCCAATCGCAGACCAGAGTAGCGTGGATTTCATGCCTTGTGCTTCCCCAGGTGATTATTTGTCTGTCTCCGTTCTTCAAATGCTTTCCCGTTTTGAAATTCGCTATATGTGCTCCAAAAAAAGAAGAGGGGAAGAATGGGCAATGAAGCTCCTGTCCATTGTTGCCCAGCTGCACGTAGGCAAAGCTGAACGGTGAGATGGGGGCTGGAGGTCAAACACATGCCTGTAGCAAACAATTTGGGAAGCTTTCCCAGGTATTTTCACCCTTTTTCCTACTTTGCATTTATGTTAGTGTTTCAGTCCTCTGTGTGTGCGGTGGTTTATAAAGCCACTTATAAATGCAAGTAGTGTTGGAACTGAATGATTAAAATGTGCCTGGGATCAAGCTAATAATTCTTAAATAATGTAAATAATGGAAGTCTGCTGGCATTGTAGAGGCTGAGTTGTTGAGCTCTTTTCCCTGTCTAAATCTAAAATTGGCTTGTTTATGTTGACTAAGCAGGCTATTGGGTAAAATTAATTAATATGATATTTAATATATGGCTGTTCAGTGGTAGAAGACAGAGTTGGACTTTTGTTCCCTTGGTGCTCCCAAACCGTTGGGTGTTTGGGTTCCCTGGTGTGCAGCAGCTCTGACAGCTGCAGATGGTGGGATTAACTCCTTGACGTACGGTTGTGCAATAGATAGGCCAGCATGGGGAGGGGGAGCGCTACGCTAATCTGCCGCAAAGACTTAAAAATCAAGGGCACGCTCTGACATGTGATTACTTTTTTCATTTCCCTGTCAATGCATGGAGTGGTAGGAGTGGAGAAACAAACCCACGCCATGGGGAGCCTGGGACCAGACATGTTAAAGAATCCAAAGAGATCTGCCAGGAAACAAGAATTAATCAACGGTTTAAAAAAGCTAGTGGAAATTTTTCTCTGGTCCTAATGAGCTCTGAGTAAGGTTCACAGTAATTACTTCGTGCAAACTCTGATCGGAGCAGTAAAGAAGCATCTTTAGAAACTCCGCTCCTGCTTTCCTTTCTGCTGGTGTGTAGGCGATGCCCGAGTACTTGAGGCTGTGAATGTGTAAAGCAGGGGTGTGTCAAAGTCATTTCCACCGAGGGCCACATCAGCCTGTATAAATGTAACTACTCCTACACTTACACAGTCCTAAAATGACATTTGGCCCTTTGAAGGCAACTGTGAGGCTGATGTGGCCCTTGGTGGAAATGAGTTTGACACCCCTGGTGTAGAGGGTGATACCAGGGTTCACTGAGCTTCTTTAGCACAGAGGCAGAAAAGGCACCCATGCCTCACCTCAAAAGAAAAAGCCATTAGCCAACCTGGATATACGAGCTCGTAACAGTGTCTGCGGTCAAAGGCAGTCCTTTCAGACCCTTCGTGTTTATCTGTAAATCAGGTGCTAAAGGCATGGAAGATGAGCAATGATTCAATGGATCAGAGCTCTTTTGCCTGGAAGAGATGACTATCCGTGAAAAGAGGGGCTGCTGAAATATAGCAAAATATGATTGCCACAGAGGTTAAGAGAGATTAGGCTTGTGAAAGAAATAAAGTTAAACTAGAAGATGCTAGGTTCAGAATGGGCAAAGATCCTTCAGGAAAAGGGCAGTTAAGTTGTAGGACTCCTTGCACGTAGGTGTTCTGAATTTCTGGTACCCGCATGGGCTTTAAAACAACTGGTCAGATCTCCCAAAATAAAAATACATTGATGGTACTAAATGCACCCACTCTATACTTGGGCATTCATCGCTGGCCCTGTTGGATGTGTGCTATTTGCTTGCATGAAGCCTTGGTCAGGCCTGGTATGTTCTTAGCCCAGTGGTACTATTTACCAGTGGTAAAGCTGGACAGCAAGGCTCAATTTCCAGCCCTCAGAGTGCCTTCTGTTAAAGCTCTGTGAGGTTTTAGTGTGTAGCTTCTGCTGACGCTGGCAGGAGCAGCGTTTGCTCACTGGACAGAGCAAAGGCAAGGGGGGGCTGGCCATGGCTCCGTGTTACGTTAGGCTGGCTGCATCTCCTGTGTGTCACATCTTCGGGTTTCCATTACGTTTGCAACCCTGGCAGCAATTGCATGTCGTATCTGCCGATTTGTGCAGATGCTTTAATCATGTCTGGGCAGCTGGATTTGTATGGCTGTGGAGGGGACTTTTAATTGAAATACATGGGCTACTAATCTTGAATTATCCGCATGCCAGTCAGTAGCGCCTGTGGTATGTCAGTCTCTGCGGAGCCTTGCAAAGAGGTGTTTGAATGAAAACCACCAAAAGGATAAAAGCAGAGGCTTTCCCAGAAATACGCAAGAGGGATGCTGGAGACTTTCCCTGTATTCATCTGTTCTGCTAGTTACGCTTTGCACATTGCAGCAATGTCTGTCCTTGCAGCAGCCACAGATACATAGCCAGGCACTTCACAGCAGCGATGCTCTTGTCACCTTCTGTGTGCCTTGAAGAGCCTGTGGGGATGCTGGTTGGTCCCTCAACCCACAGTTCCAGTGGCTCTTCTTTGTCTTCCAAAGCTACAGACACCTAGAGCTGGGGATGGGGCTGAGGGGGTGCCGGGGCACCTGATCCCGGTTTCAAATACATTCCTGATCTCAGTCCCAAATACATTCATGCAGCGATGCTGCCATTTGGCTATGTTAGCATAAAGGTGTCACTGTATTTCTAGTGAAATTTAAAAGCTGATATGAAAGTGTTCAAGAATCTGACCTTGCACAGTTGCCTTTAATACCATTCTATGGCAGACCTGCTGGAATGCAGAAGAGGTGATTAAAAGTATTTCAGGGGTACAAGTTAGGCTTTGGACTTTTTCGTCCCTTCTGTCCATAGTGTTCTTGTAACTGGCTGAAAATTGCTGAATCTTCCCAGTCTGTTTTGTAGTCATTAGTCTGTACTTTCTTCTCTTCTGCGCATCCCACTGGCCTTCAGATCTGTCATGGAATTAATTGGTGAGGAACAAAGAAGAGGGAAAGGAATTTGTCCGCTCCATGTGGCAGGAGTTTGCTGGCAGTGCTATCTCAGGTAAAGTGCAGAAATGATTGATCACACAGCCTTTCTGTAAGAGGTGTCTGCTCCACGTTCCTTGCTTCAAGATAGGGTCTGCAGGTTTTGTCTGGAAAAGGTTTAAGGCCGAGACTGGAAATGTCAGCTATTGTAGCACTGGGGAGGAGAGCAGAGGTCATGGTTAAACAAGCAAACAGGGCAAGAATATAGCAGGTGATAGAAATGCTGACGCTGCTGGCCTGGAAAAGGGTAACCTGAGCCCCAGCGGCTGGGAAGCAGCTGTTTGGTGGCTGAGTGGGAGACAGAGGCAGCGATCAGTTGGAAAGGGCAGGGACTGGTTGGATTAACTAGGGTGGCATTGAAAGGCAAAACTCATCACCAATTACTCATGCGCTACCTGAGAGAAAATAAGGTGGGGCAGGCCTTTTTTTTCCTTCCTATTTGTTTAGTCTCACCCAGGATCAGGCACTGGCGGTTCCTTAGGCTTGAACTTTCTTCCTGTCCCTTTGTCCCAGCAAAGGATGTGTTTGGCTAATGTCCCAGCATGATATTGTCATACTGTGTCCTGCCTCTGGTCACCTTCCTCCTCCCATGCTGCACGTTGTCTCATTTCCCAGTGGAGGTGTAGCAGCTGCCTTTTGACTGTTCTTCTAATTAGGTCCTTGGGAAGAGGCACCCAGCTGAGAAATCTGTAGCTAGAAACATTAAAGGAAAAGGTGAAATTGAGGAGGAAGGAAGATTTTTCAGGCTGTTGATGAGCTGGTGTAAAAGCAGGTCAAAACCTGCTGATTTGATCTTGACCCCTGAGCTGTTTCTAAAGCAGCTTCTGTTTTGTACTTCCAGGCTGCTATCAGGGTGGGAATTGGTGCTGGGGTGTTTGATCAGGAGGCTGTTTCTTCTCCTCCTTGTCTGATGGTGAGACATCTGCATTTCTGTGGTTGCTGTGGGTGGGGGAGCTGTGCCTGCATGGCCCTTTGGAGCAGCACCGCTATGCATTTTTATTGCTTGGTTTGAACAAATCTAGAAGAACCTTGAAATCAGGATGTTTCAGGGTCCAACTCGGCTTTGCTGCTGCTTCTGTCGCAAAGTGTCAACAGGACTTTGGATGGAAACCTTAAACCAAAAAGTCACCTCTAATCAAACTCTGAGATTGTACCTTATTTCCAACGTTATGCCCGCTAAAATCACCAACTTAGATCTTCAGACCGGAGGCATGAAGCACTGATGTTCATGTTTCTCTTGTTTCTCATGGCTTGGTCAGTGCTGTCACTGCTGAACCTCTTACTGTGACAAGATCTTCCCCACCTTCCCATGTGGTCTGGCAAAAGAACGGGTGTACTGGGTCAGAACAAAAGAACAGACAGGTTGGGCAATCCCATCTTTTGACAGCAACCAGCAGGGAAAAGCTGGGGAATACAGCAGTACTTTCCTCAAATTGCTTAACTGAGCACTTAAAACTTCCAGTGCCTAGTAATTATTACAAAAAACAAACTACTGAGCTGTAGAAGTAAAAGGCTGTAGATGCTGTCAGTGCTGAATCCTGTGAGCCCCCCGTTCCTCCAGCCCTGAGGGGTCCTGCGGACATTCCCGCTGCCCTTGCTTTGTGAGAGTGCTCGTCTGCTCATTCATGGCAGGCTGGAATAAAGACAGCAGCTGGCCTAGAGATATGTTGCTGCTGATCTATTTTAGACAGCAGTTAAAATATATTATGGGCACTACAGACCTTGAGGCTGAAGTCTGAAAGATCAGTCCAGCTGTCTCAAACAACTTGCTGAAGATGAGGCCTGCTTCTTCCTCCCCCTGCTCCTCACCATGTGTTTTCCCATTCTGATGCTGACTTTATTTGGTTCAGCTCTCTAAACTAGCAGAGACTAACCTGGGTGGAAGTGAGTTAGGTGTTCTGCTGGAGGTGCACAGCAGGGCTGGGGCAGGCATGGCAGAACGCTGCTGCTGTTGCAGCAATAAGCTCTTGGCTGAGCTAAGCTGAGCTCTTGTTTGCCACCACCCTGAGCTGCTCTCTCCTGGAGTCTGCCTGCTGTTGTCTCCGTGCCAAGTTTCCAAATGTCATGTGTTGATAATGCTGCTGGTATTGATACTGCTGCGCATTGCATGTCGATCTTTCCAGAGGAAACAGCCCTGTCTCTGTGTCATTAACAGAGAAGTCGATTGCAATTGATTTTTATTTTTTTTTTCCACTAGTTCCATTAGAGATGAGCAATCCAGTGTTGCATTCAGTATTCCCTGGAGCAGGTCAGCACCTTCCAGACCTCCTCCCTGCTCCCAAACCACCCCTGAGCATCCTGCCAGCATCACAGCAGGCTCTGGGAGTGTGTCCGCACAGGCAGCCCCCTATTCTTTGACCCAGCTGGGAAGCCATGCTGGAGACATAAATTAGCTCTCCTGTACTTGTATTAGAAGGATGTTATTCTGGTTTTTAACCTGAATGCAAAGCCCTTGTGCAGAAGTGAGTGCTCTCATTGTGGCGATGAATATTTGTTGTGGACAGGGCAATCCCTTGAACAGGAGGTGAAGTGTTGGCATGCAGAGACCGTGGAGTGGTGTGCTGGAAACATTGCCTGTACGGGCATGTAGTGGAAGAGGCTGTTAGTGTGCCAAGAAAGCAGATTTACTGAACAGAGAGCTTATTAAATTAAGCCAAGGCTCCTTCTCTGATGCATCGTGTAGCAGAGGCTGAGGACTGCATACCTTAGGTGTGGCTGGCAACACTTCAGACTTTTTGCCTATTGCCTGACATGTTTTTCTGGAATATGTATTTCGGTTGAATCCCAGCTTGATTATAGGTGCTGAAGCGCTATTTCTGCTTAATGGAAACTCTTTTGGGGCGGGAAAGCAGAGAAGTGACATTTCAGCTTCCTTGTCATAGCTCTGCTGCTGTGCTTGAACTTAAAGGCAGACCGAGCCTGAGGAATGTGTTCAGTTCAGGCCATCCAGCAAATCCTTTTTCTCGGGGCTAAATTTGCTCATGGGCTCAGAGTTCTGCGCAACTGGAAGACAATCCACACTTCAGATGCCAATTTAGAAAATCTCCCCAGGAAAGTCAGGGAAACTGTTCAGTGGGAAGAACACTTGTGTGGATCTTCCGCAGTTTTGGTCTAATTTCTCCCAGCTAGTTTTGACATTCATCTCTCGACCTTCATGGCTCAGTTCTTCTTCCTCCTTCACCGAGAAGACATTTGTGATGTCATCTGTTCTCTTCACTCTGTGTGTGCTGCCTGTACAAGTTGCCTGTACAAGTCCCACTTATTGCTGTTCTTGTGATGGTTTTGTTTTTACCCTGAAGTTATGTATCTGCATTTCCATTTCTGGCTGACATTATTGTATTGCCTGGAAATATAATTCAGTATTGATCACAGTGCACTCAGCAGTCGAATTAGTTAATATATATTAATTATGTGTAACAGTATGTCATTCCATAATGTTTGTTAACTACGAGTTTAAGTAGCGTTGTGTGTGTGTATTGAGAAGAAGGGCATGGAGAGACCTTGGAGTGGGGTGCTGTGTTTGCTTTTGTTTTTGCATTTTAACAGTCGTGAGTCCCTTGGCCAGTGGTGGTCCAGGTATTGCTGTTTTGCTGGTACTGTTGCTTCTTAGCTGTTCCTGCTTGTTATTCTCTACTGGTCATAAATTTCCAGGAGAAGCCCTACGCCACCTCAGTGGTTACGGCTAAATCCTCTCGTCTGTTGGAAGCCAGGCTGGAGTATTTCCAGTTAACATCTCTCCTTCTGGGGGCTTCCAGGAAAATGCCAGCACATCCCTTACTCAGACAGAGTGAGTATCTGTTAGTGGCCTGATTCAGGAGCTGAGTAGCTGCTTGCTGGTAGATGCCTTCCTCTGCCAGGTCTCCACATCATAGAGAGTGCAAATAAATACAGCTTGTCACATTTGCTCCCTGGTGGTCTCCACTGCTCCGACTCCTCTGGCTCCCTTAGACAAGCAGGGAACCCACAGAGAGCCAGTGTGGATACATGGCTTAAGAATAACAGATGGGGGGGAAAAATGTTTTTCCTCCTGTGAGAAGTCTTGCCACCAGTTCACATTGGCTTCTGCCCATCAGAAATCTTTGAAAACCTCTGGTCAGAGGCAGCCTTTAATATGAGCTGTGTGCTTAACCTAAAACACTGTCCCTACTGGCTCCCCCAGTGCTACAACCAGCATAAAAATGCCCCATAGCCCGACCTCAGTGAATGTGGTGGGAGACACAGAGCTCTCTCTTTTGTGTCCCTTCTGCTTAGTTATTGCAGTGTCTGTGAGGAGCTAAACCCCATTTTATTATGCAGGTTTTAAGATGTTTGGGGGTTTAAGTACTGGGCTAGCCTATTACATGGCTTTTCAAATTAGCACCGTTGCAGTGTAGTGGGACCTTGCACTTGGCCTTGTTGGACTTCATGAAGTTCTCGTGGGCCCACTCCTCCAGCCTGTCATCTACAAACATGCCGAGGGGGCACTTGATCCCACTGTCTATGTATTAATAAAGGTGTTGAACAGTACTAGTCCCAATAGGGACCCCTGAGGGACACCACTTGTTACTTATCTCGATTTGGATACTGAGTACCTAGTCTCAGCCAAACTAGAGGATGTGAACACACCTGGAAGTAGTATTTTCATATACTCAAAATAGTCCTAAAGTAGAGTGGATGGACTGTAGAGTTGAAGATCCTGCTACTTGTGGTATATCCTGCTCTGTATGGAGGGGCTGGAGCTGACTTAACTTATGGGACTTGAATGCTAGGAGGGCATTAGCCATAAATTAATACCAAGCTTGTATGCTGCTTGGACAAGGGTGAGAGGCTCTGTTAATAGAAATACCATTTATAGAATTGTTTGCTGTGTAATTTTCCCCTTTTGGAGAAATGTTGTTGCTGACTCAGGCAATGTCAGAGTAAGGTTTGACTGCATAAAGGTATCTCTGTATTTTTATGTGTTTTCTAGTTACATCCAGCACTCTTTATGAAGCACACAAGTTTGTAAGAATGTTTTTACCCTAGTAGTGTGGATATAACAACCTCCATGTTTTAAGGAGTGGTCCTGCAGGATGGCTGGTTACTGTGGGACAGTTTGCGGCTGTTTCTAATTAGTCGAGTGGTTCCTAATTTGCATTTTCTAATGAAAACCTGCCTAGAAATCTGTTTGTATCCCTGAGTTGGTTGTGAGGACTAACCAAAGAAAACTGGGAAAAAATTTGGAAGTACCTTGTGTTTTTGCAAAACAAAGTAAAAAAGCATTAAAACAAAATGATTTTGATGGAGATAGTTTTGTAATCTCTGTTAAGGTTTCCTTCGATTCTGAAGCAGTTTGAATTTGGAATCTGCAGGCTCTCCTGGAACAGAGGACGTGTTTGCCACTTAGCATGGTAGCAAAAGTCACGGCGAGGTGTGAGGATCCTTGTCTGAGGATCTTAAGCTGCGTGTTACCGGAGAGACAACATCTTTCTGCACCTTCATAAGTATTTGCATTGAAATAGATGCAAAGGGAGGGTTGAAGGCGCAGCCTTGTCTTAGATTCTTAATAACGTTTAGCTGTGTGACTGTTCTTTCCTCAGATCTTGCTGTCAGGTACTGCATACCTTTGCTCAGTAGTAGCAGAAGGGGTGAGCGCTGGGATTCCTGCCTCTTTTCCTCTGTCTGCACCCGAGGAGAGGTCCAGGTATAGCTTTCCCTCTGGCTGCATCCCTGCAGTGTCAGCTGGCTAAGGCAGAGACTCCTGTTCGGTTTTTTCCTGCTTGTTTTGCAGAGTCGCATGGTGACCGTGATCCGGTGGCCCATCCCTCCCCATTTCTGTTGAAAGAAATAATTTCAGATGATACTGTTTTCCCGCATCTCTCTCATGTCCTGTTTATCCCAGTGGAGGGAGGGGAAATAGCTTTAGATGCTCAACCTGGAGCGAGGGAATGAGGAGAACTCAGTGCTTCTAACAACAAACCAACGAATCCACGAAATATATTATCTGGAGAGGGGGGCGGGAAGGTGGGGCTCTGCACGTAACACAGCGTAGTGTCTGCTGTAATCCCTGAGGAACAGAAAGCAGCTCCAAAACTCGTTCTAGGTATTGTCTTGCACATCCTTCTATGTGCGGCTGGTCTGCTGCCAGTGCTGCAGCGACAATGACAGTGACATATTTGCCTGTCTGCCTCGCAAGTCTCCGCTTTTGCAGTTCCTCTGGGCATCTTTAAATGCTTGTTTTTCGCTCTCTTCCCTGCCGCTGTCTGCCCTCTCTCCTTCCCCCAGCACCCCATCAGGCCACTGCTTGCGCATTGGGGGAATTGCAGGATAAAATGAGGTTCTCTGCTGCGTATTTTGGGGAAAAATAGCTGTGGTTAAAACACAGCTGTGGTGAACATAAAAGTGTGTTCATAAGTACGAGTGAACATCGGTTATGTCTAAATGTCTCTTGTGCATCACTTGCAGAAGCTACCAAATTGTCTGAGGTGTCAAGTGGCTTCAGCTCTATAAAACTGCTGAACAGTACAATCACTATTATTGAAGACCAGTTAGTACGATCACCACTAAATCCTTGCATTGAGAATGTAATAACAAGTACAACTGAGCTGACCTGGCTCCTCGAAGGAGCTGAAAGAGCATATATGAAGTGGTAGGTAAGAATACACTTGTAAAAGAAATGACAGGTACCAAAACAAATACAGGAGGGTTTATAGGAACCAGTGGCTGGAAATGGCAAACTGCCCCAGAGAATGCCCATTTCATTGTCTACTAGCTAGTATACAGTTAAAAGACAAGGAAATCAAGGCAAATTAATGCTTTCTTGCATTTTGCATAAATTACAAGTACTGGGTAAAATCAAATAGTGTAACAACTTCAGATCTATTAATAGATCTTTCACTATGTAATAATGCAGAAGGTACTGAACTGCTGATTTTTTTAAAGGACATTGTAGTCAAAGGTAATCTTATTCGCAGGAATAGAAGGAGTATTTTGGGGAAAATCTCTTTAAAATACAAACCTGCAAGGCGTTGTCAAGAAGTATAGGGACGTTTCAGTATTCTGTCTCCCTTAGTAAGCCCTAAGGAGAGAATTTACCCATTGGTAACCATGACTTACTTTTGGTCTCAGAATAAATCTCATTCCAGATATTTGTTGCTGTTTAAGCTTTTATAGCAATTGTATTCTGTTCCTCCCATTAGTCCCTATTGAAACTGCAGTATCCACACAGATCTCTCTTGTGCATGTATCTTTGTTGTTAAAATACAATTTTTTGTATCTGCTGTGGGTGAGGGACTTGCCAACTGCCCAGATTGTGCTGTGGGCTCCCTGGATTCTACTTCACTGCTCCGGCTTGTTAGGACCCATGGTTTTGTATGACCCTTAAAAACACTTGCTGCAGGAGGTAAAGGCAGATCAGAACTACACCTCCCTGTGCCCCGGCACCTTGTGTGCAGGTTGCGATGGCAAACCTGTGAGTCATTACAGATGCCTGCTGGAAGGAAGTCTGTTGCCAAGGTGACTTTTCAAATGCTGTTTTTGCAAGAGCAGGTCTTTTATGAGAAGGGAGCCACGGATCTGTGCGCTTTCCGCGCTGCATGTAAACGGAGGATGGGCTCGAAGGGGACTGGATCTGCCCACGTCGTGCTGGCCAGGTGCATTGTGTTCCGTTGGGACAGCTGGGAAGCTCAGCTCTTTGTGCTTTAGTGCTCCTGCCATATGGTAAACTAACTAGAGAGCAAAACCCTGCGTGTGTTAGGGCTGGAGTCAAGCGCTGATCTGCGCTAAGCCGCCGTGCTTTGCTGGTGGCACTGATCTGTTTTGAAATCAGCAGCAGGCAAGGGTAGGGATGGAAAATCTGTGGCGCTTTCCCATGCCATGCCAGGCAAGTGTTTTGTTTTGATGGCAAGTATCTCTCCCAAAGGATAGCCACCCCTATGGGGGTGTTGAGAGTAAGTGCATCTACGAAAAGTATCTAATTTTTTTTGTTTGGGATGTTGCACATAATCACAAAATTGTCATGGTTGGAAGGAACCTCTCAAGATGATCTAATTCAACCCCTGCTCAAGCAGGGTTGTCCAGGACTGTGTCCTGTCAGGCTTTGAATATCTCCATGGATGGAGACCTGGAGACTCCATAACCTCTTTAGGCAACCTGTTCCAGGGTTTGACTACCTTTACAGTTAAAAAAAAACCCACAGCAACTAAAAAACCCATAAAAATTATACCAAAACCAGGTGTTTTAATGTGTGCCCATTGCCTCTCGTCACTAGGCACCACTGGGAATATTCTGGATCCCTCTTCTTCTTCCTTCCCATTAGGTGTTTGTGCACATGAACAGGATTTCCCCTGAACCACCTCTTTTCCATCTTTCTCAGCCTCTCTCTAAGTGAAAGATGCTCCAGTCCGTTAATCACCTTTGACGGTCTCAGTAACTGCGCAGGGATCTTTGTTAACAGTGCTCTGACTCCACATCCAGCTCGATGGAGAGGTTCCAAGTACCTTGTGGCAGTGCGCGGTCTGCCCTTGCCGTAAGCCTTTCCCAAAGGTCAGTGCTTATAAATGGGAACACAGCCTCTCTTATATTTTCCAGAGCCTTTTTATGTGCGATATAATGCTCAGGGCTTTCCTCTCTACTTCTTCCTATTGCTGACCGCCTTGTCTCTGTAGTCTTTTCATGTTGAAGATATGACTACAAGTGTCAGTCATGCTTGCACAAGGAACATGCCTCCAACACACAGTCTGGAGAGTGATGTGACTCTTTAATTTTGGGATTCTTTGACTTTAAGCATGGCATTTGGGACTGCATGCTAGTGAGGGCTGAGGGCCTGAACTCTCAGATCTCTAGGGAGTTTTTTTGGAAACCATCTCTGCAGAGAGCAAGTGCCAGCTCTCTTGCTGAAGGGAGGAGAATTTGATTTTGCTGTTGCATTGGAAGGAATGTTGAAGTGTTCAAAACTTGAGGAAGAAATAGGTCAGAAGTGTCTGTGGCCGGCATGAGAAGAGGGTGGTAATGAGGCTGCTTTCAGTCCTAGCCTGGACCATGGCTGACCCGGGCTGTGAGTACCTGGGCTACCCCAAACTTATGTGCTATTTCCCAGAAACAGTGTGAGTGCTGGATGAAGGAGGGAGAAGGAAGAGCGGCTTGCTAGGCTTCCACGGACAAGGGAAGGAGTTGGCAGTGCAACAGAGACACTGCAAACCCTGTTGGGCTGGGGCTCGTTCCCAGCAGGAGCAGAGAAGCAGGTACAGGGGGGGCTACTCCCAAGGAGGGGGTTACGTGCCGCTTGTTTGCAAAACTTTTGCCAGGACTGCATGCTGCTGCTTTGGGAAGGCTGATGCCTTTGGGAAGTGAGGCTGCCCATGCTCCTGGGGGAGCCTTCCCCCAAAGAGTCAGGTCGGGAGGGCTTTGCAGAGCACCCTTGGAGCTGAATTACAACAGAGGAAGCTGCTTTACCTGTATGGTAATGCTTACTGCCAGTGTACAGGCTCACCAGCTTTCTGACCTGAGGGCTGGCAGAGATGCCCTTGCTCATGTTTCTTAAGGAATATCTTGATCCCTTAGGTGAGGGAGGGAAATAAATGGTGGCACTGCAGATACGGGCTCCCCTGGCTCTGCCTGGAGCAGCATTTGGCCTCAGCTCCATCATCTCTCACTTCTTGGAGACTTGACTCTTAGGCTTCTTGCAGGCAATGAAAGCATGGCTGATTCTCCTATTTGAGGTGGCCAGGGCCATGAAGTCACCTTCAGAAGCCGGCTGGTGGGGTTTCTCTGCTAGTGGTAGCAAAGAAGGAGGTTGGAGATGGTCAGGTTTCTTGTCTGACTGTGGAAAAGCACGGCCGTGCTGCGGACTGCTTGGATTGTCTGGATTGCAAGAAGGCTTTGCCATTCATTCTGCCTCCCATGCAGACACGGCAAATTCTCATCTTCCACGGCTGCTCCCCATGTAATTTGCTGTAGTCAGAGAAGAGTGTGCAGGAATGGCAAGAATGCTTGTCATGAAACCTGAAGGAAATCTCATGAACTGAGCTGCTAGGAGCATGTCAAACATGCACTGATGACCTAGCCCCTTGCTTCTCTCCGGACTGGGTAACCTCTTGCAAGGCTAGAAGCTGCAGCAGCATGTGCTGAGAGCTGCTTATGTGGCTGCACAAAAAGCAAATACATGCCAGAGGAAGCAAAGAAGAGTCACATAAGAACCTGGGGATACTTTTGCAGGACTTCTTGCTTTTTTGTTGGAAGACGTGTACATACACTTGTTGCATGTGCATCACCTTTTTTCTGTGGACGTGAAAAGGGGCAGGGCGGGATTGAAATGTATTTTCTTGAAGGCAAACTCATTCTCCCAAAGCTGGAAAACCCTTTTTCTTTAACAAAATCACAGCTGGTCTTGCAAAGTTCCTGATGTGGCCAACGTTTTCCAGGGCACCTGTCTATGAGTGAGCCTTTCTGCATTTGTTCTGTGGTTTTTGAAGTATCACAAGCTCAGGGAGTATGGAGAACTGTGTTTTTGTTTCTCTGGGTGTGGAAGAGACATGAAGGGAAATAAGTAAACAAGTAAAGCAGCACATCTTTTCTGGCAAAGACGTGTTGAATCCGGGCAGCAATCTGACCTGCCTGGTTCGTGAGGAGCCACAACTGGGGATGCTTTTTCTTGCAAATGATGTGGAGCTCCTGTGCTGGTGCAATAACATCCTCAGCAGCTGCACCTTTTACCAAATGGTGTTTTTCTCTGACTAGGGAAGCATTTGAGAAAGAGGTGAGGAGCTGTTTCATTGGCTGTGTCAGTGCTCAGTGGAATAACAGTAGGAAGGTACCTCCAAGTCTGCTGAGCACAGAGGCTGGTTTGGCTGCTGCTCCCTATAGGCATCCAAGACTCCCAGGGAAAGGGCAGCCAAAGGTGCAAAACCGTGCATCTGCGATGTAACGAGGATTAATTAGTTTAAAGAAAAACTATATTTTAAAAGGGTACTTTCTGCATGGAGAGTTTCAAGAGATCTAGTAGATGTCAAATGGTTACTGTTCATCCCCTTGTGTTTATTTAAAGCCAGGCTTTTTGAAAGATGAGTTCAGTACTTGGTTGACTTGGCCTGCTGGAGGCAAGTCCTCTTCCCGTAAGTGCCAGCAAACACTCCTGCAGTTGCTTTGTCTCCTGTGGGTCCTGGCTGGGTCTCATAAAGCTTTCCTGGCCAGGAGGGGTTGGAGCAGCCTGGCCTGTCTGGTATCAGACAGTGGCACTGTCTGGCTGGTATCCTGTGTTTCGTTCTCCCTCTTTCAGTCTCACCGCCTACCCGGTGACTCAGCAGGACATGCTGATAGTAAATACACAGTTTCTTTAAATTTTTTATGAGAAAATTTCCAAAACCAGAAAAATGTATGTGAAAAAAAAATCATTTCAGTGTCCTGGACTAGTGATGGGTCTGACCTAATTTGCTCCCCTCCAGAGTGTTCACAGCAGGATGGAGGTAACAGAGGAAAAGCACTAATGGAAATTCACCAACAGAATAAAGCAGAGACCACAAGGCTGTCCTGCTGTCCCCCAGTGCTGCTGCTGTGGATGTTTCTCCCCCAAGAAGGCTGCGTGCTGCAGAGATCGTGCTGGAGTATTTCTCCCTCTGGCCCCACCGTGTCTGTTCCCTGTATGTGTTTTATGGGGAGGATAACTTCTGAAATAAGCTGACCTTTTTCCAAGAGCAAAAGAGAACTCTTCCCAAGGAGGAGCCCGCAACCTGGCAGATGAGATGAGCTGCTTCTGGCAGCCGTAACTTCTCCATTGGGAGGCTTACAGTGGTTTCTGCGATCTCTCTGTGCTGTGAACTGGCAGTGTCAAGCTCCTGGCTCAGACAAGGCATTTTGCAGTCCTCATGGCACGCCTGGTTCAGAAACCTAGGTTCCCTTAGAACCTCTTTCTGCCTTGTTTATGAAAATAACCTTCTAGCTGCAAGAGTGGCTTTAAGGACAGTGACACATTGGGCCACCTTGAGCATCCTCGGTGTGCCTGAGACTGACCCCTGCAGTGTCAGTCTGTGCTGGGCATGGCTGCTGAGAGGGTGCAGGTAGGAAGACTGAGACTTGTGAAGAGGCCTCAGGTGGAGGAGGAGGAGATATTTTACCTTGTGGCAGGGGCTGAGCATGCTTGCAGCGCTCAAGACATCACTTGGGAGGACAGATTTTGTCTCCGGAGTTGCCTTTCTCAGACTGCTGTGCAGATTGTGCCTTCTTGGTCACCTCCCGAGGGGATCTGCTCCCACTTCAGATGGCATGTCACTTGTGCGCTTATGCGGCTAAGTAGAGATGAGTCCTGGCTCTTCTGCAGAGGGAGGTTTCGTGCCCTTGCTGTAGCTGGTCAGAGCCTGGGGATGTTTACCAGGCCTGATGGAGGCATGACCTTGGCACGGGGACGAGTCACACAGCTCCTCCGGGTCTTGGATGGGAAACTGGGCTTCGAAGTAGGCTCCGCTTTAAATAACGGGGGATCTGGAAGGATCAGAATGCAGATCCCACGTTAAAGAGGATGCGTTCCTCATCGGGGGCAAAAGCCTGCGTGCTGGTGTAGAGATTAAGCATGAACAAAAATAATCTAGCTTGTTGTGGAACATAAAAAGTAAATGCTGTATCCATGGTGAAACTTGTCGTGTCCCAGCAGGGGCTGTCATCTTTTCTTCCAACACTGCTCAGGATGGCAGGGCTTGTTCTGGGTAAAAACACTCCACCACCATGGGCTCTGTGCACCATGTATAGGCTACCAAGCTGTCTCCAGGGGCTCCTCCAAGAGCAAGGGGGGCAAAGAGCCTGGATATCAACCCCCTGCTTGTCCTCGCCACCTCCAAACCACCTCAGTCCCACTCATGTCCCAGGCTCCCCAGACACAACTGCGTGAGCGCTTTCTGGAGGAGAAGCGGAGATGGTTGTCACCTGGTTGGGTGGGATGAGGACACGGAGATGCTCCCATGGACCTGCATCTCTGCTGACATCTTGGCTGACTTTCTGCCTGGCCCGTGTTGTCCTTCAGCTTTCATCTTAGAGGAAGGAGAATACCTTCAGCAGTTCTGCACTGGCATCTGTCAGGTCACACCGCCATTGTGTTTGCCCCAGGAGGCTGTGATTTACCATTTCCCAGGCTCTTTCAGTGGAAAAGGGTCTCAGGCAATTTGCAAGTGACACTTTGTGATTTTAAAAAAGAAAGGAACAAACAAACCCAAACCACACCCAATTTTATGCTTTTGGATGTAGTCCTTGAATTTCTCCAGTGAACTCATCCCACAGCTGTAGGCATATGCTCAGTTTTGCTGCTGTTATACAACTGAGGCTAAAATTAACACATCTGTTGTTGTTTAACTTCAATTTATACCTACCCGGTTTTGCCAAAATATTATGTTTGAAGCAGCAACAGCTTTACTGTTACATATCATCGGAGTTCTGGGAATAATACTTAATACTATGTGCTCTTTCTTAAAAGTGGGGACTTGGTGCTTCATAGCAGCATTGCATGGAGGGTGCAGAACCCTCTGTTCATGTAACATTGCACAGGTTTATTTGATATTTCTGCTTGTATCTGATATTTCTGCTCATGGCCGAGTCCTTGAAGTAATGTGGTTTCCTGGAACTTGTGAAGCCTGTGTTTTCACCCCCTTGGTTGTGGAGTCAAGCTTGAAAACTGGGATTTTGGGGCTCAGGGAAGCTTGTAGTCTTATGGCTTTAACCAGTCCAGCTTCTATCTTTAGTCTAAGGAGTCCCTTATGAAAAGCAGTATATGTGTGTATATATATATATATATATTTAGCCTAAGGAATCCTTTACCAAAAAACCTCAGCTCTTTTGAAATGGAGAAAACCTTACTGAAAAAAGACCTACTTGTCTGCTGTGAAAGCAGGATCCTGAGAATTGCCAGGGCTGGTATCAAATACTTGATGTAGGAGGCAAAAAGCTTTTGGATTTTTAAAGATCTGTTTATATTTGAGATGTTTTGTACTGTGCAGATCAGAGGGAAGAAAAAAACACATCCTTGCTAAAAGGGATAATTGTCAAGTTTACAGTATGTAAATTACCCCCCGCTAATGTGAGTGGGTTTTGCTCACCTTTCTTCTGTGCATGAGGTTTCAAAGGCAAGTGTTGTTAAATTACACGTGGAATGGACTGGAGGGGGGACCCAAACCTTTCTGATTTCAGAGAAAAATAATTAAACTGGAGCTGCAGTCTCGCTTTGATCTCAGAGGTGCTTGCAAGCTAAATAAAAATAAAATATTACCTTGGGGACAGTCTGTGCCGTTAATTAACTGGCTAAATTCTGCCTCCACTGTTCTCCAGTGGATTTCCAGCGGCTTTGGCACTCGGCGTCACAACTGGAAGTTGCCAAATGCAACTGGGCACCTTCCAGCAGCAAAACAACCTCCAGAGGGGTGGGGAGGGTGACATCGATGTGTTTGGGGAGATGGTGGCCGAAAAGGGCAGAAACTCGTGGTGGGCAGAGGAGGGATGGGGCTCCCCTCCCCGCACCCCTGCGGTGACCTCCCCGGCCTGCAGCGAGCTGGGGCTCCTGCCAAGAAAACAGCTTTCGTGTTTCCTTAAATATTCTGCTGCTGATCAGAGATCAGCGGGGTGCGATTTGGCCTCTTGTGATTCATCCTTTTTTTTTTTTTTCCCCTGAAACCTCAGAAATGTGGAGCGATCAGAGGTGGGGATGGCTGGGAGTTGGTTATGGGAACGTGCAATTAGTTGTTTTAGCGTCTGTTTCGATACCACGGCAAACGGATTGAGGAAATTTGCCTTTAATGTGATTAGATGTTTGTCTGCATTATTGCCTGTCCCACAAGGGCTGTCCTGCTGGCCCAGCACCTGCATTGGTGTTTTATGCCCGAGATGGAAAAATGGGGAGCAGCATCAGACACATGCAAACCCTTCTAGTCATCCCTGAGCTTTGTAAATAAGCGATAGCTTCTCAGTATGCTTTTATTTCTCTCTTCTTGGGTGCATTGACTGCAGTAACGTGTTTTTCTGCGACGTGAGGCATTAAAACTACAACTTCATCCTCTGTGTCCTTGAGAAACTCAAAACATGGTGTTGGTTGTTGGCTTTATGGAAAAGTGCCCCTGGACCCGGCAGGCTTGTTCTCATCTTAAGGCATTGAAATTGCAAAATTATGATCCTGCTTTTGTTTAAATCATCCTGAAAGCTTCGCAGCTTCAGAGAAGTTGTCCTCAGTTAGTTGTTTTTAGAGTTGCATTGAATTGTGTTCTCCTGTTTCTTTTGAGGAGAAAAAGGGTATTTTCTTTCTTTTCCAGGCTTAAGCATAACCTAAGGCGAGAAGAATGGTCTTTGGGGAGCTTGTTCCTCCATTGGCATTCCAGTAGCAGGATTCCCAGCACATTTCAGGAGAAAAGTTGACTAAAGTCAATGTTGTTTTAAACACCAGAGATAAGATAAAATTTTATAGCGTCTGCAATGGATCTGCTGTAAAAATATTTGTGACATTGTTTTACTTGGTATTGGATATCAGTGATCAACAGCTGGTTTCCAAATACTGAATTTGGTGTATAGTAGGCGCTAGCTTTTTTTACAAGCTGTTAGTAACCAGCTGCTCCGTAGGGCCGCCATTGATCTGGGTATTTCAGACCCTTTTCAGTCCTTCCATAGGTGGGCATTGAGGCTGTTACTTGGGTGGGCAGACACCAATAGCCATGTCAGGTCACCATTCTCCCTCCTGCCCTCGCACATGTCTGCAGCCCGTTTTTCTTAGCTTTATCAGCTTGCATATTTTCAGATTAAAACTTGCTTTTTGCTCCCAGTTCTGGAAGCTGTAGGTCCTCCTGTCACTTGTGGTTGGTGTTCAGAAGAAGATGCCGGATCCCAGGCCTGGTTCATGCAGGAGTGCAGGACACAGGGTCTCTCAAAAAGCTTTTCTCAAAGAGCTACCTGACCTGAGAAATCAGGGCGTATGGTGCTGATGATCTGATCTACTTGCCCATTTCTTAACTGAGAGCAAGCCGGCTTTGATTTATTTGGCCAGAAGTTGAGGTGTATCCCCCAGTCTGCCTGCAGCCTGCCCAACCTGCCAGCAAGTTCAAAACCATCAAGGGCTGAACAAAATATTACAGACTCTGCTGTCTTTGGGAAGTGTCCAGCACTGAATCTGTGTGCGGGAGCCAGGCTCCATCTCAATGTTTCTCTTTTTCTCTAGGTCTAGAAGAGAAAACTGTTCTTTCCAAAAAAGAAAAAATGAAGCTGAGGAAAGAAAGGTGGTTGCAGAGTAAGTACTCCTGCGAAACACGGCGGTACCGTGGGCGTCACAGAGCGTGGGGTCTCTGTACGTGGGTGGGAGTGTTGGGCAGTGCCAGAGGAGGCTGAATTCTTCTTAGAAACCGTCCCATCTGCTCCCCAGCACATGGGCTAAAAGTCCCAGGAATTGTTTCTCAGTGTTTAGCACAGAGGTTGAGTCATTGCCACAAACCTACCTCATGTAATGTAAGTGACTACATAAAACCTGTATTTATCCAGATGAGACACTGTGCCCATGTAGGCTTAGCGTGTCCCTCTGTCTTTTAAAGCTGTGGTACAGATATGATGAGCTGTATAGCTCTGGGGCTGGTCGGACAGCCTGGAGCCGAGCCCTGCGCAGCCACCAGCTCATCCCAAGGCTCCGTGGTGAAAGCAGCGGGCGCTCCTGCCCTTCCTTCCGTACGGGAGGGCTCTGGATGCTGCTGGTTGTGTTACTGCTCTTTCCCACGTGCCACAGGTCAGTGAACCCACTTACCAGACAGTCTGGCCTTTCTGGAGGCTGTGAAATATGAGCTAAACAAAACCAGCCCGTGGCAGAAATGCTTCTGTTTCCTGTGGGAAGTGTCTGTGTTTTTGCATTGAATATCTCAGCACAGTAAGAGAGGATTCTTCTTGCCACCTGGAGCTGTTCTTGGGACAGGCTTTTCCCTTAGCACCTTCCTGCCCAACAGAGTTGCTGGCAGACGGTATTTGGGGCTGAGGGATGTGGCTTTCTGCCGCACCATATGCTCTCTGCTCCTGAGCTCAAGTCCATCAACCTGTGATTTCACCAGTCGCAGTGAAGGTGTCTCTGGCTCCTCGCACATAAAAAGCTGATAATTTAACACTGCGAGTGTGAAGGAAACCTCTTCTCTATCACCAACAAACAAGTTCCAAGTGCCTTTGTCATCTGCAAACCCTTTGAAGGAGGGGACTGCAGAAACACAGCTGAGCTTGCCTTCCCCTCATCCCAGGGCTGGTACCAGATGCTGTGGAGGAAGGTATGTCCTCAGCAGCGTTTTGTGACAGAATCCACAGCAAAAGATAGTACATGGGACTCATATCTTCTGCAAGAAACAAAGGGCATGTTGCTGCAGTTAGCTGAGAGCACTGCTCCCAAACTCACTTTGGAAAAGCCCAGGAGCGGGATCCCTACACCCTCTTAATCCTGCCATCCTACAGATATATAGATATATATATAGAGATATATATATATGCGCCTTTGTAGTATCAGCCTTTCTTGAGACCACATATGTTATTTTGGTCCTGCCATAGCCTCTTTCATCCTCTCCTGGCTCTGAAATTACTAAACTGAGGAAATACAAATGCAGAGGTTTTGCTTTGAAGAGAACACCAAGATAGAAAACTTTGGGCCAAATTATCTCTTTCTTAGAAGATACTAGGTATTAGAGGTGCTTTACAGATACAGAAGTGCCTAAATTGCTGGCTCTCTTGACTCCCCCACTAAACTTGTGGCCAGCTGGCAAATACCAGCATTCCTTGGCAAGTGCTTTGCTAAGGGTCGCGAGTACCCAGGGGTTTCTATAGGAAAAGTCAGCAAGTGTTAGTACCAGGTATGCAGCTTGTTATTGAGAAAAATGAAAGAGCTGGAAAGAGCCTATATAAACATCAGTAAAGGAACTGATATTATTATTAGCTGATGGAGTGAAATGGAGCGGTATTTCCAGAGATGGACATTTTTAAATGAAACTTGGCATTCTGGCATTGTGACTTTAAAAGAGCTCTAGTCAACTGAAACACGTTGATTTTTATCTGATGGCAAATCTTTGTGGGTTCTGCAGTCTTTGCCTGCTCCCCTGAGCCCCAAAAGAGAACCCAACTTGGATGGCTGAGGTTGTTACCATTGCATCTCTGTTTTCCTAAATCTTCCCAAGAGTTTGTTGTTTTTCTTGTCCCAGGGCTGCTTTTATGACATTGGATGCCAAGACCCTGGGAACTAAAGTTCAGCCCAGTAGTGCAAATGCAAAACTTGGAGATTTCTACCATTCCAATAAATCATCTCAGGAGAGACTAGAGAGGGGAAAAAAACTATGCAATGCTTCAGACATTAGAAGTATGCGCAGTTAAAAATACATATATTGCATGGCTCCTCAGATGAACAAGACTTCATAGGAAAAGAATTTGGGATGTTTGGGCAGAATCAGGTGTCTGAAAATTTTGAGTACATACTGTTTACGAAAGCACTGAAGTAGTCAGCTTCATAAAGCCAGACCAAAAAAAGAAGTGATGTAGAACAGAAAGCTGTGTTCTTGGCAGGGATTGCTGTGAGGAGAAGCGTTTACAATCCAGATTTGTCACAAACATCCATGTACAGCAAAATTGCAGTTCATCAGAAACCGTTGGTCTTGGACACAGCTGAGTTGGGGAGTGACCAAGACACAGATATTAAAGGAGCCAGCAGCTGGCTGGTGAATTTGTGTTCTGCTTTCTTGAATGTGGGAGGCAGGATTAGACCCAGAATTGCAGGTGGTGTCGTGCCTGTGGTCTGGAAATGGGACTGGCTGCTTCTGTATTACCACCAAAAATACTGGTGCTGATGTAGTCCTGCTGCTGTGGCTGAGCTGCACTGGGAGCCACTGGCCTCCTGGTCTCCCTGTCTCGGCGCCGCGGCTGCTGGCACTGCGCTCCGGCGTGGCCAGACCAGGAGCTCCTGACTCAGCGCTGGGGCTCGTCCTGGTGATACGCTCGTTGTCCAAGGCAATATGCAGAAGCTGCTCCTCCCCTGCAGATTTCCAGGTTTGGTGATCACCTGGCAGAAGGAAAGGGAGCTCATGGATCCCACTGAGCTCCAGCTCTCTCTGGTGGCATCATCAAGGGACTTCTGGGGCAGGTTGGGGCATCTTGGAGCTCAGCTGGAGGCTGGTAGCAGTGCTGGGCTTTTGTGGGCTGTCCTGGAGGAGAACATGTTCTGCTGGGGCTCACCCTGGAGGCTGCTGGCTCTGTAAGGCTTGGGCAGCTGTGGGACCTATTTCTGCCTCAAGGACTGAGGCAGAAGCCTGCAGCTTTCATACCCATCTCCCATGGCCAGGAAGGGAGGCTGCTGTAACATTTGCAGAGCCTTCTGTGCCCACAGCCTTGCTCAGAGCTGCTGCAGGGAGGCTGGTAAATGTGGTCTCAAGGAACAGCCCGCTGCTGCTGTGTCTGCCACTTGGTGCAGGGCTGTACAAAGGGCCTGGTTTATCCAGACTCTGACTGCTTGAGCTCCACCATGAGTCATGAAGGTGAGACCTTGACTTGCTGCAAACTAAGTAAAGAACTGAAATTAAGTCCATCTTTTTTGCCTGTGCTTGAAGACCATTGTTTTGTCTCATCAGCAAAGCAGAGATGGGGCTGTGACTGTTTAATGCCACATATAGAGCTGACTGTATTTGGTTTGTCCCTTGCCCTCATGTTTCTCTCTCCTGATTCCATGCAAGGTCAGCATGGTTTTTTCCACTCCAGGACTCCTGTGACATGTTTCTGTGAGCAATGAACAGCCTCACACAGTGTGGTGCAAAGGATGGAAACAGTTCAGGCAAAATCAGTCTGGGGATTTCACTTCCCATTGCAAGTTTCAGTAGCGATGTATATAGTTATAAGCAAACACAGCAAGAGAGGGAATACCCAGCTGCATTATTTTCAGTCCTTCATTGGTTTAAATCACTTCTAGCCTGTTGTTCCTGTAGATAGTGAAGCAGCCTATGAATTTCGTAGCTCAAGGGATACCTTGCAAATGCTTCCCCTTCCTCCAGTGATGTCTTGTTTCTGATTCAGAAATAGAAAGTGTGAAGCTGGCCAAGCAGAAGCAAAAAGCTGAAGCCAAGCGGAAAGCAACACCTGTGGTGGGAGACATGCAGCCGTTGATGGAAGCCCTACCTGAGCTCTGTGACCTGACCACAGGCAGCAGGGGCAGGAAGACACCCAAGAGGTACGTGCCATTTAGGGATGGGCTGTGTATTTCCCTTCTTCCTGCAGGGTGACGTGCCCTTCAGCTCAGCTTGTAGCTACAGGCAGCACAGGCTTGGTGCCAATGGTCAGGAGAACAGGGCCTTGTTCCTTTCTGTGCTTCACTTGCCACAAGAAAAAAGCTCAGATGCGTCTTCTGAATCCACAGCTAAGAGGGGAGCTGTATTGCTCAGGTGAGGGTTGGCATGAGGCAGGCTGGGAGCAACCAGATGTCTTGGGAGTTGCAGGAGTGACACACAAGCGTCCGGCACGTGATGCTGCTGACCTCACATGAGAATCGGGACCTGAGGTGTGTTTTTTATGGTGAAACTTGTCTTCAGCATCACTGTCAGCAGATGGATTTAGACTCAGTAACATAAATCCATTTTGTTCTAGCAGGTTATACCTGCAGCTTTCAAAGGGGGCAAATTCTTGAATTGCAAGTGACAAAGATTGGGATGATGGCTTGCCCAAATTTACACAGCTCTGGTGTAACAGGAGTGGATTTGGATAGCCAGGGTCCAGAGCACAGTGCTGCCTGCGAGGATTTTTGTCTCCCTTCCTGCATGAGCCTCTGGCCACATTGCAGCCTGCTGTTCTATCCTTGCAGACCTCCAGCCATTCTCCTGGGGCAGTTCAAGCCCTTTGAGCAGAGCTTTACGCTCTGGCCACACTCTTTGTTCGCCCTGTTGGCTTGTAATGTGACTTTAGACAAGAGCAGAAAGATGGTGTTTTCATTCCCTTTATTGTACTGGAAGAGAAGGGCTATTTCTGATCCTCTGACACCCACGTCTCAACCCTCCCAGCCAGCCGTGGGTTCTGGTTGCCCTTATGTTTTCTCCTTTTTAATGTAGTGCTCTGCCTGACCATCCAGTGTTGCAGCTGCTTTTGCATCCCCCTGTGCAGAATAAAAGTGCTCTGCATGCTGCACAAACGCTTGTCCCTCCTTTCCAGTTGCTCAGAAGGTGTTGGAACTGGAACCTTGTTTTGACCATAATAAGAAAGCATTTAGATTAGAGAATGGCCAAGAAGGCGGCTGTCTGGCAAAGCACCCTCTTCTTTAGCTGCAGATCAAGTATGGAGATACCGTGAACCCTCTTGTGATTTGCTGGGTGCCCCAGAAGGAAACTCTGACCCAGATGGGAAAGTACATGTAGGGGAAGGAGGACAGTTATGGCGCTTCCTTTGGTATTGCTCTCCTGGGTGGATGTATAGTCTAAAATACATGCTGTCGCTGCTATCCTGGACCAGCTCAAAAGATAGAGTAGAGCTGGAAAAGGCCCAGAGACGGCTGACAAGGATGATGGTGATGGGTCTGGTACAGCTTCTGTGCAAGGAGTGACTAAGTGACTGGGCTGTCCTCAGCCTGGACGTGAGATACACGCAAAGAGGCTTGGGAATGTAATAGTCTATAAGATCAAGCGGTTGTGCGTGGGAACAGCAGGATGTGCAGTTCCAGCTAAAGGGCCTTGGACAGATTATACAGAAGTATGTTTTTTATGAGTGTAAGAAGTGATAGCCCAGGCCAATGAGAACGGTATCTCGGGTTGGAAAACCACCCCCATATGTATGATGTGTGAACGTTCTTGTGCCTGGTCTGTGAATGAGTGGGAATGTAACTGAAACAAACATAACATCAGTGTGGTGTGTTTTTAATAACAATTATTGGAAAAACATCTTATGTAACATCTTAGTCCAGGCCCGTATCTGTAAATCCTGTAAACTGTCAATGGCTAATAAAGGCCTCAGCCTGGCTCAGCGCTCTGCTCTGCTTGGCTCAGCACTCCTTCCTGAACAAGATCTCTGTCTGTGCCTGCATCCCGGTCTGCGTCCCGGTGTGTGTCAGTTCTAATCGCCGCAGTTGTGGTTAGGAAGTACTTTGTCGTCTTTTCCAGTATGAGAAATAAAAGGCGTCAAACACAGCTAGAGAGTAGATGGTTCAGTGCAAGCAGGAGGCTCAGTGCTCTGCACAGCTCCTCGCTGCAGGGAAACCTGTGGGTTCAGGTGAGACCTGACAAATCCAGTGAGGACAGCTCCATGGAAGTTTACTGCACGTATACAAACTGCAGCTGGCACAAGGTCTCTGAGCTGCAAATACCGGAGAGGATGTAGCTGTACACTTGCCTTGGTCTTACCCCTCTCTGGCTGTCTGCTGCAGGCTGCTTCACAGCACAACACTGGGCAAAAGGGTCCTTCCAGCTGCTGGAATTGCTCTTCTCTTCTGTGGCACACTTCATGGTGGAGGATGTGTGGTACCCCTTGGTACGGGGATGGAGGAGATACCGTGCTCTTCTTCCCCTTGCTGGCTTTTGGCTGCCTGGACAGCACGAGGATGTATGTGCATAAGTGTTTGAAATAATCAGAGGAGGCTTTTATAGGATTTGAATCATTACCTAAATGAAGGGTAATACTCTGGTGATTTGTCAGCCTTATTAATAAAAGATTAGATTCTCCAGGAATTTGATCTCCTGCTGGGGAAGAGAGCATTACAGTGAGGTTTTTATTCTGTTTTATAATGAATGAAGGCAATGAAGTGTAATGAAACGGGGCTACTAACACAGTCCAAGTGAGCAGGCAGTGTGCTGGCGGTTTGGTGGGGGAGATTCAGGCAGCAGCCTTTCAGAACTGCTGGACTAGTGGGGCAGAGTTTTTGAGTGGAACTGAAAAGCCTTCAGAAGCACCCAGCCCTGTAGCTGTTTGTGTGTTCTTGCCGTTCCTCCTGAGCTTTCAGGACCGTCTAACAATGTGGGTGGTGCCAGGGTGGCCTCGAGAGGGGCTGAAGGGTACAGGAGCAGCGTGCAGGCGTTGATCTGCCCAGCTGCCCTTTCCTGCACAAGCTCGGTGCTGCAAAGGCTGGCTGACATAAACCCATGTTATTTGGGTTTGTCTTGGCTGGCAGGGAGCTTTGATACTGGGGAACACTGTGCTGGGCTGAGGGTAAATTGGATGTGATTGGGACAGTGGTGAGAGCAGCCCTCAGCAGCTTGGGTCTACCAGGATCCCCCTTGAGGAAAAGTAAAATGGGCCAGGATGGGGAGAGATGGGGAAAAGGAGCAGGAGCTGATGGAGTAGAGAGGGATGGTGAAATGAGTGGGGTGAAGAAATATGGACCAAGGGAGGAGGAGGAAAGGAAGAATAGGAAAAAATGCAGAATAAAAGGATGGAGGGTAACTGGTCAGAGAGGGAAAAAGCAAGAGGAGGTCACTGTAACTGCCAACATTATACCAGCTCCTGCTGTTTTAAAAAGAAGGCGAGGGACTGTCGTGTTTCCTAACCTTGAGAAAGCTCAAGGGCTCTGGGGCAGACCAGGTGGGGGAGGCCCTGGCCCCCAGCACCCACCAGTAAGGGAAGATTCCTCCTTGAGCCTTGCCCCAACTGGGAGGCAGACCCTCTCCCCCACTTGCTTTTCCTGTTTTGTTTCTCTGTATCTGTGTAGTCCTGAAGAATGGAAGTTTCGTCTCCTTTCCCTAATGTCCAGTTCTACCAGCAGCTCCCCTTGTGCACTTCAAGTCCCAAAAGCAGTCGCTGCCCTTCCTGCGTGTCCCTTGCTTGGGTCCAGCACTTGGTTTTGTGGTAAATCTCTGCTGCTGCTTGGCGTGGGGCACCACATGCTTCCAGCACATGCAGGATGGGATTACACCTCTGCTCTCCTTGGACTTTGCCCAGGAATAAGAAATGGGTGCAGAGAGTGCAGGTCTGCGCTTGCTGCTGTGCCTCGGCTGCACGTTGTGCACCATCCTGCGGTCCCACAGGTTCCTCTTCATGCAGCTTCGTGGGTTCTAAAAACCTATGTTTGGTAGCAAAAGCTGAAGCTCTGTTGTTGTGCTTTGTCTTTAGCTGATTTGTTTGCAGCTGACTTAACCTGGCAAGCCTTTGGCAAGGATATGTGTTCACAGGGAAAAAGGAATATTGCCCTTCTTTATCTTAAAATATAAAAGACACCTTATATGCCAGTGCTCCCACCAGAGGACTCAAAGCAGGGCTGGCGGGTTCCCTCTTCTTGCTGAGTAACCATGACACTGTCTATAACTCATGTCTCTGTAAATGATGTCTGGCAACGCTGGAGTTCAACAGCATTAGCAGGGAACATGAGACATGCAGAGGTAAAGGGTACCTGGTGGTGAGGGGAAGTTCGATGGGATCTTTGAGCAACGGTATCGGTTTGACCTGGACGTTAGTGATAAGCAGAAAGTGATCTGGGAACGGATGGCTTATGACCAGTTCTAGAATTAAGTGATCGGGTTTTTATTTAGTGCATTTATTTAGCCCATTTAGTCCTGACTCCTGAGCTGTTGTCTGTATGTGGTGGAATTACATTACTGTCTGGCTGTGGAAATAATTGCCTTTCAGGACAATTTCCATGCAGGACAGTTACCTGCACTTTCTGGGAAGGCAGATGCAGAATCTCTGGACTCTTTCCATCTCCACAGCAATTGCTAAGCTACTGCTCCTCTGTAACACTCACTTATTTTGTTTCTTCTCTCCAAAGCCATGTAAAAGCAAAGGCAGATCCAGCAGACTTCTGTCTGATGAAACAAGCTCAGAAACACCGGCTCTTGTAAGTACTCAGTTCTCAGAGTGTCCAGTCGCTGCTGGGCGTTACAAACTGGTTGAGGTTGCAAGGGACATCTGGAAGTCAGCTGGCCCAACACACGTGCTCACATAGGACCACCTAGAGCTGGTTGCCCAGGACCATGTGCCTTTTGAGTATCTCCAAGGATGGACATCACGCAACCTCTCTAGGCAACCAGTTCCTGTGTTTCAGTCTTGCACACCTGAAGCCCCTAGAAGAGGTGGCAGCTTTGATTTTCCTCTTTACATAGTGCAAGATGTTTGTGGGTGTCCCTCAGTCTCTGTCCCTGCCAGATTTGGTCAATTCTAAATCGATTGAGGCTGCTTCTGTCTCATATAACGTCTAAGTGAAGAGAGCACAGGGAACTGCACTTGCTACTTTAAGAGTTCCCTTTTCCTGTCTCATTGAAAAGAAAGTGGTGGCTTGGGCCTCCTGTGTGTGATCTGTGGGGTTTCAGGACAAACCCACGGCAACTGTCATCTTGTTCCTCCTGGGCACAGTTGTCATTTCTGGCTGTACCAAGTGACTGTGTCTGTCCCGTGTCCCTCTGTGCAGCATGGACAATGTGGCTATCAACCAGGTGGTGTGTCCCTTGGCTCAGCTTGCTGAGTTGGAGCTGCAGCATCCAGCTGTGGCTGAGTCTCTTGTGAGAACAGGCCCACGTAGCTCTAGCAGATACCCTTCAGGAAAGCCTCCTGTGGTTGTGTAGGTGAGGAGCTCCTGGAGCTCTGCATAGCATCAGGAGCTACACCAGCTCTGTTGGAACCCACCTGGGATGCTGACTTATGTGCTGTGCATCCCTTACAAGCACAGATGTCTGTTGGCATCTGCCAAGCCTTTTCTTGTAAAACGAAGCACTAAATGCTTTTGAATAATTCCTGGACTTGGTTAAGGGTCTGAAAGCTCCATATTCCTCTGTATAATCTGTTGGATATTTTATGCTGCCACCAGGCATCAAGAACTTCGTTTCCCCTCAGCAGAGCTCTGCTAGGGCTCGGCACTGTGATCTGGCAGTGTTTGCTCTCTGTGATCCCCGCTTCCAGGATTTCTGTCTGTTCTGAGCCATTCAGCTTCCAACTGAGGCTGAGGAGAACAGTCAGTCCAGATCCCAGCACTGCTCTCCAGCACACTCTGAATACCCTCCTCTGTCTGAAACTGGCCATTGTCCGTGCTGAAATGTCTTTCTGGCTCAGTTCTGGCTTTCTGGATGAGTCCCTCCTTGGCCGATTGCAGAAACCCAAGGGTCATGTCTTGGAGTGTCACCAGTGAGTGTCTGGTGGTGCTGGCACTCAGGGCTGAGGAACACGGCTTGAGGAGGGACTTGTATACAGATTTAAATCCAAATAGGCAACTCCACCACAATCTTCTGTATCAGCAAGCCGATGATCCCCTGTGTGCCCAAAACTGGACAGATGCACTGGCACGTATCCTACCGTAGTGGTATGGGAATTCTGTGCTTCTTGGGAGGGAAGCACTCTGGGGGAAGGTCTTTGAGGTTTATTTCCCAGGACATTATTTAGTCCTGGAGGTTCCCTAAGCCTCACCCCATTGTCCCAACTGCCACAACCCAAGCTTCAGGTTTGGCTTCTCTCTCTGTTTGTCTGTCAGGGGCAGGGCTGGCATTGAAGGGAAGGGCCATGCTAGGGAGGGAGCTCGCTGGCAAGCTGAGGAGCACTCTGCTGATCCACAGCAGCTCCTGAGAACGGGGACGTGTTTGTCTGTCTGGGCTGTGGGGAGCCTGGCTGGCTGAGGGACATGAGGAGGCTGCAATGGATGTGACGTTGTGAAAACTCACTTTTTTTTTTTTTTTTTTCCACACTCCTTCCTCTTGCTCTGTTCTTCTTCCCCTGCTTGTTTGCTTTTATTTAAGACAAGACCATTTCCACAGCAACCGGCTGTGACCAAGCATGAAAAGGTAATTCTGTCATGCTCCTCCCATGGTGTTTAACTCATGTTGCACATAAGATTACCAAGCCATTGAGCAATAAAGAGTAGGTGAGCTCTTGAAAGCAGAATCTGCTTTTGTGCTAGCGCACTCTGAAGTAGTTTTCATTCTTAGTGATTTACCAGATACCCATAGTCTCTTGTTTCTGATTTACTAGGGAAAATGTCTAAAAAAACAATTCCAAGTGATGCTGGACACTAACGTGATTGTTTGTGTCTCTGTGGCATGAGATCAAGTCTCTGGCTCCCATGAAGCTGGCAGCAATTTGAGCTTTGCCCTTGGGTAAATCAAGTTTATTTCTTGCACTCTTTCTTTCTGACGTTTGCACCCAGGATCATTCTGTCTGTACAGAAACCCGCTGCTTTGTGAGTTCTGTTCTTATCTGCTCGGTTCCTTTTGCATGAGGCACTTAGCGTTTGTGTGTTGTTTTTCTTTCCTCAGAGAGGAGGAAGTGGCTCGGTTTCACACGGTCATCGCCAATCCCAGGTACAGAGCCAACCCCCTCACGGCCATCAGTGAGCATCTTTCCAAGAGGCTGAGGCAGGAGGAGGAAGGTAAACCCCTCTAGGGTGTCCGCGGGGACCAGACGCGCAGGCTGGGGCTGGCGCGAGGGCTCCGTGCTGCAAAGGAGCACATCACCGACATGACCTCTCGGCCGCTTCAGTCCTTGGAAGCAGTTCAGCGGATTATTAAATCAAACAGTCCTGGTTTCTGTCTGCAGGAATAAGGCAGTTCTCTCCTGACAGTGGCGGCTGCTCCTTGGCAAGCAGCCTGCAGAGAGCAGGGTGTTCCGCGAGATCTTTGTGCAGGCATTAACCTCCCTGCAAAGTCTCTTGACGCTTTTTCTTGTGAGCAGGCACAATTTCTTACATTGTGCCAGTGGCAATGTATCTGTTTTCTGCTGTTTCCCTCCCCTTTCTGACAACTCTGAAAAGAGATTCCCTATTGCTTTGTTGGGATGGTTCGAGACCACGAGCCCTGGAGCCCAGCGGGCTGTTGTAGATCTGTGTAAGGACCGATGCTGCTGTTCAGAGACACTGTTTTATGTGGGAAATTTAGCTTTGGAAATAAACACACTTTCGCACAGTACTGAGATTGTCTGGCTCTTGTTTTGGTAAATACTAATTGAAATACGAGCTTATTCCTATCACTGGAAAAATTACTTAAAAGAATGAATTTTTTCCATGTGTACAGTGATCCATGTGAAACAGAAGCCATGTGAAATCATTGCAGATCACGTCTAACACATAGACTGCCTTCCTCCTACCCAGGAAGAATGTGCTTTCCATGGGTGATGCTGATCCCTTTTGGCCTGTGTTGTGTTCACTGCTTGTCCTGCCCTATAGGAAGCGTCCCAAAACGTGTCCTGCCTGCAGGCTCTGAACTTCAGCCGGTCATTTACGCGTTTGGGTTTGGGAAGTGCTGCAGCAAGGGCAGGCCTTCTACCAAACACCAATTTTCACAAAACTCCGGTGAATTTTCATGGGGACACCAGAAGGCAGGGCCATTCCCTGTTTGCGATGATCCCAGTTTGACACCCTAAAATCTCAATGTCATCTTTTGAACCATACAGAAAGTTTTCTGATGCTTCTTAGTCTTGGCAAAGCAGCCTGCCTATGTTAGGTCAGCTCTGAGGAGCATCTGGAACCTTTAAGAAAGAAATTCACTCTGGTGCCTTGACAGAACGTGGAAGCTGCAGGTGAGTTACCCACGTTAGTGCCTAAAACCAACCACAATGGGAGTGGCAGGTGCCTTGATCATCCCTGTCTCTTCTGTCACTGATAATGCTGCTTTTTTCCCTCCCTCTCGGCTGGCCCTGTGGAACAAAGGCAGTTTTTCTAATGCCTGCCTCTTCGCCCTGGCGGGGCAGGTGCTGTTGCCGATGCTGCTGGTTGTTAGAGGAATGTCACTGTGCCACCGCTCCTCCCCCAAGGCCTGGCAAGAGAGTCCTGCTGGCAGAGGCCACAGAGAGATGCTGGCCGTGCTGCTCTGGGGCTGGCAGGGCTCTTCTCTCCCCCGCAGCGGGTGGATGCTCTGTGCTCTTAGTCAGCATGCTGCAATGCCCTGCGGGACCCAGGCTCTGGAAAGCAGAGGGCTGTGGTGAGGTCAAACAGCTCGAAATATCTCCCCACCTCCTGTCTGGTTCCTGCCGGCTCTCTTAACCAGTATTTGATTGTGTTTCTTTTAGGCTGTGTTGGATTTTGAGCTCCAAATGCCAGTTCCAGCTGCAGCCCTGCTCATGTTATCCAGGCTGGGCACTGCACTGGAGAACAAGGCGTCGGACATGGAGTCTATGCACTAACAGCACCTCATGCCCATGGCCTGCAGCTGCTCTTGCTGCTCATGGCTCCCAGCAGCCCAAGATGTGAATAAGACTTGGACCAAGCTGTGGTTTTTAGGGTGATTTTCTCTGCAAGCATACTGTTTACCTCTTTACTCCGTCGCGTAGCTAGCTGCCTCCTGAGAAAGGCACCATCGTAGTGCTTAAACAAAGGGAAAGCAAGAGATGAAGAAGGTGAAGACATCCAAGGACAAAGGAGGATGAAGGTTGCTCCTGTTGTTAGTGAGCAGGGCACTCAGGGAAGGAGAAGTGTATCTGGAGGGCGGGGGGGACAGACGGCAGCTTGCATGGCATGTCGGATGACTTCTGTTGCTTGTCTTCTGTATTTTGCAGGAGCTTTGCAGCTTTCTATTTGGCTTGTGGTTTTTAAATAATCCATGACACACGAGGAGGGCCCTTGTACGGCTGGGTCATGCAGCAGGCGCGCTGTGCCCTCGTGCTTCCCTTTGCAGCAGCGGTGATTGCAGAATCACGGAATGTCAGGGGTTGGAAGGGACCTCGGAAGATCATCCAGTTCAATCCCCCAGCTGGAGCAGGAACACCCAGATGAGGTTACATTGGTGATGCGTCACTCTGCACCATCACCAACGGGTGCAACTGCTGGAGAAAAGCTACAGGCAGGTTTATAAAATGCCATCCTGGGTTGTGCACTATGGGTGGGATCACATCCCTCCCCTCAGAGATGTGTGTGGTGTATCATGGCTGTGTTCTGCAGAGATCCAGCCCAACTGGTGATTTCATCCAACCACCAGTTTCCTGGGCACCATCTATTTTTCACAGAGCGAGATGATCCTTTAAAGCCTCTGGAAAGTTACTTGGATTGTCCCACGCATCTTTGTTCCAGACGTGTTTCTGCTCAGTCACTTCTCCCCAGGCTGAAAACAAACCTGAAAGGCTCTCAACTCCTGCCTTCCCAAACTACTTGGTTTTCTTTTCATAGATGGTTCCAAATGGCTTCAGGTTGGATCAATGCTTGGATGGCCTGAATTGCAGGGTCAGGGAAGATCCGCAGCTGGCAGAAGAGCTAGTGATAGGCACTAAGGTAGATATTGGTGTGGGTCTTGTGCCCCAGAGACCACCGTTTTCCATCTCTAAAAGAGCAAAGCCTGACAGGACTGCATCATTTTCTCATCCTGTGCAATTTTTTCTAAGGGAGCCTGCAGTTCGCGGCTGGAATGGAAAAGGGATTTCTGTGTGCAAAATCAGTTCTGAGCACTTTGGAGCCCCAAAAAGCATCACCAGGGTGAAGGGCTCTGGGGTGTGTGTGGCTCTTTCAGGGTGGCATCAAGACAGGGACTGTCCAGTGTCTCGGCCTGCGTCTGGACTTCCCAGCGCCTTTATGTTATCAGCTGTAGTGGTTGTGACCAGGGTGGGTCACGGGAGATGTGGACACCAACAGTGCAGTCAGCCAGCACTTCTCCCCTGCCCAGCCTGGTTGCTGGGTCAGAGCATCATTTCAGTTGGAAGAGACCCTCAGGATAATTGAGTGGAACCATAGCCTAATCCAACTCTAGCGCTAACCCATGTCCCTACGAACCTCGTCTAAATGCCTTTTAAACCCCTCCAGTGATGGTGACTCCAGCGCTTCCATGGGCAGCCTGTTGCAATGCCTGACAACCCTTTCTGTGAAGAATTTTTTCCTAATATCCAATCTAAGCCTCCCCTGGCGCAACTTGAGGCCATTTCCTCTTGTCCTATCACTTGCTACTTGGGAGAAGAGACCAACTTCCTCCATGCTCCAAGCTCCTTTCAGGCAGCTGTAGACAGCGATAAGGTCTCCCCCTCAGCCTCCTGTTCTCCGGGATAAACAGCCCCAGCTCCCATCCTTTCCTTTGAAACCACAGAGAACTAACAGAGCTGAAGCCTCATCACCCGGGTGGGTGACACCACCATGGCTGTACCCACACAGCTCCGTGCACGGCATCACCCTGAGCACATTCACCCTTTTTCTTTACCTCGGATGGGCTGACGCCGTCACTTGGCTGTGCGTCTAGCTCTGAGCCCGCTGTTTGAAAATGTTGTTCTCCTGGGTGTTTAGCAGCAGTGAAACATGTGCCTGTTTGAAACTCCGGTTTGTAGCCGGCTGCTGCAGGCGTCTCCTGCCCCCGCCATCCTAACAGTTGAGCAAAGGACTTAAAATCTGCCAGGAAACAGGCGTCTGAGACACAGAGTCGCCTTCGCAGTTGGCATGTTTTCAGGATGATAAAAGCTTTCATGCCAATTTTTTTGTCTTTTTTTTTTTAGATAGCAGGGTGGGAAAAAATAGCTTCCAAGCTGTACGGAGTGGTTGTGCTGGAGGGGAGGGTGGGGGCCCGACCCGGCGGCTCTAGACTTAGCAAAGAATGAGTAAGCAGCGAATGCTCTGCAAACTCAGGACTGGAAAAATCTGGGGCTGCTTTTCGCAGCTGTTTTCTTTTTTGTTGGTGATTTTGCTCTTGAAGGCTGTTCACGGAGCCGTGTCTGAAAGCAGAAGCCTGGGTATCCTGTCCATCTGGTGCTACGAGTGGATATTTTCTGCTACGCACAAAGCACCCAAAGTGGTGGGTGGAAGGGGATTCTCCTTCACCAGAAGCTCATGGGTAGTGCCTTTGGTTGGCAGGTTGCAAAGGGCTATTTTTTTATAGCAGCTCTTGCAGCTCCCATGGTAGCAGTGATGGCCCATGGTGCTTTTTTCTGCTGGAGCAGGGGTTGCATCAGGCCAGCGTGTCTCAGGAGAGCATGGTGAGCACAGTGACTCCTGGAAATGGAGAACCCGGGGCACAAGGAAGCCAGATTTTTCCTTTGAATAGCAAATAGCACTGAACTTCCTTCCTCCATCCCTCCCCTGCGTGCTCTGCCTGGGCAGCTGGCCAGAGAGGTGGTTGCGGTGCTTGGGGTGGGGACAACAGGATCCCTGCAGCCGTGGAGATGGTCCTGGGCAGTCCCACCGCAGGAGCACGGCCAGCCCAGCGCTCAGGGAGCAACAAAGGCTTCAACTGCAGCCTCTTACTTCATCCAGCCCAGAAGGGAAAGGGGCAGAACCAAATGTGGGTGGCAGAGCAGAGACGCGGTGTTTGTGACCTTCCGCCAGTCCTCCCTCTTGTGCACCCCAGCACGTGCAGTGAGCCCGTTCCCTGCATGGGTTATTTCTCCCTCTTCCCCAGCTGATCCTTGCATCTCTCACGCTTTATGAAGCTTCTTGCACACTTGTACCTGTTTTTTTTTGCCCTTTATCTACAGCACAGGTACATCTGAAACCAGCCCGAGGTGGGTTCCTGCAGATGTAGCAGGAGCAGGGAACCCGAGGAAATACAACGCCATGTGAAAGCTGAGCCGCGTGGTGGTTTCGGAAGCAGGTGAGATTGGCCCCAGCAGCTCCTCCTTTCACCACATGTTGCACAAGAGAGGGGCCAGGTGGATCACCTGATGGAGCCTTTGCTGCTGAGCACAAAAAGCCACGTGTCCCTGTCCTGAAGCACAGACTTCACCATCGCCTTTTTGCAGTAGCCATTGTCGGTTGCTTTCATTGCCCTTGGTGGCCATCCTGCCAGGACCTGTTGTCACCTCGCTGTGTCCTGGCCTTTTCCAGAGCACCCAGGGAGGTGCAGGACGAGTCAGACCCTCAGGGCTCCACCAGTGCCCTCCCGGGAGTGATGCCGTCCTGCTCTTCACATCCTGACCTTTAGCCAGTTACTAATCCCAGGAGGTCTCTACCTCTTATCCCACAGCAGCTCAGTTTCTTTAAGAGCTTTTGGGCATTCTTTAAGCGCCTAAGAGCATTGCCACATGCCATTTGGAAATCCACGCAAAGCCTGGTTAATTGGATCACCCTTATCTCCATACTTACTGTTTCCTTGCAAGGGAAAATGATGCCCTGCAATGCTAACTCTTGCCCGACGTGATAATTATCTGCTGATTCTGCTCTGAAGCGCGGCTTGCTTCAACACGAGGCGTTAAACCTGGCTTTGTGTTTTCATTTTGATGAGCAATCTAATCCTGTTCAGCCATTTGCTCTGCAAAAGGCAGCGTCGCCCCCCCCCGGGAGCTGCGATCGGGGTGGAAACAGCACCGAGCAGGGGTGGCACCTGTGGACCTGGACTCAGTGTGAAAAAGCATTGCCTCCATCCATGAAAAATAAAGAAAGTGTTGAAATAGGTTACAGTTACTAAGCACAGATGTAACAAAGTTAGACTTGTGGTTGAAAAAAAATGAATATTTGAGGGCGATAAGAAATACAGATGGGAGAAAAAATGCATTATATGCTAAAGGAAGTGTTTCCAAAACCATGCAAAAATAAATGATTGCCTTCAGTTCCCTGAGGCCGGTCCCTTCCTGGCGCCGGGGCCGCCGGAGCCACAGCATGCGGCTCTGTGGTTTCCCATCGCCGGGTGCAGGAGCTCCAGCAACACCAACCGGGACCAGCGTCAAGAGCGATGCCGCTGGTGGAGCTCTGTGGGCTGAACAGCAGGGTGAGGATTTTTGCGGTGCCTTTTTTTCCTTAACCAAGTCGATTGTTTCCTTATGAAGAAGCTGTTAAATAGTACGAACAGGACACAGCATGGCCAGGAGCGTCGTTGAGATTTAGAGCTTTTGCGTCCGAGTGCTCGGCAATCTTCCAGGTCACTCGGTTTCAAGCAGGATGCATGAAAATATAATCTAAGGGTTTCTCTCTGCTTTTAGATTGGTGTTTCATGCCAGACTGGGTGTGTTGGTGACCCTGTGTGAACTTGCTGTGGTTTGTGCGTGAACTGCTCCTGTTACCATACAAGTCCGCCTGGATCTGCTCGGTGTGGCTCGTCATCCCAGGAGCCGTGGTTGTCCCCGATGGTACCAGGGGACAGTTGCTGTGCTGCTCTGGGGCAGTGAGGGGGTGGCCGCAGCAGTGGGATGTGGACACTGTGCTCAGCATTCGTAGACCAAGGAGGATTTTTGTAGTTGAATCTAGTGCAGGTTCTCCTGGCTGCTGGGTGAGCCAGACAGGCAGGAAGATGCCAGTGTGGCCAGTGGCAACCACAGCAGCGTGGTGGGGTGTCTGGTGGCATTGGGGCTGTCATAGCGCATTTGCTTCTCGGTGTGATGAGCCAACAGGTCTGCCTGATGATCATGTGGGATGCAGTTTGCTGCGGAGGATGCCGACAGCATGAAACGTGGCGTGCGATACCTCATTTGCTTGACACTCCCGGCACAGTCGCCTTGGTTTCAGTGGCACAAGTCGGAGAGGAAGCCAAGACAAAGAAATGTCCCAAACAGGAAGCTGCTGGAAAGGGAACAAATGTCAGAACCCGGGCAGGCGAAGGTGGATGATGCCAGGATATCCTCCGGGAGAAGGAGGTGGAGGAAGAGATAATCGCCCTGGCGTACGCACCCCTTTGTCCCATGGTCAGCCAGCCTGGGAGGACAGACAGACAGACAGACGGCAGAAGGGGCCATGAGAACAGACTGTTCTCGCGGCTGAAGACTTGATTGGTATTTAAACGTCTGGTTTGTCCGGCTTTACCAGGCACCGCTTGAGGTATTGAGAGACAGTGACCAGCACGAGCGAGGGGGAAGGCAAGAAGGATTATTGCTGCTTCCTCGGGGGATGCTGCCGCTCCCTCTGCTCTCCACAGGCTCTGCCAGGACGAGGGGGCTGCTCAGGTCCCGCACTGGGTTGGGTTAGGGGACATTGATGCCTCCTGCAAGCCTGGCTGCTGCTTGGAGGGTTGATGAGTGCATGAGCAGCATCACAGACCAGAGACATGGCCGGCGGTTCCTTGCTGGGTGCAGCGTCGGTGCGCCCAGCCAAGGGGACCTGACCGTGTTTGCAGCTATTTTGGGTATATTTAATCTGAGTGAGTTTACAGCCATCCTGGATACGTTTAATCACTGCTCACCAATACAAAGTTTAATCTAAACACCTCCGACTTCGCTCTGTAAAACAACCCCCGCCTGTCTCATGCACCCATTTGCAGGGTTGGGAGCAGGGAGGTATTACTGTGGGAAGAGCACTTAACTCTTACAAAGCTGTCAATGTTCCTCCACCTCAGTGTAAAGGTGGAGCTCATACTCCCTGAGGGGTTCCCCAGCCCACAAAGCCTGTTGGTGGTCCTGGGCCCCCATAGAACCCGTGGGGTGCTCTGCGCTGCCCAGTCCCTCCCAGGCTGCTGCATCCAAGCGGGGGTGCCGCAGGCTGGATGCTGTTGCTGATGGTGGGCAGCCTAATGGAAGTGGCAAACCAGTTCAAGCAATGCTGCTTCCACATTTTTCCAACCTCTCACAGCCTGTGTCTTGGGATTTTTGAGCCAGAGATGTTGGTTTTGTACCTAATAACTCTTGCTGGATCTTGCTTCCAATTTTTTTCTCCTCCTAATACCCAACATTAATTTTACTTTTTAAATGTTTTTGACCTCTCCTTGGCACAGTCGAATCACAGAATGTCAGGGGTTGGAAGGGACCTTGAAAGCTCATCCAGTCCAATCCCCCCCGGAGCAGGAACACCCAGATAAGGTTACAGTCATGCACTGGCCTCAGAAACTTGTGTTGCAGACCATCTACAAAGCAGCTGTATCGTGTTCTGGTATCTGTACATGCGTAAAATCAATCACGTATGAACAAGGTGGTAGGAATCCAGGCACACGCGTTACAAAGTAGGAGCTGTGTCTTTGCAACCAACGCCAATTATACAACAATTTGATATCTCAACAGTATGGAAACATCAGCTCCAGTGGGGAGCTGCAGACCACAGTGTTTCTCCTCCTCCTTTTTGCAGCATTGCTTTGGAAGCAGATTCCCCCGGCTTGGCTGCTGCTCCACCAAGGACCATATGGCAGCAGCGGGGGAAACTACCAAGCGTGGATCTGCTGCTCGGGCTTCCCAGGTTGGTGGCACGGGATGGAGGAGGTGGCAGGTCATCCACCACATCCCTCGAGCGAGGGCAAGGACTCTAAAAGCAGGTCTGGATGAATGGCAAAGTGTCTCCCATGCGGTGGGTGTGGGGTGGGAATTGCTTTGCAAGAACAATGCGTGGGGATGGCAGGACCAGCACACAGGGCTGTGTTCAACCCCTGCCTTGGACGCCCTCAGGATGCCGAAACGTGGGTCCTTCACCTTGGACTCTGCTCTCTGGGCCAGAGGTTGCGGACGAGTTGCCTGCAGAAGGTGCAGACAGAGCCATTAAAAAGCAGTGGGAAGCTTCAGCTGGTGGTCAGACATGGCAGCAAGGCAAGATTTCCAGACAAAATTCCCTGAAATCACAGGCGACACTTCTGGGAAGAGTGGGTTGTTGCTGAAATCCGTGGCTCCGGCAAAGCCCACAGTCATCTGAGCTCTCGAAACCCCACGTCCCACAGGGACGTCTTGTGCTGCACAAGCCTTGCTGGTGACACTGGCGGCAAATGAGCCACAGCCGAGGGAGCATCAGCCATGCCGGAGCCTTGTGCCAGGCAGGGTCCTGCTCCCACCGGTGCTATGTGAGCCCCCAGACATGTCCTGGGGTGTGAGACCCCGAGGTGCGAGGCCAGGCTGCAAGTCAATCTGCCCTAGGGTGCAAAACCATTTCAGAGCACAGAAACTGTCAAGCTGCATTTGGTTTGTGGCGTTCAAAATGTGCTGTGCTCTGTTTTACAACCAACAGCCTAGTATTTTCAATTTCCCAGGATTTTGATGAAAAGCCATTGTTGAAAAGCCATTGTTAAAAAACCATTCATTTATTAAAGTCAGTTTATGGAAAACAAACCAAGCAAAACCAACCCAAACTAAAACAAGATTTCGATGAAAATTAGGATGAAAAAGAGCAAATCATTTAGAAAATGTGATGTTTCATAAGCACCAGCAACTGTGCTACAGTGGCGCAGCCTGGCAAGGCCAGCGCTGTTTGGGGAGGGAGGGAGCTCTTTTCTGATCGGGCCAGCCATGGAGCAGGATGGGTGCTGTGATCATCATTGCCAGGGGTACTAGTCAAGGTAATTAATTCCCAGCCTGGTAATTAATTCCCAGCCTGGTAATGGCAGCTGCTTCAGCCCGTGACACGGAGGTGGAATTGAGGAATGTGTTTTCATTCTTGCTGGCTTCACTGCTGATCCTAATGAGGGGAAAAAAGAAAAAAAAAGTAGTAGCTAGTGTTAAATTCCTTGAGCCGAAAATAAAATATGGTAAGGAAACACAGGTGTTCCCGGAGGTGAAGGCGCTGCAGCCCCCAAGCCAGGCAGAGGTTGAGGATGGTCCCTGCAAGGGAGGAAGAATAAGAAGAGGTGGTTGTTTCCAGCATGAGCTTTCATGCCCGTTGTCTTCACCCTCCCTATGAATGTGCGTATGGATCCTCGTGCTGCCAGGAACAAACGGGGAGAGGGAAGAAGCCATGGGGAGTGGAGCAGCTGCTCTTCCCACTGGTCCAGGTCAGCGCCTTGGAAAATCACATGTTTTTCTTTAAATGTCTTACCTTTAAATGTCCCCTCCTTTTGGATCCTACCTGCTTTAAGGAACAGTTTCTTCCACCCATGGGCCTGTGGGCAGCCACAGGACAATGGGTGTCAGGAGTGGTCTTCCAGGAGGGACCCTGCAAGCAAGGTCCCACCTCTCTTCATGGCATCTTGGTGTCAGTGTTGGCTGTTGCAGTTCTGGATATCCTTCTGTGCAAAGGCTGGCGGTTCCTGGGTTCTGCTTGTGTCTTGGTGTCACCAGCAGCCATGGGCTTTGAGCTCCATCCATGGCCAGACTTTGTGTTGGGTGGGGAAACCCAGCTCTGCTTTGGCAGGGGAAAGGCCGGGGACACGCTCCAGGTCCCCTCAGTACCTCTGGTCTTTGCTTTGACCCACTGCAGAGTTTTGGGGCTGGTGCAGCCCACGGCCACGTGTCCCATTGCTCCCTTGGAGGAAGCTGCTGCTTCTGATGTTTCCAGCATATACGCTGCGTTTCACTGACTTTATGCTTAACACTTTGCTCTTCTCACCAGAAACACCTGAGTGCAGAACAGCCATTAGCTTTTTTGCCATGAAGAGGACCATGAAGTGCTCCAGGACGTGAGTTGCAGGGTGGACATGGGTGTTCCTGGCGGTTCGGCTGGATCTGCCAGCTTACCCTTTGCTTCTGGGCATGGAACTGATGCCTTTGCAGGGGGGTTCGCTTCTGCCCTGAGATTTCCCGTCATGTGCAGCTGGGACCGGGGGTGTCCGCTGTCCCTCCTCTATATGTGATGGGCGATCGCTGCGTCACTCAGCTCTGGAAACCGTGCTCCAGGCAAAAAGGCTGCAGTGGATAGCGCTTAATGGAGCTTCTCAGATGGAAAAATATTACCCGAGGGCAAATTAAATGAGCTGATGGCTTACTTGATAACTTTTAGTGTTCATACAGTAAACTCAGAGGGACAGGAAGCTGGGAAAGGAAGATTGCTGCTCAGCCAGTGGTGTCTGTGGTCAGCTGTGGCGGGGACCGCGAGTTTGGGCCGTGATGACGCGCTCTGGAGGGCAGACGAGAGCAGCGACGCCAGGCCGCAGGCCTGAGAAGCACCGAGAGGCGAGGAACAGTGACACACGTGCCGTGTCCCGCTGTGTCCCCGCACCCCACGGCTTTGCCAAAACACCCGCAGGTGCCACCAGCGAGACGCCGGCCCTGGCCCCGCCCCTGTTCCCCGCCCCGCCGCGCTCGCCCAATCAGCGCCGTTTCCCCGAGCAGCCGGCCCCGCCCTGCTCCCGTTGCCCTCCCCGCTGCTCGGGGCCCCGCCCCGCCCGGTTCCCGCCAATAGGAATCGGCGGCGCAACCCCCGGCCCCGCCCCCCGCGCGGAGCTCGCGCGGCTGGCGGGCGGGGCGCGGCCTGCACGTCCCGGGCGGGGGCGCGCGCGGCCGGTGTCCCCGGTGTCGCGCAGGCGCGCGCGGGAGCCGGTGTCGGCGCAGCGGGGGCCGCCGCTCGGCTCGGCCGGGGCTGCGGATGGCGGAGCGGCGGGGCCCAGGCAGCGGCGCGGCGGCGGCGGGGGAGGTGAGGCTGGGGCGCGGCGGCGGCGGGAGCGCCCTGCGGGACCTGTCCAGGTCCTGACGCGGCGGCAGGTGCCGGCGGTGGCGGGCCCGGCCGCCCGGCACCTGTTGGACGCGGCGGCGCGGGGGTGCCGGCCGCCGGCTGGGCAGGGCGCAGTGCGGCGCGGGGCCCGGCCGTGCCCGGCGGCGGGGCCGGGGCGGGCGCCCGGGCGGCCTTGCCCGGTCAGGGGCCGCGGCGGCGGCGAAGCCATTTTGAGGGGGTGGCGGCGCCGCGGGAAGTTCGTCCGCGGTCGCCGACCCCGTGGGGGCCACCCGGCGGTTCGGCCGCCGAGCCCGGCGCCTTTGCCTGCGGACCGGCGGCTCTGCCCGGCGCTCTGCCGCCCCGCAGCCCGCAGCGGGCGGGGAGGGGGAGCGCGGCGGTCGCGGTGGCCGGGCTGTGCTCCCTCTCCTCGGGCTGTCCTCCCTTCCCCCGGCTGCCCCCTCCGGGATCCGGGACCGGGCGCCCCCCGCCCCGCCGCCCGCCCTCTGCAGCGGGGAAGGCGGGCGCGTCCTTGCGAGAGGAGCTCGGGCGTGAAATGCGGGTTCACCTCGCAGCGTCTCCTGTTCCTGGCTGGTTAAAATACGCTGGAAACCCCTTTTTTGTTCTTTTTTTCTAGTGTGCCATCTGTTGCTGTGGCCCCCGGTGGGTTTGGGTTTTGTGGTTCCTCCTGGGTTTGGTTGGATTTAGGCTGTGCTGGAAGAAAACTGCGGTCGAAAATATCTCTTATTGTGCAGAAAGTCTGGTTTGCTTAAAAAACGTGTGTTTTTTTAGAAATGAAGGCATATTGGGTTGCCCTGAAGGATGCCCAGCTGGCCCATGGCCGAGGGGCAGCTCCTGCCCCTCTTTCTGTCCTGGCTGCACCTCCTGCCTCTCACATCTCAGGGAAAAATGTGCTTGGCCTGGGCTTTTATTTAGTTCTTTGGGCAGATATGTCTGCATGCGGGAGCCTAACTTCTTTTTTTTTCCATCTCCAGTAGGTTCTTTCAAGCAGCAGCAAACCTCAGTTGATGTTTCTACGTTGTGCTGTGTCTTATTGGAGTCCTGAGGCTCCGAATGCGGTGCTGTTGCTCAAGGACTTTCGCCACTGTTTGTAGCGTGTTTATTCCTCAGGGAATCTTTAAAACTTCCTGGGTTTTGTAGCATAAACAAGATTGCCTTCTTGGTTTTCTTTTGGCGTGCGGCAGCAGCGACGAGCTCACCCCGGCTGTTGGACTCGTATGGACACGCTGCTTGTTCCGAGTTATCTGTCACCACGGCTCGAGCGTCACGCCAGTGAAGCCGTAGCATTGTTCTCTGAGCTGTTATGCTTGAGAGGGGCAGCAGGCCAACCTGCCCAGCGCGGAAGGTGTTTAGAATAATTAGTGATGGAATACCCTTTTAAAATAATTGTTTGGGTTTATCTAGCACTCAATCGTAGTGATATCTACCTCTAAAAATAGTCAGGCCTCCTGTGTAATGAGTCTTGTAGTATAAACGATCATGCCTTGAATGACTATTGTTACTTTTAGGATGTCAAAGACAGATGGTTTTGGGGGTTATGCCAAATCCTCTGTCTGTTTGACTTTTTTTTTTTTTTCCCTGCAGGAAATAATGTGTTTTTTGGCCGTTACGGCACATGGTTGCGTGATGACCGGAGGAAAAGCTCAGTAAACCTCATTGTTTGGGGCTGGCGTGGCAGGACAGAAAGCTTCACAGCGCAAGGTTGAGCGGTCTTGTCATTCCCACCACATTCTTGCTCCGTGCATTGCTACGTTCACAGAAACATGGCCAGCAGTTGGCTTAGGTGACTGTGCACCACTTCTGCTTCGAGGCAGCGTCCTCAGCTAATTGCCGAGTTCCATCAGCTGGCATTTGGTGCTGGTAGGTCCAGGGTTTTCGTGCGAAGAGCACGGAGTAGCTCAAGCGTGACAGCCCCGCGCTGGGCTCTTTGTCGCGGCGCTCGGCTCCGCAAGGCTGGCCTCCCAGGATGCCTTCCCCGGGTTTGCTGAGGCACAGCTGCGCCAATGGGCAGTTCTTGCTTTCGGTAATTAAGAAAAAGGGATGTGCGAGGAATTTTCTCACGTTGTATCGGAGCGTTACACATGAGCGGTGGCCCTAACTCCTAAAGTTCCTTTTCAGCAACCAGTGTAATGGCAGAGGCTTCTCTGGGGCAGCTTGTGTGTGAAAGCACCAGCTTTTCCCTCCTTAGCTTGAGGGAAAGCAGCCCAGTTCCTTCAGCAGGAGGGGAATTTGCTTTATGAAGACTTGTTTTCTGAGAAGGTACCATGGAGGACATTGTGCTTAGTGTTTGAAGCAGGTGGCGTTTCATAGCTTTGCTCACGCTGCGCTTGCAGACGTCAGGCTGTTTTTGTGTTTGCCCCCAGCTTATTCAGATTTATCTGCTCCGATGAGAATTTATTGCCCTTTTGTGGGCTGTATGGGGTTTGGGAATGGAAATGAGGTGCCGCAGGTCTTCAACGGCAGACCTCTTGCTTACTATGAGCACTTAAGCCTTCTGCAGTACCTTTATCATGTTTATCGTAAGAAAATGGGGCTGAATGAGTACGTTCTGCTTCTCTCCAGGTGCTAGCAATGAGCATGGCTTGTCAGGTTGATGCCTCTTGCGTTTGAAGCCCTTTCAGTGGGTGCAGGGCCCTGACACACTAGGTGAGGATATTTGAGCATCTCAGGATGTGGTCTGATGAAGAGAGAGAGCACTTGCTCTTTCTGCAACTTCTGGAACTAGTAAGCGCTTGGCACCTTTGAAACTCAGGCCATCCAGCTGCCGCACTATGGATTTCAGTTTAAGTACCAAAGATTAAAACAGTGGTTTTGGACTGTATTTATCAGTAGAAGCTGTTATTTATGTTACCTTGGTTTTAAAGGAAATGCCTTTATAGTGTAAAGTGTTGCGTGACCAAGAAAAAAAACACAACAGCTTGGTGAATTGATTATGTAAGCAAATGAAATGACATTTTAAAGCAAGTTTCTTTCCTGTTTGCATACAGTGTGGCTGTTTTTGCTCTTCACTACCATTTAACAGCAGAGTGCATTTTCTCAGCCTTTCTAGTGAATGTTTTTTGCATGGTAGGTATGAGAAGTATTTGTTTTCGCAATTTGAATGCTTGAAGAGGCTGTCAGCAGGCTCTGGGAGCCGGCAGGAGCCAGCTGTGAGTATTGGGGTCTGTAGCTGACCAAAGAAGCAGCACATCTATGTATTTAAAAAAAAGAAACCCACGTAACTGATATTAGTCTGGGAGCCCAGCTTGTCTCGGAGTGATGGCCCAGCCAGCTGTCCTCTCAAGGAGTTGTGGTTGCAAAGGGAATTAAAGTGAGGATGCTGCCCATGCTCCTAAATCAGGTTTGCCTCATGAAAAATGTGTTATTTTATTGGGAACTCCTGACACCCCCGTATGTTTCCGAACTCAATTTCCCATTGTGTAAGCATCACACTGTCAGTGCCTCCAAATGGAATTGGTCAACACATGGAAAAGTCTGTCAGATTTTGACAAGAGAGTAGAGTTGTCAAAGGTAAGTGCTGAGAAGTTGTATGAGGACAAGAATCTGCATTTGGGGAATTCTCAGATTAGTGCTCTGCTGGAAGAAAAGCTGTTGGCAGAGTGCAAATGCGTTATTAGACATCAGAGGATCTTCATGGTAGGGAGACAAACAGGAAATCCAAGTTTCATAAGTAGCTCCGGTAGAAGCTGAATATCCTTATTTTCCTTTGTGAAAGTGGTGAGGAATGATCTGATGAGCAATCTTGCATTGTCATAGGTAACAGAAGAAAACAAAAGGTTTTGTGTACTGTCCTTCATCCTGCCCCTTGGGACTGAAGCAGGGGAGGGAGATGAGTGAAGATTTTAAATTTCACTGTAAAGGCTTTTGCAGTTGTCCGGGAAAATGTCCTTTTATAGGTGCCACGTAACCTCTCGGGTCAGGATTTTTCTGCGCAGAATCCTTTTGGCAGAGATGCAAGAGGAAGGTCTGCTCGGGGGATTGAGGAGCATCACCTTTTTCCTTTTGGCACCAGTATGAATTTAAGATATTTATACTGATGTTCCTTTCTACTTTGGCTTCTGAAACAGGATGTGTTTGTTTTGTTTTTTTTCTTAAATGTATTTTTTTAATTTATGGAGATTCTAACAGAATGGAGCTCTTGGACCTGTGTCTTGCATTTTGCAGGTGGGATGCTGAGTATCCTGGGTATTCTCGTTCAGAGAAAACGTGGGAGGAATATGCCATGTTTTGAATTTAAAGGAAAGTAGAAATCTTCCTCATTTGGTGATGAGTTTGGTGCTGCGTGTCAGGTTGTACTCTCTGATTACTTCGCTGTCTGGTGTTGTTACAATAATATTTTAAGTTGCATAAACAATTTTTTGATGGGCCTTTGGTAATATTAGGCTTGAGGACTGTACCGGTGCCAATTTATCATTGTTCCAAATTCTACGTGTGCTAGCACTCCTAATTTCCTAATGGCTCTTCCTCCTCCTTTCTGCTATTAATTTTGTCATATCAACTCTGGGAAGAGATGAACTGTTTAAAATTTGATCAAAAAGAGACCAAGCAAGTATGGAAAACATTAGTTTCTTTGTCAGATGGAGCATGTGAAAATGAAGTTTTTACATAGGGATTGTGAGGCAGCCTCAACTAGAAGTCTTTTTTTTTCCCATTTAATCTAAGTTGTGAGATTTGCAGAGATAATAAGTACCTGCCTCTTCCACTCTGAAGGGCTTCTGCTGAAAGCATTCGGTCTAATATAAGGTTGATTTTTATTTAGGCTGATTTACTCAGCTCCTCATCTTTATTAGTGAATGAGTCTTTATGTTTAAAGTTTCACTGCCTTTTCCTTTGCTTAGTTATATTCTAATATTTGGGCACAGTCTCCTGGGAAACTATTAGAGGGGAAAAATTATCTTTGACTTCTTTCTTTAAATGCAGATTTTGTAAAACTTTGTTTACAAAGCCCATTCTGAATCAAAATGAGTTTTTATTTTTCACCTCAAATATTGAGCTCTGGTACTGAGTACTTAATAATAATGATAATAATGACTTTGACTCCCAGTAAGAGCATAGTGGGATCTTGAATTCAAAAGCATGATCAGCCCTATGTTTTCATTAATGAAATTTGCATGTGCATGCAGATTAGCTGGAAAATAAATGTGGACAGCCCCAGCAGAAGACCCCAGCCAGGGTTAATATAAACACCAAGGTATGGGCTGTAAATCAGGAAATCTGTGCAACAGAATAAAGTTATCTGCGTGGGGAAAGGGGTTTATATCATTCCTGTGCTGCCTGAGTTTTAAAGCTTGCTCATGGAGCTCTCATTGGAACACTGGAGGAGGAGGAAACTTCTGGTTTGTCCCTTTTGCCACTTTTTTTAACCCTGAGAGCCTCTGCTCAGCTTACACCCCGGAAAGAACTTGGTAACACACGTGTTTGGTGTGTTTCCCGCACTATGGACATTAGCAAGGGCTTTTATGTAGGGAGAGATCTCCCTTGTGATAGCTTCTTAATCTGTATAGGACATAGCACTGGTTTCTCACTTCGATTTCAGTATGAGAGCACATGTGCTTTCCTGGGATTTAATGTGAATTTTACAGACGTTCTTGTAGTCGTGTTTTTACGGATGCTTTTTATCTCCTGCCACGTACCAGCGCCAAGCAGCGTCCTGCAGTTTGATGTCGTGTGATGCTGTGTTTTGGTAACAAAGTGGAGCTGGAAATTAATGCTTAACTCAAACCAGCCATCCTGGCAGTCGTGAGTTGGGTGTGTACGCTAGAGTTTTAATTTGCATCGGGAACGGGCTTTTTGATGGTCTCCAGCTTTCGATTAATCAGCAGCTAAATTGGGACCCTTCGCTGAGTTAGCAGCTCTTAAGAACGTGAAATGGAAAAGTACAGCTGACTCGAGCAGAAGCACCGGGGTCCGGTAGGGACGCGTGTGCTTTTGACAAAGTACAGGCAGAGGGGCAAAGTCTCCCAGGCCAAAAAGCTTTCAAGAAAGTGCAGAAAATCCTCTTTTAACTCTGTAGGCTACCTTGGCTCTGACCAGCAGGGTCTCAAGCCCGTAGCCTTCCCTCTGTTTCATGAGGTCCTTCCATCCTAGTAAAGTCTGCAGAGTCTGATTCTTTTCCTTTTTTTTTCTGTGTCTTTGAACCTTTTTGCAAAAAATCTAAGAAGTTACATTAGACTCAGGGCTCTGTTGTATTTCCCGAGATGATAACGATAATGAGTTGGAAATACTTCCCGTCTGTGCAAAGGGCGCATTAGCCTGAAAGCCTTTGGGTGGTTTATCCCCGTTGATGCTTTTATATCAAAGTTGATTTCCGTAGACCTCAGCGCTGATGAATGCGGATAATGAGGGATAGCAAGTACTACTGTAGCTGTGTCTATGTTGTTTTTTTTTTCTGGTGCAGCCTAGTTTCTCTTCTTTTATCCCCCAAAAGCTATTCTTAGTAAGTGATTGTTTGGGGTTTTTTTGTTTGAATTGAGTGAATAATCAGCATTTCATTCACTGTCCTTACATATGCTTAAATATAGCATTAACGTAATCTTCTTATATGCTTTTCCTCCTGCTGCTCCTGAGTTCATAAAGGAACCAGGTTCACTCTTAATAAGAACTATGAATGAACTTGCCTGGAAGTAAAATAGTTCTTTTGGGCTTTGGCTCGTGTTTATGGCCAAGATGATAATTTATTTATATTTTTTGTAGACAGTATCATTCCTCATGCGCGCAGCTTCTTGTACTGTGTCATTGGCAGTGATTTTTCCATCTACAAATTCCTTAGATACCGTCTGTGAAACTCTTTGTTCCCGCTTTGAAACTACAATGACTTGCATGGCGGCAAACTTTGTACATTTTGCCCTTTTTTTGGACGGCGCATCGACTGGAGGAGCCCAAGGCGGTGATTGACGCCTGTCAGTCTCCTCTCGCAGGAGCTTCGCTCGCCTCCCCTCGGGTCTGAAGAGGCAGCGGAGGGAGGAAGTGAGGGAGCTCTCCGTGGTGCCGAGCAGGGCTGAGCGCCGGGAGCTTCCCGCTCGCACCATGGGGCGGGAACCGCGGCCCCCGCACGGGGTCTCCCGCCTGCCCTCCCACTTTCGGTGTGTTCAGACGTGTCGCAGGGCGGGAGGGGTCTTGCTCTGTGCTCGGGCTGCTCACCCCAAGGCGCCGAGTTTGTGCAGTCGCTGCGTTACCTGCTCCTGAGAGCTTCAGCACGCTAGAAATATAAACGTTGAACATTAGGCCATGGTCACGTTTCCTGGAGGCAGAGTAAATATAACAGAGCTTAAGTAAATATAGCTGGTGTTCCTATGACTCCATGCGTTTTTCTCAGCCTCCCCGTTTCCCATCATTGCATTTCAGATCGTGATGTGTAGCTTCTCTGGTAGCCCACAAAACACTCAGCACTATTAGACAGTGTTCCCAATGCCTCTGTTCATTTTTCTGTTTCTTTGGGCCTCCTCGTGCATTTTTTTTCTGAGGTGAAACTGCCTGCTTTCCATGTAGGGTTCAGTCCAGCTTAGCAGTCAGCAGGTGAAGTCTCAGTATTAGGTGAAGCAGGATATTTCTGAGGCTGGTTTTGCATAATCCTGCTTCAAGTTCAGTTGTCCTTTCTTCTGCTTTCAATTTGTTCTTTCTTCAGTAATTCATTCAAGAGGTTTACTTTAAAATAATGATGGTTTTCCAGTCTTAAGCAAGCTTCCCTGACAGCTGTGAGAACATTTGCTAAATGCTGCTCTTGATTGCTTTAAGTGAATGTGGAAGAGACTAGAAATACAACATTGGATTCTTGCAATGAAAGCTCCATTGAGGAATATAGCTATTGACTGCTATTCTCTTGCCAGAGTATCACCTGACCTGTAGGACTGCTTGAACAGAACAAGCTGCTTTGAATCCTGAAGAAACAAAAGCCAATATTTGGAAGGTCACAGACCTTCAAAGGACAGAATAGTCCATTTGCTTGGGAAGAGGTAGAAAGCGTTAATGCTGTCCATTTAGCTACAGGTTTGCTCTGATTAGGCGACCCAGAAGAACAATTAGACAGTGGACTGTCTTGACAAAACGTGAGTGAATTGTTTAACATAGAGTACTGCACTGCCACTGTGAGGTATTTGCTGTAACCATCGTCTTGTGTAAGTCTTAACTAAACCCATGACCAGCCCTTTGCCTGCAGAGCGTTGGGGCAGGTTGATGGTCCTGAGACTTGTGTAGGTCCCTCTGATATGGAGATGTTGTGGTTGTCCTGTGAAAGATGGAAACAGCACAGTGCTCTGAAAACAGCAGGAGCCCCTTTATGAGCAGCAGTCTGGGAAAGCGAGTAGAAATGTGTATTTTTTTGCATCCATTGGTACTTAAAACGCATACAGACTGCAGGTGTACGTTGTTCTGGCAGCACTGGGCAGTGAGGATTATAATGTGTGTGCAGTGGGGTGGTTTTGAATCAGTGACTTTGGGATCTGTGTTTGGAGGTTGCTGGTGTTCTTATGGGAGGTTTTCAACTCACAGAGCTAAAGTCAGCCAGCCCCTTATATTTCTGAGTGAATAGTTTCCTCTTCACAGAAAGTGTGTGCAGTATATGCTTATGTATGAGATATGTGCATATATATAATTTTTTGTGTTCAGTACTTTGCCCAGAATAAAAAATTCAGTCTAAATTTAGATACAGGAAAAGGTCACTAAAGTGGGTGCATAATCCAAATTCCACTCAATACATGGTTTCTTTACATATAGACTAATGCACTCTTTGGTTCGGTGACTGAGATCGCTTAGGTAGTCTTGATGGCATTAAATGGCTCTTTCACTGAAATGTCCTGAAGCAAATTTTACATCTTGAGTTATTCGCTCCCCTGTGCTGATGTGCCAGGGGAATGGGGAATACTTATCTATGTGCGCTGCTGCCTCATTGTTTTGATTTTTGGGATCATCTAGATCCCGTATTTGGGGTTTTTGCTGAACGTTGCATGCACAAAATCTGCTAGCCATGAATTGTAACTTCAGCATGTGCTGAGCTCTGTGTTCAGTCTTAAACACTCTATGTTCATGTTTCCCTCTGTTTTTGTTGGAATGACCTGAATATTGGTCATTTGAAATATAAGCCAGCTGTTTCTCCATCGGGCAGGGAAAAGCACAGCCTGACAGTTAAGGGCGCTGCATCCATCACCACATCACTTAGAATCACTTAGAAGTCCTTTAACCAAATTTTCTCAGCCCTACTATTTGTATTTTTTTAATGGAACTTTTCAAACACACAGAAGCAAAGAAAAAATTTACTTTCTATCTGTAACTTTCATCACAGATTAATTCTCCTCCTCTTAAATACATGTAGTTTTGGATTTGTCTTGCCCTAAGATTCTCTGGGGCCACTTTGTGTAATTTAGTTAGCAGATAAAGTAGGCACAAGTATTTTTGCTCCCATTAGCCTCATTTCCTTTGCGTATCAGGAAGAACTTTCAATACTCAGCATTATTATATTATCTGAAAACGTATTTATGAACTTTTATCTGAACTCAAAAAGACTGATGAAAAGGAGCTTATGAGTTACCTGCTGACAGCTCAGCCTATGGGGATGATGCATCAGAATTATCTTCTGTAGCCTTGGGTCAGCGTCTTGATACACTCACAAGTTTTGGTCCGTTTGCCCTCAGCTGTGGTTTTGGCTCATGAATCACAACATACAAGACTTTTTCCTAACGTTTTCTGTATGCCAGTAATGCAGGACAGGGAGGGCTCCGTTCTGGACGTGCCATCCTGACCCATGCCTGGATCATGCCAGCATCTTCCCTCCCTCTCCTGCCCTATCTGAGCTCTACCCGGTGTTTCCCTTGCTGATCTTGTCAGATTCAGGAATCTATGACAATTTCTGGAGTAAGAAGGTGGTAAGTACCGTTTCTGCACAACATGGCTGTAAAATGTCTAATGCTCTGTGATGGCAAACACTCTGCCCACACACCAGAGTGGTGATGGAAGTCAGATTTTACACCATAAGTGAGGTTGGTGGTGGGTTTTTTGGGTTTTTTTTTTTGAATGTACAGATATTTAATATTGAGTAACACATGGAGCTACTCTGAAAGGGACAGTTCGAGCCAGTCTTGTGTTAGAGAGATTCCCAACAGCCAGCTGCAACTATCAGGTTCTGAGAAAGGCTTCAAGAAACTGGGAAGACTGACTGGGGGTCAAACCCTCTCAAAAATTATCTTGCCGTTCTTCAAATCTGCTCATATTTGTAGTGGGGGAAAAGCAGAAATATGATTTTTTAGAAGTGAAAGGTAGCGCTTCCCTACTCTTAGAAGTCCAGCAGCTGGTTCTTTCAGAAACATTGCAGTGATGAGACACACAGGCAAAAATCCGGGAAGGCGCCACCACGGAGATACAGGCTGGGGGTGAGACTTGAGTTGCAAACGTGGGGCGCTTCGCGTTGCCTTTGGAAACTCTTCCCCTTCCCTGGGACCCTTCTCCTGTCCCTCCTGTCTCCTGCCCCCCCGGCTCTGCCCAGGGCACAATGAGGTTGCAGATGCGTAAACAGGGAAGCAGCGAGGAAACAACTGACCTGGCAGCATCATTTCCAACTAATCACTCCCCAGTCCTTTGCTTGGGAAAACAACATGACTCAGTTTTCTTCTGTGGTCTTTTAATTTCCCTGTGCGTGGAGTTCCTGTAATGTAAAGAGCTCTGAAACCCTCTCATGTTAAATGTATAACATTTTTTTATTTTTAAATAAAAAGCATGCACAGGTGGTGACTACAACCTTCTTGCTTGCATAGGGTGCCTCAAATGTGCACAAACAATATATGTTGAGCCCTGTTTTCAGCCTGTGCATTTTACCTTGATGTACTCTTTCTACTGAAGTTGCAGCACCCTCTTCTGCTGTTTTATCTTCATGTGGGCACTATAAACTGCAATCAAGTTGCCTTCTAATCTTCTCGCTGATAAAATGAATGGAGTTCTGTGGCTGAGCTGCATATGGTGGTTTTTGTTATTTTCCTGCAATCAGTTGTGTGTGTGGATATGCCTGTGCCCCTTGGATCTTGTTTTCCTGTGTTTAAAAGCACAAGTCTGCAAATCAACTATGTTGCTTCAGTGGTTCCTAAGCAGTCAACTTAATGTTTAAGGGCTGTGGGGCGTGACTTCCTATGGTAAAGCCTGGAGAAGATATTCTGATGTCCTTAATGCAGGACATAATGTCATGGTTTCTAACACAGTTAAACTGAGTGATAAGTATCTTTTTTTTTTTCCTAAACTTTTATTTCTGAGGCATTTTTTCTGAAGTCTAATATTAAAGTTACAAAATACCTGTGTAGCTCATGTGCATCTTTGCCCTAGGGAGGAAGTAAGAACAAAAATAACCAGCCTGCCTTGTTCTGAAGTCTTAACAAATCGCTGCTGTTCAAATGAAGAAAGGTTCGCAGTCCCCTGGTGTACGCTGGACACATGTAGAACAAGCACGCAGGATGTTCTACAGGCGTTTTTTTGGGGCGTGTTAAGCAGAAACCCCCGCCTAGTCCTCTAGGCTGAATTCTTTTCTGCAGTCTGTAGTCCAGATTAATCTTGTTCTTGTAGCTGTTGTCTAAAAAGTGCTCATGCAGAACAGTGAAATTACTTTCAGTTGATTGCTTAAACTCCTTTGCACTTAAAAAGTCGCTGCTTAGTCTTAAGATTGCGCTATTTTACTGTTTCAATTTGACTAATGTTTAAAGCAGCTAAATGAGTAATGTAAATGTTTAAACATTAGCTATAGTGAAATCACAAAAAAACCCCAAGATTAAAGCATAGATTCCCCTGAAGACATTTATGGTGATTTTGCTAATGTGAATAATTCTTTGGCTTCAGTCACATTCTCTTCTAAGGTAACTGCTCTTATACATGGGGTGTCGTGATCCTGTAGAAAGGAGGAGTGACGTTAAAATCTTTGCTTTTCGAATAATGTTGTTTCAGTATTGAAATTTTATATTGAGGCTTTGGGTTCTCATAAATAACCAGTACACCAACACATTGTTAATACAGTTTTTCAAATGTCGGATCACCTCATTAAAAGTCAGAAATTAAAACTTCCTTGCTGGTGTTGTGGGAATAAGTGAAACCGCTTTTGGCGAGAGAACATTTGGAAAAATGGTTTGTCTATATTTGTTCCTGAACAGGTTTGAATCTTTGGGTGTTCCAGAATAAATGATGAGCGTAATCTTACTTGATACCTGTGTCAAAACCAGTAATAGCTTGGATGTTACTTCATGGAGTAACATACTTTATTTTCCTGTGGATCCAAACGTTATTCCTGTTGCTTAATAGCAACTGAATTTTCGTAGCTTTTGAAGTGTCAGTGAACTTGGGTTCAGTGTCTTACAGATACTTTCTATACATAAGTTCAAAAAAAGAGTTTGTTCTATGCAAAGGGAAGACGACATTTAGCAGCTTTGTGTTGTGTAAGAGCTGCACTTACTGCATTTTCCAGTTGCAGCGTATATGTCCTTTTTTTCCTAAACTCTTTTTTTTTCATTGTGATGATTGGTTGCTAGTCTTTCCCAGTTTATTTTAGAATTTTTAAACGAGCAATTCAAAAGGGATGTGGGGATTGTGGTTTGGATTTGGGCTATTATTTCATTAATTCAGTCTGATAAATTAAGGAAGGTGCACACATATATGTTAACTTTAGATGGAAAAACTATTTCCAGAGGAAAACCCAGTTCTCTAGTTGTGCTGTTGAACTGAATTTCTAGTTTATGGCGGAGACTTGTCCCCTTTGTGTATGGAAAGATGTGCCATGTCTTCTTTTGCAGGGTAACACTATAGTGTTCTGGGGACAGAAGCAAAACCTGCCATGAAGGCATCTCTTCCCTGTGTTCCATAATAGGTTGGAAAAGACCTTTAAGATCGAGTCCAACCATAAGCATGTAAAGATTGGAACTGGTGTTTTTCGTGAGTGTATCCAGGTGGTTACCTGGTTTGGGTGGTTCTTGTAAGTGTGTGCCCCAAGGTGGCACCTCCTGTCCCTTGTGGGTGGGTGTTTGGGAGGTCTCTGTGACTGGCCATATATTATTTTCCCCCAAAACCTTACAGAACTGAATTAAAACATGTAGCATCTTGCAAGTTTAAACTACATTGGAAATTCACTGTGAGGTACTGGAGGGAAACACGGGCACGCTCGTGCATGTGCAATGCTCGGGTATAAAGACAATTATGGAAAAACTCCTTTAAATTAAAGAAAAAAAGAAGCTATTTTTGGTGGATGTTTCCACAGATACTGGAATTCCGTATCACATAGTTTATAGCTCAAATTCCAAGGGTTTGGAAGAGATTTGTTGTGATCATGGGGCTATGACATTGGGAAAATATTAAAGGAAATGGTAAATCATGGTGCTGTATGTATTGTATCCCCATTTGGTGGATGTGGATATAGTCCATTGCAGCGAGGTAAACTGAGCATTTTTACTACCTCATGCTAAATATTATTGGCATATTTTTTCTGGATTATTGGAAAACGCCACCATGAAGTGCTGGGAAAATGAAATATCTTTAATTCAATCTCGGGGTTTTTTTTTTTTAATGCAATATTCCAATATACGGACTTTAAATATTATGGCAGGTCCCTTCCTGTATAACTCGACCCAAACTGTTTGTATCGTCCACGGCCCTGTACGCTGTGTAATGTAAATGCAGTGGAAGGTTTTGCAGGGTGTCAGCACCCTCTTGTGGGCAGTGTAACAGCAGAGAATTTTTGTTATTTTCCAGATGCAAATATCAAAATCCTTTACAGGTACAGGTGGTGTCCCCACTCTGATCAGCTGCTGGTTTGCGTGTGTGTTTTTGTAGAATGCAGCCGCTTGCCTGAAATACTCTTGTTTTTTTTTGGAAGTAGCTTCTGTGATTTGCTGAACCACTTTGGAACAGTGTATCTTCACATTGATAAAGTCATATACATATTTTCTTATAACTAGGAGGCTACCTCAAAAAAAAAAATAAAACCATCTGCTCCTGATTGAGCAGACGTGAAGTTTAATTGTATTTATGGAAATAACATTTCTTGTAGCATCAGTCCTTATCCTGTGTCCTTCTTACCCTCCATCTAGCGTTTCTTCCTCCCCACTGCGGGTAGCTGAGGGATTTTCCAGCTGTTCAGGCACATCAGGGGAATGCAGGTGCCAGTGGTCGCAAGAAACTGATGCTTGACAAGTGGGTTGTAGCGTGAGGTCTTGTTTATATGGTTTAAAATCAACCACCAAAACCAAAATTTAAGATGTAAATAATAATAATAATAAAACCCTCTAACAAGATGACAACTCTAAATTTGCTCGCAGGATAAGTTGGCTGTGATAACACAGAAGTTGACTTTAATTTGAAGGCGTTCTTGGCCAGTTTTTTTGCTGACCCTTGCTGCTAGAAGGTGCAGAGATGGCAGATTGAGTTCTGCTGAGTAGCTGCTTGTACCTCTGGGGTGTTCCTCATGGCCCCAAGCACTAAGCATCTTCAGCTTTGATGTTTTCATTTGATTTCCCCCAACCAGGAATGTCCAGAATTGTTTCTCCCCTTCCCTTTGCTGGGGTTGCAAGGGAGTTGGCTGTGTGACTGTGTATTTGCAATATGTGCTGTTTATTCTTACCGAATCAGGCATTTTTCCATTTTGAAATCGGGAGTTGTCATTTGTAATTAAGTTAAATTTGTGAAAGCAACAAATACTGACGGTGTTTCCTCTTTTTGCAGGTTGCAGAGTCAGCATGTGTCTCTAGTAGTTAAAAAGGTAAGCAGTCCATATTTGCAAATGTATAGCGAGATTGTTTTCTGATTGATGCATTCAAATAATAACTTGGAAGAGAGCATTCATCTTAATGTATTTAAAGAGTTCTTTAAAACTTTGTTATTTTATATATAACATTTATTTGTCTCAGTAGACTAAACTCCTTCAAAGATACTGGATCAATACAGTTTGAAAACAGAGAAAAGATTGTTAAGAAGTATCTAACTTTATCAGGTTGATGTATGTGTTACAAAACATTACTTACCCTCCTGATTGCAAATTTGTGTCCAATCCATGTAAATAAAATAAATACACAAAGCTGGCATGTAAAAGTTCAGAGCTTGCTGAGTGTTTGAGCTGAGCTGCTTGTGGTGGGAAAGGGAGAAGTAAATCCAGTTGGTAAGTCTGTCTCCTAATGCAAAACATCACCCAACCTGAGTGACTGGGTTTTTTTTCTATTTATAAAATAACTTCAAGATTTTTGAGACTTTTTTAACTTCCTTTCAAACTGTTTCAGATTTTTCTTCCAACAAGCTATTATTTTCCTTAGCAGCACTGAGTAGCTGCATCTATTATCTTTTAAATGATGGTGAAAATACTAATGTTATTTACTGGGATATCTAGGCTGCTCAGTTTTCTTCTCTGAATGGCTCTACGTTTTCCTTGGAAACAAATCTTAAACACATTTCTGACAGCCATGGGTATTTGAGGAGTTCCTCAGAAATAATGTAAGTTAAAAATTAGATGTTCAGACCTTGGATTAAGCCACTGAGAAGGATACAGACAAAGGATACAAAATTCCTTAATAAATACATGTTCCAAAATAGTTTCATGTAGAATAAATCTGCAAACATCGCCAGTTATTTCCAGAGCTGGGCTCTAGACATCCTGGGTCAAGGAAGCAATACATGTAAAATCAATTATTTATGTAGTGTAACAGTAGATGGTGCTGTTGGAGTGGATTTAATCACCTGAGGAGTTGAAGTGCAAACTGAGGCAGATGGTATCAGAGCTCTTGGGGTTCCTGTGTCCAGCCAGCAGCTTTGTGTTTTGGGATTTGCTGTGCCGAGCAAATACTTAGGCTGTAATTAGCCTATACAAATTCTAGCAGTTGCTGCTAATGTATATTCAGTTTTGCTGCAGTACACAAAACTTGAAGGAAAACTTGCTGTTGGTCTGTAAAGCCATCCTCGTGCTTGACAAGTACCTGAATTGCATGTGGGGAAAAAATAAATCACTAAGAGTGCTTCTAAAACACAGTGTGTGGGTATTGCTTTGGAGAGTGTATGAAGTAAGATGATAATAGTGGCCAAATCTGTAAGTAAATGAGATTTGCAAGGGTGTTTTTGGTGTGTAGAGATTTTCATGCAATATGTTAAAAGAAAAATAGTAGTAGTGAATTTCTTTTGTGTTGTGTGATGCAAAACTCCATCTATCACAAGCCATAAATCCACAGAAACCTAGGCTAGCTTTGTGACGGTGATCTAGGAGATAGAGGTGAGAACTGAGAAGCTACTGAACTTTTCCATCCGTCTTGCTGTGCAGCTTCTGGTCTCACATGGGTTAGTTTTGATGGAGGACACCTCAGTTTTTTAGCGTCTCTGCATTCCTAATTCAGTGATGTGGGTGAGATGGAAGCGCTCGAGGTGTGCGGGTATGTAACAGAATTCACCCTGGGAATTGCTTTTTCTGTGGTGAGAAGGCAGTCCAGTTTCTCCTTGATGCCTCTGTGGGTATTGAATTTGTGAAATACAAGCTGTTTACAGGATTTAATGCTTCCAAGGTACGCATTAAAGCTGAATGCCCTGTGTTTGTTCTGCCGTGTCGTGTTTGCATCCTCGCACTCAGCCTTTAACCTGCGCTGTTCCAATCATGCAGACTTTGCAATATGTTTGCCAACATTGAAGATTCAATTTCATACATGTAACAGGTTGCATGTTTTGTATTTCCTAAAACTGCCGTCGATGTGCCAACTGCAAATGAGTGCAGTGGGTCACTGAGTTTCTCTCTCAAGTGCGTTGCGTATGTTCCTTATCCGGTAGTCAGGTTGTAGAGACTTGATTTCTCTATTGCAAGCTGTCGTCCTTCAAGCTAAAATCATCTCGGATCTTCCTGATTCTCACAGCCCAGAGTCACTTTGCTGTGGGGAGCAGTGGTCAGTAGAGCTGGAGCTGCTCTGGAGAGGAGAGCTGCAGGGGAAGAGAGAGCTGGAAAGGCTGGGAAGATGACTCTTCCACGTCCTGTGAATGAAATCTCCAACAGCTGAGGGCAGATAAATTAATCACTTTTGAATTTTCAATACCTAGGGTAGCAACTCTTCCTCGAAGGGACGAGGTTATGTACGTCTTTCTTGCCTGTGGTGAGGGCAAGGTGGTGAAAGTTTCAACAGCTGGAAGAATTATGGTAAAGAGCTCAGTGGTTTCACAGTCTGCTTTCTTGCTTTTTTACAAAGTATGTGCTTTGCTCAAAGGAGCAAAATGAATTGTTATTCCTCTAAGGAATGTGTTTTCTGTTTTTTCTCTCTGTGTATCAATGGTGCTTTTCCTTCAAGGCTGTGTAGATGTAGATACCTCACTCTCCTTGTCCGTTCCCCACTGCGCACAGCTCAATGTGGATTGAAATGTCAAACTTGGCCTGAAACCATTAATCAGCGAGGTGCAGAACTGCTAACTGTGGTCTTAAAATAGGTCTGGTCAGGTGGGAAAGTGATGATGGGACTCGTTTCCTCCCGAGCTTCTTGATGGTGGTGGACACGTAGTAGCGTGACCATGGCATTGGTGGCTTGTTCCACCATGGCAAGTTCTCTTTTTAAATTGTGTAAACTGAGCATGAATGGTCCAGTTGATATTTCTTTGTCCTCAGTCGTCACCATTAACATAGATGCTGAAATAGAACTTGAGCTCATTAGAGGTAAGCGGGGAAGTTTGTTGGTTTTGGTGAGTGAAGTACTGCTAATTTAAGATGCCAGTGGCAGTGTTTTTCCAAAAATGCCAGCCTGGCTAGTTGTCAAAATATGATGGTCTGTGTAAGTCATCTACTGGAGTTTATCCATGTTTGATCATGTGCTCTCTTCCAAAGAGCCGAGGGCTGCTATACTGAGAAATGAAGGTCTGAGAGCAGGTGGAGGTGACTTGTCAGAGACGTCTTCTTGATGTTTTTTGTCCTGCAGGGTTTAATCTGCAGGCAGGATTAACAGACAGCTGCTGTGCTGCTGAGCTGCAGGACCCACAAGATGAACATGTGTTCGTTTGGTTGCTCTAACTGGGGAAACAGGACAATATCACAGCATCCCATAGTGTCACATGTTGCTGGTTTGTTTATGAAAAGGCTGGGAAATGCTACGGTTAATGCTGACATCGGGAGGTGTCTTGGTAAGACCCGGCATACAAATTCTCATATGGAAATTGTGTGATTTAAACATTCCTGTTTGAGATTTGCATATCTGTGCATTGCTGCTATTCACAAATATACTTTGTGCATTTCTAGGCAGTGTATGAAATACATAACTAAGAACACAAGAAACAATTATAAAGGATGCTGAAGTATCTTGTCATGCACTAGGACGTATAAATGTTTCCTTGCTGGTGTCACTCCTTGTTTCAGAGATATGTATAAGCCTGAAGCCACAGCAAAGCGTTGCCTTCCTTTTTAATAACAACATAAAAATAAATTTGCCTTTCCACACCCAGTAGCAAGGATGTCTTCGACATTGTCCTTTTAAGAAAACTGTCCTTCCTTGCCTCTTTCGCTTCCTGAAGGGTTAATTGTCACACGTGCCTCTCGCGGCGGGCAGGGACGAGCCCTGCGCTCCCGCATCTTTGTTCATCGCACTGTGCGTCGGCGCATCCCGCGGCTCCAGGACAGCCCTTGGCTGGTTGAAGAGAGCGCCAGGAGGCGCAGGGTAACCCTCCTTTTGGGAGGACACCCCTGCCTCCTTCGGAGGGGCCGGCGCAGTGTCAGTGGGTTCATGGCATCTGTTCCAGCCACAGCTCTCAGCATGGGGACCACGGGGACCCCGGCCAGCGTGGCCCTGCGGCGCTGCAGACGGCGGCGGAAGAAGCGATCGGAGCGGAAAGGTAGCGTTTTAATTGCTGGATGGTCAAAAGAAAGTACTGGGCGGGAGGGTGTACGTGTAAAAGTTGACGGGTGAGGTTCAAACCTTCATTGCTAAATGCAAATTCGGTGTTTTCTCTTTGGGTTTATACAGTAAAAGATTTTGAACAGAATCCTTCAACATCTCCCAACGTTTTATTTCATTTAGCTTTCAAAGTTGCATATTCAACAAATATGAAACGTCTCTAAAGCTGCAGCTTTCTGACTGCTACTCCCTTCTAATAAGTTTTGTTTGATCTGTCAGGTTATGAGTTTTTTGCATAAGTGCCATTCTCTGTTAACATACGACATTGGGTAGCTGCTAATTTTCCTTTTAAGGTGTATCTAGTTTTTCCTCGATTACGAGGTTAAACCAAGATAACTGTTCAAATGGATCGTCACAACATTTTTGTGTGTATGCAGTGAATACACAGAATATTCAGACTGAAGAAATGCAAGTTGTATCTCTCTTTGCACTCATGTAGTGCGCACTTGCTATAGCCAACATTTAGTTAAAAATCTTTCAAATAGTCTCTTGGGGAAATAAAAGCAAGTAGCATTTCGTTGGCTAGTACATTTTGAAACACTTCTGGTGTTCTTCCCATCTTTGGGAATACTCTATGAGAAACAGAGACTTCAGGAGAGAGTTAAAAGCGCGAATTTACTGTATTTCTCTGTGGCCCCACTTCAATCAGCTACATTTAGATGTTGTTGTCCGGTTTGCCATGGCTGGCATGGAACGCGTTTAGGAAAGGAAGGTGTTTTGCAGTGCTGCTTGTAGTCTGAATATCGCAGAATCCCTTGGCTTGGTGAGTGCATTTAGCCAACAGCTGGACTCCGGTTTGTCACTCCATGTAAAAAGCAAAAATCCCCTTTGCTACACCAGCATAGTAAAGCCAAAACCTGGATTTATTGTAGCAGCATACCTGAGAAAAAACAGTTTGTGTAGCCAAGGAGCAGGCTTGTTCCACAGTCCTGTTCCACATATAGAATGTGTATGCACTGACCCAAATCACTTAACTAATATTATGTTGATTACTCTTTATTGTTATTTCTGAAAGCTCTGTAAATCTCTGAGCATCAACTAAGCTTTTTTCCTTTATTTGTACCTTTTTTCCCCCCCCAACTTAGTTTTTCCAGTGGTCTTAAAGAATGTTACTCCAGTTGTGTCCCTTGTCCCAGAGCAGGATTTTAGGAATAAAACTCATGAGTTTACTCACACCTGCTGTCCAGACGTCTGTTGCTAAATGGATTATTTACAGGCAGTGAATTAATTTATTCTTGCAGTTTTGATGCATTATGAAACCTGCTCGAATAAGAATTTGGAAGGTCAAAGAAGTCGAAAACATTGTTCCTTCTTCAAAGTGAAATGATAACTGAATTATTAATGATTTCAGAAGTAATCAAGCATGCCTTGGCAAGAGAGAAAGCTCCATCCTATATGAGCAGCCTGGGTTCAGGGTCCTTTTTGTGGACAAAATCTACCCCCAGTTTTTGAAAGCATACATGGGCACTATTTTCTATTGAAGGGCTTTTGAAAATATATATATGTATATATTTTAATTACCTAATCTGTGTACCTCTGTAAGCCAGGTGAAAAAATAATAATAAAAAAAAATACATAGACTACAGTGGGAGCAAGTTTGGAAGATTAGTTTCCTAATTAATATCTGTACAAAAAGTGCTGAAAAGTTCATTCTCTCTGCCCCAGCTGAGTGCTGTCTCCTATGTGTTGTATGTACTGTGTGAATGTTATTTGCTAGCAAAAGTAGATGTTACTTGGACTTCATTATTAAGTACAATCGGTTCAAAGTGTTTTTTTACTTTAAGAGGGTGGTTACTTAGAAGTTAGTTGTAATGGAAATCAGTGATGTTTTACTTTATGAAATGCACAGTGTTCCCGCTGTAGTGATGCGCTTGGGAGAGGGGAGTTGTAATGAAAAATACAGAACTTCCCAGCATAGCTTCCAACCTGAGGTGCTCTAAGAGACCTCAAGTGTACTTTACTCCTTGATTTGGGTGTCAAAGTCTAATCTTAGCCTTGGTAGGACGGCTTTAGAGTAAGGTCAGTCTAGATCAGCTCAGAAATTGTTTGCCAAGCAAAGTGAGGAGCCTGTGGTTGCTTGTGGACCAAAAATCTGTCTGTTGGTGTACTGAGTTATTATGTATATGTTAGTAGTTCTTTTTCTCACTCTTTTTCCTGGGAAAATGATGTGTGCGTGGCTTCGTATGCAGCAGGAATTGCGCTGTTGAGTTGAAATGCAGCAGTGTCAAGAATATATTTAGCCTGACTCTTAAACACATACGGTTAAACCTCAAAAGGATGGGAATGCTTCATTAGAAAACGTGGACAGACGGCTCGGTGGCGTTTGGCTGTGTTATTTATTCCTCTAACATCGCATCTCTTACGTGCCTTACGGCTCTTGTGTAAACTGTCCTCCTTCCCATCTGTTTATCTTAATAGATGCTTCCAAAATCTGTTTAGCATACTTATTTAAATAATTTAAAAAAACATATATCTGCGTGAATTCTATTTCTTATCAACTTCAGTAATGCCACCAACAGTCTACATTAATCTATACAAATATTTCTGCACCCGGGGTTCCTGTTTACCTCTGCTTTTAGCAGGCAGGAGCTTGCTTTTCCTCTGCTTTAGGGAGGGGGGCCGTGGTGCTGAGCCCAGAGCGATAACCCGGCTCGTCGGGAGGGTTTATGTCTGGGACGGCAGCGTTTCTCACATCTGGCTGGGCTCAGGTAGCTCGCTGGCAACCTCTGTAATCGTTAAAAAGTTAATTGTCCAAGTCTTTTGTCCTTGAGAACTCCATGGTGCTGCAGGAGTAACTGGAGCCAGTTCAATGCGCTAAATAAGGTGATGATTATTTACAAGTCCTGTTGATTGCAGTCAAGTAATTTCCTTCTGTTACACTGGAGTTGTGCTGATGCTATATAATGCAAATGTGTCAGTACAGTAAAATGTTTCCTTAGCGGCTCTAGTACTTCAGTAAGAACAGGAGTTTTGAAAACCAAGTTAGGACAGTGATGACACTTCATCTGGGCTGTGAGGGGTGGACAGCGCTGGAAATCACCCTTCTGAGGGTGATAAATCAGGAGGAGAGAGAACCTCTTCCTCTTTTTCTTTTACTTCAGGCTTGGACCTGATGCTTGCGTCAGCTCTCGCTCTCACAAAATCTCTCTGACCTGGCACAGTGATAATTGCAGTTGAATTTGGTCACACATAAGAATTTCCCAGCCACCTGCTCAAGCTTTTGATGTTTATTTAGTTAGATGTATGTGGTGGTACAGGCTTTTTAAACCTGCGGTCTTTAGGAACACCTCAACTACCTAAAGCTTTTAAAGCATTTTGTTGTCTCGGGAGTATTTTGTTTTATGTTTATAAGCATTGAAATACATAACTATTAAAATAATCTTTCCTCAAAATGAAAACTAATTTTTCAACCACCTTCCAGGTCCCTTCTCTAATAATTAACGAAGTTATTTCCCACAAAAATTTATTCTGAACTGATACTCACAAGCTTGGAAAAACCTATAAATATGTTTTGGTTTCAATTAGTAGTTAAAAATATTATTTATCACTTTGTGTTTGTTGTATTTGCTAATCAGTTCAAGGCAAAGTGCATTAAGTTTTCACATTCGCTTCAGTTGTATGTTTTAAAACCCCAAATGTTGTTTGTAAGTACATACAGTTTATATATGATGTACTGTATCCACGGTAGTTTGAAAACCAGCGAGCATCCCTTGCCCGAATTCAGCACAATATGTTGATAACACTTTGGAGATGCTGGAGTTTGATTCTGAAATGCCTCATTGGTCCATGCCTGGTTGTCATGAAATGTGCATTGTCAAAATAAAATGATAATGTGTAAACATTAGTTCCTGTAGCCCACAAGAAAATGCCACCTTTCATAGACACAGGTTTTAAATTTTTCTGGCATAGCTGGATTTTAAATCTGTGTTGGCTGTGGTATGTGAGCTGTGTACCAGATACATAGAACAAGCGTTGCTGTTTCTGTTACTGCAGAGAAATGGTTCATCTGCCATACTTAACTGTGCCTGGTGCTGTCCATAATACACTTTATCTGGTTGATGGCAATATTAGTATGCCAAGAGCTACAGCCTTATTGATAGTACAGAGTTAATTATGATTGGAATCAGGCTTTCTCTATGCTAATAGGAAAGCAAATTTAAGCGGCTTTTATAGAGCAAATAAAAGTAGCCCGTTTAGCAAAAGTTCTGCTCGAATTTCTAATCTCTTTAAGGGAAAAAGGCTTATGTGATTTGCATGATCCTCTCCCCTCTCTCTGTCCATCTGATTTGGCGAGGACGGTGACCAGGTGTGCGAGACGCCCAAGCTGGCGCTGCTGCAGTGGAACCAGGGCGCGCTTTGTCCTTAAAAATGGATGGACAAGTATTTCTATTATTGGTTGGTTATTGCTGGCACTTGTGTACTTGCCATTGCTGCTCCCATCGCTGCTCTAGCCCTGGTGACTCTTCTCTGGCTTTTCTGACTCCTAAACTCTATCTAAAGGGAAGAGCGATTTAGGTGATTTGTTTGTTTTACTCCACTTAGTAAAACACGCTGGTTTGTGGCAACTGTAGTTGCTGGTTTGTTTGTTCCCCCATTATTGCACTGGGACAGGTGCTGTCACAAGATGGGGACTCCGCCAGCTGGCCTGAAGTGAAGTAGCTGTAGTTGTGGCTGCTGGAGCCTGCAGCTGGGATAAAACACGATGGGAATCCCTACATCCCCCTCAAGTCATTAGGAGGTTCCGAAATATTCGACGTTGGCGACTGGATGACAGACAAATGTGTGTGCTCAATGAGGGAAGGGCAGAACTTTATGTAATACAGCAAATGCTTTAGGAAATGGCCTCAAGTTGTGCCAGGGGAGGTTTAGATTAGATATTAGGAAGAAATTCTTCATGCAAATAGTTGTCAGGCATTGGAACAGGCTGCCCAGGGCAGTGGTGGAGTTGCCATCCCTGGAGGGGTTTAAAAGGCGTTTAGACGAGGTTCTTAGGGACGTGGTTTAGTGCTAGAGTTGGGTTATGGTTGGACTTGATGATCCCGAGGGTCTCTTCCAACTGAAATGATTCTATGATTCTATAGTTGTGCCACCCCGTATGGCAGCATGAAACCAAACAGCATCTTTTATGCCACTCACCTTCCAGTGTTTCCAGTTCTTTTGAAGGCACGAGGGCTCGGATGAGGAATAGCCCACCTAAAGCACATCAGTGGTCCTCTGATGCTGAAGGGATTTGCGCTGGGGTTGGAGCTGTCTGTGCTGTGTCAAGCAAGGCACGAGCATCTCAGGAGGTGAAGCCTTTCACTGTTGGTGGTGTGGGAGGAATCAGAAATGGCACATTAAGCAGTGTCATGAGGTCACCAACGTGACGTGGGATCACAGACCCGCTCCTGGGGAGCAGCTTCTACGACCATTGGGCAGCACAGCAAGAGCGAGCTTTGGATTTGAGAGGGTGATGTTGATGCTTTCCAGGTACTTACAGGGGGCTCGTTCCTGGGGTGGCAGCGCTCACACCAGAGCCTGGTGGGACAGTCGTGGCGATGTCTTTGTGACATGAAGTTCACGTTGGTCTCGCAGCCGTATGGGAGATGGAGCTGGGCTGGGCGTGAAAACGCACACAAGTTTTCTGTGAGGTGAAAGGGATGGAGGAAGGAGAACAACCCATGTGCTCAGGCTGGACGCGATTCGGATATGCACGTGTTACCTGGAGAACGGGATTTGTTCCAGACCAGCGGAGAGGTTGTAGTACACAAGGTGAATGATGACAGGGACATGGAAGAGAGGTTGCCACCCAAACACACGGTTTACCTAAAGCTGTGATGCATTTACTATGGAGTTTACATAGTCATTTTGTACATAGTCTGTGGATTAAAAAAAAAAAACAACTGTGGAAATTCTGTGATTTGTTTTAAGTGCTTCTGGGAGTCTCAGAACTAGTGTGTGTGACTCAAGTGTTTTAGCTCTGTGCCCCTTGAAATGCTGCGCTGCTGGTGACAAAGTTAGTGGGGAGTTTTACTGCTTGTCTGCCTTGTCATGTTGTGATGGTCTGCTTGAGTTTACACTGTCTGGCTAGTGGGGAATCTGAACATCTTCACTGGGCTCAGAAAGTGTGGTTCTGCCTTTTTTTGGTCACTGCTTCTCCTCCCTGTTTGTGCACAGTCCTCTTGGTGACTTAAATCGCTGTCTTCTCCAGACAGGGTCGGGGAGCGAACAGGAATCGTTTTGTGTCAGCAAAGATGCTCGTTCAGCTCACAAACTGGGCTGATCATAAACGTGTGGTGGTGGTGGTAGGAGATTCAGGATATCTGCAGGCACATGGGGTTTGTTTTTGAAACAGTGACAAACATTGCCATCCATTTCTTTCTCATTCTGCTGATAGACTCATAGCATTAATTAGTGTAATGATTGCTAACTGCACATTTTACATTTTCAGTAAGGGCTGCTGAGCTCCTGCTGTGAGAATTAAGCTGTAAAGATTGCGAATAGTAGCGTGCTGAGGATTTGTTTAGTTGAAGATAAACAGATTTCATTGTTTTGAATTACTGAATAACAGTATTTAACATACATGTTAAAGTTGCAAACTTAAACATTTATATGTGTATTTTAATGCCATTCTTCATTTCTCAGTATCTGATAATATTTTTGCACTACAAGTTTCTCGATGTTTCCGATGTACATGTTTAACGATTACATTTTAATCACTTATATGCCAGTAGCTGCAGTTTTGTGAAAACCTGTTTTTGAAGTGATAGTTTCACTGGGCAAGTCCTGCAAAAACCAGTCCTGAAACCATCTACTAGCAGATTCTTGAATGGATTTGTGTGTGCGTGGTGTTTCATTTTCTTTGTATATTAGCAAAGATAAAACCAAACTGACTTAAAGAACAAAATGCAACTATGCCATTCATTGTGTTTGATGTTTAGACTCGGGATTTCTACCATACTTCTGCAAGCTTTGCATGAAGTGTCTCCTAAAATAATAAAGAGGGGTGGAATGGCTGGTTTCTTCTTGCAAAGCTTGGTAACTACATATTATGTGCTCGGATTACTGCAGTATGCAATCGGTGCATTAAGAACAACGTGAGTGCAAAGTTCTGCATTTTGTTTACTCGCAAAAATTTTAATGTAGAGTGGAATTAGAGGTAGAATTTCCCACAAGAAGTGGGGAGAGAGATGGGAAGAAATTCACAGTTACAGGCATTTGGCTCTGTTAAAATGAGTGGTGATTTTATTGTGTACACCTTATCAAGTGACCGTGTTGGTTTGTATGGTTCTTGTTAATAACTTTTGACCCTGTCTCGGGCTGAATCAGGTATCACTTGTTCTACCGAGTCCTTGTTATCCTGAATGCTTACTCCAAAGTGTCCATGCAACTGCTCACTTTTAAGATATGTACAGTGTAAGTGAAATGTCCACGAATAATTAGGATTGATAGTGTCTATGGTAAAAGTTAAGCTAAGTAAAAGGCCGAAACTCTGCTGGGAGATAATTGCAATATTGGAAATAACAGAAGGTTGCCCTGAGATTTCTGCGGACTATTCATAATAGTTTTGGAGTGGGATCAAAGACTCACTTAAAAGTAGGACTTAAATCTTAATGTAATCTGATTGTCAGCAAAAGGAATCAATGTTTATAGATGTTACACAAGACTAGCTTATTACAGAACAGTATTGCGTTTATACCGGACTTTACTCTCTTCAGGTACTTTCCAAACATTTAATTGTGATAAAAAATCAGCAGAAAATGAATGCATTATATTAAAAAAATCTTGCAATGCAGAACATGGGAAGTGCAATGCTTAGTTACTAAAGCTTCAGAAAAGGTAAGAGGGAGATGCACAAAATTCAACAAATTGGCAGGTACAAAGCAAATTTCCACAGTTTGATCCACTGTTAATGCTCCACTACTTTTTCTTCACTGTAATAATGGATGTTTTGTTAAAAGTGTAAATCCTTGCATGGTTTAGGGGTTCAGTGTTCTCTGTGGGAGCACTCATCGCATTATGAGATTGGAGCGATTACCTAGAAAGCAACAGATACTATGCAATTCATTGGTTTTCAGGAAAAAAATAAACTGCAATACATTTTAAAAAACCCCAAAACTCAAACAAAACCCCTCACCCTTAAATTAGTGCTTTTGATTTGGGCAAAATTGTTGTCTTCTTTCAAACCAAATGCTAGGTAGGTTACGTTTTTTGTATGTCAGATGCTTATATTCACCTGTAGATCAATCTCACTTGATCAAAGTCCCTGTGGTTAATCCCTGTGGTTAATAAAATGTATTTCCCCACAGCCAAATAACCTACATGTAATATCATCTGGACGTTTTGGTCAATAAGAAAATTGACATGTAGGAGAGGGTGTTATATGAGCCGCTCTGTCCTTTGCCTGAGATGGGGCCGCATCTTTCAGTTGCTGGTGATCATCTCAGTCTTAGGAGGGATCTTGAGTTGGGATTTAACCAAACCAAACACCACATATCAGCTACAGAAATAGGCACTTTGGAGAATTACTATGTGAAAATCAAGCAAAACCCATGGACAGCCCAAAGCAAAGCCAGGTTGCTGATTTTTAAAGGAGATTTAATGCTTAAAGTACCTTAAAGCTTAAATATCCCACTCTCTGTTTTCCAGACAGAAGCAGTCTCCGCCAGCCAAGAAACCAGCAAAAATATTTCACCATGGATGTAGACGATGAAGAAAACATGAGTAAGATGTGCTTATTTACACAGTAATAAGCTATGTGATAATTTCTGAAGGTGACTTTTTCTCATGAGCACAGGGATGACTGCGAAGAAACTTCAGAAGTACAAATTTATGTGTTTTGAAATACAGTATAGAAGAATGAATCACAGCTTTTGCATTAAATTATTTCAATACATATGGTTATATGCTAGTCTAGTTATACCTTGTGTCTCATATTTTTCTTCCAACAACTGACTAATTACACAAAGTATTTTCCTAGTAAATCTGAGAGTTAGGGACTGGTCAGGAGGGAGAGGCCGAGACCAAGGAGATGGAGCCAAACTGGATAAAATAAATGAGGGAAAGCAACAATGGGGGAAGGAAAAGCAAAAGGAGGAGCTGGAAGAGCTCCCACAGGTCTTGTGTGGCTAATTATTCTCATTAGGTGCTGATTGTTCCAGCCCTGAGCTACTGAATTACTAAAGTGTGTTTAAACACAGAAAATCAAATATAGTGATCATCCTGATGCATCCACTAGTGAAGTGTTGCGAGGCTGCTGATTCTGTGGTATAATTAAGGTCTGATAACCTGCGGAGAAAAGTGTTCTCATTAAAACATTATAAAAATATTTTTACTATTTTATTGACCTTTCAACTACATCTCTAGATCTCTATATCATCTCTAGATCTCTATATCATCTCTAGATCTCTATATCATCTCTAGATCTCTATATCATCTCTAGATCTCTATATATATTTGTGAGAGAAATGTTCTGTTGCCACTATGCTCATGTGCTGTGCCCAACTGTAAATAGTTGTGTATGATACAATAACAACTTATTTTTCCCCTAAGTGCCAATGGCAAAACAAGACATCCCTGGCAAAGCCCAGTGGTGCTGAAGGGTTGTAGTTCAGTCTGAAGGCATCACGGAACATTTTTAATGAGAGATAAAGAAGCCAGATTATTGTGGTTAGAAAAAAAAACAAACTCAAAACCCTAAAAATATTAACTGCCCCGGAATGCCTGTTTTTTTATTTGACTGAAACAGTGAAATCAACTGGAATATGCTGGCTAACACTTTCTGTTCTTTGGTGTAAGCAAAGTTACTTCAGATGGATGCTTTGGCTATTTCTAGAAGTGATTTCCCTGAGCGAGCGTTCAATAAAGTAACAACTGTAACTGTATAATTCACATAAGTGGGGTTTTTGTTGTTTTGTTTGTTTGTTTGGGTGTTTTTTAGTTTTTGCATCTTTTGGGTAAAAATCCCATTATCTCAGTAAGGAGTATATCTGAGTCTTCCAAAGATGAAGAAAATATATCTATTTGCAGGGGCATTCTGTAATTGTCCTTAAGCAAAGCACTCAGGTTTTGTGTGCTCCTGGTTTGTTGTTTGTGTTGGTGGTGGTTTGGTTCTTGTGGGGTTTTTTGGTTTGTTTTTGTGTGTGTGTTTTTATTATTTTTGGGTTTTTTGGTGTGTGTATTAGTGCACCGATATGCAAAACCATTCATGGAACTCGCTGTCTGGACGGGAGGCTGGCTCCATGTGGTCGGTAAGGGTTTGGGACATGCATTTTATAACCAGAGTTGTCTCGCAAAAGCGTATTTCGAGATGTCATATGTACCGTGTGTTTGAAAGGAAGCTACAGATAACAATGGCTGCTTGGATGAGCCCGTGTAATAGAAGGTGCAAGAAGACCTTCCTGCATCTGTACATCCACACAAACATCATGGATTTGAAATGTTAAATCATCAGATTTGCTGGGGAGAAATCAAAGTGCAAATTCTTAAGTTCTTCCCCTTGATTCATGCAAATATTTTTTTGGTAAAAATTTTTATCTTTCTGTATTTTTATCTCTCTTTAAGCTTGTGAAGTACGATATCAGAAGTTGCCCATTAAATGTTTTATTATTTTATGTAACTCCTTTTTGGGGAAGTATCTTACAGGAAAGGAAGGTGGGTATATGCAATATTTGTAGCTTGCAGTTGCATAACTAGAGTTGCTCTGCAGAGGCCAGAATTAAGTGTATTGGTTTGGCTGAAATGTGAGATAGCAATGAGGTTACATTGATGTCCCTGAGAAAACACAATATTTCAGAGTTCAGGTTTTAAGGTCTTCTTCCTTTATTTATTGAACATGGGGAAGATGTTACAAGAGACTTTGGGAAAAACTTGATTTATTTATTTTTAGAATGTTTTTATTTGGTTTTCTTTTGCTTTGCATGGCGGGTATGTCTGCAGCACCGCAAACACCCCAGAAATGTGTGCTGGAAGCTCACCTGCCTATTATCTCAGTGTCAAACCAGAGAGCCTGTCAAAGCATCAAAAATAAACCATTTGTGAGGTGTAAATTCACACTTACGTGTCCTTATTGATGACCCTACAGGCAAGGGAGAAGTGGAGCATTTTGCAGGACGCTTGGGACACTACCATGTGGCTGTCGTGACCTTTCTCTTTGGTCATTTTCCCTCTTTCTCTAAAAAGATGCTTACATGTGGTGTATGTTTTTTGGAGGATTTTTTTTTTCCCCGTGGATGTTTTTTATGAAAAAATGACTTGTTTAGAATTTCCCCAGGCTGGTAAATGAGAGCAGCAGTATAACAGATAGCAAGAAACATCTTTTGGTTCAGCTAAGAGTCATTCGAAATTTAATTAAGTGTGCTCCAGATCACACACAGCAGGGAGAGTGTCATCTCTCGGCAAGCAGGTAATGGAAGTTCCCCAATGGATAAAGCATCTTCATTACAGACACTTTTTAATTACAGAGAGTAAAACCAAAAAATAAACGAATGCACTCGGGTGGAAAATTTCTTTACTGCCATGAACATTTCCTATGCCCTTTTCTTTTGAGCATTCTCGGGTTTGTAAGCCTCTCAAACAACATTTCAGGAGCAGGACTTTCCTTTTGCTGAAGATACTGTCAGCTGTGATTTTTACCAAGGCAGCTGCCACAGATGTCAGTGAAATCTCCACTCAAAGCTGCCAGCTATTCTTAGTGAGTAGCAAATAAGCTACTCTTACGAAATTTGTATTGTTCTTAAATCATGGGCAGTATTAATGTTTAAGAAAACATGATCCTGTTATCAAGTGTTTGTGTCTGTATTAATGCTACTTTAAAGTGCTGAATACACAGCAGCCACAATGGACCTCGAAGGGCTCTCTAAAGCATTTGTTCCTTGAGAACTGAAAGACTGGAAAGTGCATAGACTTCAAAGTATATTTAAAATCTAGGATTAAGCTGGTTTTAAAGCTCTTGATTTTGGGGCATGTTAGGAGATCCACTAAGACTGTGTAATCTTTCTGAGGCAAGATATTTGATGTTAACATATAAATGTTTAATAAAAAATAAAAAGGGATAATGAAGAGCCTTTGTTACTGAACACAGACACTTCTTTTTTATAATTCAGATGGTATTTTTTTCCTCCTGCCAGCTCTCCCCCCTATGTTTTATGCTTACTAATAGTATTTTAACATTCACAGTTCTCATTTTCCTGCCTTACTTTAGCTGTGATGCTGACAGCACAAGGCTTAATACTAGTTTCAAAATCAGACTGATAGACTCTGAAATAATCCAAGCTGTTTTTTAGAATGTGCATGGAGTGGTTGTCCACGTCTGCCATGACTTCTGCTTTAGAGCAACTAAATTTTGCTCCCAGCCTGAGCTGTGATGGGATCCTGAATCAGCCAGAGCTTTTGGGGGGTAAGGATGAGTGAGAGACTCCCCAAAGTCTTACAGTCTCAGCTTCTCTAAGGGGGTGAGATGCTTGGAAGAGGGAGAGTGTGGGCTGGAGAAGTTACTCCGTGTCTGAATATGGACAAGATTAAAGGAGGTGGCTTCTCTGACTTTAACAGGTGGTGGTAGCTAATCTTGAGCAATCTGTCAGCTCTTCTCCAGCCCTGAGGTAATGAGGAGACCTCAGCACTGCTGGGCAGGTCACACTAAAGGACCAAAAGCTCATCTTCACCCTCAGCCTGAGAAGCTGTTGCTCTTCCTTGCAGTCTGGTGATTCTGTGCCTTGAAACAAACCTGAGTCCTTCTGCTTGGCATGGAAAGTCTTTTTCTTTCCATCACGTGTAAAGCTGAGATTTGCATCACCTCCTCAATGCAGAAATTCACCTGCCTTCATGGTTTGACCCAGGCTGCTCGTACTCCCTGCTTGCTTGCTCTCCTAGTTTTTCCCACCCTGCATGTTCTCCAAAGCTAACAAGCCTGGGAGCTCTCAGGCAAGGAGTAGTTTTCTTCCCTTCTTTCTCATTGAGACGAGGTAAGTGTGCAAGTTTGTCTCCTGCATCCTACAAGTCCCCTCTCTCTGTCAGGTCATCGTTTCCCCTGGGTGGATTAAGAAATTCCATCAGCTGCCATACATGCATGTAAAAGTTATCTTCTTTACATTCAACCGGACTACGTTCAACTCCTGTTTTCCTTCTGTGATTTCCACAGGCCCTGGTAGTAGTTTTCATATAGAAAGAAAGGTAAAAACAGAGGCCGTTAATTAGTGTCCATGAAACTATTCGTGTTTAGCCTAAAAGTCATATTGTCTGATAGCAAATTCCTGGTGCCACTAATATGAGCAAAGTTCCAGAAATGGTGTTTTAGATGAGGTGTAATTTGGAGATTACAGCTTCAGGTAAGAAACTCACTGTAAGGAAAATTTAAAAATTCACTCTCTCCTTAGATGCCTTTACCATATATATGTATATATAAAAATATATGTATCTGCCTGAACGCTGTGTATTGACAATTGTGGCCCTATAGCACACATTCTGCAGGCAATATAATTTGTGGCTGAACATTACAAGAGATACTTTATGAAACTTAGCGATTTCTAGCAATGAAATGCTTCAGAATATTTAGTGTTTCATTCCTGACCAAACTGAATTCACTGGAATTTAATATTCAGTACTGTACACTTCTTTGTTGTGCTACTGTGATTTAACAAAATGTGTTCTACCTTGGCTTTTTCTTTTGATCTTTTTTTGTCTTCTTTTTTTCTCTTTGAGCACCGAAAGGAGTAACCTATCGAGCTTTTGCTGGAGGATGTTATAAATGAAAATTTAGTAACCATTCCATCAGCTTTGTAACCTGGGTGAAGTGATGTGTGCACGGCAGGGGACTCTTAGGGAAGACTTGAAGTGTGGCTGAACTTGTTACTGTGAAAAACACTTCCACCTTGGTTTGCTCTCATTTCAATTAGTATTTATCACCTAGTGTCAGTGTAGATGTAATATAGACATACTGAAATTTTGGAACAGAAGAGATAGAAACGCTTGACCTAGTAAATTTGCCTTTTCATTCACAAACACCAATATAAAGCAGAAATAATTAATTTCCTTAGTTTCTTTATCAGGATAAAAATGAGGTCTTTGAAAATATAATTCTTTAAATATACCTCTGATGTATCATTACCCCAACTTTCTACTTTAGAAAAGAAATCATTACATTAATAATGTCTTCCCCCCCCCCATTAAAATGTCATAATTGTGATTGCACAGCTTTTTTCACACTTCTTTATTCTTCATAGTCTTAAGAGTTATTTGTAGTCGTAAGAGGAGATCTTTATTGTGATTTTTGGGTTCGCATCTCTGTGACAGCAGTTTTCTTACTGTGCAAGGAATTACAGAATAGCTTGTAAATGATAAATATAGGGTTTCCTAATAGAAAAGCCTGAAAAAGAATTGAATTAGAAGAATATGAAACAGCTAAAGAGAAACAAAAGCATTCAAACACTATTCAGTCAAGGGACCCAGCAAAGCACTGCCCAGTTTTTCGTGGCTCAGGTTGTTTGTGTCATTTTTCAATTTGAGCAATTAAAATCACTGAGGGGAAAAAAAAGCAATATGAATAAAATAGAAATAAAGTAGAATTAAGTATCCATCTCCTAGTACTGGTCTTAAGCATCCATTTTTACTTTGCTAATAGTAGTTCTTTGTTTTATAGGCATAGGCTGCTATCAATTATATTTCTAGTTTAAAGCATTTTTCAGGCAAAACGTAACTTATGAGTAAAAGTTTTGTTCCAGCATGGTTTAAGTGCCAACAACAACGAAAGGTGCAATGTTTTATTGCTAAATGCTTGTATCAAATGGGCAGTTTGAAAATCATTCGTCAACGTGTCACTTGAACTATCGAGAGGTTGTATCGCACCATTATCTCTGATCGTACCACAGAACGTTTAACCTGTGAGCACACATCACTTAACCAGTTACAAAGAGAGATAAAGGAATCTATAAATTTTGCATTTACAAGGTCCTGCAACGAAGGCATTGTAAGTTACTCTTTCTGGGCACCGCAGGTTCCAGCAGCACCGACGTTAAAGAAAACCGCAACGTGGACAACGTTCCCCCCAAGGACGGTGGCGGGCAAGGCGCCGGGGAGGGGACGCAGCTCTCCAACGGCGGGGGCAGCGGCAGCCGAAAGCGTCCTTTGGAGGAGGGCAGCAATGGCCACTCCAAATTCCGCCTGAAGAAGAGGAAGAAAACGCCCGGCCCCGTTCTGCCAAAGAACGCCCTGATGCAACTTAACGAGATTAAACCCGGTTTACAGTACAAACTCCTTTCCCAGACGGGACCGGTCCATGCTCCCATGTTCGTGATGGCGGTCGAAGTCAACGGGCAGGTGTTTGAGGGGTCTGGCCCGACGAAGAAGAAGGCCAAGCTTCACGCTGCCGAGAAGGCCCTGCGGTCTTTTGTCCAGTTTCCGAATGCCTCTGAAGCCCACCTGGCCATGGGGAGGACTCTGTCGGTCAACACGGACTTCACCTCCGACCAAGCAGACTTCCCCGACACCCTGTTCAACGGGTTCGAAACGCCGGTCCCTTCCGACGCATCTTTTTACCTGGGGTCCAACGGGGACGGGTCCTTTAGCTCTGGCGGGGACTACGGTTTGCCGTCGTCGGCCGTGGCCAGCGGCCTTTCCCAGTCGCCTCTCCCCGCGCCGCCGCCCTACCCGTCCGCCAGCGGGAAGAACCCCGTCATGATCCTCAACGAGCTGCGCCCGGGGCTCAAGTACGAGTTTCTCTCGGAGAGTGGGGAGAGCCACGCCAAAAACTTCGTCATGGCTGTGGCGGTGGACGGTCAGACTTTTGAAGGCTCGGGAAGGAATAAAAAGCTGGCAAAGGCCCGGGCCGCGCAGTCGGCCCTGGCGTCCTTGTTTAACATGCAGCTGGACCAGACCCCGTCCCGACAGCCCATTCCCAGCGAGGGGCTCCAGTTACACTTGCCGCAGGTGAGGAGCCTTTTGGATTTTCTTGAGGTCTTCGGGTAATGACCAAGAGTAGCCAAGTCGTGCGTATTGAGTCAGCTTAGAGCATTTCTGCTGTTTATTCTGCTTCCGTAGTTGTGTGTGTGCATATATATGTATGTATTAAGTGATTTATCCACTTACGGCTTCTGATAATTGCGTGAACTCTTTGTATTCTGTTGGATAGTGAAGAGGCTTTGTTGCTGATGCTTTTGACCACGTCACACAAGAGAGCACCAAGCCCAGCGCAGTGCCAGCTTGGATTTGGGTTTGTGCTGACGAAAGCTGGAATCACATCTTAGGCAGCAAGACTTAGATGGAGTTCAAGTCAGAATTACTGCTTTAAGTAAAATTATCATTTGACAGAGCAGTTTTTAGCAGGGAAGAAAACCATTCTTCTCTGCAAACCGAAATTGTTGGCATTAACAGAGCTGAATAACAGAAGTCAAGGGCAGATTAAGTGAGGCTAATGCAGTTGCCACATATTTTCAAGGTCTAAATAAATGACACACTCGCGGTGCACGTATCCAAGATGTGTGGTCAAATAGCTGTCATCTAAAGAATTGTGCTCTAATCAAATTAGTTCATAAGCATATGTGAGTTGCTTAGGCAAGTAAATCTGGATGAGAAATAGTTTAACTTAATTAATGAACTAGAGGAAGTATCAAACATACCAGACATTGATCAGAAATTTAAAGTAGCTAGAAAGGAGTAGTTTTTACAATTTTTTTAATGAAGAAAAAGCCTCCCTTATTTGCTTGCTTGTGTTTCTCAAGCTACAGAAATGATTGTTCAATTGCCCTCTTTCTACTGTGTCTCTTGGGTCTTTTTAGTGATATTGTGTGCCTGTCTAAATTCAAATACTTGCCTATGACTTTTTTTGCAACTTTCTGTCTGTTTATTATGAGAATTTCAAGGCTTTGACTTTTCTGTCTCAAAAACGTTGTTTTAGATTTAATGAAAATTACAAGATATTGGTCTGATTTGATAATGTGGGTTTGAAGAGCGTAACTGGATGTTGTGGCTGTTTTAATTGTGCTGTTCCCTCACAATGCATGGGCAGTATGAATCATTTAGATATTCCTTTATGCCCTCTTTTTTAACTTTGCACAATTATTGACTTATTGATGAATGTTTCCATCATTTTAAAATCTAGAACCCAGTGGACTTTAGATTAATGCCAAACATACTGGGTAGGAAGGGGGGGTTGCTGGTTCTGCCCCACATAGACCCAATTCCAAGACAGTTATTTATTCAGAGGCTTTTGATCAACTTGTGATCATTGTCATCATTGTCCTTTCTGCACTTCGCTGTGTTGTATTATCCTGCTTTTAATTATAATTAGCTGTCAATTTACTGGAATTACATGAAGGTCTGTTACATATTGGTGATTTTGGTCTTGTATCTATTAATGATTAATAAGGGGTTTAAGCAATTTGATGTTTTCAGGTCCTGCTTTATTTATCTTTTCTTTTAACTCTGTGAGTTGTTTTATTTTTTGACAAAGTGTTTACTCAGGATGTGCAAAGATGTTATATCTGGAGATAATCCTATAGTGGGTGAAGTCACAAACCTCGGAGAATCCAGGAATGATGTGAGGATAGGATTTATTATAACCCATAGACCAAATAAAATGCCAGTTGTGTTGGTAAAAAAATGGAAGCTAGAAACATGCAAGGGGAGTAGAAATCCAAATACCAAATGCTCAGTGGTTGTGCCAATGGTGATGTTGGAATTGGCTGCCTGGGTGGCAGGTTCAAAACCTGTCTGTAGCTGGTGCGTTAACTTGAGGTGCCTTGAGAGGAAAAGTGATAGAGTGGGAAGAGTGGAGAGGAGGGAAGAGATGATCTCTGCACTGGAGGTTGTCAGTCTTGCTTTACAGGGACTTGCCTCCCCAAAACAAAGAAATCTTTTCACGGTTAGCTACACCTTGTAAATGGATAGCCATCCTCGCTTTACCTCCCACCCCTCCGTGTGGGGGGTGACCTTGTCATGGTTCTGCAGCTGGTAGGTGATGAGAACTGGAGAAGACAGTGAAATGTGAACAGTCTTTTTAAATCTCTTCTGAAAACAAAAGGGTCACGTGTTTATAGATGAATTGTGGAAGCTGATATGACCGGCTTTCTGAAAATTGCTTGTGCAAAACCCAAATCTGATTTCTGGGGAAAAGAGTATTGTTGAGCACTCAACCACAGCAAGAGCCACACTGGTATGGACAGAAGCTTCTTCTCACACATCATTCCCTCCCCAATGCCATGTCCCTGCCAGCAGCCCCAGCATCAAGGTTTGTAAGGGATGCTGGTGCTGGCCTCGGCTGCTTCCACTTCTGGGGCCAGTCCTGCCACTGAACAGTGCCTTGGACATCTCAGGAGCTGGGGCAGGAACATCCTTGGACATCTCAGAAGCATCAGATGCTCTGTTGGACTTGGCATTTCTTGATTTTTAGTCTCTTTAACCCCCAGAGAGAAATCTCCCAGACATCACTTGTTTTCTCTCCTTTTTCTCTTTTCTCTCACACACTCTGTGCTTCCCAAGGAGGGCGATGAAGGGTCTCACACCTCTCAAAGGTGGGACGGTGCTGTCCCTGAAAGAAGTACTCAAGCCAGTACCAAATGCCTTGAAAAAAATATGAGAAAAGGACATATTGTAGCAGTACTTCCCCAGTATGTGCTTCTAACCTTCAGCAGTTTGTGTCTCAAGAAGTTTTTCAGCCAGAAACCTTGTCTTTCCAGCTGAGAGCCTTTGAGTTTCTCCACTAATTACAAGCCTTTCTTGAACTTCTGTAATCTTTTAGCTTCCATAGCACCTTGTAGCAGTAAATTCCATTGTGTAAGTATGTATTGTGGGAAGAACTGTCTCATCTGGTTTGTTTTGAACATGCATCCTGGTGTGCCCTTTGGGGAAAGTCGGCTGGTCCAGGCTCCCGGCATCACTGATGGGATAGGCTTCCATCAGACGGTAGGAACTTTATTTAGGTAAGCTTTATTATGATACATCCCAGATTTCCTCAAAGTGTTGACTTAGAAAGATAGCTGATTATTCAGGATGCAAAGAGGCGGAAATTAGAGAATTGGAATTGTAAATATTGAAGCTTAGAAATCATGATTTAGATTAGTGAAGGCTGGACTATTGTGAGAGAAAGCAACTTGCAGTAGGCAAATAAGCAGTGTAGCTGCAGATGAAATTAATTTTTAAAGATCCACTAGAGGGAATACTTTCAATCATTCACCTAATTGTGTTGCAAATTAAGTTTATCCTGTATATCATTGTGGACAGACATTGAAACAAAACGTTACGCAGAAAGAATGGAGTCATAACCAGTACTGCAGGGGCTACATTTGCTTTAAGTGCTGTGTTAATCCTGGTTCAGCTTGGGGTAGGGAGAAACTATAAAAGAAGTATTAAAATATAGGAAAGATATACAAATTAATGATGAAAATTATTTGAGATCTTGGAATTGGTGAGTAGTATGTTGGAATAATTGCTGTGGGTTTGGCAGAAATGTAAAGGATATGTTTGCATAAGCAGGGCGAGAATCTACTGCCAGGTAGCAGTTCCTTTAAATAAATGCAGGAAACTTTGGAGCACTAGAAAATAATTACCCTGTTCTGTTAGTGTAGATATGTCTGCACCTTGTCTGAGTTGCATGTGCTGGTCGCTGTCAGAGGAGAGATGATGGACCTTGATTTTGGTTCTCACCCACTGTTCATCTGGCGTGATCTCTGTGTCCCGCCAAGGTCTTCCTTCGGATCCAGACAGACCTGAACTTCAGCTTCAGGGTATTGTAAAATACGGCTGGTCAGGGTGGTTCTGCTACAACATTGCTGCAAGATAACCAAAATCAGTCTGTATGTGTAGAAGTGAATTCACTGTAACTTCATCAGAGAAGGGAACAGAGCACCCAAAATAGCTTTCAGCTCGCGTGCCTTGACGAGCAAACTGTCAGATATTTTAGGCCTTTCCTTTTTTGAATTACTCAACTTTGAGTAATGATTTAATGCAGGAGCCAGGGTAGAGAACCCGTGTGTCAGATGCTAGGGCACTCACTGCGAAGGTGAGACACGAGTTCCATTTCTGTTCCAATTAATATTTATTTGTATGAAAGGGAGTAGAGCCAGAATGAGAAGTGAAAGAACTCTACCCAGGCTGGTCAGTGGCCTGGGCTTGACGTGGAGACAGCTTTCAAGTCCTTCGTTTTGAGATGGGGACAGCAAGGACATAGTTTTAGGCCAGTAGGTCTTGTTCCCGGTGGTTCAGATCTCTGTTTGCAGCCTGCCTTATTCTTCCATGCTCTTAGTGACTCTGAACTATGTTAATGTAATAGACCACCTGGGAGAAAAGGATGATTCTTCCCATTTATTGGGTGAGTATATATAACTAAGTATAATATATATACGCATATAATAGCGTTTGTTCCTCACCGCCTGCCTGTTGTCATGCAACTCAGGTTTCAAATAGAATAAAACAATCTTTAATATATCTGCCTGTTCTCTGGCAGTGATTTTTTTGCCTCCCTGCCCAGTTCCTCCAGTATTGTTCGCATCTCTAGTGGTCAGTTTGTCTCACATGAGTTCTGCTTAGTCCTTCTTATCAGCCTCCCCAGTGTGTGGCTTCATGTTCATTCGAGTGTTTTTAGGTTTCCTTGCCAGCAGCTTAGTTCCACGCTGTTTGAGATGCAGCCCCATCCCGTCATTCTGTGCCAGCTTACATCTTCCCAGAGGGACTCGCCGTGTTCTCGCTTGTAAACTGACGCCACAGTTTCCTCTGCTTTTCTTATAATGTGAAAAAAATCATCTTTTTTTGTAAAAAGCTAATGTATCCACCCTGTATGCAAGCATGCTGTTCAAGTAGCCTTTTGTCAGCAGTGTTGGCAGGTAAGTTGACCGTGGGTTTTTTCCAGAAACACCTGGCAGTTTCTGTTCCCACCTCTTGACGAGAAGTTCCTCAAGCCAGCCCTGGTTCCTCAGCCTTGGTTTGGCCATGTGGGGTGATGATCTGTGTAATGAGTTTCGGTGGTCCTGGAAGAAGCGTTCCTCTGTGTTCACCTTTGGCAAATGGTTGGGTTTGATTCAGCATTTTGAAATCGCCCTTTTTGGTATGTGTTGAACTTTGTGGTTTTGTGTAGCTCAGTGTTGGAGAAGACTCCCCCAGTTACCAGCCATCACGCTCACTTTTTTTTTGGAGAAGGAGTGACCCATACTCTTTATTACCTGGGTGGCAAGCCTGTCTGGCAGCCTTCAAAGCCTCTTTGTTCTCAGGTCCAACCCTCATTGGAAAAGTTTGTTTCAGTAGTTCTGCAATAGTATATGCCATCATAATGTCGTTCTACATGTTTTTACATTGTCAGTTGCCAGACATGTTCTCCTGTCCAGCATGTCGTGATGTAAGATAGAGCAAACAATATATATATATATTACAGAAATGAGGGTGTAAAACTTGCAGCTGGGAAGCAGTGTCCATAATTATGCAGTGGGGCTATAGATAAAACACTGGAATGGGGACTCTGTTTCTTGTTCCTGCAGTGATCTGCCTGTGTAGCTGCAGGGAGGTTAATCATTTAAGTCTTTTGTGTATTAATTTTCCATTTCTAAAACCAGGGTGAGAATAAAACTGTTGCTTGTTATTTTTCTTTACTGTATTTACCTTAAAGTTCAGCTATTTGCATTAGGTAAGTACTAGCATGATTAAATGCAGATTTTGTGCTGTGTGGTCACAGTGCTGTAACACAATTTTTACTCCAGCAACAAAACGACCTTATTTGAAAATCAGTGCCTGACCAGCTATATTTGTAGCATCTGAGCAAAACTGCTTTCCTGAAAAAATTTTCAATCTGTTAATAAGAGTTTCTGAATTGCAGTTCATTTAAATGCATCGAGAAAACTTGTATTTGCAATGTTGAGAGTCTTCTGACTCTACAGGTTGTGCAATTGCAAAACATTGACCAAAGGCTGGTGCAGATGTGACCCGAGTCAGCACTGAGTGCTGGTCACTGTCTGCACTCGGGGTCTGGCAAAGGGTGTCGAGCTCTGAAATCGTGACACATGAGCTTTAATTTTTGCTTCCTCGGCTGCTGCAGCTTTTCCAGAAGGAAGTGAACATTGAGAGCTCTTTCACGTTATTTCTAGGCTGTCGGTTCTCATGAGCGTTGTTAAGAAAATGGTGGCGAATCAGGGCAGGACTCTCAGCCACAAGCATCATTTTGGGCTCAATGTAGTTACTTACATTGGATGCTCCTGGGTGTATAAGACATCTGCATGAAGCTGGTGAGTGTGACAAAGGACCTGTGTCCTTCTGGTGTGTCAGGCTGTGGGCCAAGTGGTTACCCTACAATATCTCGGGTATCATGGGCAACTGGATTACGATTTTTATATCTGGTGTTCTGAGATAGGGACCTGAGCTCCCTCCTGGCCCTGTCCGCTCCTCCTCTCTGGCTGCGTGTCCCTTTGTTTTCAGTTTATTTTCAGGTGAAAATTCAAGAATTTAATCTTGACTCATCTCCTCTAGCTGTTTGGTTCCAGCCGCCTTAAAAACAGCAGTTGAGATTAGCTGCAGTGCCGAACTGAACCATCATTCAACAAGAGCAGGACTGGTATTTTAAGTTTTCCTTAAAACGGGAATTTAGCCCCCCTTATGGTCTGACCCTGCTGGTGGGACACAATGAGGCTCTGACTGTTACTGTTCAACTTTTCCTGATGGTGAAAGAGAAAAACCCTTCCAAGTTTTGAGATAGTTTATTTTGGGTTATACACCAATGACATTTTTCTATTCCTAAATTTGCATATGTCCTGTAAAAATAAGAAATAGAAAGCGTTTAACTAGTGTTGAAAACAGATTTTGTTCTTATTTATGTAATAGCTAGATAATTAATTAATTCAGTTGTTATAAAAGGTTTGCATGTTGGTTTGAGGAGCCTGGTTTCTGCACTTCAATCTTCTTGTCAGGTCCGATGTTGAGGATACTGAAATGATGTGTTTTGAGGTTTGAGCATGAAAGCATAGATGTATCTGTCTATCCAGTTGTTCTCCTGAGCCTCAAATGTTCATAACCATCATGAGCATTAGGTGCTTTGATGCTTGGCTTAGGGCTGTCTGACCCTGTTTTAATAGAAGTGGAGCACACAGAGCTTTGCTTCCACTTCTCAAGAGCTGCAAGTGTTCAATATGCCTGAAAATTGGACCCAGCCACCTCCTTGACATACAGCTGATGCCCGATGTCCACTTGTTTAATTTATTGTGTTGAATCATTTAAAAGTGCAAATCTTTATAACGTAATGGTGCTGTAATTTTTAAGTGATTTGTTTAATTTTCTAATGCGCATTTCTGTGTGATCCTGCAGGTTTTAGCTGATGCTGTTGCACGCTTGGTTGTAGATAAATTCAGTGATTTGACAGAAAATTTCACATCTCCACATGCACGCAGAAAAGTCCTCGCTGGAATTGTCATGACAACAGGTAAAGAACCAGTACTGAAATATGTTTTTACTATTTAATCTTCAAGGTGCGCTAAATATAGCAATTAAATCTTGGCTCAAGATAATTACAGGAAAATTAGGCCTGCAAATACCTGTTTTTCCACCGAGTTCCTGTCTTGTGCCTGAGTGAGGCATCTGAGATAATTCATGCTCTACAAAATACACATACCTTTTAAAATGAATCCTGCAACATTTGGAAGGTAAATCTAAAATCAATTTCACTGCATTGGTCACTCAGATGGTATGCTTGGGTTTTGACATATCGTGTAAGAAATTATGCTTGCTTTCCAAGTTAAGGTTTTGCACTTTAAGTTATTCTTGATATATTTTGTTCTTAGCACTTTGTTTCTCTGTTATTTAGTTCAAGTATCTGAAGAAAGTAGCTTGTGTTTTGGCAGCTGACGCTGGCGTGCATATACAAACGACATTAAGGTCGTGGTTCTTTGATTGCTGATCTGACTTTGCCAGATCACCCGAAACAGCAGAGTTCTGCCCAAAGCTGGTCTGCATCCATGCTGCTGTTGAATTTTCCTCATACCCAAGGTTTATCTTGGTCTTCAATCCACCTCAGCCCTTGATGGGACATACATTTTGGGCCTGTCATGCGATGTCCCGATCAGTTGTACTAGTCAGTGATACATGTAGAGCCATGTTTCTTCTGAGTGGTCTGCATGGAAAGTGGACCTTGGGCATTTTTCTTGGTCCTTCAAGCTGCATAGTAATTTCCCTTGGGGAGTTGGACAATGCCAACTCTTTCCTTCTGTGGAGATCACACAGAATCACACAATGTCAGGGATTGGAAGGGACCTCAAAAGTTCATCCAGTCCAATCCCCCCGCCGGAGCACGAACACCCAGATGAGGTTACACAGGAAGGTGTCCAGGCGGTTTGGAATGTCTGCAGAGAAGGAGACTCCACAACCTTCCTGGGCAGCCTGGGCCAGGCTCTATTACCTTTACTGAGAAGAAATTTCTTCTCAAATTTAAGTGGAACTACCTGTGTTCCAGTTTGTACCCATTGTCCCCTGTCCTACCATTGGCTGCCACTGAGAAGAGGCTGGCTCCATCCTCATGGTGTTTGAGATGTTTGTAGGGGCCTCCTCCACAGAGCAGACATTTCATTGCCAGGGTCTGAGGATGCTGGTTAGGGTAGATAACCACATGCTTTAGGGACCAGAATGTGACAAGGGGACAGTGTAACCCAAACTCTGTCACAAGACGTTTGTGGTGGGCTGACCAGGCCAACAAACACCAACCCAACCTGTCGCTTGCTGCCCTCTCTGGGGACGTGGGGAGAAATGGAAGGAAGGTGAGAAGACTCATGGGTAGACAGCAGCTGTAACCTCGAACGTCCTCTTATTTTCCCGGAGCTCTCGTTGCTGAACACAGTGCTTATGGGCTGGGATGCCCCTTGGTCACTGTGGCCCAGCTGTTCCATGGGCAGGAGAGGGCAGCTGGGCGCATGTTCGTTTTTATTTTTATTTTTTTTAAGGCCACATATTTCATCAGGACTTGGAGCTCAAACAGCCTGAATCTCAATTACGTTTTTAATGCCTCAGTTACCAATTCCCATGCCAATTGCTAGCTACACCCCTTATATTGGCATTACCATCGTGCAGCCCAGGTGGTTACAGGAGGATGCCCAGTTCTGGGTGCTTGGGCTGCCTTGAACGTGGTTATTCTGCTTTTCCACACCGCAGTCACTATCCTGCAGGAGGAAGACAGCAGAAGGTGTTTGACAGGCTTGGCCGCTTTCTGCCTCTGCTGATGAGGCCTTGAGAGCCTTAGAGGGATTCCTGTGGCTTGTTGGGACTCTTTTTGCTGAGTGTTTTGCTAGAGGGATGTAACATTTTGAACTGCCTGAATTCTTCATGCAGCTGACCTTTATTTTTTGGTGGGATAAATGTTCTCTGTATAAAAACCACCCAAAATATTGTTTTAATTCTATTGTACGGAATTACTTAATACCAAGAACTACGCTTCTATAAGTGTTATATTCCTGACAAGCTTTAAGCATTAAAACTTATTCGTTCCCTAGTCTTACTGTTCCTGTTGTTGGCTTAATACCCTTCCATAATGTGTTGCTGTTTTAATAAATCGGTGCCTTTCAGATTTCTGAAGTTGCTGTGCAAATCTGCATGGTTGGCCAGAAGGTACATGCTGGCTGCCTGGGGCTCAGGAGAAAAACCACTGTCTTTGCAGCTCTGGCTTCAGTAACCCCTCCTGAAGCAGCAGTTTTTCCCTGCAGGTTTTCAGTTTCTAACTCATCCAAACTCCAATATGAAGAACTCACAAGAACCATAGATGGTGTTGATACAGGGAGGGTATGGCTGAGTGAAGCTTTTGCTTTAAAGAATGTATCAGAAGAAAAGAAGTGAACGAAAAGAAAGGAGCCTTGTTTGGGTTCCGCAGGAAGATCACTTGCTAGATTATTTGTGAATTTAATTGCAGCTTCCTCCTGAAATTTTGTTTTGCAGGTACGGACGTGAAAGATGCCCTGGTAATAAGTGTTTCTACAGGAACAAAATGCATCAATGGTGAATACATGAGTGATCGTGGTCTTGCATTAAATGATTGCCATGCAGAAATTATATCTCGTCGGTGCCTGCTTAAATTTCTGTATACCCAGCTTGAGCTTTATCTAAGGTGAGCTGAAGGGAAATGGAAGATGAGCTGATCACATGGAGCTGAAAAGGTGTCTGTGTAAAACATCTGTCTCAATTATTTCAATGTGAAACACTTGTCCCGTTGCATTAGGATGTTTAATTGAGAACTCAGACCCTTTGCCCTCAAGTTTGACTTTAACAAAATATGTGTTCAGTTAGGTGTCAATCATGAGAGGGGAGGACAGAAAAAATAATTAAGAATAATTTTTTAAACTGTAAACACGTACATCAAAATAATCTCAAGTGAACTAAAGGGTGTTGGATGTTTCATTTGGTGGTAAGTACCTGAAAGCTCTAGACATCTGGGTATATCAAGGGCACTCTATTTCTTGTCTCGATGGTATTCTAATTTTGTTACTTATAATAACTGTTAGATTTATGCTACAAAATTTCCAGCCATCCTGTGTTTGTTTTTAATGCCAATTAAGACTCCCCAGCTTATGGTTATGTACATGTAGTGTCAGTTTTGACTCTAGCTATATTCTCTATTTCAGCAATAAAGAAGACCAACAAAAATCCATTTTCATCAAATCGGAGCGAGGCGGGTTTAAGCTGAAGGAGAATGTGCAGTTTCATCTCTATATCAGCACATCTCCTTGTGGCGACGCTCGGATTTTCTCCCCACACGAAGCGGCACAAGAGGGTATGACAGTGGCCCTACTCGAGCAAGGGACTTTAAAGTATTCTTTGAGCACCTACAAGTGGCACAGTTAAAATTCAGGTGTCTTCTTTCCTTTTAGTGTAGATGTGTGTTAGACAAAGATCTCTCCAAAAAAAAAAAATCTGAGCTGTTCTTCCTGTATGGTAGAAGTTAAGTATAGACTGATCCAGCGAGTGGTCTTGAAGAGGCCGAGATCAGCCAGTGAGTCAGTTCTTTGTACAGAACTAACCAACCCTTTCACCGTTTCCATCTTTTAATGGTAGTTGTCTGCTTGCCCCTTTCTCGGTCTGTCCATTAACTTCATTCTAACGCCGTAACATGCAGAACAGAGTTGAAGAGCTACCTGCTGCGTGCTGCTCCTTCCCGGAAAGCTTGGTTTAATTGCAAGTGTGTTTTAGAAGATGGTATTTGTGAGAGATGTCTCATGCTGTAGCTAATTTGCAAGGAGCAATAGGAATTGTTATGCAAGCCAGCAGTTACTCAGGCAAATACCTTTAATTGCTGCTTCTTGAGTTGAATTGATTCTTCTACTGCTATCTGTAGAACACTTTGAGAATGTTTCTCAGCTGATTGTAGGTGATTTTTGTCATTTAGATCAAGGGGACAGGCATCCAAACCGCAAAGCGAGAGGACAGCTACGGACAAAAATAGAATCTGGGGAAGGAACCATCCCCGTGCGTTCCACCACCACCATCCAGACGTGGGACGGCGTGTTGCAAGGAGAGAGGCTGCTGACCATGTCCTGCAGTGACAAGATAGCGAGGTGAGATATCGAACTCTCTCTGCTGTTGCTTTTCATCACTGAACAAGAAAGGAGAGGTTGCATGATACCTGCAGCGAATGCGCAGGTTATTGGTTGGATTATTTCAGGACTTGGATGTAGCATGGAGGTGGCTGTAACTCCAGAGATAAAGCTCTGATTCTTCACCCGCGATTTGAGTCAGACTTTCTGCCGGCTTTAGAGGCAAGGAGGAATCGTTGCCTATCATTCCAGCCGCTTCCAGCTTTCTTTTGTATTTATATCACTGGGAAATAGCAGAGGAATGCTTCCCCCCTCACCCCTCCTAAAGTAGTATAACATTAGCAAAACAGTACAATAAATATATTGCATTAGTTATATTTGGATAACTTCCGTTGATGGTATACATCCTTGCCCCATCACTGGAAGTGTTCAAAGTCAGGGTGGATGGGGCTTTGAGCAACGTTGTCCTAATGGAAGGTGTCCCTGCCCATGGCAGGGAGGTTGGACTAGATGATCTTTAAAGGTCCCTTCCAACCCAGACAAGCCTGTGATTCTATGATATTGAAGATACATTCACGTCCTTGAGTAGATTTAGATTATTTTATATATTTTAAAAGTGTTCCAGTTAAAAAAATCTTAATCGATGGGCACTTCTAATTTTTGACTTTAAAATTATTTTAACTTAAGTTTAAATATTTTACTGTAATTAAATGTTTTGTTTCCAATGCTAGTGCTTTTATTTATATTTTATCCAATTCCTTCTCTGCTGTTCTCTTTGACAAAGATTGAAACATTTTTTCTGCTCAAAATCCTAAATGGACAAATGATAACCCCCCAAAACCATTTAGCAGCAGTACCCCTTAACAAGTATCAGCAGCACTGGAGAGCTGCAACATGTTTTTTTAATGATTCTCTGTATTGGCAGCCTCTGTGTTCTTGCAAAATAGAGGAGAAATGCCAAGTTTTTCAGCTGATGATATTCTAATTATGTATTAATTAAAATAGCTCTGGTGTTTTATGAAGTCACAGTCTGATTCAAAATGTATTAAGTTGGAACTATTCTTGTATGCTGCATCAAAAATACAGGAGGGAGGTTATGCAATCGCTTTGTTCCTCTAGTCTTGTCTCAAGTGATCAGCATCTCTACTGAAGGAAGACGCTTTACTTGAGTTGAAATCCCCCTAACATAAAGCGATAGGGCATTTCAGAAGCTAGGACACTGGGTTGTTGAAAGGTAACTCTATAAAAGTGACATTTTGGTTTCTTTTTGTTTTGGGGTTTTTTATGGTGTTGTTTTTTTTAATATTTTCAATATAAGTCACCCAGCTTCAATAAATTCCGCAGCTTCATGCCAGGGACTTCTCCCGACCACCAGACATGGTAATCATGCCACACTCATTCGACTTGTTTTATCACGTCGTCATTGCTGTTAGCGCAGATTAAAAAGAATGGAGACAGTTGTTGAGGTAGAAGACATTTGACCGTTTTGTTGATTTTGTGTGATGCAGAGCAGAGTCCATCTCTCACTTGTGTAGCTAGCTGTCACCTCTCCTTGGGGCTAATGGCAATAATTTTGTTTGTGCCCGTGAAGGAAGCAAATAGAACCCCTAGACACAGAACAAAGACTGAATGATGGGTAAGGAGGCCCAAATTTTAATTTTTTTTTTTTCTCTTTTATTTTTTTTAAACATTTCCCTGACACTTACAACCATGTTTTGTCCACTGACATTTAAAAGAATGTGGCATCCAGCGATTGGTCCTCTGGTATACCTGAGCCCTCTGAATTTCCCCTGAGCTTTCCCAAGGGACACAATCCCAGCCTGGAAAAGGCACGGATAAATTCGGGGTGCAGGATTGCACCGGCAGGAAAACTCCTTGTATCACAACAGCCTCATCTGTGTGGATTATCTGTATAATCCAAGCTGTTATTTCCAGCCTCTGAGTGCTTTGCTGTGCGTTGTCTGGCACCTCCTGAGCCTCGTAGAAACATCCAGTTAAAAATACAAGGAACATGAGAAGACCGTGAGTGTAATCCCATTTGGATTAGAAGCATTAGAACAGGATTATGCTGGTGTGTTAGTGCCTTGTGGCCCTGCAGTATGGGGCTAGTGTGGTTTCTGTGACCAAATGTGACTGTTTCGGGACGTTAATATGCATGCATTAGTTTTAAATGCATCCAAACCTTGCTCCATGGTACTTTATGTGTATTTTTTTCATTCGCCTCTTGGTGTGTTTTTCCACCCACATTAAGTTTTTTGGCTTCAAATAATTACTTAACTTGTCATGAAACATTCCAGTTGTGGCTGATGTCTTGCTGAGAAGTGCAAGATTTGTTTTCATCCCATTTCATTGGGAGGAAGGCTGTAGGAATTGAGAAGTGCTTTCACATTAGGTCTAGTTGTTCAAGGAAAAGTCACCGATGTTCTTCTACTCTAAAGAAGGGAAAATATAATTTCTGATAGTGTTTCTTTGGCAAGAGGTGCACCAGCACACTCTGTAAAAGCGTTGCCGAGGAGTTAATTTTTACTTAACCTTTTCGTATATCAAGTGTTGTGAAATCAGCTGCATGTCATGAAGATAGAAGGTGTTGCAGGAATACAGCCAGGGGCTGCATCCCTCCTGCGCGCTGCATCTCCACAGTGGTCCCCAGTTGTTTGTGGAGCTGTGCTGTGACAGAACTGGAGAAACTGCCCCTTCAAAGCCAGGGGTTTGTTTCAAAAAAAAATTGAATCATGTCACTGATCTGACTTCATGGAGAGCTGTACAAACAATAAAATCAGCAGGCTGAGGATCAAGGTGCTGATAGGCAGTGTTCTGTTCGGTCAGTCTTGGCACTGGGGAGATGGTGGGGTGCAACTTCTCGCTTTATAGCAGCAGCAGATTCATACATCCTTTGACTGTCATCCTCTTCTGGAGCTGCTCGGCGGCCAGCCAGCCAGATATAGTTATAATTGCTTTTTCCTTGTCCCAGAAAAGCAGCAGTAGCTCATACATGTAGTGATGGGAACACTGAACTTCCTAATCCAGGTGCTATTAAGGGCCATTGCAGTGTGTCGTCTGGCCTGCCTGAGGAAAAAGGAGAGCTGTGGCTTTGATTTGCAGCTTTTGTTTCCCTTCTTGTGCTTAAGTGCTTTCCTAATGATTTCTAGAAGAGCTCTAGAAATTCTGTTGCCTCGTCAAACATGGTAGGATTAAATATCACCTCAGTGAGTTCCTGGTAGACAGTGGACCAAACTGCTCTGTGACTCTGATCTTCTGCCTCACAAAAGGCAGCTCCAAAGCAAAAGGCTGGTTCAGGATGAGCAAACACATCTTTGTTTGAACTTTCCGGCAGCACGTCAGGTTACCTTTCCTTGCACCGTGCATCACTTGCAGAACTGCAGAGTTGAAGCTGAAGAAGTATCACGAGCTGCTGAACACCTGGCTGCTCTTTGGCCGCAGGTATCCCCATCAGCACCATGTGCTTGAGCTTCCCTGGCATTAAACAGCTGACCCATTGATGGAGAGCTGTCCTGCCCAACAACCTTGTTCTTACTTGGCTGCTGAGTAAATCACCATTAACTCTAATGAGACCTAGGCCCCCAGCTCAAATCAAGGCACCTGTATGTAAATGCTGGCAGTCTGGACTTAAATCTTGTGGCTCATGCTCTATATCAATATAAAAGCTTGTATTTTAAAAGTCAGTTTTATTTTGAAGTTTTATAGAAGTTAAGAAAGAAAATTCTTGCAGTGACTTAAAACCACCACATTCAGAATATGTAAAATGCTGTCACAAGAGGCATTGGTTTTATGCTCAGCTGAGTGTCTCAGATTTTTCCAGTGAGAAGTTTAACGTTGGAGGGTGTCTGCCTGCCCGCTGAGGTGTTCTTCCCCTTCGGAAGATCTCTCATCTTCGCATCTTACTTAGGTGTTTCAGTATCGCCGTAGGTGCGATGCAGCATTCCTGTGTTCTGCTTACGCCTGTGCTTTAGTGCTTTTCTCTGTTGCAAATGTGGAGCCATTTTCCTTCTTTAACAGTGAGAAAAGGTACCATGTGCTCTGGGATCTGCCCGGTAAGGCTGGACCTGAGATCAGGTCGTTTCATATGGGAGTGCTGCATTTTTGCCCATGGGTGGTGCAGGAGAGATTTAAGCTGTTGAATTAGCGATGGGAGAGTTGTCTTCTGTTATCATTTTCTCAAGCCATCAATGCTCTATTTAGTACTGTGCAGCAGCCAAGGTCTGTGTCTGCTGTACTGCAGTGGGGAGAGGTTCATTCTGTGTTAGAAACTACATCTGAACCTTGGAAGGTTTGAGTTTGTAAGCTAGATTTAAGTCAATTCAGTTACTTGACCCTTTTCTGGTACTATTTTTAACCTGAATAAAAAAATCCTTTGCTTGTTTCACTGCAAAGGCAACACTTAATAAAGTTTTCTGTGATAAATTTGGCTGTTTCTGCCCTGCACCTCACAGTTTGTAGTGAAACGCAGAATTTGATCCATTAACTTCGAAACAAGTTGTGGTTTCAGTTAACTTTAGTACTAGATTGACAACGTCTGTTGGCGTGCCTTCTACAACTCGTGCTTGTAAACTGGGAGGACGAGGCAGTTTTAGCATTTCAGGAGGCGATGCCCATGGCCTTTCAAAAACTGATGTGTGGTATTGGTGTAGCTTCTTCTCAGTTTATATCTATAAAGGCTGTTTTTAGTGGATGTGTGAGTGGAAGTGAGAAATTCCCGTTTGACAGAAATAAGTACAGTATGAAAAAGGGACAAGAAAGTCTGCGCAATCCTTCCTTTTGACTCTGTTACAATCTGCAGAATTTCATTTGGGTTTCATGTTTATCTCTGCATTACTGCCCATTTCTGATACATGTTTCTCTAGATACGTTCTTTTATTATAACAACTGTAATTTCAAGCTAGTTTTATAAACCGAACCGCTATCCAACTCTGCCTAATCAATGTTAAGAGCTTTGGTTATATGAATGGTTTCTGCAAACCTTGTCCTTGCAGCAAACCAGCTGCTCCCAATCCAGCACTCGTGAGTGGCTCTTGTACTACTGGTTCATACAGTTCACCTTGCAGAAGCTTGTTCAGGTGTCCTCACTCCTCCTTTTAATCAAAGGAAGTTGAGCAAGACAAACTTGAGCTTTCATTTTCTGTGCTGGAGAAGGTCACCAAGTGTGGGAGGACGCAGCAAAACACAAGCTCTGGAGATACTGAAGGCCAAGGAAAGGATCTGGCACAGGTTTTATTTAAGGAGCCAGGGCTTGCCAGAGGAATGCTTTGGCCTTTCTAAAAATAATTACCCATCACTCAAGCGCTGTTCATGAAAAGTAGAATGTGATGTGCCTTGCTGACAAAAGCTCAGTGTGTGTCTGCAAGTTTCAGATACAATTGTAAGACCCCAGTTTGCAAGGCCCAGTCTTGGATTCTTTCCAGATGTTTCTTCCATAATATTACCTGTGTTTATGCGTATGCTTCCTTATGCTTGATGTAGGTAATACTGAAATAACGAGAAAATGCTATTGTGATTCATTCAGCACTTGAAATACCTCTGTGCTCACAAAATTCTGTCCATGGTAAGGTCACCTAGGCCCTGGGAAGCAACAATTTTCACTTCATACCTTTACTCTGAGGTTTGGTTGCTGATTGCATTTTCAGTGTTATACAAAATATGCTTTTATTCAATGTAAAATATGCCTTATTTTTTATTAGTGCTATGTTTACTCATTCATTAGGGCCAGCTTTTTTAATGACAGGTGAGTAAGTGAATGCTCATTGCCTCCATTTTCATCCTCAGTAAAAACATGCAAAGAAATAGTTTCTTTGGATTACAATTTTTGGTTTTACCGTTTTTTTTTTAAACGCTTTGCAATTCTTGTAGCTAGCTTATGTAGTTCAGTCTTTGCAGCAGTGAAGCAGTTGTGCTATACAGTTTGTAGCCTGATGATGATGTATAGCCATGCCATCCCAGCACAAACTGCAAGAAACACTGTTAGCAACATCAGAGTTCCTGTGTTCCTTGACAAACCTTGCAACCCAGGCCTTTCAATAAGGACAGACATTCTGTATGAGCATGAGAGCTTCCATCGTGCTCCTCTGTTTTATTCAAGCGTCAAAAGAAACTCTCCTGCTACTTGTGTCTGGGTGTTGCAGTTGTAGTCAAGTTTGCTATTTTAATAGTGCCAAGCTGTTTGGAAGCACCTCAGAGACAAGGACAGTGAAAATACTCTGCAGGAGACTTGGAGGTTTTAAAAAGCATTTTATATGATGTACGTACAGATTGATAACCAAAACTTGATCAGATGAACACAGCTACAAAAAAAGTCAGTATTTTGCTCCTATGCATGCTATATCCCTGCCACCAGACCTCATCCGGCGTAGGTCACAGTGCTGCAGACAGGGATTTATGGTTGGATTCTATGAAGCAGCTAAAGTGGGCAAAGAGTGTATATGCTCTTCGCATCCTTTCAGTTTTCAGATTCAGTTTTCTTCCTGCCTGTGGATATTGCAGGCAACTACAGGTGTCCTTTCTGGCAGCAGCATGTAGACAGTTTGGCGAGGGTGTCTGGGACAAGCTTTCCCTTATGGTGATGAGGTGCTGATGTCTTGCAGACATGATCCTTTTTGCGTTCTGAGAAGGACTGTTTGCTCACTACCTGGTGTCTTTTGGAGACATTGGCCACTATTTCTGACTGAGGATCTCACAGTTTGGCTTTCTCCGATTGAACGATCCTGTCTGTCTCTGGCATTAGGGTGCTGGGAAACACATCATCAGCCCTGTTAGTGGGGAAGTGAAGTTACGGGCTCTGCTCCTGAAGTGGGTGCTCACAGTACACCTGTTGCTCTAGGTCATCTTACACAGGGTTTTGCTGAGCATCCCATAAGATGATCTAGGAAATGTTGGCAGGTGTCACAGCTATTCTACCATAGTCATGTGCTGGTCAAGAGGAAGGGTTGAAAGTCTGGTCCATTGTGATTGACTGCTGTTATGTCTGGCAGATGTTACTTGTTCCATTAAAAAGAAAGTGTTTTTTTTGTTGTTTTTGTTTTGTTTTTCCCTCCCTCTTAGGTGGAACGTATTGGGTATTCAAGGAGCCTTACTTAGCCTCTTTGTGGAGCCAATTTACTTCTCTAGCATCATCTTGGGGAGTTTATATCATGGGGATCATCTATCCAGAGCCGTATACCAGAGGATAGCAGAGATAGAAGATCTACCACCTCTTTATACACTCAACAGACCTTTACTTAGTGGCAAGTATCTAATGGAGAAGGCCGTGCCGGTAACTAAGTCTGTTCCAGTAGCAATGTGATTTTGCAGTTCTCAAAACCTTGCAAATTATGTACTGTGAGTAAACTGCTTGCTGGTTACAACAGAGAAGTTATGATCTAAACCTAATGTAGATACTCAGTCAGAAATACCACAGCAAGGACTCTTTGTGAGTTAAAAGGTGGAAAGAACTGGGGCATGAGCCGTTGGATGCGGTTGCACATAATTGCTGTCTGGAGTGTGCCCTAGCGATATTTGAGGCAAGTTGAAGGCCCCAGCTTAGTGAAACCTCTTTCCACCCATGAAATAGTGTGTCAGCTCTTACTGTCACTTCTCTTGCCATTGCAGATATTTGTTGAACGGCCCATCATTAATCAATATGCCAAGACAGACACATTTGGTTCACAATTTCTAGGTCTATAACCAACTAAAAGTGGACGGAGAGAACATCTCAAGCTGCCCTCGGTTGTATTTTCATTTTGTCATCAATCTATGCTGGATGTCGCGTTGGCTTTAATTAGCATGGCACCCAGCTTGTTCGCATGACCCAATAATCATAATATTTTAATTTCCACTTTGTAGGTTAATGCGCAGAGGCTGCGTTCAGAGCCTGGTGGCACATTCTTTGAGAGTATTTTTCATAGAGTATTAAATACATCCGACAGCAATATGGCAAGCCCCAGCTGGTGTAGTTAGCAGTTGTCTTTTGCAGCTCCATTAAGTACCATTCTTTGGCTTTGTGCTGATCCTGGGCTTCAGTGGGGCTAAGAGGAATGGCAATATTTGAATTAACAGGTTGTAACTTCTAATTGAGCTGTGATTTTCAAAGGAAAGTTCTCAAGTGTCTTAAATTCTAAAACTGCTACTTAGAGTAATGCTGTAAAAGCTTTAAACCTGAAGTCTCTTATCCTCCCTCTCATTGTGTGCGTTGCTTTGTTCCGTAGCGCTTGGCTTTTGACATGTGTCTGCTTATTTTCCAGGGGGACAAAAAAGCTCAGTATTTTAAAGCATGTTTGAAGTTTGCCATGAATTCTTAAAATAGATTTAGGGAGTGAGTAGGAAAAAGAGCCTGTTGAACAACCAGCATTTCTTTAGATAAGAAAGGTAATTAATAAGGATTCCCTGAACTGGGACATATTAAAATGTTAACTAATGTATTTGTTCTTATATTAGCAAGCAAGTAACAGTTACAACACTCACAGTATGAAATATTAAATTGTTGTATGAACATAGTAGCTGATGTGTGGACTGTTTCTGCCTGATTTTCAGGGATCTTTACCAAGTCTTCAAGGCAGCAGGTTTGGGGTGGGGTGAGAGGAGTTTTTGTTACCCTTTTCACAACACATAGCAGCACCTTGTCTTCTTAAAAATCCTCTTCCTGCAATATTGATATCATCTATTTGCAATGAAATAGCACCATCTATTTAAACAGTTCAGCTGGGACTCACTGAGCAGCAGAAGGAGAGTTCAGAAATACTCTCAGCTGTTGAGTTTTCATGAAAATACACATTTCAAAAATGTATGGGAGGCCGGAGGAGAATTGTGTATTTTCTACTGGCTCAGTTTTGAAAGCCAGTCTTGCAGCCCATGCTGTTGGATGCAGCTGGGGCCTTGGTGTGGCTGCCCCACTGCTCTTTGATTCACACATTTTATAGTGTATTCTTACCTGGAATAAGTGGAATAAACACCACAAAACCACCTGTCCCCAGTTCTATATTACTCCTGCTACCGCACACACAACTGTGTGATGGTGATTCATTTCTACCAGAGGGATGAAGTAAAAGACAAATAACTCTCTTTCCCCAGTGTCTCACCTGTTTGGCTGAGAAAGTACCGTAAAAACTGCTTTTTTTCCTCTCATAAAACAAGCTGTATGTCTACAGGGACGATTGCATTAAGTCAAAGTCAGAGTGAGTTACTGCCATCTACTGCTGACAATTATCTCTTCATTGTCTCTCTTTCCTCATAGGAGTTTTTCTTCTTATACCTCCTTTTCGCAGCAAGTGAAATGTGAACGTGCACATCAGAGTAGCTGGTTTTTAACTAGGGAACGTGGGAGATGTGTATGTTGGTAGAAAACTCCCCGTGTTGACTCTTGGAAGCCTTTTGGTTGCAGGACCCAGGCTTTTGGGATGCCCTTAGCACCGCAGCACCAAGCGCACATGAGCTCTCCAGCTCACTTGAAGAGAAGACAGCTTTGAATCTTGGGAATTTCTAGAATAATCTGAAAAGGGATCAATTTCTCAGTCAAAGCGAACGGCTGCTCAACCGAACCCTGCAGTAGTGTCTGCTTCTATGGACAATACCTTTATTCTTAGCTGCGATTATAATAGAAATTCAAAGCTTTCCCTGTTTTGATGTCCGATAAGCTGATAGTTTCTCATCCTGTAGTTTCTCTAGAGTTCCTTGCATTCTACCAGAGTATTGTCAGAAATTACCTTGTTTGGTGATTTTGACCTGTTACTTGTGGTGCTACAGATATTACCTATTTTGATTCTCAGCTGAAAAATCCCAGAGCAGCGTCACATCTTCTGTTTATCTTGTCACCAGCGTAAGAACTGTCTTAGGTAAGCCCAAGATCTTAAGGCTTGATCCGTCCAGCCCAGAACCTTTTTCCACAGATAGGCTGTGAAAAGCAAAAGGCATTAGGAAACCTCTGCAGATACCTCCCGAGAATCGCAGCAGTGACTTGCACATTAGGGACATCCCGAGTCCGGTATTGAGAATCTTTGTGTTTAGATCCTTAATGGATCTTTCATTCATGAAAACCTGGCTTTGTTTTTGAACTGGTTTCATATTTTTGCCATCCGCAGCCTCGTTTAGTAAGGAGGGCTGTAGGATGTGTAAAATGCGCAATGGAATTTCCTTTTATGCTGGTTTAAATAGGTGCTCCTCAGTGCTCTATATGGTACAGGCTATAGGTAGTTGTCGTGGCACTTCTGTCAGGGCGCTCAGTTTTCTATACCCCTGCGATATTCCTGCATAATTCCTGGGTTTCGCAAGCTGAAAGGTCTTAGTCTGCTTTGTTGTTCTTTGCATGGAGACCCTTCCACATAAGGATCGTCCCTTCCATTTTACAATCACATTTTTGAGCTAGTGAGACCAGAGCAGCACCTGATACTCAAGATAAAGCAGCAGTACTGATTTACATGGTGGCATCATGCTATTCTGTTCAGTTCCATGGTCCTTCAATAAAAATTCCTAACATTCCCTTTGCTTCCTTTGATTACTGTTGAACATTGACCTGATCTCAGCGTAGAATTGAATATTAGAAGCTAAAATTTCATTCCTGAATGCTAATAGCCAGCTCCAAGTCCAGCACTCCTTATGCAAAATAGCTTTGTCTTTTACTCCTGTTCATTACCTAATATTTCTCCGTGAGGAATTCCATCTGCCTTTTTATTGCCCAGTCACCTTTGGTGATTTTTTTTTTTTGGGATGGGTCTGTTTCCTTGGTACCTTATCCTCCCATTCATATTGGCAGTTTTCACTCTCTATCTCCTTTATAACGAAGCTTTTTTGAGCTCTGTCCTCAAAGAACTGCCAAGCTTTATTATTTATATAAGCATTGGCACAAAGAGCTGTGATCTGTGCTTGTCATACCCTATTATAATAATATTCAAAAATAAGTTCTGAGCCATGTTTTCTAAATAGCTTAGTTATCCATTTTCAAGAGAGAATAAAGTGTTTTCCTTTCTGTCCTTGCTTTCTCTCCCGTTACTAGTTTCAGCTCACTGTGCCACGTTCATGTCTAGGTTTTGAGGAGGAAGATATGATCCACCTAAAGTGTTATCGGACTCCTTGCTTTTGAGATGACCTTTGTTCCCTGGCCGTGCTACCTGTGATCAGCCTTCAGTGGCTCCTTTGCTACCACTCCAGGGTTCCCGCAGATAATTAAGCAGCTGAACAGGGTGTTGTTATTTAAGTGTTATTTGAAATGCTCATGTTTTGGGTTTTGTTTGGGTTTTTAAGTTTTTATCTAATCCATCAAAATAACCTGAGGAATGCATTGTGTAGTTGCCACGGGAACGTGGTGCTTACTGGATGTGCAGCTTCCTCTTCTTTATCCGATTTACTTGTGCGGATGCTTGTGATGTGTTTGAGTAGCTGACAGGGCAGAGGCCTCAAGGAGCAAATGGTGTTTTGCAGCACTTGGTGAACTGTATCTGATTGCTGTACTGGGTCAGTAGTGTATGGAACAAAAGCAAAAGTGTTACTATAGATATCACTAAACTAAAGAAAACATATGCCAAACTTACAATTTATGAGGTGTTTAGGTGCAAGCCTCGTGTCTTGTGGCTCACGGAGCGGCAGCATTTGGACTCCAGTGGCACAGGACACACGCAGGCGTTGTGTGCGATCAGCTCCGCTTTTCAGGAGACGTGATGCCCACGCTCATTGCCAAGGGCAGAAGTCATGATGAGGACTTTTTGACTCATCGTAAAGCCTTGTTCTTGCTGGGTCTTCCTCACATATTGCTTGTGGGCTATTGTGGGTGGGACAGGGACCCCTGTCCGCCCTCCCAGGGTGGTCGGTGTGTGGATCCCAGATCCCTGCTCACCGATTTACACATCGGTGGGTGTAGATCTGCGGCATGCTGTGGATGGGGTAGGAACCTCTGCTGTATTTCAGCTCCTGGATGCATCTCTCCTTAAAGTTATCTTCTAAAAGAGCTCTTTAGGAAACTCTTGTCCCCATTCTCAATTTTTTCAGCTTGTATTTTAAGAAAATGGGGAATGGTAGGGTGATTTTTTTACCAATTCACTTATCAGTCAGAGTGACCAGGTTGGCGTAAACCAGGCGTAAAAATACAGCAACTTCAGGAAGTTCAATATGTTTGATATTTCAAAATGTTTGTTTGTTTATTAAAAGGGGAATTGATTATAGAAAGCAAACCAAATTTCACTGTGTCATTCAGACCTCGTAGGTCTCACACGCTCTCGGCGCTGGGCCCAGAGCTGCTGACAGACCTGGGCCAAGTGATGTTGGCTTAACTTTGTTTATTGGATTGTGTTTCAAATATCAGCAAGCAATGCATCCTGCTGCAATGCTTACGTGCAATTTATACTAATTCACTCTATCTTATAAAGGGTAGCACCTAGCATAACCTTGGAGTAGATTTGAAATAGGCTTTCAGTAAGAATTTCATTAAAAATAGGGTCTTTGTTCTCTCTTGATGAAACAACTGAGACACCTTAAAGGTAGCTTTGCCACCTCTGTAACGTTTGCAGGATCCAAAGCCGTATTTCGGAGGTGTTGCACAGTTTAACATCTGAGCAAAGTGATGTGTGTCCTCTCTTGAGTCCTGCAGTTTGCCATTTCTGGGCACTGGAAGCAGCAATGGGCACGTCAAGTGGGGAGGCGGCTGAAGCACAGCTGGATTGGTGCTGGAAGACACAAATGTCTGCTACTTTTGACTTTCTGCAGATGATGCTGAGGTTGGGGCTCTCCTTGTCTAACTTGGGTGCCCACAGCGCCAGCAACATGCACCTCAATTTTGACAACAGCAGAGTGAAAAGGGGTTGATTGGAGAGTTACAACTGCGGAACCTCACAGTATCTGCTCATTCCTACACTCTGCTGAGTGGCCCCGAGAGCAGCGGTTTCTTATGCAGGAGCAAAGCTGCTATTTTTCTACTCCATAATTATTTGCGGGTTAACATTTAGTTTGTTGGTTTGCCCTATAAGCAAGACCAGATCCTCCTGAGATGGATGTGGCAAGGCACTTGTGTTACACTCCCCATGGACCCCTTCACAAGGAAGCTGGTTTCTGGTGGCTCCCGCGACAAACTTGCCCTCCTAGGAGCAATAGAGGAGACGATGAGAATAGACAGGATGAGAATAAGATGTGCATGGTGATATCTCTGCGAGCTGGTGAAAAATGTGCAGGAGAACATCCTTGGTATAAAAGATCCACTTCTAAGACTGCTTAGTGATGTGATTTCAGTAGCTCTGCCGTATCGCTTACTCCCCAGTAGAAACAAAAATCAAGGGTTTGGTATTTACTGTTGTCATTAAACATCACTTTTCTTTCAGGTATCAGCAATGCAGAAGCACGTCAGCCAGGGAAAGCGCCAAACTTCAGCGTGAACTGGACAGTAGGAGACACTGGTCTTGAAGTTATTAATGCTACAACCGGCAAAGATGAAATGGGTCGTGCATCCCGCCTTTGCAAGCATGCTTTTTACAGCCGCTGGATGCGTATTCATGCAAAGGTATATCTTACAGAGTGCTAGATTTTCCAGTTCTTCTTAATTCTTAATGAAATATCTGTGCATGCTGCTTTTTGTATTCAGAAGCCACTTTCTGAGCCTGTTGAAAGCTGAGCCTGATGTTAGGTCCTGCTCCATGTAGTAATGGAACCGAACAATGCATTTGTTTAGCTTATTCTTTAATTTGATGATGTCTGGTCAAAAATGCATGCAAGGATCTAACAGTCCTTGGTTTATAGCTAATTAAAGGGTGCTATCTCCTTTGCCTTCTCATTTTAATTTATTTGGAAGGATAATCCCAGTGTCACTGCAATCAAACCTACTGAGGTTTTGCTCTGTCCTCTCTTAGAAGGAAAAGCTACAAGGAAGTATCTGTCTGGTTTAATACTAGCTGTTTTAATAACTCTGTCCCTCTCGAAAAATTTGGCTTAATAGTTTCTTTTGTCTCCTCTTTTCTCGTCTTGAATCCACACAGCTTTCCTCCAGCTTGCGCTCCAAGATCCTCAAGCCCAACCTGTACCACGACACCAAGCAAGGAGCCACTGAGTACCAAACTGCCAAAGAGTGTTTGTTTAAAGCGTTCCTGAAGGCAGGACTGGGAGCCTGGGTGGAGAAGCCCATAGAACAGGATCAGTTTTCTCTCACCGTCTAATTCACAGACTGCTCATCACTTTGGGAAGGGGGTTGTTCTGGAAATTCCTGGTGTCCAGCACTGCTTTCTGGCATCTCCATCAAAACATCTTTTTGTTTGGAGTTGGGTTTGGTTTTTTTCGGTTAAAAAAAGCTTCATAGTAACTGTTTCTGTTTTGCTTAAGTATTGAAACTCAGTGATGATCTGACACATAAATGTATATTTCATTATGGGAAAGTAATTTCTGGTGTATTTCTAGAAATACTTTTACTGTAGAAAACTTGCAGTAAGGCTGTCCTTACAGTATACAATGACTCATTTTTTCTGGGTTAAAAGAATTCATTTTTTAAATTCAATGTCATCAAGTGCATGAAGAAAGGAAAGTTTCTCTAGGTTTTACACCACACTTTTAGGAGGTAGCTTATGTTTTTTTTTAAAGAAAATAGGTGACAAAGCTGATTCTACTCCTCTGTTAACTTGTACTTGAACTGCGGATATTTCTAGCATATAGACCACAGAGCCAGAATGGATTCTGGACAGCTAGTATTTCCTCACTTCCTTGCTCTTTAAAACCAGCTGCTGAGAATTTCATGTCTTTGATGTATGTATTTATTAGCCTGTGACCCAGTTTTTAACATGCAGCTTTTTATTCTGTTTTTAAAAATACATTTACCTCCCATTTACACACATTGTGAAGTCTTCATTTTTTTTTACCGTTGTAAACTGGAAACAGCAAAATAATTATTTGTAAGTTAAGAAGTTTAGTCTATAATGTGCAGAAATCTGTTTAGAAGTAGGTGATTTGTAAATCCCAGGAACTCATCAGAATACAGTCATCACTGTAACAGTAATATGACAACTTAAAGAAAAATAATTGCTCATTTTAAGGGCGCTAAGCCTGAATTGCCAAAACCAGTCGGTTGCTGGGTATTGATTGCTCTCCTCTCGAAGAAATGAAAAGCTCTCGTAAGGACACAAATTAAGTCTTCTTTCCTGTGAGTTGTATCTGCTTTAACCCAAGTTGTTGTGTCTCTGAGATTCCATTGCCTTTTGGCTTTACACGTGTGATGGTCTTCATGAAGCTCATTAGGTAAGTTGCTTTGATGACTTAGAAAGGTGGTTTTCCTAAAGGTGTAAACACTTCTGCTTTATGTAAAAATGTAAGATAGAAGGGAATTATTGCAAGATCAGTTTGATTAACTGGTGTATAGAAGTCATTTTTAAAAATACTTTTTAGTACACGACGTTTAGGAGCGATAGGACAACGTCTGGTCTCGCTTCTCTGCTCACATGGCGTGTGTCCAAACACATCCCTCGGCTCATGCCCGTCCAGGTGACACCTGTGCTTTCTGAAGAGCATCTTGGAGATCCTCTGTGTTCCCTTTGCAAGCGACGAAGGTGATGCTTTGTGACATGCTAGTGCGCCTGACAGCACCAAACCAGCGCACCGCTGCTCCAGCTGTCGGTTCCTGTCCCTCCGCTCGGCTGCCCCGTCCCTGTGCCACACGGGACAGCAGATCAGTGGCTGGTCCGTGCTTTGAAGCCAAGTCAGGTGTTGCTTTTAGACCCACATTGGGTCAGAGGTCCGGTTTGGAGTCGTGTTGGCGCATTGCGGAGCAGTGGAGTGGAGCGTGGGTCCTCCAGCCAGCTTCCCGGCCAGAGCCCCTGTGTCCTGAAGCTGGAACTGGAGCTACTGTACCTGAGCCACAGCATCTCCAGGGGGTTAGCCAATACTTGGGGTGTTGGAGACTTGGATGTAAACCCAGTTCTGGCCAATCATGAACACCGAGGAGATGTGCTGCTTCGTTATTGCCCAAGTAGGAACCCGTTTTCACCTTCAAAAATGATCAAGCCTGAAAATCAGCAGTTGAAGCCTGTGGGTCGCTGTCTTGGAAGTAATGCATTGAGGTGCAAACAATGCATTTTTGGCAGTATTATGGATAGTAGCGAGCATTGCTGTGGGAAGATGAGCAATACTGTGGCCTAGTGGTCTCCTCGGAAAAGACCTGGATGCTTCCAGAGGTTGCTGCCTCTTCCAGATGCCAGAGGAACAAACCTGGCAAGCTGCACCAGCCAGGCTTTGTTAAGTCAGATTCACAGGTGACTGGAGCCCTCCTGTCTGCTTGTCACTAAAACCAGGAGTGCTCCTGTGGCCTCTGCCAGCCCGACAAGGCTTCTGTGGTCGTCCTCTAACTGAGGCTTAGACTGCCCTGTTGTGAAGCTACAAGGAATTTAATTATATGTGGTCAGATTTTGCAGGCGCTTGGACCTTTGAGATCAATCTTGGCTTGTTCACGTTGCAAAAATTCTCTGTGGCTATAGCTGAATACATGCATATGTGTCTGCAGGATCGAGGAAAAGCTGCTCGCACTATATACCTTTTCTTGAGATCATTACTGCTATTAGATGAAATAAAGACACGTTTCTAAGGGGCTCAGTCTGTTGATAAATGAAGTCCATTGATAATTTCCAGCGAATCATTTTTACCCATCTTTCTGAAGTGCTCATTCAAAAGTTGGTGTCTCTCTGGATTTTTTTGGATGACTTGGAAAGTATTAGCTCAAACTATTTTTTTTATAAGGTCACAAATATGAGCAATATATTTAAGTATTATTATAGACATAGTTTTTTAAGCTGTTCAAATGAACAATTAAAATTAAAGTGTAAAGGAAATATGTTCCATGCCAAAACCTTTTGACGAAGGAATGGTGTCAGGTTATTTATGAGGAATGAGTGCTCTTGTTTATAATTCCAGAATTTTAAAAAGTAAGAAGTTTTCCAGGGTTGTATGCAATCCATATCTGTCTTCTGGGAGTCAATAAAACACTGCTTGGCTTCCTTCAGTTGCTTGTCCCTTTTTTGTGCAGCTGTTACGTGGAAAGAAGTTGGGAGGCAGAGCTGTGGTTGCTGGTGCTCCCGTGTTCCTCACAAATCACTGTCACCGAGCACCAATGGATAGCGATGTATACAATGTGGAGTGACTGCATAAGATAAGGCAGCTCAGCTTCCAGCAGCTGCCCAATTTTATGGCTGACTTTTGTGTTGGGAGAAAAGCCTGGGCTGGGTGGATGGGACTTGCAGGGCTGCTCTGAGAGCGGCTTCACTTCTTTTAATTGTGGGTTTTTTCATATTTTTGATTGCACACGAGTTTTTGTTTCAGGATCTTCAAAGGACTTGAAATAAATAATAACAACTTTAAGGTTGATAAATACTTGAAATCTAATTTAAGGTGTTTTTCTCCAGATGACGTTCTAGTGATAATGAAGTCTGTAGGTTCGTAAAAATATATAATTTTAATTATAGATGTTTGAAATATATATGATCGCTTTAAGAAGATTTGGGCCTAAAGGCTCACACTTCAAATATCAGTTACAGCCGTACTCAGGACCTGGTAATAATGATTTTTGTGTGTATTGTGTGTAGGAGTTTGTTAGCAGCTGTTCTCACCCTGGTGTAGCCGGTGATGGTGACTCTGCCTATGTGGGGACGTACAGCAGCGGGGTTTCTGTACCTGTGGCCATTTTGGTCTTCTCATCTTGGAGAAATTTTTTAATGGGTGGTTACTATGTAGGAAACTCAAGAGTAAGAAGATTTTTGTGTGCTATGCCTCTGTGCATCCTCTAAATCTGAAATAACTTGCAGCTGTAAGTCTAAGGATCTCGTGTTGCATTTCATGAGTCCAGTTCTGTGCTGTCGACCCAAGGGAACAAAGTAAATCTCATCCTGCTCGCTCGGTGAAAACACGCGTGAAATGAAGCTGTTGGTTCCGAGTCCTCGGTGGCACGGAGCAGAGCGTGTCCCCCACGGCAGAGCGGCGCTGCCTTTTGAAACCAGGCTGTCTTCTTAAAAAATAGCCAACTAGGAGCTGAGAATCAGTTCTAAGAATTGCTCAGTCATGGTCACCAAATATTGCCGTTTGTTTTGTTTTGTTTTTTAAAATATCAATGATTTTATAGCGAAGATTATTATTGCCATTCCATAAAGTAGGTTTTAATGCTTGGGAGGCTCATGCTTGCAGGGAAGCTGTGTTTTGGATTCTTTGCATTTTGATTGTCATAAAATGTCCACTGAGAAAATTATCCCAAAGTTTAACTGAAAAGGAAGCAGAGCTACAATTCAAGTAGACTCTTAGAACAAAAATTTTGATTTAAAACCTAAGACCCCACAGAAATAAAACACATAAAATTAATTATCCTGTCTCAGAATAGACTTTTTTATTTTTGCTGGGTTTGTTTTGTTTATTTTGGTTGGTTGGGTTTGTGTTGGTTTTGGTTTGATTGCTTTTTTTGGTTGGTTGGTTGGTTTGAGGTTTGTTTTTTAATACCAAGTGATTTCAGTTGAGTTTGAAGGTTTTCACCTTGGCTTAACGTGCTCCTGTTTGGAGAGGAGCTGGTGTTCATCCCAGGGTTACCTAGAGCTGGCAGGCACAGGTTTTGAAAAGGACAAGAAGTGGATTTTAGAAGTGATGCTGCACTCGGTGCCGCAGTTCTCTTTATGGAAACAGCTGCTCCAGAGTATTTGCAACAATTTTGGGCTGGCCCCCCCTCAAGAGGAAGGTTGTGTAGGTCTCTGTGGCGGGTACATACAGCCACAGGGTGTGTGGTGTTTCATCTCTAGCGAGGTGTTTGTCCCTAAAACACACCCGGGTGGATAAAACCCAAGTTTCTCCTCGGGTCATGTCAACATAGAGTGTTTTTCAGAAGCTTTGCAGCCAAAGGTCTGTCCAGTTGCCCGTTGATAAGTGGGCTGTTAATTGTGCCAATGGCATTTGCATGTGCAGGAGTGAGTTTTATGGGTAGCTAGATTTTGTTTTCTTCAGTCATTCTGGAAAAGAAGAATTAAGAGCCCTGTTTGCTGTCAGTACTGAGGGCAGTGGGCATCAGCAGGTGTAATGATTTAAAGAATTTCTGTTCTCTAGAGGGAAAGATCCACAGCTGAGGTCACTGCAGTGGTTTTTTACATTTTTAGTATGTTCAGCATCATCATACCAATATCTTTTTTGCTGTAGTTCAGCTGAGGCATCTTTAACAAATTTAAGACCAAATGTGTGTGTGAATATATATTTATACATGTATATATAGCTGTATATTGTTTGCATTAGGCAGTTGTTCTTCCCGTGTGATAGTGTAAATACATTAGCTTTACCTACCCGGTGTAAGGATATTAAAGAACACTCTCAGATACTGTCCTTAGTACTTATTTTCTCTATTTATAAACTCAACTTTGAAGACAAGACCTGGTTTTATCTCTGGTTTGTCGCTTTCCTTACAGAACACTTATTCCTATCCTGGTGTCACTACTGAAGCACAACCCATCGGTTGATGATTCCAGGCTCTGACTCTTTTGCATACTACCTTGCATTGTTTAATTAATGTTTCTGCAGAGATTGAAAAATACAAGAGCTATATCATTGCTAAGTTTCACCATTGTTTTTGTATATTGAAACTAAGTGGAATGTCACAAAACGTTGTGGATGCCGTTAAAATGGTGGTTTGGGTTACATCCTAAAGAGCTAGTGAGGAAGTAATCTGAGGGAACACTTCTGAAGCTGCCAGCTTGACCTCTGAAATGGCAGTTTTGCAAAAAGAAAGGAAGGAGGGAGGGATTGTAGGCTTGGAAATGCCTGGCATGGCGTTGCAGAGGTAGTGGGAGCAACGGGGTGGAAAAGGGAAGCTCTGGAGGTGGGAGCTGCCCGCCCTGCCCATGGGACACCATGGTGTTGGTGAACACAAATGGAGCCTGTTCAGTCACATTGCTCTGGCTGAACAAATGCTATCAGTGATCTTTGTACAAAAGTTACTGATACCCCACTACCCGATGTGGGGTGCACGGGGCTCCCTGCCACCCTCTCCCTCCCCTGGCCATCCGAAGAGCTGGTGGGGTGGCCCTGGCAGGAGGGGTCCTGCTGTCCCTGTGGATCCGGGCTCTGACCTTGGCTCTGTTCCTCTCTGTTCCAGCCGTTCAACACGCGACAAAGGACAGCGGCCCCTACGTCCAACGCCAGGCCCTTCGCACGCTGCCCCAGCTGAGAGCTGCAGTGGCAAACGGCTCCTCCAGATCCAGGCTGCAGGAGGTGCAGGGCCAACTCCGCCAGGCGTGGAGGAGGCGGCGGCCTTCTCTCTGGGGCAATGGCTGGCTGTGCTGCTGGGGCTCTGCGCAGGACTGATCCCAGCACCCCCATAGGCTCTTCCTTCATTAAACAGTTTCTTGAGTGTCTGAACATGCAGATCTCAAGTTACTGCTCTTCTGCCCTTCTGTCTCCAACCACTGGGTCTTGCTTTGGTCCCCAGGGCATTGGGGTAGAGGACAGAAAAGGTACTTGTGCTCAGCAACCATTGCCCAGGCACGCAGTGTAGGAGACAAAGAGACCAGAAACCACTTCTCACTTGGTTCTTCTGCTGAAGCCTTCAATGTTTCCAACAAGAGCAGAGCCCAGAGCTGTGGGCTGAAATACTTGTCCTTGGAGATGTCCACAAATGTTCTCCCCGCCGTAACCTGCCATTTGTGCCTCTTTAGCCAGCTCCTGTGGAGCTCCTTTGGTGCTGGGTCACTGTGTGGTGGGTTTGCTGGGCTGGGGGAGCCCCAGGGCACACGCCTGTGGCACCGTGTCACAGGGCCCTTTGTGACCCGCCGTGATAAGGGTGCTGGTGGCACAGCAACCACCTCACTGTGCCCGGAGGACACGACGGGACAGGACAGGACCGAGAGGAGCTGCCAGGAGCCCCTGTGCAGAGACCTTGTTCCCTGTTGATCCGTGTCTGCTGTCTACGACGCTTTTCCTAGATATCTCCCATCCCTGCGGCAGGAGCCCTTGAGGCCAGACAGCAGCGGGATGGCGTGCAGACCCCCATTCACACCCAGGGTGGTCTGGCTGAGTGAGAAGAGTGATGATGAGAACGAGGAGGAGAAGGGTGCTGAGGCCGCCCCAGCACCGCAGCATGAGGAGGTGCAGGAGCACCAGCTGCCGCAGGCAGGTCAGTGGCCGGGCTGGGCCGCTCAGCGAGTGGCTGCAGCCGGCTGGGACCATCCCCGTGGACATGCCCAGGGAAAGGGGACGGGGGGACAGGGCTGTTCCCCACGCTGGGCTCTGGCCATGCTCCATCCACGGGCACTCCCAGCCCCATCCTGCGGCCAGAGAGACGGGGGTCAGTGTCCCCACCAGCCCCTGTCACGGGGCTCGGCTGTGTTCTCCAGCCTCTCCCGCAGCCCCTCAGCTCTGCCCACGCTTGGTCTTTGCCAGATCCCAACTGGGAGCTGCCAGAAGAGCTGCAGAAGGAGGAATACAGCCATGTCCTGCACAACCCCAGAATAAAGGTACCCGCAGCCAGCTCGGCTCTCGCTGCCCAGCAGAGCACCGCTGTTGGGCATTTGGTGTGGCATCCTTCTCTTCCCTGCCCTTCCTATTCCCGCAGCTGTTTTGGGAAACTGTCCACCCCAAAGACTGTGAAGGCTCCACTGTCGAGCTCGCTGAGGCCATGACAGAAGGACAATCCTGCGATGTGGAGGCTGCTGCTGATCTGCTGGATACGCTTGTGGAAAGTGAGGTCTCCACTTTGAAGCAGGTAAGTAGCCTGTGACCAGGGCTGGAGTCCCCCCAGGGACCCTGTGGCCCCTGAAGCCGGGTCCGCTGGGCTCCCAACAGCCTTATAGGCCAGCGCACTGTGGTGGGAAGGACAGCACTTCTCGGAGGAAGCCGGGGAAAAGTTTTCCTCCGGCAGCACTCCAACTCTCAGCTGTGCTTCCTCCAGGTGCCCAGGATTGTGCGGTGCATCCACCGGTGGTTCATGACCAACATGGATGAGCCTGCTGAGCACAGGCTGGACAACACCCTTGTGGAGCTCACCGACGCGCACCCCCATGATGTGGTGGTGGCCCTGCTGCGCTGTGCCCCATCGTGCGACCGGTACTGGGAAACCTGCCCTGAGGGCTCAGGGCTGCCCAGCCTTTAGAGCCCATCGGTCTGCACAGCCCGTCCCATGCGGGCTGGCAGGCAGATAGAGCCTTTCAGGACCCTCTGGCCCCTCTGTTGCCCAGCCCTGGCACGTCAGCCCCAGCGCCCGCTGCCGTGCTCCCCCTGCCCACCAAGGCACCGCTGCTCAGCCGCCTGCTGCCCGCAGGGGCAGAGCCGCTGGGTGCCGCCTGCGAGGGGCAGCGGGCAGAGCCAGGGCTGGTGGCCAGCCCTGGCCCCCGCGGTTCCCCAGGCCCTGGTGCTGTGGCCAAAACCCCAGTGACACGGAGCTCTGGGCCTGCAGAGCCGCTGCAGCCATGTGGAGGATGATGGTCACCAACAGCATGACCACAAAGAAGGTGTTCCAGGAGCTGCTCTGCGTGCTGGAGGACTGGCCGCTGCACAGCACGTCCACCTGTGACGGGGACCAACAGGACGTCCTTGCCCTGGCTGTGAGTGACCCCACCAGGCCTTTGCTCAGCCCCAGGGTCGCCTCTGCGGGCGGTTCTCCATCGTCCCCCGCCACTGCATCTCCCGCGGTGACTGGAAACCGGGGCAGGGGCAGGTTTAGGAGCATCCAGGCCAGGCGCTCCCCTTGCGTCCACGCTCGGGCCTGGCCACAGGCGTGTTTCGGCACTGAGCACGGTCTCTGGCTGTTTTGTTTTCTGCAGGCAACCAGGGCTCTGTGGGAGATACTTCGAATGTCCGGCTGCCCAAGAGGGCTGAAGGTGCATTTCCATCACCTCCTGCTGGCTCTGCTCTTCCAAGTTTTGTACAGCACAGAGCAGGTGTCAGATGAGGTGGATACTTTCTGGAGGGAATGCCAGGAGGAAGGCGGCCTTCCCACCAGCCCCAGCAGGTGCTCCATCGCAGTCCTCCCAGCCCTCCCATGGCCCTGGGCCTGGAGCCAGGGCTCCCAGCGTGACCTGGGCTTTGCTCTGCACACAGGTTTATAGTGCTGACTGTGAAAGCACTGCTCTGCCGTCTGGACTATAGGCTTGTAGCCTTTGAAGTGGAATGTAAGCGTGGCTGGGACATGCTCCTCCACGCTGAGACCCACCACTGCGCAATGGGGCTGCTGGCCAGGTGAGAGCCCCCTTCTCCCTGCTCCCCCTGCCATTGGTGCCCTGCAGACAGGGCACCCCACACAATCCCCTTGGTGCTCGTGAGAGGGACTGGTCAGCGGTGATGGCCCAGCAGCCTGGCAAAGGCTGGGAGAGCTGGGTGCGCAGGAGCAGCCACCTCCCAGAGCGCCGGCGTCCCCTCCCGAGGGCCTGGGCTGACGGCACAGAGACAGAGCCGGGGTCTGTCTGCAGGCAGCACCAGCCAGGGGAGCCGCCGTGGCCGCAGGATGCGCTGAGGGCCGGGGACAGAGCCTGGGGGACGAGTCCCCATGGGCAGGAAAGGGGTCTCTGAGAAAGGGAAGGCTTTGGGGTGGGAAGGGTGTTTTTTTCCGGTTTCCTCCCCAAAAGGAGCCTGCTGGTGCTGGACACTGCCTTTCTCCTGGTGAGGGGTATGGAAAAGACGCGGGCCTGTGGGAGCAAATGCTGCTGGTGGCCGGAGTGGAGCACAAAGGGGTCTTTGGCCCTTGAGTGGGACAGGGAGTCCCAGGAGAGGTTTGCCTGCCATGCTCATGGCCGATGGTGCCTTTTTCCCCTTGCCAGAGAGATCCGTGTTGTCTCAAGACACTTCAATGCCTCTGTGGTGTCCTACCTGGTCGAGCTGCTCAGCAGGAATGAGCCCCGCTGCGAGCTCTCTGCCATGGCGTTCCTTGTGGAGGTGAGCCTGATGGCGAGCGCTGCCTCGCTGAGCTGCTTCCCCCCGCTCTGCCCTCTCGTAGCCGCGGCTGCATGGGGAGCCCAGTCGGTGGGTGTGGGGCAGAGGGTGGGCTCCTCTGTGTGCCCTTGGCCCCCTGCTGCTGGGGGGACACTTGCCTCTGTCCGTGTTTTGTGCCTCCCTTGCGCCAGCTCTCGCTCTTGCGTCGCGGCTCCTCGTAGGACGAGCAGTCAGAGGCTGCTGAGGGCCGGGGTCCTGCCGGCCGGGCACCCCATCACTGCTCTGTGTGTTTCAGATGCTGGCCTCCCCTCGCCCAGATGTAAAGGCTGAGAGCTTCCTGCAGCTTGTCCCAAGATACCTTCAGAGCAACTGCAGAATAACACGTATCCTGGTGCTCAAAGGCCTCACCGTGCTCTGCGACAAACCGTGGATGGTGAGCAGGAGGCAGCGGCTGAAGCCGTGCTGGTGCCCTGGGGCTGGGCAGGGGTGCTGGCTGGCACAGCGGCTTGGACTTGGCTGGGCTGCGGGAGCTGTGGTAGCTGCTCCCAGCTCTCCTGCCTCCCTGTTCACCTGCCCGAGGCCTTCGGGGCAGGCCGTTGGCGTCTGGGCCCTGAGGCAGCAGCGTGGGCTCCAGCTGCCACAACTGCTCCAACTGTTCCACGCAGGTCCCAAAAATGCGGTTCCTGGTGCAAAGACTCACGGATCTACTGCAAGACACAGACATGGATGTAGTCAGAATGACCCTGGCTGTGCTCAGGAAGGTGGTCCGTGACCCGAGTGTCCCAATTTCCACCCCCATCGCTCTGCAGCTGGCTGAGAGGCTCCAGCCACTCTTTGACAACGTAAGGCTTCATGCAGCCCCATGGGTGCTGGGTGCTGTCAGGAAACCTTTTGCCTTGTGGATTTTCAGACCAAGACCAGGTGCACCTGAGGCAGCCGGTGCTGAGCTCTTGCCCTCTTCCTGTCCACCAGGAGTCCTGGTATGTGCGAAAGCTCTCCGTCAGAATCTTTAAAAAGGTGATAGAGCATGTAGCAGACGACGGAAAAAAGCCGCTGAAGACGCTTGTGCACCAGAGCCTGCTCCCACTGATCTTCCACGTGTTTGATGAGAACAAGGCCGTGGCAGCGGTGAGGATTTCTGACCTGCTGGTGTCCCCATGGGAGGTGGCTCAGCCGCCTCCTGCCCTGACACCTCACAGACTGCAGAGCTCCAGCCACCTCCTGGCCTGGGCTCCAGAGCAGCAGCTCTGGGGGACGTCTGTCCTGCTGCCCCGGCAGCACGCGGTGCCCGAGATGGGGGTTGCCCTGCTCCTCTGCCCGAGCACCAACCTGCCGGCAGACGAGTTCCCCACCTGCTGCATCTCCTTGCCACGGGCCAGCACAGGCCCTGGGCCTTGCCCAGACGCAGAGGACACTGGTCCCGTGCCCTGGGCAGTGGTGCCATCTCTTGATCTCTGCTGCTCTGCAGACCTGTAGGGATACCCTGCTGCAAGCTACCCTGTTCCTGAAGAAGAAGCAGCTCAGGCAGGTGGTGTTAAGGGATCAGCAGATAGAGGCGATCGGCGAGTGCCTGGTAAGGATGGCCGTGAAGCCCCAGCCCCAGCCTGGACCAGCCCCCAGAGCCCAGTGTGTGGGGCTGGCAGCTGTGCCCGTGCCCACTGCTGCAGCCCATCGCCGCCAGCCTGCAGCCCACATATGCTCCCGTCCCTCGGGTGTGCGGCCCCACGGGCTCTTCTCCAAGCTCCTCTCCCTGCCCGAGCCCAGGGCTGCTGACGGAGCCCCAGCCCAGCTGGGTGTTGGGGACAGGATGGCACTGCAGCTCCTCGGGGAGCAGCCAGCCCTCTGCTCCCTCCAGACCCGGCACCAGCCGGCTGCTGGCTGGGTGTTGTGGGTGTCCTGACAGGGGAGGCCAGTCCTGGGCACAGGGACCACGCGGCCAGGGGCAGAGTCTGCGCCAGCCCTTGTCTCCATCCCCTGTCGCTCTCTCCAGCTGGTAGAGTGCCACAGCAGAGCAGAAGAGTACCTGCGTCAGGCCCTGACGTACGTGCAGAGCCCACAGGACTCCATACGAGAGGCAGCCGTCGCGTTCCTTGGTGAGGCACAACCCCCCAGGGTCCCTCCCAGCCCCACTGCAGCTCAGCCCCAGCCGGGGTGCTGCACCGGCAGCAGGATTCGGCCCAGCAGCTCTGGAGCCGCCACTGCCCGATGTGGGTTGCACGGGGCTCCCCGCCGCCCTCTCCCTCCCCTGCCCTCGGGCATCGCGCTTGGGGCAGAGCCCGGGCTCAGCCCTGCCAGGGGCAGGGGCGCGTGTGGCCGGGCTGATGTGGGGGAGCTGCGCTGCTGGGGTGAGCAGGAGCGGTGATGGGCTGTGTGTTTCCAGGAGTCCTTGGGCAGCACATGAGGGCTCAGCCGGAGAAGTTCCGGCTCATCTATGAGGGTGAGTGAGGGCAGCGGGGTGTCAGCAGGGACTGGCGGGGTGGAGGAAGGACCCTGGCCAGGGAGCTGCAATCCCTGCCCCGGCCAGGGAGGGCTCTGCTCCTCGCGCAGATGAGTGGTGGTGGGGGCAGAGCAGAGAGAGGTTTCAGGGACACGTGTGCTATTCCTGGCCAGCACCTTCCATCCAATCCCGTTGGCCGCTGTTCACCCTGGCCATCCGAAGAACTGGTGGGGTGGCCCTGGCAGGAGGGGTTCCTGGGGTCCCTGTGGATCCGGGCTCTGACCTTGGCTCTGTTCCTCTCTGTTCCAGCTGTTCAACACGCGACAAAGGACAGCGGCCCCTACGTCCAACGCCAGGCCCTTCGCACGCTGCCCCAGCTGAGAGCTGCAGTGGCAAACGGCTCCTCCAGATCCAGGCTGCAGGAGGTGCAGGGCCAACTCCGCCAGGCGTGGAGGAGGCGGCGGCCTTCTCTCTGGGGCAATGGCTGGCTGTGCTGCTGGGGCTCTGCGCAGGACTGATCCCAGCACCCCCATAGGCTCTTCCTTCATTAAACAGTTTATTGAGTGTCTGAACCTGCAGCTCTTGAGTTACTGCTCTTCTGCCCTTCTGTCTCCAACCAGTGGGTCTTGCTTTGGTGTGGGAGAAGAAGAGAAAAAGGGTTCTTCTGCTCAGCAACAACAGTTGCCCAGGCATACAGCGTGGTAGGAAAAGTGACCAGAAAGCCCTTTGCCCCTTGCTTCATCCGCTGAAGCCTTTAATGCTTCCAACAAAGCTCATGCGTAGAGCCCGGAGTTGTGGGGATCCCTGAAAAACTGCTGACGGGATTGTTGAGGGGTCCGAGTTGCCTCTTTAACCGGCTCCGGTTTCCTGTTTCCAGGCTAAATGCTGCCATTTGTGTCAAAATCAGTGATTAAAATCTATTTTGTTTTTCAAAGGGAGCTGTTACAGCATTCTCTCCAGAATTTGAAATTTATTTTTGATGTCCTCTACCTCCTATGCTCTACACGTTATGTTTTGTCAATCTACAGGTTTTTATCCTTTGTTTCTGCACAAGTGTTTCTCCCAGCTCTAGGAAATGTCCCAGTGCTCTTCCTGTGTTTTCCTTGTACTGTTTCCTAGAGCCTTTTTTTGAAGAGATGTGTTTGAAACCCTGAGTAATGCATCTTTGTGCCTTAGTACTAAGCACTGAGCCCACGTGATTTAAAGCAAAGATGGCCAGAGCTCTCTGCCTCTCTGGGGCTGGGATGTCAGGGGGGTCGGTTGCTGCAGGAAGGCTGTTTACCCTGCATTGTTCCTAAATTGCAGTGGAGGCACAAGGCGCGGTGTACCCACGGTGTACCCATGCCCAGGGGTTCATCAGTCTCAGGCTGAGAAATCTGAGCACTGCTCTAGGAGAGCAGCACAGGAGTTTGACACTTTAGCACAGGATTTTGATACTGTAGCACGGGAGTTTGCTACCGGTTGTTTGCTTTTTCCCCATGACCTTTTGCCCTGAGGCAAAGCTCTTTCAGGCCCCAAATCCCCCATCTCCCTGGCACTGTAGTCGGTCCCCAGGGTTATATGCCAGTCTTATGGCTTTGCCCGAAAATCTCACCGAAAGCGTCACCTTTACTATATGGGATTCATTGCTTCAGTTGCACCTAGCCCTCTGGAGCCATCTGTTTGCAAGTAGCTACATTCTCCCTGGTGTTGCTCTGGAAGAGCACCAGGGAGCTTTGGACAAGCTCGTGGATAAAACATGGGGTTCCATGAAGCACAGGAGCTATTCCTCAAAGGCTTCCTATGGGGAACTGAGATGCATCGGGGTTTGCTGGATCTTTAAGATCACAGCCAGAAGGGGCTCCTCTAAGCAGTGCCAGTGTGAGCGCTGTAGCCTGGTGCTGGTGGTGGGGACAGTGGACGTGGGAGTTGGGAGAAATTAAACTAGATGGATAAATGTGTGTTGGCCGGCACACGGCACTGCAGGTTGCCCAGTTTTTATCCTTTGTTTCTGCACAAGTGTTTCTCCCAGCTCTAGGAAATGTCCCAATGCTCTTCCTATGTTTTCCTTGTACTGTTTCCTAGAGTCCTTTTTTGAAGAGATGTGTTTGAAAAGCTTCAGCATGAGAATCACAAAAGCACAATGTAAGTGAAAACATGAGTTCAGAGGGAAGCGGGAGGGCAGTCCCTGGGCCCAAGGGGCAGCAGAATGGCACAGGGAGCCATCGCCAGGAAGGGGGCCCTCAGCCCCTCTACCTCCTCCTTCTCCCCCATTAGGGCGCGTTTCAGGTCACAGGCCCCTCAACTCCCAAAACAGCCATCTTTGGCCACATCACCATCCAAGTGAAGCCACAAACCACCTCACTGCATTCTGTTCCGAGCCCTGTCAGTACAGGGACAGCTGACCCAGAAACCCCTGAGCTCTCATCACGGCAGCGATGGCTGGTGCCAAGGGTTCTCACCGCAGCAAAGCGCATGGCTGCTCACATTTGAGCCGGCCAAAACTAAATGTAAGGGCCAAGAGCTTCCTGCATCTTGTCCCAAGATACCTGCAGAGCGACTGCAGCATAACGCGTTCCCTGGTGCTCAAAGGCCTCACCGTGCTCTGCGACAAACCGTGGATGGTGAGCAGGAGGCAGCGGCTGAAGCCGTGCTGGTGCCCTGGGGCTGGGCAGGGGTGCTGGCTGGCACAGCGGCTTGGACTTGGCTGGGCTGCGGGAGCTGTGGTAGCTGCTCCCAGCTCTCCTGCCTCCCTGTTCACCTGCCCGAGTCCTTCGGGGCAGGCCGTTGGCGTCTGGGCCCTGAGGCAGCAGCGTGGGCTCCAGCTGCCACAACTGCTCCAACTGTTCCACGCAGGTCCCAAAAATGCCGTTCCTGGTGCAAAGTCTCATGGATGTACTGCAAGACGCAGACACGGACGTGGTCAGGATGACCCTGTCTGTGCTCAGGAAGGTGATCCATGGCCCAAGCTTCCCAGTTTCCACCCCCATCGCTCTGCATGCAGCTGGCTGAGAGGCTCCAGCCACTCTTTGGCAATGTAAGGCTTCGTGCAGCTGCTGTCGCAGCCCCACTGCAGCTGCTGTCCCAGCCCCACTGCATCTCAGCCCCAGCCCTGGGTGTTGCACTGGCAGCAGGATTCGGCCCAGCGGCTCTGGAGCTGCCACTGCCACTGCATGGGGCTCCCCGCCGCCCTCTCCCTCCCCTGCCCTTGGGCATCGGCACACGGCACTGCAGGTTGCCCCGAGCAATGGTGCATTGCTCCAGTGTGCCACCAGGAAGGCAGGGACCAGGTCAAAATACAGGCAGAGCTGAACTCCAGATGCAGTGGAGGAGAGAAAGACAGGGACAGGGAGAGGACAAAGGCTCTTCCTACACTTGTCAGAGCAACATCCTACAGAAGAAAAACAGTGAGGCTGGAGGAAAGCCTAGATATCTAGATAACTCACTCCAGCCGTGTTCCTTTGGCTGAGCTGGGCCGCAGGGCGAGTGGCTGCAGCCGGCTTGACCCATCCCACCCCCTGGGGACGTCCCGGGGGAGGAGGGGACAGGGCTGTTCCCCAGTGCTGCAGAGGCACTCCCCAGCCCCCCTGCGCCCCCTCCCTGAAAGCCCCAGCAACTCCTAGATGGAGACACCAGTGTGGTCATGTACACGCCTCTTGGCCAACAGACAAGCCCAGTCACCAATCAAATGCCTTGGTTGAGAGACATTTCTGGAACACTACCAGAAATGATCAGAGCTCAGCTTCAACTTAGGTTATAAACCACTTAGCCCTTTGGATCTCCTGCTGAAGCTTTTAATTCCTGCAACAAAGCCTGTGGGCACAGCCCAGACCTGTGGGGATCCCTGAAAAACTTGTCCTTGGATGAGTCCCCATGGGCAGGAAAGGGGTCTCTGAGAAAGGGAAGGCTTTGGGGTGGAAGGGTGTGTTTTCCAGTTTCCCCCCCAAAAGGAGCCTGCTGGTGCTGGGCGCTGCCTTTCCCCTGGTGATGGACATGCCCAAGTCCTTCGGAGCAGGCCATTGGTTCTGCAAGTGCTTCGGAGCAGGCCATTGGTTCTGGGCCCTGAGGCAGCAGCGTGGGCTCCAACTGCCACACCTGCCCCAACTGCCACACCTGCCCCAACTGCCACACCTGCCCCAACTGCCACACCTGCTCCAGCTGCCACACCTGCCCCAACTGCCACACCTGCCCCAACTGCCACACCTGCCCCAACTGCCACACCTGCTCCAGTGGTTCCACACAGGTCCCAAGAATGCAGTTCCTGCTGCAGACACTCGTGGATCTACTGCAGGACACAGACGTGGATGCGGTTGGGATGACCCTGTCTGTGTTCGGGAAGATGATCCAGGACCCAAGCTTCCCAGTTTCCACCCCCATCGCTCGGTCGCTGGCTGAGAGGCTCCGGCCACTCTTTGACAATGCTGGGCTGGGGGAGCCCCTTTGTGACCCGCCGTGATCAGGGTGCTGGTGCCCGGAGGACACGACGGGACAGAACGGGACCGAGAGGAGCTGCCAGGAACCGATCTGCACACACCTTGTTCCCTGTTGATCCCTGTCTGCTGTCTACGGCGCTTTCCTACACGTCTCCCATCCCTGTGGCAGGAGCCCTTGAGGCCAGACAGCAGCGGGATGGCGTGCAGACCCCCATTCACACCCAGGGTGGTCTGGCTGACTGAGAAGAGTGAGGATGAGGAGGAGGAGGAGAAGGGTGCTGAGGCCGCCCCAGCACCGCAGCGTGAGGAGGTGCAGGAGCACCAGCTGCCGCAGGCAGGTCAGTGGCCGGGCTGGGCCGCAGGGCGAGTGGCTGCAGCCGGCTGGGACCATCCCCGTGGACATGCCCAGGGAAAGAGGGGACAAGGGGACAGGGCTGTTCCCCACGCTGGGCTCTGGCCATGCTCCATCCACGGGCACTCCCAGCCCCATCCTGCGGCCAGAGAGACGGGGGTCAGTGTCCCCACCAGCCCCTGTCACGGGGCTCGGCTGTGTTCTCCAGCCTCTCCCGCAGCCCCTCAGCTCTGCCCACGCTTGGTCTTTGCCAGATCCCAACTGGGAGCTGCCAGAAGAGGAGCAGAAGCAGGAATACACCCATGTCCTGCACAACCCCACAATAAAGGTACCCGCAGCCAGCCCTGCTCTCGCTGCCCAGCCAAGCACCGCTGTTGGGCACTCGGTGTGGCATCCTTCTCTTCCCTGCCCTTCCTATTCCCGCAGGTGTATTGGGAATCCTTCGAGGCTAAAGACCGTGAAGGCTCCACTGTCGTGGTCGCTGAGGCCATACAGAACCACATCCCTACAATGTGGAGGCCTGTGCTGCTCTGCTGGATACCCTTGTGGAAAGTGAGGTCTCCACTTTGAAGCAGGTAAGTAGCCTTTGGCCGGGGCTGGAGCCCACCCCTGAAGCCAGCTCCGCTGGGTTCCCCACAGCCTTCTAGGCCAGCACACTGTGGTGGGAAGGGCAGGAATTGTCAGGGGAAGCTGGGGAATTGTTTTCCTCCGGCAGCACTCCAACTCTCAGCTGTGCTTCCTCCAGGTGCCCAGGATTGTGCGGTGCATCCACCAGTGGTTCATGACCAACATGGATGAGTCTGCTGAGCACAGGCTGGACAACACCTTTGTGGAGCACATCGATGCGCACCCCCATGATGTGGTGGTGGCCCTGCTGCGCTGTGCCCCATCGTGCGACCGGTACTGGGAAACCTGCCCTGAGGGCTCAGGGCTGCCCAGCCTTTAGAGCCCATCGGTCTGCACAGCCCATCCCGTGCGGGTTGGCAGGCAGATAGAGCCTTTCAGGACCCTCTGGCCCCTCTGTTGCCCAGCCCTGGCACGTCAGCCCCAGCGCCCGCTGCCGTGCTCCCCCTGCCCACCAAGGCACCGCTGCTCAGCCGCCTGCTGCCCGCAGGGGCAGAGCCGCTGGGTGCCGCCTGCGAGGGGCAGCGGGCAGAGCCAGGGCTGGTGGCCAGCCTGGGCCCCCGCGGTTGCCCGGGCCCTGGTGCTGTGGCCAAACCCCAGTGACACGGAGCTCTGTGCCTGCAGAGCTGCTGCAGCAATGTGGAGGATGATGGTCACCACCAGCATCACCACGAAGAAGGTGTTCCAGGAGCTGATCTGCGTGCTGGAGGACTGGCCGCTGCACAGCACGTCCACCTGTGACGGAGACCAACAGGACGTCCTTGCCCTGGCTGTGAGTGACCCCACCAGGCCTTTGCTCAGCCCCAGGGTCGCCTCTGCGGGCGGTTCTCCATCATCCCCCGCCACTGCATCTCCCGTGGTGGCTGTAAACTCGGGGCAGGTTTAGGAGCATCCAGGCCAGGCGCTCTCCTTGCGTCCATGCTCGGGCCCGGCCACAGGCATGTTTTGGCACTGAGCGCGGTCTCTGGCTGTTTTGTTTTCTGCAGGCAACCAGGGCTCTGTGGGAGATACTTCGAATGCCCGGGTGCCCAAGAGGGCTGAAGGTGCATTTCCCTCGCCTCCTCCTGGCTCTGCTCTTCCAAGTTGTGTGCAGCACAGAGCAGGTGTCAGATGAGGTGGATACTTTCTGGAGGGAATGCCAGGAGGAAGGCGGCCTTCCCACCAGCCCCAGCAGGTGCTCCATCGCAGTCCTCCCAGCCCTCCCATGGCCCTGGGCCTGGAGCCAGGGCTCCCAGCGTGACCTGGGCTTTGCTCTGCACACAGGTTTATAGTGCTGACTGTGAAAGCACTGCTCTGCCGTCTGGGCTATAGGCTTGTAGCCTTTGAAGTGGAACGTAAGCGTGGCTGGGACACGCTCCTCCACGCTGAGACCCACCACTGCGCAATGGGGCTGCTGGCCAGGTGAGAGCCCCCTTCTCCCTGCTCCCCCTGCCATTGGTGCCCTGCAGACAGGGAACCCCACACAATCCCCTTGGTGCTGGGTGAGAGGGACTGGTCAGCAGTGATGGCCCAGCAGACTGGCAAAGGCTGGGTGCACAGGAGCAGCCACCTCCCAAAGCATTGGCGTCCCCTACCATGGGGCTGTCAGTACAGGGACATTTAGCCCAGAAATCACTGAGCTCTGAGGTTCAATCACGGCAGTGATGGCTGGTGCCAAGTGTTCTCACTGCAGCAAAGTGGATGGCTTCTCACATTTGAGCTGGAGAAGAGAGATGTGGCTCCAGGGACCATGGAGGAAGAGGAGGCCGTGTCAGAGGGGAGGCACCATCAGCCGCATGGGATTGATGGCCAACCCTCATGCAGCTGATGATGTGGAGCCAATGGAAGCAGATCCACCCCAAGACCAAGAAGAGCCCCAACATGGCTCTCCTGGCACCACTACACCATCCCAGGGCTCCCGTTCCAGAGGTCCCCACGGCCTTGAACTGTAGTTCCTTCAGTCTAAGAAAAAGGGTGGTAGAACGTGAAGCCCGACTCTCCACAGCAGCACAAAAAGAAGCACAATGGATCAAGAAAAGAAGGCAGAGAGATGGCTGATTTTGGGAAGAAGCAGTAGCATAAGAATTGTGCCCTCTCAACAACCTTGTGTGCCAGAAATACTGATTTCCTCCAGATCTGTTAACCCGAATGCACTTCTAGGCAAAGATGCTGCAACGGGCAAGCCTCTTGCTACACAAGGTGAAAGAAGAATATAGATAAATTAAGAATATTCTAAATGTTTGAAATTAACCTCAACACATTCCTAGACAAATACGCTGCTGTTGGCAAGCCTCTTACTACACAAGTCAAAAGAAGGATAGACTAGGAATATTATAAACGTTTGAAATAAAATCTTTAAAACTACAAAAAGCAGCATTCATTATTACAGACTAGAGTTTTTCAGCTGAAATATTTTTAAAATAAACAAGATTAAAAAAAACCCAAACTGCTATCATATTCACATCTCCAGACACTGTCAAGAAACTAAAGAACACCATCTCTCTTCTTTTGCCTTTGGTGGAAGCTTTCCTTCCATTATAACCAATGTATCTCCTCTGCAAACATTAAGTTCCACCTGGACTAGAATTAGTTCCTAAGCGTTGGTGTCTCTGCACTGTCCATCTGTCCACCTTCATTATCTTCAGTGCTTTCTCTGCAGTGATTGACAACATGAGACAAGCGAAGCTGCTCCTGCACACCGAGCTCTGAGGAAGGGGCAGCACCATCCACTCAGGGGACAGAGAGAACAGCCCCGGGGGTGCCGAGAGCCCCAGCACAAGAACTCGGAGACCTCACGGGGCAACTGGTACCCAGGATGAGGCACTGCCCACTCATTTTTAAATAGCAGTTTATCTTCATGATGCTATGATTATCATTAACAGAGAATAATTTTCTTTGTTAGTGCTTACAAACTCTTCTGTTCCAATTAGCATAATTCTGGAACCGATACTGTGCCCAGCTACCTTCTACTTATTGGTCATTTTTCTGCCACACAATTTGTCGTGTTTTTCCCCCTCTTTTTTTAAGCCATAAGTATTTCAGTTTGAAAGCCTTTTAGTATAGTAAGAAACAAAGGCATGCAACAACAGTCCACATTAAGATAGGTTTTGTATTTCTGTTGCTTTGTGAATTGCCATGCTCACTCATTTGACTTTCAGAGAATTGTTTTATTATTCCTTCTTAAAACTTTTGCTGCATAATTAAAACAACAAAAATAAAGGATCAGCCCATTTCCTTTCCAGATTTTCTTTCCTTGGTCTCCACATTAGTTTATGGGCACTGCCATAATTAAAAAACAAAACAAAAGAAACCAATCACCCAAAAGAAAACCCACCACCAACACATCCCCAGGGGAGGAGGGGACAGGGCTGTTCCCCAGTGCTGCAGAGGCACTCCCCAGCCCCCCTGCACCCCCCTCCCTGAAAGCCCCAGCAACTCCTAGATGGAGACACCAGTGTGGTCATGTACACGCCTCTTGGCCAACAGACAAGGCCAGTCACCAATCAAATGCCTTGGTTGAGAGAAGTTTCTGGGAGCACTACCAGAAATGATCAGAGCTCAGCTTCAACTTAGGTTATAAACCACTTAGCCCTTTGGATCTCCTGCTGAAGCCTTTAATTCCTGCAACAAAGCCTGTGGGCACAGCCCAGACCTGTGGGGATCCCTGAAAAACTTGTCCTTGGAGATGTCCACAAATACTCTCCCTGAGGTTCTAGGAAGTCCCTGAGGATACATGGTTGTGGGAGGGAGGAGGGAGAAGAGGGAGACGGGGTCCCCACGGGGGTACTTCTGCTGGTTGCTGCTGGCAAGGGGCAGTGGGCAGATGCAGGGCTGGTGTCCAGCCCCAGCCCTTGTGGTTGCCCAGGCGGCAACTAAAAGCATGTAGTGGTTGCTCACCCCTCCCCTGCCCCCCGTGGGATGGGGAGGAGAATAGGGAAACAAAAGGCAAAGTTTGTGAGTTTAGATAAGAACAGTTTAATGGAATGGCAAAAAAAGAAACTAACAAACAGTTATCATGGAATAAAATACAAATTAAAGACAATCCCTCACCGTGTGGTGCAGTTTGCTTTTCTGAGCAAACTATTCTCTGGAGCAGTGACTCTGAACTCCCGACTGCAGCTCACTGAAACCTAGTTTTTGGTCAGCTGTCCTGGCCATGTCTCCCCCCAGCTACCTGTGGAAATTCACCGTATTTCAGCTGACCCAGCACTCCAGGGCAGGGCACTGTGGCCAAGACCCCTCTAACACGGTGCTCTGGACCCGCAGAGCTGGCCAAGGCGCCTCCAGAGCATGGCAGGAGCCCATGGCCTCACTGCTGCACCACCAGGTGGTGGCTTATGGAGCCATTTTGTCCCAGGAGGTGTTGAGGAAACACCTTGCCATACTCAGAAGCTGGCAGGACCCTGCCTGGCTGCCCTGCAGTCTGCATGGTTCTGCTGGGAGAGATAATGGCTCCCACCTGGGGCACCCCCAAAGCTTCCTGCACCTCCTCTGAGGCAGGGTGCACCCCCAGGCAGTCCTTCACAGCCCAGCTACAGCACCAGCAACCCATCTCGTTGGAGCAGCACGACCAAGCATCTCTGTTGCTATTTGCCATCCTGAGATCAAACCTATCTGATTTTCCAGCAAGGCAGCAAGCACACAGGCAAAAGCGGTCCTGCTTTTACACACCACCGCCCTGCAGAGTGTGCACAAGCCAGGAGAGCAGCTTTCTTCTGGAATATCTACCCCCCGGGCATCTGTAGAGGTTTTCTCCCCTGCATTCCCTGCCTGGAAGCCCAGCGAGGCTGCTGGCTGCTGGCCCATTCCTCAGCTCCCAGCTTGCTGCTGCAAAGATCAGCAGAGGGCAGGGCAGTCCCACCAAAGGGTGACCCAGGACAATTCCCAGGAGCCAGGGCATCCCGTCACAGCGCCATAGAGGATGGCTGCTGATGAAAAGGAGGCCAGGGTGCCCAGGTGACCTCCTTCCTGAGGAGGATGCAGCCAGTCAGTCAGGTTCTGTGCCAGAAAATAGGCAGGGTGCCAACAAAATTGCTCTTGCAGGTGCTAGGGATCCTACTCTTGGCTTAAAACGCACATCCTTTGTGGGGAAGGGAACAAGCCCTCCCTGGGTAAGGGGTAGGCAGTGTAACCCTGCCTTGGCAGCTGGCCCAGCCTGAGTGGAGGCTCCCCAGAGCAAGTACAGGAGGGACGGTGCCTCTTGTGCTCCAGCCCTGACCTGCTTTGCGGGAGCTCACTCTCAGCTGTGCTGTGTGCAGGTAACAGGGTCTGTCAACAGACACAGTGAGAGGATGGGGACAAGGTCCAGACAGAAGCAGCAAGAGAGAGGGCTGGAGGCACCATTGGGAGTAAGGCTGCAGCGTGGACCTGAGGGCTCCATCCAGGAGATGGGGTGAGACACAAAGACCAGCCACCTCCACCATCTGTCCATCCAGCAGATGGGCTAAACACAAGCTGTCTGCCACACAAGTATGAGGTTCACACAGGAAACAGCACCTGAGATAAGCTACCTGTTAGACAGGTCCAAAGTCTACCTGCAGACAGAGGTATCAATAAATGCTCCCTCACAGAGCTCAGGGCTCAGATGAAGAGATCGCATGGCCCACAGCTGAAGGATGTGTGAGTGGGGGTCAGAGTCAAGGCCATTCACGGTCATCAAGACCTATTAGTGCCGTCAGGGTCCAGACACTTAATGCAGGTCAAGGTTTGAGCATGAGGCGTGGGCCACTTAGTGCCTCAAGGGTTCAGCTCTGGTTCGGGCTACTCCTCAAGATGGGGTTTGAGGGGACCAGCATGGTGATGGTGCATATCTCTGTGTGTGGTTGTGCCCAACTGCCTGTGACCTATTTCCCTGCACCTCTCTTCAAAAAAGTGAAATTTGTTGATGTGTTCTGGGGGTGATATGCTTGTTCAGGTAAGGAGGATACCACAGTTGTAGAGATGCTCCATCAGAGCCCAGGGTAGCTCCAACATTTGGTATCTTTGCTTCTGTGAAATCCCAGGTGCATCTGGATCATGAAGCTTTGGAAAACATCACTGAATGGCCAAGGCTGACTTGCTTGTTTGCTCTCCTGGCTGCTTGGCTTTCAAGGGTCCTTGGCATTCTCTTAGTGAATGCACATAGGAGACACATTTCCTGGAGATGATCTTTTTGCCATCCTAGAAGACGGGTAGGAGAAAAAAAACGACTTTCCTACCCATTAATTGTAGCCAGACAAATGAAACAGAGGAGTGTCCAGCTGTGTTGCTGGGGTGATGTGCCAAAAAGCCAACTTCAGGGGCCCAGGGCCAGGATGGGGAGGGGGTGTGTCCACCTTCTGCAGGGGCCTTGGGGAGGCTGGGGCTGCTGCAAAGCAGAGTTGTGAATCTACAGCACAACACAGATAAGCAGCTTTATTTCTGCAGCCAGCAGCCACGTTCATAAATAGCAGGAAGTTCCAGATACCTGGATAAGTAATTTCAGCTACAGTTGGCTTTGCCACACGCAGGGGGTGGTTTGGTATCCATGCCTGCAGGGTGTGTTTCCTCTCCAGCTTGCCAAGCCTGCCTGTCCTCTGCCAGGACAGAGTGCTCACCGTGCTCTCCGCAGGGCTCTGCGCCGTGCCGGCAAAAGCTCCACAGGACCTGCTGAGCTGGAGCAGGTGGAAAACATGCCTGTGGGGACACATCTGCAAGTGTCTCTCCATGCCAGGAGGGCTGGGGGGTGGGCTTTTGTGGGAAAGCCTAGTGTCTAGCCTCGGCATGTGAACCTAGCAGCTGGAGCTTTGAGAAGGAATCTGAGATTCAAAAAAAATGATAAATGACAGGAAGCAGTGATACCAGCAGGTGCCTGAGGAACCCCTATGCAGCCTGCACGTCAGGAGTCTCCTCTTGCCCATTACCCAGCAGTGCCAGGCACCGCTTGAGAGTGGAGAAGGAAGCATGGAAAGCTGCAAACCCACACCTGTGTCTTCTAGATGCTGCATTTGGGGACAGCTGTGACAGCTAAAGGTCTTTCTGAGAGAGATGGGGCAGGAGCAGTCCTTTCCCTGGTGCATGGGAGGGGAGTGGAGAGGACCCCTTCTTCCCCAGCTCCAGTGGACACAAGGGCAGAAGTGGAAGTGCACAGCAAGCCTTCGGGGTCCAAGTTTGCACCTTGTTTCTCTGCTGGGGGGGCTGAGAGGTGGGAATTTGGCAGCTTGCCTTCTATGGAAAGGGTCCAGCTGCCTTAGGAGAAATTCCTCACATACCTTTGCTGTGAAGAAAGCGCTGACCTGTTTGGGGGTCACTTTTCTGAGCAAGTGAAGACGAGCCAAAGGCAGCTCTTAAGTGCTGGGAGAAAAAGGCCTGTTTTCTCATCACTGGGGTTAGGCAGCAGGTCAGGCTCTTCTGGGAAAGTGGTGCCAGGTGGCAGCTATTTTGTACCCAGTAAGAAAGCCCAGCAAGATGCCCTGATGTTTGCTGCCTTCACACACTGGGGAGATGCTCTGGCTACAGCAGAGAAGCTGATGGTGCCACGCCGTGTGGTAGGTGAGTGCCGAAGGGTGAGCTGGCAGCCACTTCCAGGCTGCTTGGCCAGACACCGATGCTCAGGACCTGCCTGTGGTGCTCTTCAAAACCCTGCCAGTTCCATGGGTGAGACCTCGGAAACATGATGAGACAGTGGGTCAGAGAGGAGGCGTTTATCTATGGTGGGACTTGGGCACTTCTTGGAATGCCAGGGACAGACACAGGACAAGGGTGCTGTTCCTTCATGGTATAAGAAGCAGGCAGCTGGCACTGAATATTGCTGTGCCAGAGAGAACTTAAACCAGAAGCAGGCGGCTGGGGGAAAGCACCTTGTTTGGCCTGATGGGACTGAAGTGGGGAACTCAGCTAACGCTCAGTATGCTTCCTGAAAATGCCGGCAGGAAAACAAACAGCATAACTGTGATAAATAAGAAGGCAAATCAGATCTCCTACGGTGCTGGGAGAGCAGCCAGCGCATGCCTGGGCAACTGAGCAAGCGCAAACCCACAAGTGCTCTCACACCAACGCCAGACACCTAAAGCCAGATACTCAGTCATTTTAGGGGAGACTGTTATAAGGGGACACTTCAACTATCCACTTGCAGATTGGATTGAAGTGTCAGGGGACAAGTCATAAGGGTAAAACCTTTGAATGCAGTACATGATGCCATAGCCCCAGAAGCAGCCTAAGAACCACCAGAAGGTGCTTTTCTGGATCTGCTCTTGCACAGCACGTGAGGCTTAGCTTGGGAGGGTCTAGCCCAGCTGTGATACCACTTGGTTTTCAAAGGAAAAGCAGGATGAATAAAGCCAGCATGTGGTTATTTGATTTCAAGACAAGAGACTGTGTAAAAATGAGGAAATGTGTAAAAATAAAAAAAGAAAAAAAAAAGACAAAAACAGGCCAATCCCACAATCCCAAAACTCTCAGTGGTGTGGTCCAGGAAGCCAGAGGCCTCCAAGCTGCCTGGAGGCTGCAGAAAAATGCTGTATTAAGAGGCTCAGTAAAATATGGAGCAAAGAGCAACAGGGCAATCTCATAAAATCTCCACACAGCTGATGGGAAAGAACAGGGAAGACAGGAAAAAAGGTTAATGCTGAGGAGCAGAAGGTCTGTGAAAAGAGCAGGAAAGCTGAAAAAATACAACAAGTCAGATATAAACAGGGAAGCAAGAGGGCTGGGAGCAGGCTTGAGGACTGTCCTGCCAAATGTGCTCAAACCAGTGTTGAACAGCTCAGCAAATCTACTGCAGGCACCAGGAGGTAAGCAGGGTGCACAGGGATGGGATGGTCACAGCAGACAGGTCTTTGCCCGGGGGCCATTCCCACCCCCACCCAACCCAGCTCATTTTTTTTCCCGGACGAGCAGGAAGGGTGCATTAATTGGAACAGAAATCCTGGAGGGGTTATCCTGAAGAGACAAGCTAAATGTCAGTCAGTCCTGGACAGCTTGGAAGCAGCCAGGACCAGCTGGGCCAGAAAGGGATGAGGCACGATGACTGTCAGCAGGAGCATGGTGATGTCCTAGTGCTACCCTGTGCAAGGTGGGTACAAGGATCCTTGAGCATGGGTATCCTCAGAGGAGCAATCCTTCCCAGGGGCCAGACCCCCTCGCGGGCTGCAGGAAGCCTGGCAGCTCAGTGCATCTTGGCAGAACCTCGAGGCATCCAGCTGCTGGGCAGCCTGAGGCGGTCTGGTCCTACAGAGCCACCCAGCACAAGATCTTCTGTGGAGAGCTGGGAATTTTCTCTTCCCAAGGAGGAAATAGCTCCTATTTTGAGTCTTGCTGGAACAAAGGACTTAGATTTTTTTTTTTTTTTTTAGGGGGTATGAGTCAAAGTTGACTCTTTCTCTCCAGGGGAGATGCTGGGTGCAGTCTGGGAGAGAGGAGATGACAACCTTAGGGCTGCCGGGAGACCCTCCAAGGAAGCAGCACTGCTGTGTGCCAGGACCTTCAATTTTGGTGCTTTTTGCTCTCAGTATTACCACCACTAACACAGCATTCCCAGGTCCCTCCTCCAGCCACCACCCGTGTACCCCCACCTGCATCCCACACCCTGTGTCCGAGCCAGAGACAGCCGTGGCTTACAGCCCGTCAGCGTTGTGCCTGGCAAGCTGAGGGTGATGCTTCCAGAGCTCTGCCCCCAAATGGCAGCCTGAGCTCAGCCCCATCACTGTGCCAGACCCGGCTCTGTCCTGGAGACCTCAACTTGCCTGGCCTCATTCCAGGGCTCTCCCTTGACCAAGCACCTGTTTGTCAATGCAGGCAGGAGGGGAAACATGCTCTTTTTCTCATGTTAAACATAAACTGCTTTTCAAGAAGTCTCTCTGAAAGGGCTGGGGAAGGGATGCAGGAATCTGGATGAGTTTGCTTGCTCTGTGGCCCTAGCTCACACCAAGCAGGGCAGGCATTGATTTGAATTGAACTGCAGTTCATGGGGGCAAAAAGGGAGGTGGGAGTGTGAGCAGAGCTTGATGTGGCACAGCACCCACCAGCCAGCCATGTGAGCGGAGGGAGAGCCCAGGGGACACATCCCAACCTTGAGCTAGAGGCTATGGGGGGCCCCCGAGGGACATGGAGGGGCTGGAGCTGGCAACCAGAGTGTCCCAGTGTGGGATGACTCCTCCCTTGCATGAGCAATTCAGACATCACAGCCGACTGGTGCGTTTCTGGGAAGACTTCAGGAGCTCCCCCAGCCTTGCGGGGTTTGGCAGAACCACGGATGGTCAGTGTTACCAAGGAGCCCCAGCCCTGCAGAGGGATGGGGGCTTCGGGCAGGGCACACAGTGAGAAGGGGCAGGGGGGGGACCCAGTGTCCTCCCCTGGGTAGGTGATGAGGATACAGGCTGGCACACATTTCCATGGGCAGCAGCAAGAGATGCTGCTGGAGATGCTGTGAGCCTGGGCATTCTCTGTGGGCTGGTCCCCTTGTGCTCCACTGGTGTCTGTAGTCATCGCATCAGGGATATTGGTGGGGATGTGCCAGTCTAGGGTCTTCAGGACCACGTCCCCATCCTACCCTGAGAGCAAGGGCTGAGGCTGGGGACAGAAATGTCTGCTGGGATCTGCTCAGCCTCTCTCTGCTGAGCCTCAGCAGGTGGCCCTGAGCTGGTGTTGCAGGCTGTGGTGAGTAACAGCTCTGCATCACCTTGTCCACCAGCTCTGTCAGTATATAGCCCTCCATTGTCCTCTCCCCCAATCCCCTCATTTCCTCCCAGAGCCCCCACCCCAGGTAGTCTTGCCCCTCAGGCAGCTGCTCCATCCCCTCAAGTGTTGTGGATGCTACTCACCCCAGCTCCCTCTGAAGCTTTGGGGGACCAGACCTGCACCTCATACCTACGGTGTGGATGCAGCAAGGTTTCATGCAGCTGCAGAGCTGTACCCTTCTTATCTTCCACTGGTGGTGTACGAGCGTGACTGTGCAGCGGGAAGGGAAACAAGTACCATTTCCCACAGGCAGCCAAGAGGCAGAGACCCAAGGGCGAGACGCTGTGATGAGGCATGCGAGAAGCATCTGTCTCGTCCCCTTTCCCATGAAATGCTTCTCTAGGTCCTTCATCTGATGTGTGCTGAGGTCTTGATTTTCCCCTGGAGTGGATGAGTCATGGAGAAGCCAAGAGGGAGCAGGGGCTGCCAGGACATCCCAGGTGCCTGTGTCTGTTGGGGAGGCTGCATGGAGGGAACAGGCACTGCCCAAGGGTGCAGGCAGAGAGCAGGAAGGATGCCCGTGGTCCGGAGGTCTCGGGCTGGCTGTCTCCCTACTGAAACTGCACAGGGTTCTCAGGCCTTGGCATAAGAAGGGGGATCCCTCCTCTGGTCTCCCTTCTCCTTCCCTGGGGAGGAAGTTGCTGTGCGTGGGGGGTGAGCTCTGAGCCATGGCTCTGCTAAATTAGCACCTGTGTATCTGCTGGCTGTGGAGAAAATGCTCTCGCTTGCCCTTCTCTCTCGAGACCTTCCTGTCTGTACGTGCTTCACCTCCAGAAAGGAGGGATGTCTTTTGCAGACATGTCATGTCATTCCTTGCCAGATCCTTGCTGAAGATGTCAGCTGAAGGGAGGGCATGGTGCTGCCCTTTGCACCAGACGTCCCTCCTGGACCAGCTCCTCCACCGCTGTCCTGGTTGGTCTGGGCCATCAGCAGACACAGGGTTCTGAGGCAGAACAACGGCTATGGCAGAGAGATGCAGAACTGACTTATGTCAGTTGTCCTGAGCACTCACACCCAGGGGCTGCAGCTGGGAGAATGTGGCGTTAACATGGACAAATGGCACATCAAAGTGGCAGGATCTGCCACAGCCACTGCTTGGGGGTTGGCACAGATGGGACAGCCTTGCCCATTCGTGTTTTTCAGCTCCCTCTGCTTGATGCAGCCTTTATTTTTCTGCACAGATGCTTGTCAAATATTGTCCTTTGCCTTCTTGTCCCTTATTGCCCCCCTCAATCCTATGGATCCCACTTCTCCCCAGCCTTGTCGCTAAGACCTCTCATGAAAAACCATGGTGGCAGCGGGACTAAGCCCCCTGCCCACACCTCTGCTGCATGTAACGGGAGCATCTCAAGGCAACCATGCACAAGCGACTGTTTTTCAGCAGTGATGACAGTTCATGGCACCCCTGCTGCTCCCACAGCACGCGGGTCACGGCTCCTTGAGCTGCCTGGCAGCCTGGGGACACACTGCCCTTCACAGCGCAGGGTCAGCCGTCGCGCCGAACCCGCTTTGGGAGGGGACGTGGGTGCATGAGTGCCAGCCCTGGAGCCACTGCCAGGGACGCGCCTGGGCTGTGGTAGCCAGCGTTTCCAACCCCTCCCTGCTGCTCAAAGGAGGGAAAACAGGTCAGTCAGCCCGCAGGGTTGCCAGGGTGACATTTTTTTTTGGCTGTCGTGCTGTCCCAGCTGCAGAGCTGGCAGGGGCTGTGTGCTGGGAGCTGGGACACCCTGTATGTCCCTGCACCAGGGTGCCCCTGCCCAGGGCCACCCAGCAGCACAGGGCCACCAGCCGTGAGATGCAGCTGGGAGGGAGCGGGTGGGGGCCAGGCACAGGGGTGGGGGGACAGCAGGACCCTGGAGGAGCCATGCAGAGATGAAAAATGACAAAGCTTTGCTGGAGCTTGAAGCCTGCAGGGCAGGAGGGCTTTTTTGGCTGGGGCTTGGGAAGTCATGGCTGCGAGCAGCCGAGCCACCATCAGAGCGCCGCTGGTTTCTATTTGGGCGGCTTTCGAAAGAGCTGCCTCCCTGGCAGCATGTCCACTCCCCCACGGCGGGCAGTGTTCGTTTGCCTGGGAAAAGATGAGCCTCATTATCTGTCCTTCGTGGTTCTCAAACTTTAAAGCACAGCAGGAAGAAATTTTACAATGGGAAACTGCCCTGGTGTCAGCCAAGCACTTTGCATGGAGGTCTGCCGGGGGGAGATGGCCCCACGACAGTGCGGCCAGCACTGGGGCACAGACCCGCTGACAGGCACAGGGAAGGCAGGAGGGTGGGCGAAAGGTGATGCCCTTGAACCTGGCCCGTGTCTCTCCCTGCAGAACCAGCACAGCGGGAGCTGGGGGAGCAGGGCCAGGCCAGGCAGAGCCTGGAGGTGCAGCGAGGAGGAAGTCGGGCTGTAAAGCAGCTCCATGTTCACCTGCACCTCGGCACGGGCAGCACCCAGCGATAACATCTCTGCTCTCGGAGAAGCACCGGCCGCGTCAGCGCATGGGAAGGTCTGGGCAGGTGGTCGGGATACCCAAAACAAGTTTGCAGCCCCTGGCCCATGGGGCACTAATAACGATAGGAAGGGCCCCAACGCTGCATTTCGCTGCTGAGCTAGAGCAACACCCGGTGCAGCCGTCCTGGAGCTGCCTCTCCCACCCTGCAGGAGCATTTACCCGCCCGCTCCCGTCAATCCCATTAAAAGCCGGCTCGCTTTGAAGAGACCGCTACTATCATTTTCTGTTTTCAAGGAGATTTTTTTCCAAGCACCATCCTTGCCCCAGGACTCTCCTCCCACTTGCTTCATACTCTCCAGGCCCAGCACCATTGCGACTCCTCCTGCAGCCCGTCCACCCCTCCGAAAACCCTGCCCGAAATGGCAGCCCGGTGACTCAGGGCTGCCACGTGTTGCCTTTTGTGCAGCTCAGGTACTCTGGCAATGCACATCAGAGTCTACCTGGAGGAAAGGAATCCAGCTGTGGGAGAAGAAAGGGGCGGTAAATCACTCACAGCATCCAGCCAGGAAAGCATAAATTTAACAGTCCCGACCGCGTGAAATCATTCTGCACCCAAACAAAAGGCGGCTTCGGTGTCTATTCATTGCCTCCAGACTGGGGTCCTGCCGAGGGGCTGCCTGCCTTTGGCTCTGTGATGCAAGGCGCGGCTAAAAGATTCATAGCTAAAAGACAGATAGTGATAGCGTGCATCTCTGCAAAAGCAGAGCCGAGCAGCTGGATGTCATGGTTTATTCTGCTAGATCCAAACTGTGGCTCAGACTAAACACCGCCTCTGCCACCAGTGAATCACTTCTAGATCCCCCGGAAGTTTCCAGGGCTTGGATTTCAGAAGCTTGCTGCCGCGGGGCACTAAAATTGCTGCGGAAGACAAAGCAAGGTGTGGCAGGTTTTGTGGGGATTATCCTGCCCTCTGTGGCGCTGGGGCTGGAGGCAGATGAAAGCTGGGGTAAGGGGAGGAGGTGGAAGCGGGCGGCAGCACCAGCTTTAACTCCTTTCCCTGCACAGGAAAGGTGAGGAACTCCAGCCCTCTGGCAAGGGCTTTCCTGGGATGGTGTCTAGGGACCCCCAAATCCCCCACCCTGCTGGGGTGCCAGGTTCATTGTATGAACAGCCGAAGTGGCAAAGAACACTCTTGGGGTTCCCAAACCCTCCACATACAGCAGGGAGGAGTGAGAGGCTGCTGGGGTAGGGAACGGCCAGGAGAGGAGGGCATGGGGTGCCCAGGTGGGAGCACCCTTTCCTGGTGCCCCTGGGGCTCAGATAGGTAGAGGAAAGGGAAACGAGCTCAGCTCGCTGATTCACCCCCTCCTTCGAGACCAGGCCTGGCTTGCCAGCTGAAACCTATGGGCTTGGTGGAGCAGGCAATGCTGGGGCAGGTCCAGGCTGCCGGTGCCCTTTGGGGCCAAGGGTGCTCCCCGGCGCCCCAGGAAGAGGATGCTCCTTTGGGAGGAGATGCTCCTCGGGGAGCCGGGCCGTGTGCCCCCGCACACCGGCTGCGCTGGGGCTGGCGCAGAGCCCGGACGCACCAGGGTTGTCCCCGAATCCCTCCCGGCTGCAGGAGCCCAGCGCGGGTGCAAACCCGGGGGCTGGGGGCGGGCTGAGCCCCCGCCCGCTCCGCCGCCAGCCCGGGCCGGGCCGCCCTTCCCCTCCCCTCCCCGTCCCTCCCTTCCCCTCCCCGCCCCCCGGCCGCGCCGAGCCGAGCCGCGCTGCCGGCACCGAGCGGGCACCATGCGCCCAAGGTGAGCGACGGGGCCGCGGGGCTGGGGCGCGTCGGGACCCCGGAGCTGCCGGGACTGACAGGGACTGGGACCACGGAGCCTCCGAAGCCGGCGGGGCTGGGGGCACCGGTATACTGTGGCGGGACCCCGGGGCGTCGGTACCGGGAAGATACCAGAGCTGGCTGGGCTGGGGGGCACCGGTATACCCGCACCGGTACCGCGGGGACCGTCGAGCCACCGGGGCTGAGTTTTAGCGAGACTCCAATGAACCGGTGTTGCTGAGTCTGGAGGGCGCCGGTGTGCTGTCGGAACCCCGGAGGCACCGGTACCGTGGGGATTTCCCAGCTGCCGGAGTGCCCTGGGGCTGCGGGGGTCAGCCGGGAACCGGCGGAAGGTTTGGGTAACACTTTGCTCTCCCCTTCCCACAGGTGCTCCCCGCGGCGGCTGCTGCTCGGGCTCTTTGTCCTGCTGGTCCCCGCTGCTTCCCAGGAACCGGGTAATGTGTGCGGGATGCTGGGGAGGGGTGTCCCTGCTGGCGTGCCAGGGGTCCTGGACCCCGTCCCTGTCCTGAACCTCCCTGTTCCCTGGGATGCACTGTGAACGCAGCCCTGCTCCACGGCATGTGTGGGGTTGCGTCTTCCCTCAGGCCAAATGTTGCACCCAGTCGATGGTCCCCAAAGAGAAGGGTGATGGGGCAGGTTTCCCCTCACACCCTCCTTCAATGGCATGTCCCTTGTGGCTGCTGAGGGTGGCGGAGTTGGGGTCCCATGTGCCCCATCTCATCAATGGAGCACTGGGGAAGGATGCTGGGGAAACACTGTGCCAGGCAACCCTTGAGAGAGGCGCCTGGCTGCACTGTGCTCAGAGGCTTTACTGGGGTGAGAGCGGTTTGTCTGGTCTGTTCTAGTTGTGGGATGAACCAGATGGCGTTGCCCCAAAGTGGCCATGCTCCATGTGTTAGCGGTTTGCGCCGTGCCTACAGAAGTCCTCCCCGAGACTGCATGTCCTTGGAAGCTTTACCAGCCGTAGGAAGCCTCGGGCGCGTGCCTTGGGGATGCAACACCTCCCACGCCACTTGCCGGCTTTCCTCTGCCTTCGGGACTCCGTGAAACAACCCGTTCATCTCACTCTCAAGCCGCTTGTGCCCCGTGCAGAGGGGAATTCGTTGCTGACTCAGCTTCCCAGCCCTTCTTTCCCCATCGGGCTCATGAGCCGGTTCTCCCACTGCCTGAGTGCATGAGCTGCTGGTTTTCCGAGTGAACTTTACCTCCCTGCCGGGGAAGCTTCCTCCTGGCTGCCAGGCTGGTCAAAAGCCCTCCTCCCCTTGCAGCCGGTCTCTGGATGCGTGCCCAGCGTGAGGCAGCAAAGAGAGGCACTCATAGGTGACACAGCGAGCCCCTGACCCTGCTTGTGGCCCAGGAACCCATTGCCAAAGCAGCTGAGCTGTAAGCTTTTCTCTATGGCGATGCTCTGGTTGTCTTCTGCTTGTGCTGGGTGTTGTCAGCTTGCCAGCATATTACGAGGCATGGCTTGTGCCCCTCTCTGGCATCACAGGCTGGGCAAGACATGTTGGGAAGTGGCTGCCCCAGGTAGAGGCGAGCTGGAAGTTGGACAGGCGCTGGGCCGTGAAATCGGTGGATTATTTACTGGAGCAAGGCTTCGCGTCATCTAGGAACAGCTCGGGCACGGCTGCGCGGAGGCTGGCTCTGCTGGCGGCTGGGTCATGTCGTGGAGGGGAAGAGAGGGCCCTGGGCAGTGGGGTTGCCCAGCATCCACAGAGCGTGTCTGGGAACACTTGGAGCAGCTTCCAGAGCAGCTTCCACAAACCAGTGCCCCGGGCTGGGTTTGTGACGCTGTTTTTTGTGGCGTGGGTGCTTCCTCAGGGACTGCGGGAACAAAGGTCCCCTTGGAGGTCTTCAGAGATGGGAACATCATTCCCATGTGAAATCCTGAATTGAGTATTTTAAGTCCCTGGAGACCATCCAGAATGGCTGAACGGAGCTGGAGGGCTGGGAGCTGGTTTAACAGAGGTTACTCAGAGCTATTTGTGCCCTTCCCACCCCCTCAGCACCAGCATCCCGGCTCCTAGAATGGCACGGGGTACGCAGGGCTGACCAGGACTCTTTCCTGAGCTGAAGCAGCATCTCTCCACCTTTGAACAGCCACACTGAGGGACCCCAAGGAGTTTTCGTGTGGCATGCGGAGGGGTTAAACGTCAGGGGAGCACCGGCGGCGCCGGTCACCCGTTTCACCCAGCTGACTTGGCCGTCTCCCAAATGCAGGCTGCGAATCGGGTTTTAGAAGAATTTGCAAGAGGGCTTGGTGTGGCTTTTCTTCTTTCTTTCATTTTTTTTCTTTCCTTCCCTTGGTTCAATGTCCAAGGACGGCAGGGCCTGTTCTGCCAGCCCTCCTTTGTGATGGCTCCTGGGGAATGTTTGCTCTGAAGGCCATCTTGGCATGGAGATAACCTTTGTGTTTATCTGCCTGCCTCGCAAATTTGGGGGCTTAGCTGTCTGGAGCTGGTCTTACCTCTTATCACCAGATCTCTGGGATTCCTCAGCCATGGCACGTAGCTACATCAGGGATGGGGATGCTGTGGGACCAGTCCTGAGAGCATGGGAGAACTGGGGCATGTGTAGGGCTGTGGGTGTCCCCTGTGCAGAGGACAGCAGCCTGAGCTGTGTCAGATGTGGGGGAAATCCCCATTCCCAGGAGCAGGGGACATCCCTGGGACAGGTCCCCAGAGATGGGGCATCCCCACCCTTAGGGGATTCCCAAACCAGCCAGGGTTGCCTGACTTAATTAATTTTTATCTTGGATTGAGTTTCTCTGTGTTAGTTTGGGGCGGGGATGGGCTGGTACATTAAGGTGTCAGCTGGTGATGATGACAATGCAGCCAGTACCTGGGAAGCTGATCTGCCTCCTCCCTCTCTTAAATATAGCAGGTGCTGGAGCTGCTTGCTGATGGCATAGAGGCTCATGCTTGATTTTATTTCCATCTTCAATGGCCTGTCGGTCTCAGTGGCTGGGATTCTTTGCAAGCACGTGCCTTCAAAGATGAAACAGGTGCCGTGCAAAGCGGTTTACAGCCTGTGACATAACTGCTTTGGCATCGGTGCCTGGGGATTTCTGACAGGTGGATCAGAGCTTTTGCAAACATTATTTTAAGAATTTCATTCTAAAGACTAGGAGAAGGGGCTGTGGGAAATCAGCTGTGGGCAGCACCCACCTGCATGGGTTCCACTTGGGGAGAGTTGGCACCTCTCAGCTCCTACAGCACCGTTTGGCTGCTGAGGCCCCTGGGATGGGCTGGAGCAACTGGGGAGGATGCTGGGCTTAGGAGGCTCTGTGGACTCACCTCCTTATCAGCTGGCAGCACTTCTGTTTGCAAAACCTTATCTGGGCCGCCACTCTCTGTGTGGGAGCTGGTGGGGAGCAAGAGCTGCCCTGGGCTGCTGGTAGCTGCAAGGAACCAAGCCTGTGCACGTCTCCCTCCTGGATGCTCCTGGTCCGTCCCCTGGCAGATGGATCCCATCCCAAGGTGAAGCAGCCCCGCTCAGGTGACACTCTGGGGCTGGAAATTCAGTTTAAAAAAGAGATTGTGTAGTCCTGCATAGTCGCTGTGCTTCCAGGCAGGAATTTTCTTCACTTACTTCTGATGTGATTTTGTGTTTCCTTGTGGGGAAAGGGAGCTCGGTCTAGGTCTCTCTTGGCCCTGTGTGGCCGTGGGTACCTGGGAGCTCCCCACTGGTGTCTGTCCCTGGGAGGATGGAGAGCCGAGCTGCTTTTCCCTATGACCTCTGGAAGATCCTGCACACACCTCTGAATAGCAGCCTTTTTGTGACATTGCTTTTGGCTTGTAGCTGGAATAACCTCTTCTTGCAGTGTTCATGTCAATACAATTTCGATGCTGTTAAATAGCAAACCTGAGCACTTGGAGAGGATAGAGGAACACGTTTTGCAATCCCATTTTAAGTGCTATCACAAGGCTTAAAAAACCCCAAGCTGATAACTGTGTTGGTGAGAAACAGTCTTTTCTCTAGTGAGGGGGTGCTGCAGCTTCTTTTTGAGGAGGCAGGAGCATGTGGAGCAGGGAGAGAGGATAAGAGGTGAGGACCGATTCGAAGCTACATCCTCCAGTGAGTGCAGAGCCTGCTGAGGACCTGGGCACGTGGCTGCCACGGCCACCACGGTTTGAAAAGCAGCCTCCTGGGCAGCCCCAAGGGTGTCTGGTGGAGCTGAGGTCTGTCACCAGTCCTTCGGGATAGTGAGGGAGAGCTGTTCTCACCACAGCTGGTGCCATGGGATGCCACTGTTTTGTCCTCCAGCACATCTGGGGCTTGTTGCAGTGGCTCTGGGGGGAAGCTCCCAGGCACATGGAGCGACCCGCTCTTCTATGCAAGCCCAAGGTGTCTCGTCCTTGTGCATCTGCAGTCTTACTAATTTTCCCGCTCTTGCTTTATCATAGAATAACAGAATAGTTTGGGTTGGAAGGGACCTTTGAAGATCACTTAGTCCACCCCCACGGACAAGGACATCTGGCATTAGATCAGGTTGCTCAAAGCCCTGTCCAGAACAATTTCAGTGATGGGATATCCATGGTTTCCCTGAGCATCTTGTTGCTGTGTCTCACCACCCTCATTAAAAAAAAAAAAATCTTCTTTATGTCTAATTTAAACCTACCATCTTTGTTTAAAACCATTGCCTCATGTCCTGTCACTACAGGCCTTGCTAAAAAGTCTCAGTCTCTCCACCTTTCTTATGAGCTCCCTCTATGTATTGAAAGGCCATAAGGTCTCCCTAGAGTCTTCTCTTCTCGAGATTGAACAACCCCAAATCTCTCAGCTTGTCTTCACAGGAGAGGTGCTCCAGTCTTTGGATCATCTTCGTGCCCTCCTCTGGACGCGTTCTAACAGGTTCAGGTCTTGCTTGTGCTGGGGATTCCAGGTTATTCCACCTTCCCTGCCTGGAGAGACGCTCTGAGCTTGGGGCTGCTTTGCACAGGGTGATGTCTCTGGGAGGATACATGGAGAGAAGGAGAGGGAGGAGGGATGGAGCTGTGCAAACTGCTCCTGGGGTGCTGGCGGGGCTGCTGCTCAGCTTTGCCAGCGAGGGCTTCCCTGCACCTCGCTGCTCCTCCTGTTGTTGGGCATGCCTGGTGCTGGCTTCTTTCCCGCACCATTCTGGTCTGCGGCGACTGTGAGAGATGATGCTCTAAGCCCTGAAATAACAATCCCAGTGAGTGCGCTGTGTCTCTTCTAAACTCTGATAGTTTACTGAGAAAAGAATTAATTCTGGCATTTCAGTAGAAAGTTCAAAGTGCTGAAGGAGACATCTGGGATTAAATATCGGATGTATATCAGCAGCCCAGAGGTATGGGATTAATAAAGCATTTTAACTATCTTCTAGCGTATCCGATGACATTTGAGAAAGCGTTGGAGGTGAATCCTTTCCAAGAGCATCCTGCACATCTCTCTGGCTGTGTATGCAGCCTGGAGGCAGCATCTTCTGCAACTGATGGGGAGGCCGGTGCTGGCCTCCACTTTGCTCCATCACTTGGTGTTCTCACATGCTCTCCTGTCTTCCAGCTGTGTTCCTAATCCCTTGGGTACCAATGTATTTGGAGCACCGGTGCTGCTGCCCTCTGGGAAGATGTGTCCTGTCCCGCTGGTGTTTGGAGGAGGTGCTGATGGGTGGGAGGTAGTGAAGAAGAAACCTGCAATAGTGTTGGCTGGTACTAAATCCCCTTGAGTATCAGGGAGTGGGAGAAAAGTCCCTGACTTTGTGGTTGGAGGAGAGTATGTGGTAGCAGCATGTGTGTGTGTTTTGGCTTTAATGTAAGACTTGATTAGCCTAGAGAGCTTGTTGCCAAAGATGTAATTGAAGCGAAGAGCTGAATGGGATTAGAAAATGGTTTGAACATTTGTACAGCTAATGGGGGCTTCCGACATTGCCTTAATGTGGATTTGGAGCCACTGAGGGAAACGTGAGAACGGAGGCTGTGGGTGTGGGGAGAGCTGGAGTGGGCTCGAGGGCAAGAATAGTTCATGTTGGGTGGAAGCAAGCAAAGAGCAGAGAGAGAAGAACGTGGTGTGGCAGAACCAGCATAACCCGGGAAACTCGTGGCTGATACACTGTGGGTGCTGTTCATCTGGATTTGGACTAATGCAGAAATGCTCAGACACTCATGAGGCCATCTCCTGTTCTTGAGAAGTCTGGCTCTGCTATTAAGGAGAGAGGAACCTTCATTAAGGAGAAAGCTGTTGGGTGTCTTGTTGCAATGTTGAAGCCTGATGTCCTGCATCCCTCCTGGTCCCCGGGAGCAGGACTGCGTGTGGGGTGCGTGGCAGCTTGGCGGCACAGCTGGTGGGTTTCCTCCCTGGTTCCGGGTGCATTTGCCAGCTCTCCCTGCACAGTTGAGCATCTCAGTGTTGTTCAGCGTGTTCTCTGTCTCTCTACTCAATTTCTTTCCCTGCGGGGACATGCAAGAGCAGACAGTGGGCCAAAAAACTTTGATGGCCTTGAGACATGAGCGCAGTTAATAAACCCTTTAGGGGTGAAGGGGTGGTTCGTGCAAACCAAAGCTTCCCCCACCCCAGGGCTGCTCCAGGACAGGGCTCCAGAGACTTGCCGTGCTCCCAGCTCTGACCAGCAGCGCTGTTTGGCAGGAGCATCCTCGGCACTGGGGGCTTTCTCAGCGAGCAACATCTGGTCCGGAACATCCCGTGTCTGCTGGTTTGCAGTTGAAAAGGTTGCTTTTGTGGAATTTTTATTGCTTTTTTTGGCATTGTGTCCCAACCCTTTTCTAAGATGGAAATAGGTCATTAGTGGGATTTTATTGTATTTTTATTTTATTCCCAAGCACAATCTGCTGGTTTCCTCCTCCCAAGGGACTGGAAGATCTGGCTGTTCCTCTGACCCTGTCCCCAAGTTGTGGGAGGCTGCCTGAACAGCCTGGGGTGGGAACAGCAGCCAGGATACTTGGATTCTGCAACTTGCCAGCCCGGCATCACCATTCCTGTGCTCTTCCCACTGTCGCTGCTAGCATAAATCTCCCCCAGCCCAATGGTCCCTGAGGCTATCTCCAAGTAAGGCACCCTCCTCTCCTCCAGTAAATGCTGTAGTCAAACAAATTATTTTTTTTCCCACCCGCCTCGTTAGTCTGTAACTTAATTGAGTCAGGGATTGTTGACTTTTGGATAAACGGCACCTTTTCGATAACCCCAGATAAGCTGGCAGTGCTCGCTGGCTGCGCCCATGCTGTGGATGGAGGGTGGCCTGGGTCCCGTCTGATTTCCCTCTGTTTCCCAGCATGGTCCTGGGGTGCATCACCTGGGGAGGCAGGTCTAGGGTGGGTTTTGATGGGTACATGAGGCCTTGGCCATCACTTCTGCTGGTGGGTCCCAGGCTGCTGCTGCTGGATCAAGGGCTCTGTGCTTGTTCTTGCTTACAATAGGCTGTCATTTATTACATTGGTGGTGTTGCGAGATCAGGGAGAGTAAGGGGTTGCTGAAAGTTGGGGAGATGTCCCTGCTGCCATTGTGGGACCTGTATGTCTGGTGAGATGGGTGATACAGGGGCGCTGCATGTTCTGCTGTGTCTGCCAGCAGTAGGATTGGCAAGCTCCCCCCAGGAAAGGGGTGACATGGACCTCTCTCCTAAACACCTATGGTCCAGGTTGGGGAGGTGATGCATGCAAGTCAGGATAGCAAGGCACCCATGCCTGTGTTAGGGTGAAGGTGAAACAGTGTCTTGTCTTGCTTTCAACTAGCTCCCTCGAGTGTGAAGGCATCTTTTTGGCTCAGTCCTTCCTCTCTGGCCATGAACTGCTCTTCAGAGGGGCAGGACCCTCATCTTGGGGAAACCTTGACAGGGGACTGGGAACAGCCGGAGACCCTGGACTCACATGGCCAGCCTGGTCTCAGCCACTCCTGAGGTTCCTTGTCAAACCCCAGCATGGGATCATCTCCTCGCTCCCTCCTGGGGAGCCCCCCTAGGACACCTGCCCACTCTCCACATCACGCCCAGGGATGGGGTACCCGTAGCCCTTGGGCAGGGGGCTGTGCTATGGCAAGGGGAGTGGGCTTGCCCACACTTGGGACCTACAGGTGACACAGTCGTTTGCCCTGGGGAGGGGATGAGTGCTCTCAGAGCCAAAGGACCTGTGTTTTGTAAGGAGATGACCTCCTGCTGCGCCACGAGTGGGGTTTCTCTCCCCAGAGCCCTGATGAGGAGCTCACGGCATGGCTGTCATCCTCCCAGGCTATGCAACATCATCTGCGATGGATGGAAGGGGCCAGTGCTGGGCTTCATATCACTCCGTTGCTCCATCTCTTCTCTGCTGTCTCAGGATGCTCTGACCGTCTCTCCTGACTTCCAGCCACACTTCTCATCCCTGGGTACCAGTGTTCATGCGGCATCAGTGCTGCTGCCCTCTGGGACCATGTGCCTCATCTTGCTGAGAGCCAGTGCTCGGAGAAGGCACTGATGAGCGGGAGATGGCATGGAAGAGATCTGCAATTTTGGCTGGTACAAAATCCTCTGAATATCGAGAAGTGTGAGAAAGTCTCTGACTGTAAACGGAGGAAGGTGCGTCACAGCAGCACGTGTGGGCTTTTGGCTTTTAATGTAGGACTTGATTAACCAGATGTTATTTCTGCAGCTGTTTCAGGGACCTCTGTGCCCCGGGCTTGCTGTTAAATGCTGGCTCCTCAGGAGCGAGTGCTGCAGCCCTGCAGAGCGCCTGGAAAGTGGCGGTAACAGGGCCACTCCTGGCAGAAGGGTGAGCTGTCCCTGTGCGTCTCCATGCTGTGACCCCACTCAGTCTGGCCTCTTGCCTGCCAAAGCCACTGGAGGCCAGGCTGGGGATTTGCTCTCTGGGTGGCTTTTTGCAGGGACAGCTTGCATCGGGCAATACCCCTGGTGTAGGGGACAGTGGCACTGTCAGGACAAACTGCTCTCCCCTGGGTGACCTGTTCCAGATTTCCTCGAGGAGGGTGGTGAAAGGTAAAATTGTGGGGTTTAGGTTTTGTCATTGGGAAGAGAAAAAATGCCCAGACACAGGTTTCTAACCTCTTCCCACCAGATAAACAGGGCATCGTCCCATAAAAACATGCGGGGTTTTATTTTAACAAGCTATCTCATCTTTTTGGTGGGGAGACAGAGACATTGGGCCACAAAGGTGGAGGGAATTGGGGTGTTCCAGCATCTCATCCATGCACGGTACCTAGTGGGCTGGGGCGGGCTCTCTCCATTGCTTTGCTCAGCAGGGCAGGAGGCAGGAGGGCTTCAGCACATGGCATCCTCTGCAGCTGCTTGATGGCTTGAGTGAGGATGCCACTTGCCAAGGTCAGCGTTTGATCTTGCAGGGACTCTTACAGGGCCAGGCTGGAGACAGAGTGGTCCCCTCCCAGCCGGGATGTGGGAGCGTGGTCCTGGTTCCCACTGGGTCTAATCCAGTGTTGGAGCTCAGGCGCAGAGACATCGCTCACTGCCAGCCTGCCCCAACAGCACCCGAGGGGACGGGTCTCCTTGTGGCATCCTGCGAGGCTGAGATACCCCCGGGTCCAGCCGGCCACCAGCTGCTGCCGACATTGGTTGCTCCTTCCCCACCTTTTCCTTGGGCTCAGACGAAAGAGTTAACAAAACCATTTGAGAGGGGCCCCCAGAGGCAACTGCTGGAGGTAATAATCTTCTTTCGGCTCTTTTTTCTTTTCCCCTGCTAATTGCGGAGTTGACATCGTCCCCTCTCATGAAAGGCTCTTTTGTCCACGGGGTTGCTGGGCAAAGCCTGGGCTTGGCAGCAGGTTGCAAGACCCAGGTCCGTCTCCCGCACATCCCTCTCCGGCAGCAGGTAGTGAAATGGCTCTTTCTGCAACAGCGATGTCCCTCCCTCTCTGGCTCCCATCTGAAAAAAAAACAACTTTACAAAAACCCCTCCTTTTAGCCAACGGCGCCCGATTTTTGCCCAGGTTCCACCTCACGAGCGTAGGGAAAGGTCAGCCAGTCTAGACACTAATCCATCAAGTGATGTATTTCTTCACCCGTGGGTGTCCTAGCAGCAGGATTAATGCAGTGGTGTAAGGTGAAAGTTGGTGGGGTCCCGCTCCATCCCAGGAGTGGCCGGACAGGGGGAGCCCCGGGCTCTGCCGGCAGCTCCCACTGGTTGGCTTTGGTCCAACGGCCGGGAAATTTGGGGAACGGGCAATGAAACAGGCTCATGGAAGTTTTGGCTAGCCAGCAGATTGGGGAGTCAGTGGTGAAGCATCCGTGTCCCCGCACCAACACCAGCCCTTCTTTGGGGAGTGCAGTGGGGATGTTCTGTGGCCAGGTTGCACCAGCTCCACCATGATCACCCTGGGACCTCGGGACAGGCTGTGTCACTGTAAATCTGACTGTCACGGTGGAAGTGGGTCTCCCAGTACATCCCTGCACCTCAGTGCTGGTGTCTCCCAGTACCTGCCCAACGCCTGGGCTGTGCAAGCAGTTGCTGTGCGGGAGTTGCTGTTAAGCTACCAGCATCTCTTGGGCCTCAGGGTGTTGCTGGTGTGATTTGGACTGATGAACCACAGTTGCATGAACACCAGTAAAAACCAGTTTACTTGGGTAGGGAGTAAAAATGTTTCCCATTTATTTCATTTTGCTGTTTCATCTTTTTATTGCCCTGTTGCTGTTGAATCTCTTGATGACCCCAGTTTGCTTCCAAGTGTTCCTGGAGATGCTTCACTGCCCGTGCTTGGGTTCAGGGGTGCAGCCGGTGCCACTGTATGTCTCCCAAACATCCAAAGGGTGGTACCGCCGTGGATACCACAAGGTGTTGGTGGGTGCCATGCAGCCAGGGCCGGCAGTCAGAGCCCCCCGCATACGTGACATGGAGGCATGGGGCAGCTGCCCGCTGATAACATTGTCCCATTTTAATCTTTTAAACCCTTCCTCTGCTTTCCCCATGGCCCCTTCCGGGCTTTCTCCTGCCCTCCCTTCCTTGCAGAGGGGCCGGTGAGCGTTTCCCCTGCAAGCCACGCAAGCCTTTGTCCCTTCCTTGCTACTCCCCCCATCCTGTTGTTCTCTGATATCCCTGAAAAGATGGGTGCAAAGCAACATCCTTCAGCAAAAAATGATTTAAAGAACAAAATCTGGGTTTAATCTTTACCCTGCAGCCATATTGCTGCTCTGGCCAAGCAAGTGATGGAGAGGAGTCGTGGTCAGCCGGGTACCAGCGCAGCCCTGGGAGCTCCTCCAGTTTTCAGCATCCCTAGAAGTGGGGTGCCGGTCCGGTGATGGGGGCTCAGCCTGAGAGGTGCTGGAACCCCTGTGCTCCAGCTGCTGGCTTTGCTGCCTGCAAGCAGCCACACGCTTTAATTAGGTGAGGGGCTGGCGGTGCTCCAGGGCTGGGAGAAGGGGGGTTTGTTCCCCACAAAGCCTGGCTGGGCGCTCAGGGGACAGGCTGTAGCTTGCCTGGAGTCCCATCGTGTAGCTCCTCCTGCCTACGTGGGGTTTTTTCTGCAGCTGGGATGGGTTAAGTGGGGTTTTAGGAGTGGTTTCTTTTCTCTTGGGTGCTTAAAACAACAACAAATAAAAAACCCCACAGCAGCAAAGCAGGCCGGTGACGCGGCAAGGAAGGAAAGACGCGGCAAGGAAGGAAAGACGTTGCGCTGCTGATTTACGGGGCTTATTTTATCTTTACAGGTCACTGCTAGCATTTGTGGAGTTGGCCCTGCTGCAGGAAAAACTGGTTTCCAGCTTTCCCGTTAGGAAGAAACTTCTGCAATTGTGTAATTAAAATGCAGAAGAAAAAAACAATCCTGTAGCAGCTGGTTGTGGTGCTCGTAGCCGGGTCCTTTGGTGGCCGCGTGTGTCCTCTGCCTTGCTCTGTCCTTGGCTTTGCTGCCTGCAGTCTCTGGCAGAATAAAAAATAGGCTTTTTTTTCCCCTGGTCTTTCTGGCGGGTGTACTAGCTTGCAAAAGAAAAAAAAAAAAAAAATCTACATTTTGACCGTGGGAGTGTTTTAATCCATCTTGAGGCAGTTTCCAGTATTTTTTTATCACCTTATCTGAGCTGGTGCTGTCACTGGGCTAGAGTCTCTGTGGGCTGGGGAGGTTGGGACCATGACTCCCCCATCCCATAAATGAGAAGTGATTGATCTGACTCAGCCCCATTACAGTTCCTTGGCAGCAGGTGGTGATGGGGGAAAAGACCCCCTGCTGTTTGGGGCACCTTGAACCCCAAGTGTGGTCATCTGGAACAAAACCATCCCAAGTAGCCTCGTTTTTTTAGGGATGACTAAAAGGAGGTCCCCCAGTGACGTACCAGTGTGGCTTGCCCAGGCTTCCCAGCCCGCCCCCCCTCTGAACCCTGTGGTATGTGAATTTTTGCTGGTGTCAGAGGGTCGGTGGCGGCAAAATCCCTCTCGGTTAAAGGGTGGGAATACCAGTGTGTGCAGCTTGGGATAATTACCAGTTGTCAGCAAAACAATAGTGGCATTGTAGGGCAGGAGCGAAGGGAAAGGGCCCCTGTCTTAAGCGTAATGTTACTTTTCTATTTACGTTGCCATAGTCTTTTCTGAGAAAAGACTATTCTCTCTAATCCTCCTCTTCAGGCATGCCTGCTGTTTTTTTGTGTGTGGTTTGGTTTTTGTTTTAACCCTTATTGTCCCAGAAAATGGCTCGCAGGGACCCATCTCCGTGACCCTGTGCCATGTGGTGGTCCTTGGCCGGTGGCAGCGGGATGCTGATGTTGGGGACGGTGCCCAGCCGTGGCATCATCCCTGTGCTCGGGATGGGACAAACCTGCTCCTGAATCCCCATCTACGTGCAAGGAGGAACACAGTTTACCCCCATCCTTGTTCTTGACATCTGTCGTGTTACAGTGCTCAACTCTGATGCATTAAAACTATTTATCATCATTGTATTTTGCCTTTAAAAGCAAGTGATTTGTTGAAAAAAGGAATAATGGGGCAACCAATGGCTTTTGATTCCCATCTCTTGCTTGTCCTTAGGATTAGTAGATCTCTTGCCCAGTGTATTTGGTTTTTGGTTGGAGGGGGAAGTTGTGTTTTCTGGCCTGGATGAAGGTCTTGTTATGTTTTCCCTGCACTGAAGGAAACAAAGATACCTTCTCTCCAATTGCATGGAGCAGCAAAGTAGCCACTGACAACATCGACCTGTTTTATCTCTTTAATATCTATCTCTGGTGATGCTTGAACTTTCTCAAAAGAGATAAATGTTGCTTTTTAAATATTTGCTCTGCCAGTGGAGAGACAGACTATCATGTTGTCCTGGTAGTGAGTGGGGGATTTCAGCCTTGGATGACATCAAGTTGTGATCACTCAACTTAATTTCAAGGCATTCAGCTGATTTATTTTTCCTTCAATGCTGGGACATGTGCAGCAGGGTAGGTTCAAGGGCTGGATGACACTTTCTCTGTTTAAGTGGCCCCTCATCCAGGCTGCTAATGAAGGTATTAAATAGTCTGCTGGGCATCTCGCCCCCTTGCATCCCCTCCTTGGGGGACTGAAAGTTGTGGCGTGAAGCTCAGTGCCCAGCAGACGTCCCTGGAATGGGATGCAATGGGATGCCATGGGACGCGATGCCAAAGCGGGATGGCGAAGTTCGGCTGCCTGGAGCAGGGGAAACTCCAGAAAGAGCAGGGAAATTATGCCAAAGTCAGTGTCAAAGGCAAGTGTCGTCTGAGGAGTGCAGAGGGGTGGAAGTACTGTGGAGCGGACAAGGAGTCTTATTATGAGCACGGCTGGGGGCTTTGAGAGGCTCCAAGCTAAACAAAGTCCCCGTCGCTGCAGGGGGGCAGCTCTGACAAGACCGAGGCTGGTTGGATGAGCGTGAGATTGCAGCTTAAGTCCAAAAGCAAAACCCCCTCCTGGATCCCTCTTTTCTTTTCCATTCCCTAGCAAACAGTGCTTCTCACAGCAGCCTCTTGGATTTTGTTTGCTGCAAGACGCACAGAGGATGAGGTTTCCCTTGCTATAAAGCTGCAGAGAGGCTCTGTAAAGCATCCACAAGCTGTGGCAGTTGCCTCTTTCAGCAGCATGGACCAGCTATTATAGCACCCGGCATCCCTGGCTTGCGGTGGATGCAGGACAGATGCTGTACCATAGGATGGATGCTGTACCACTCCATTGTAGCTTCAGGTACTACTTCATTTGGTAGCTTTCCTGTATTTTGTCTGGTGAATTTTTTTCTTTGTTTTAGCCATGCTGGTATTTTCATCTGTCTTAAAGTCCTGAAAAACAACTGAGAATGAACAACTCTCATCTTTTGTTGTGCAGCCTTCAAAGCTGGTGCAGGGTTACCCTCTGGTAGCACTCCGTGACTTTGGTGCCTAGCATCCTGGCATGGTGCAGGGCACAAGCACGGTCATGGGGGGGGGGGCACCATGTCCCGCTGGCCCTTTCCCAAGTCCTCTTGGTGCCCAGCCCCCTCCATGGCTGGAAATATGCTTGTGGGAGTCATGTCCTGACATTTTGGGCGTCATTGGCTTCTCTACTGCATGATGCTTGAAGGCTTCATTTGGGCCCCGGAGAAGCATACCCTGTCTTGTCCTGTTCCTCTGCACCTTGCTTTGTGCTGATGTGCCGGTTGTGGTGGCATCGAGTCAGCTCGCAAACCCTCCACCGCAGCCCTGATCTTCCCTCATCCGACGGCACAGCATCCATCCTGCTGCGTGATGTCTGTCCACAAGCTGGGAAAGCGGATGCGTTGGTCTCCCTGTATTTCTGGGTAAATAGGTGCTCCCCAGCTGCAGACCTGCTCAGTCCATTGCGGAGACGGGAAGCAGCCCCCCCCTCCCCAGTAAGTGGGGCTGTGAGGGTGGTCGCGGGTGCCGCCGGAGCCCCCTCGGCTGCGTGCTGGGGCAGGAATGCCAGGAACGCAATTGAAATTCAGAGCTTCCCGGGAGTGTGGCTCCCAGGCTGAGCCGGGACCCTGGTAGGGGGTGATTCTTCCCCCTCCAAGGAGCAATTAGTCTGTGAGGTGATTTATTAATGCGGTGGAGGGTGAGTGAGGGGGTTGCATTCCTTCCTTCGCCTCTCCTCGCCTTATCTCCGGGCTGTCGGTCGGCCCGGGGGAGGCGAGTGATGGGAAGCAGAGCCCGTGGCCTCTGCAGGGGCAGGGCAGGGGCTGGTGATGGGGCTGGAGGCTACAGGTCACACCAAGCTCCCGTTGTGTTTTAAAGACCTGCTCTCACTTTTAAAGACCTTCCTCGGGTTTGGCTGTGCCCAGAGGTTGATGGTCCCTCTCTACTGCCCGTCCCCTGGGCTGGCCAGGGCACCTGGCGGGGTGGCCAAAGTCACTCCAGCCGCAGCTCCCTGCCCTGGCTGCCAGATAAACCAGGTGCTGCCTTGTCCTGCCCACGTGGATGGGAAAAAGGGGCAGACCAGCATCTCTTGGCTGTCCTTTCTCTGCTCAAGGCTCCCTATCTGTGCCGGAAGGTAATGAGTTACAAGGCAAACTCAAGATGCCTTTGGTGAGACCTGTTCCCCGGGGGCTTGACCCCCGTGGGTATTTTTAGCCACACTTGGAAGGAAGGCTGTTTGCTTTGCGCTTTGCTCGCCCTGCCCGCTGCCATTGCATGCATAATTTCCCATGAGGGCTGACAAATTAAAAATTCTCCTTAGGTGAGTAGAACGGATGCCCCAGAAGCAGCGGGTGCCTCCGTCTCCACTCAGTTCAGGAGCGGAAGGAGGATGCAAGGGCTCTGAGCACAGCCACCCTTCTTCCCCCGCCAGGGGTTATTTGGTGGCTCCTTGAGGCAGTTGTGACACTTTCACAGTTTATCTTATCGAGGAATTTGCTGGGAGGATGTTTCTGGCTGTCCATGAGTAAATGTTTAGGAACGCTGCGGTCCCGGGGGCTTGGCAGTGTTGTGCAGCCGGAGGCAGGGGGGAAGTGCTGGCCCAGAAGCAGGTTGTGGCAAACCTGCACCTGCATCCCATTCAGGGCTGTGATGGATGCTGTCGCACACACCAGCTCGGCCCTTATACATGCTCATCCCCAGCCTTCCCGTCTCCCTGTCTGTGTGCCCAATTTGGGGGCCAGGTCCCACTGTCTGTCCCCATCTGTCCCTGGGTGCTGTCTCCACGTGGGACGCCAGCGGCTGGGGATGTGGCAATATCCTCAGCGTGGGTCTTGCTGAGAACCTTTTAACTGTTGTTTGGGCTTTTAGATGAAGAACGGATTAAAATCCCAAACATCGATAGGATTTATAGATACCATCTGCTGCTGACAGTCGCTGATTTTTTCCGCTCGGTGCTTGAGTGCTCCTGCATCCAGTATTTTGTGCCGGTGTCAAGGTTTCCATCCTTCCTTCCCCACCAGCATCTGTGGAAGCGGAGATGTACAGATTGGGCATTGGCATCAGCGGTGGTCCCAGGCGCTTGCTCTGCTGTGGTTTTGTACCATTCGGAGACAGATGCTTTCCTGAGCATCCTACAGCAATGTTGTCATCTCTGGTAGTGACCCAGCAAGCTTTTGGCGAGCTGCTGAAGTGCTAGTGGCTCGGGAAAGGTTGTGGGGCTCCGGTGTGTTTGCATCCCAGGGCTGCATCCTGCTGGTCCCAGGGGTCATTCCATGTCATACCCCCAATGCAGCGCTGTGTGGGGGTTGGTGAGGCTGCTCTGAGGGGACTCAGGACATTTTAAGTGGCAACCAAAAGCAAGAGGTGATTTGCAGCCTTCCTGCCTGCTGGCTGGGGGAATGAATCCTGAGCCAGACTTGGCAAACAGAAAATGGATAAGTATAGCCTGGTAATGGGCGAATTTGTTGATTAAAGCCCCCAGTTGCTAATGGCAGCTCCCTGGGAGCTGTGCCATGGGGATGTCACGAGCTTCAACCCCTGGCTCCAGGGGTACAAATCAGTTGGGGGTGCCCTGGGGGAGTCTTTCAGTGGCTCAGTCTCTTGGCAGTGGCATCCACTGTTGTCATTAAGGCCCTTCTTGCAGCTGCGCTTAATCTTTGGGCTCAAAGCTTCCTTCTCGGGACATCTCTGACTCAGGTTTCCCCACCAGCTTGTGGAAACCTTCACTTAGGATGCAAACAGGGGGAGGAAATAAGCCGCAGATGATGGGGCATCCCCTGCCTGCATCCCCTGCCTGCATCCCCTGCCTGCATCCCCTGCCTGCATCCCCTGCCTGCACTCTGTCAGGCAGCACCCTGCCAAAACCGCGGCGGGTCCCTGCCCGCACCCTGGTGACCTCTGGGCTTGTGGCCAGGATAGAAGGTGTCCCTGGTGTAACCGGGCTGGGTCGTCACCCCTGATGAGGTGCGGTAGAATGGGTCTCCTGAGGATGCTTCCACGCTCTGCTCGGCCTGAGGCTCCCTCTGCTGTCGGTCTGCCCATCCGTCTGTCCCCCTCTGCCTGCCCGGCTCTTGCTGAGGGTCCTGCCTTGGGCTGTGGAGGGACGTTTGAGCTGAGCTTAGGCACGGTTCCTCTTTTTTTCCTTCCCCCTCCATTTGTCCCCCACCTTTATCCCCCCTCTTTAATCCCCCTTTTGCCCATTTTTCCCCTCCTCCTCCCACCAATTCTTTTTCCCTCCCTCTTCTTTTTTTGCTCTTCTTCCCCCCCACTTCTTGCCCTCCCTTCCCACCCCCCCTATTTATTTTCCCTTTTCATCTGGGACAGAACTGAGCCTGCAATTAGCAGGGCAGCCTCATCCCCCTTCCCAGGGGGACTGGGCTATACTAGCAGATACCAGAAGACCGTGGTGGGAAGACACAGGCAGCCTGCTCAGGACAGAACTGGGCCCAGAATGAGGGTCCAAATTTGCTTTTAGAGAAGTGAAAGGTCATGATGATCTTCCAGCAACGTGCAAAGTGATTTTTGAGAGCCTTTAGCCTAGGGAAGGCTAAAAGAAGAGGTTTTCTCCTGCTCTGCCAGCAAGCCAGCTGCCGTGGCTTCTCTTTGGGAAATACTTCTCCAAAATATTTCACCAGCTGGTACGTACGTTCCTTGTCCCTGACTTGCTGCTTGGTTTGTGGCAGAGCTGGGCACACTGGGTTAGGATGCTCTAGTGCCATTGGGCTGCCCTTCAAGCCCTTATTTTAAAAATCCCAGGTCCCTTATTTTGGAAATCCTAGATCCCTTGTTTTGGGATGCCCCAAAAACAAGGGCTGGCTCCTTCCCCAGGAGCCTTTGGTGCAGAGGTGTGCAGTGAAATGAAGATCATTGACTTAATGAGGGGATGTCCTGCACGACTGCTGTTTGCTGTGCTATCATGAGCTGCCTAATCCCAGCAAAAGAGAGAAATGGGATTTTTTCTTCCAGTGTCTGCACGCGCTGGGGGCACCCCAGCATGGTGTCACTGCCAAATCCTTCCTTGCTGAGACCAGGTGGCTCATCAAGGCTCGTGATTCTCCGTGCTGGCTCTGGGATCTGCCATAGGGGTGCTGCATACCCTGGGGGGCTTGGATGGTATCCCCACTGTGGGCTGGCACACACCCCACTTACCTCCCCATAATTTGGGAAAGAGGCTATGGGGGCACCTAGCTCCTCCATCTGTCCTCCCCACCGATGGGAGAGGAGCAGCAGCCCCCGGCATCCCTCTTGGACGAGCTGAGGATGCTGGGGGGGGACCCGCATCCTGCCAGGATGCTTCACCCTCGCCCCAGGGAAGCAGAGCTGGGCGCAGCGGGGTCCCGTCCGAACACGCCGGGGCAGGTTGGCAGGCTGGCTCCTTTCATCAGGTTGATGGGAGCACACGAGCTTCAGGGGGGCCACCACACTTTTAGGAGGTAGCTTATGGTTTTTATAAAGAAAATAGGTGACAAAGCTGATTCTACTCCTCTGTTAACTTGTACTTGAACTGCGGATATTTCTAGCATATAGACCACAGAGCCAGAATGGATTCTGGACAGCTAGTATTTCCTCACTTCCTTGCTCTTTAAAACCAGCTGCTGAGAATTTCATGTCTTTGATGTATGTATTTATTAGCCTGTGACCCAGTTTTTAACATGCAGCTTTTTATTCTGTTTTTAAAAATACATTTACCTCCCATTTACACACATTGTGAAGTCTTCATTTTTTTTTACCGTTGTAAACTGGAAACAGCAAAATAATTATTTGTAAGTTAAGAAGTTTAGTCTATAACGTGCAGAAATCTGTTTAGAAGTAGGTGATTTGTAAATCCCAGGAACTCCTCAGAATACAGGCATCACTGTAACAGTAATACGATAACTTAAAGAAAAATAGTTGCTCATTTTAAGGGCGCTAAGCCTGAATTGCCAAAACCAGTCGGTTGCTGGGTATTGATTGCTCTCCTCTCGAAGAAATGAAAAGCTCTCCTAAGGACACAAATTAAGTCTTCTTTCCTGTGAGTTGTATCTGCTTTAACCCAAGTTGTTGTGTCTGAGATTCCATTGCCTTTTGGCTTTACACGTGTGATGGTCTTCATGAAGCTCATTAGGTAAGTTGCTTTGATGACTTAGAAAGGTGGTTTTCCTAAAGGTGTAGACACTTCTGCTTTATGTAAAAATGCAAGATAGAAGGGAATTATTGTGAGATCAATTTGATTAACTGGTGTATAGAAGTCATTTTTAAAAACACTTCTTAGTACACGACATTTAGGAGCGATGGGACAACGTCTGGTCTCGCTTCTCTGCTCACACGGCGTGTGTCCGAACACATCCCTCGGCTCATGCCCGTCCAGGTGACACCTGTGCTTTCTGAAGAGCATCTTGGAGATCCTCTGTGTTCCCTTTGCAAGCGACGAAGGTGATGCTTTGTGACATGCTAGTGCGCCTGACAGCACCAAACCAGCGCACCGCTGCTCCAGCTGTCGGTTCCTGTCCCTCCGCTCGGCTGCCCCGTCCCTGTGCCACACGGGACAGCAGATCAGTGGCTGGTCCGTGCTTTGAAGCCAAGTCAGGTGTTGCTTTTAGACCCACATTGGGTCAGAGGTCCGGTTTGGAGTCGTGTTGGCGCATTGCGGAGCAGTGGAGTGGAGCGTGGGTCCTCCAGCCAGCTTCCCGGCCAGAGCCCCTGTGTCCTGAAGCTGGAACTGGAGCTACTGTACCTGAGCCACAGCATCTCCAGGGGGTTAGCCAATACTTGGGGTGTTGGAGACTTGGATGTAAACCCAGTTCTGGCCAATCATGAACACCGAGGAGATGTGCTGCTTCGTTATTGCCCAAGTAGGAACCCGTTTTCATCTTCAAAAATGATCAAGCCTGAAAATCAGCAGTTGAAGCCTGTGGGTTGCTGTCTTGGAAGTAATGCATTGAGGTGCAAACAATGCATTTTTGGCAGTATTATGGATAGTAGCGAGCATTGCTGTGGGAAGATGAGCAATACTGTGGCCTAGTGGTCTCCTCGGAAAAGACCTGGATGCCTCCAGAGGTTGTTGCTGCCTCTTCCAGATGCCAGAGGAACAAACCTGGCAAGCTGCACCAGCCAGGCTTTGTTAAGTCAGCTTCACAGGTGACTGGAGCCCTCCTGTCTGCTTGTCACTAAAACCAGGAGTGCTCCTGTGGCCTCTGCCAGCCCGACAAGGCTTCTGTGGTCGTCCTCTAACTGAGGCTTAGACTGCCCTGTTGTGAAGCTACAAGGAATTTAATTATATGTGGTCAGATTTTGCAGGCGCTTGGACCTTTGAGATCAATCTTGGCTTGTTCACGTTGCAAAAATTCTCTGTGGCTATAGCTGAATACATGCATATGTGTCTGCAGGATCGAGGAAAAGCTGCTCGCACTATATACCTTTTCTTGAGATCATTATTGCTATTAGATGAAATAAAGACACGTTTCTAAGGGGCTCAGTCTGTTGATAAATGAAGTCCATTGATAATTCCCAGCGAATCATTTTTATCCATCTTTCTGAAGTGCTCATTCAAAAGTTGGTGTCTCTCTGGATTTTTTTGGATGACTTGGAAAGTATTAGCTCAAACTATTTTTTTATAAGGTCACAAATATGAGCAATATATTTAAGTATTATTATAGACATAGCTTTTTAAGCTGTTCAAATGAACAATTAAAATTAAAGTGTAAAGGAAATATGTTCCATGCCAAAACCTTTTGACGAAGGAATGGTGTCAGGTTATTTATGAGGAATGAGTGCTCTTGTTTATAATTCCAGAATTTTAAAAAGTAAGAAGTTTTCCAGGGTTGTATGCAATCCATATCTGTCTTCTGGGAGTCAATAAAACACTGCTTGGCTTCCTTCAGTTGCTTGTCCCTTTTTTGTGCAGCTGTTACGTGGAAAGAAGTTGGGAGGCAGAGCTGTGGTTGCTGCTGCTCCCGTGTTCCTCACAAATCACTGTCACCGAGCACCAATGGATAGCGATGTATACAATGTGGAGTGACTGCATAAGATAAGGCAGCTGAGCTTCCAGCAGCTGCCCAATTTTGTGGCTGACTTTTGTGTTGGGAGAAAAGCCTGGGCTGGGCGGATGGGACTTGCAGGGCTGCTCTGAGAGCGGCTTCGCTTCTTTTAATTGTGGGTTTTTTCATATTTTTGATTGCATACGAGTTTTTGTTTCAGGATCTTCAAAGGACTTGAAATAAATAGTAACAACTTTAACGTCGATAAATACTTGAAATCTAATTTAAGGTGTTTTTCTCCAGATGACGTTCTAGTGATAATAAAGTTTGTAGGTTCGTAAAAATAGATAATTTTAATTATAGATGTTAAGAAGATTTGGGCCTAAAGGCTCACAGTTGAAATACCGGTTACGGCCGTACTCAGGACCTGGTAATAGTGATAGATAATTTCTTACCGCTTGTGTGTGAAGCGTATTGTGTGTAGGAGTTTGTTAGCAGCTGTTCTCACCCTGGTGTAGCCGGTGATGGTGACTCTGCCTATGTGGGGACGTACAGCAGCGGGGTTTCTGTACCTATGGCCATTTTGGTCTTCTCATCTTGGAGAAATTTTTTAATGGGTGGTTACTATGTAGGAAATTCAAGAGTAAGAAGATTTTTGTGTGCTATGCCTCTGTGCATCCTCTAAATCTGAAATAACTTGCAGCTGTAAGTCTAAGGATCTCGTGTTGCATTTCATGAGTCCAGTTCTGTGCTGTCAACCCAAGGGAAAAAAGTAAATCTCATCCTGCTCGCTCGGTGAAAACACGCGTGAAATGAAGCTGTTGGTTCCGAGTCCTCGGTGGCACGGAGCAGAGCGTGTCCCCCACGGCAGAGCGGCGCTGCCTTTTGAAACCAGGCTGTCTTCTTAAAAAATAGCCAACTAGGAGCTGAGAATCAGTTCTAAGAATTGCTCAGTCATGGTCACCAAATATTTCACTTTGTTTTGTTTTTTAAAATATCAATAATTTTATAAATAGCGAAGATTATTATCGCCATTCCATAAAGTAGGTTTTAATGCTTGGGAGGTTCATGCTTGCAGGGAAGCTGTGTTTTGGATTCTTTGCATTTTGATTGTCATAAAATGTCCACTGAGAAAATTATCCCAAAGTTTAACTGAAAAGGAAGCAGAGCTACAATTCAAGTAGACTCTTAGAACAAAATTTTGATTTAAAACCTAAGACCCCACAGAAATAAAACACATAAAATTAATTATCCTGTCTCAGAATAGACTTTTTTATTTTTGCTGGGTTTGTTTTGTTTATTTTGGTTGGTTGGGTTTGTGTTGGTTTTGGTTTGATTGCTTTTTTTGGTTGGTTGGTTGGTTTGAGGTTTGTTTTTTAATACCAAGTGATTTCAGTTGAGTTTGAAGGTTTTCACCTTGGCTTAACGTGCTCCTGTTTGGAGAGGAGCTGGTGTTCATCCCAGGGTTACCTAGAGCTGGCAGGCACAGGTTTTGAAAAGGACAAGAAGTGGATTTTAGAAGTGATGCTGCACTCGGTGCCGCAGTTCTCTTTATGGAAACAGCTGCTCCAGAGTATTTGCAACAATTTTGGGCTGGCCCCCCCTCAAGAGGAAGGTTGTGTAGGTCTCTGTGGCGGGTACATACAGCCACAGGGTGTGTGGTGTTTCATCTCTAGCGAGGTGTTTGTCCCTAAAACACACCCGGGTGGATAAAACCCAAGTTTCTCCTCGGGTCATGTCAACATAGAGTGTTTTTCAGAAGCTTTGCAGCCAAAGGTCTGTCCAGTTGCCCGTTGATAAGTGGGCTGTTAATTGTGCCAATGGCATTTGCATGTGCAGGAGTGAGTTTTATGGGTAGCTAGATTTTGTTTTCTTCAGTCATTCTGGAAAAGAAGAATTAAGAGCCCTGTTTGCTGTCAGTACTGAGGGCAGTGGGCATCAGCAGGTGTAATGATTTAAAGAATTTCTGTTCTCTAGAGGGAAAGATCCACAGCTGAGGTCACTGCAGTGGTTTTTTACATTTTTAGTATGTTCAGCATCATCATACCAATATCTTTTTTGCTGTAGTTCAGCTGAGGCATCTTTAACAAATTTAAGACCAAATGTGTGTGTGAATATATATTTATACATGTATATATAGCTGTATATTGTTTGCATTAGGCAGTTGTTCTTCCCGTGTGATAGTGTAAATACATTAGCTTTACCTACCCGGTGTAAGGATATTAAAGAACACTCTCAGATACTGTCCTTAGTACTTATTTTCTCTATTTATAAACTCAACTTTGAAGACAAGACCTGGTTTTATCTCTGGTTTGTCGCTTTCCTTACAGAACACTTATTCCTATCCTGGTGTCACTACTGAAGCACAACCCATCGGTTGATGATTCCAGGCTCTGACTCTTTTGCATACTACCTTGCATTGTTTAATTAATGTTTCTGCAGAGATTGAAAAATACAAGAGCTATATCATTGCTAAGTTTCACCATTGTTTTTGTATATTGAAACTAAGTGGAATGTCACAAAACGTTGTGGATGCCGTTAAAATGGTGGTTTGGGTTACATCCTAAAGAGCTAGTGAGGAAGTAATCTGAGGGAACACTTCTGAAGCTGCCAGCTTGACCTCTGAAATGGCAGTTTTGCAAAAAGAAAGGAAGGAGGGAGGGATTGTAGGCTTGGAAATGCCTGGCATGGCGTTGCAGAGGTAGTGGGAGCAACGGGGTGGAAAAGGGAAGCTCTGGAGGTGGGAGCTGCCCGCCCTGCCCATGGGACACCATGGTGTTGGTGAACACAAATGGAGCCTGTTCAGTCACATTGCTCTGGCTGAACAAATGCTATCAGTGATCTTTGTACAAAAGTTACTGATACCCCACTACCCGATGTGGGGTGCACGGGGCTCCCTGCCACCCTCTCCCTCCCCTGGCCATCCGAAGAGCTGGTGGGGTGGCCCTGGCAGGAGGGGTCCTGCTGTCCCTGTGGATCCGGGCTCTGACCTTGGCTCTGTTCCTCTCTGTTCCAGCCGTTCAACACGCGACAAAGGACAGCGGCCCCTACGTCCAACGCCAGGCCCTTCGCACGCTGCCCCAGCTGAGAGCTGCAGTGGCAAACGGCTCCTCCAGATCCAGGCTGCAGGAACTGCAGGGCCAACTCCGCCAGGCATGGAGGAGGCGGCGGCCTTCTCTCTGGGGCAATGGCTGGCTGTGCTGCTGGGGCTCTGCGCAGGACTGATCCCAGCACCCCCATAGGCTCTTCCTTCATTAAACAGTTTATTGAGTGTCTGAACCTGCAGATCTCAAGTTACTGCTCTTCTGCCCTTCTGTCTCCAACCACTGGGTCTTGCTTTGGTCCCCAGGGCATTGGGGTAGAGGACAGAAAAGGTACTTGTGCTCAGCAACCATTGCCCAGGCACGCAGTGTAGGAGACAAAGAGACCAGAAACCACTTCTCACTTGGTTCTTCTGCTGAAGCCTTCAATGTTTCCAACAAGAGCAGAGCCCAGAGCTGTGGGCTGAAATACTTGTCCTTGGAGATGTCCACAAATGTTCTCCCCGCCGTAACCTGCCATTTGTGCCTCTTTAGCCAGCTCCTGTGGAGCTCCTTTGGTGCTGGGTCACTGTGTGGTGGGTTTGCTGGGCTGGGGGAGCCCCAGGGCACACGCCTGTGGCACCGTGTCACAGGGCCCTTTGTGACCCGCCGTGATAAGGGTGCTGGTGGCACAGCAACCACCTCACTGTGCCCGGAGGACACGACGGGACAGGACAGGACAGGACCGAGAGGAGCTGCCAGGAGCCCCTGTGCAGAGACCTTGTTCCCTGTTGATCCCTGTCTGCTGTCTACGGCGCTTTTCCTACACGTCTCCCATCCCTGCGGCAGGAGCCCTTGAGGCCAGACAGCAGCGGGATGGCGTGCAGACCCCCATTCACACCCAGGGTGGTCTGGCTGAGTAAGAAGAGTGATGATGAGAACGAGGAGGAGAAGGGTGCTGAGGCCGCCCCAGCACCGCAGCGTGAGGAGGTGCAGGAGCACCAGCTGCCGCAGGCAGGTCAGTGGCCGGGCTGGGCCGCAGGGCGAGTGGCTGCAGCCGTCTGGGACCCATCCCGTGGACATCCCCGGGAAAGAGGGGACAAGGGGACAGGGCTGTTCCCCACGCTGGGCTCTGGCCATGCTCCATCCACGGGCACTCCCAGCCCCATCCTGTAGCCAGAGAGACGGGGGTCAGTGTCCCCACCAGACCCTGTCACGGGGCTCGGCTGTGTTCTCCAGCCTCTCCCGCAGCCCCTCAGCTCTGCCCACGCTTGGTCTTTGCCAGATCCCAACTGGGAGCTGCCAGAAGAGGAGCAGAAGCAGGAATACACCGATGTCCTGCACAACCCCAGAGCAAAGGTACGCGCAGCCAGCTCTGCTCTCGCTGCCCAGCAGAACACCGCTGTTGGGCACTCGGTGTGGCATCCTTCTCTTCCCTGCCCTTCCTATTCCTGCAGCTGTTTTGGGAAACTGTCCACCCCAAAGACTGTGAAGGCTCCACTGTCGAGCTCGCTGAGGCCACGACAGAAGGACAATCCTGTGATGCGGAGGCTGGTGCTGCTCTGCTGGATACGCTTGTGGAAAGTGAGGTCTCCACTTTGAAGCAGGTAAGTAGCCTGCAGCCAGGGCTGGAGTCCCCCCAGGGATCATGTGGCCCCTGACGCCGGGTCTGCTGGGCTCCCAACAGCCTTCTGGGCCAGCACACTGTGGTGGGAAGGGCAGGAATTGTCAGGGGAAGCCGGGGAAATGTTTTCCTCCGGCAGCACTCCAACTCTCAGCTGTGCTTCCTCCAGGTGCCCAGGATTGTGCGGTGCATCCACCGGTGGTTCATGACCAACATGGATGAGTCTGCTGAGCACAGGCTGGACAACACCCTTGTGGAGCTCACCAATGCGCACCCCCATGATGTGGTGGTGGCCCTGCTGCGCTGTGCCCCATCGTGCGACCGGTACTGGGAAACCTGCCCTGAGGGCTCCGGGCTGCCCAGCCTTTAGAGCCCATCAGTCTGCACAGCCCGTCCCATGCGGGCTGGCAGACAGATAGAGACTTTCAGGACCCTCTGGCCCCTCTGTTGCCCAGCCCTGGCACGTCAGCCCCAGCGCCCGCTGCCGTGCTCCCCCTGCCCACCAAGGCACCGCTGCTCAGCCGCCTGCTGCCCGCAGGGGCAGAGCCGCTGGGTGCCGCCTGCGAGGGGCAGCGGGCAGAGCCAGGGCTGGTGGCCAGCCTGGGCCCCCGCGTTGCCCGGGCCCTGGTGCTGTGGCCAAAACCCCAGTGACACGGAGCTCTGTGCCTGCAGAGCTGCTGCAGCCATGTGGAGGATGATGGTCACCACCAGCATGACCACAAAGAAGGTGTTCCAGGAGCTGCTCTGCGTGCTGGAGGACTGGCCACTGCACAGCACATCCACCTGTGACGGGGACCAACAGGACGTCCTTGCCCTGGCTGTGAGTGACCCCACCAGGCCTTTGCTCAGCCCCAGGGTCGCCTCTGCGGGCGGTTCTCCATCGTCCCCCGCCACTGCATCTCCCGCGGTGACTGGAAACCCGGGGCAGGGGCAGGTTTAGGAGCATCCAGGCCAGGCGCTCCCCTTGCGTCCACGCTCGGGCCTGGCCACAGGCGTGTTTCGGCACTGAGGGCGGTCTCTGGCTGTTTTGTTTTCTGCAGGCAACCAGGGCTCTGCGGGAGATACTTCGAATGCCCGGGTGCCCAAGAGGGCTGAAGGTGCATTTCCCTCGCCTCCTCCTGGCTCTGCTTTTCCAAGTTTTGTACAGCACAGAGCAGGTGTCAGACGAGGTGGATACTTTCTGGAGGGAATGCCAGGAGGAAGGCGGCCTTCCCACCAGCCCAAGCAGGTGCTCCATCCCAGTCCTCCCAGCCCTCCCATGGCCCTGGGCCTGGAGCCAGGGCTCCCAGCGTGACCTGGGCTTTGCTCTGCACACAGGTTTATAGTGCTGACTGTGAAAGCACTGCTCTGCCGTCTGGGCTATAGGCTTGTAGCCTTTGAAGTGGAACGTAAGCGTGGCTGGGACACGCTCCTCCACGCTGAGACCCACCACTGCGCAATGGGGCTGCTGGCCAGGTGAGAGCCCCCTTCTCCCTGCTCCCCCTGCCATTGGTGCCCTGCAGACGGGGCACCCCACACAATCCCCTTGGTGCTGGGTGAGAGGGACTGGTCGGCGGTGATGGCCCAGCAGACTGGCAAAGGCTGGGAGAGCTGGGTGCACAGGAGCAGCCACCTCCCAGAGCGCCGGCGTCCCCTCCCGAGGGCCTGGGCTGACGGCACAGAGACAGAGCCGGGGTCTGTCTGCAGGCAGCACCAGCCAGGGCAGCCGCCGCGGCCGCAGGATGCGCTGAGGGCCGGGGACAGAGCCTGGGGGACGAGTCCCCATGGGCAGGAAAGGGGTCTCTGAGAAAGGGAAGGCTTTGGGGTAGGAAGGGTGTTTTTTTCCGGTTTCCTCCCCAAAAGGAGCCTGCTGGTGCTGGGCACTGCCTTTCTCCTGGTGAGGGGTATGAAAAAGACACAGGCCTGTGGGAGCAAATACTGCTGGTGGCCGGAGTGGAGCACAAAGGGGTCTTTGGCCCTTGAGGGGGACAGGGAGTCCCAGGAGAGGTTTGCGTGCCGTGCTCATGGCCGATGGTGCCTTTTTTCCCTTGCCAGAGAGATCCGTGTTGTCTCAAGACACCTCAATGCCTCTGTGGTGTCCTACCTGGTCGAGCTGCTCAGCAGGAATGAGCCCCGCTGTGAGCTCCCTGCCATGGCGTTCCTTGTGGAGGTGAGCCTGATGGCGAGCGCTGCCTCGCTGAGCTGCTTCCCACCGCTCTGCCCTCTCGTAGCTGCGGCTGCATGGGGAGCCCAGTCCTTGGGTGTGGGGCAGAGGGTGGGCTCCTCTGTGTGCCCTTGGCCCCCTGCTGCTGGGGGGACACTTGCCTCTGTCCGTGTTTTGTGCCCCCCTTGCGCCAGCTCTTGCACTTGCATCGCGGCTCCTCGTAGGACGAGCAATCGGAGGCTGCTGAGGGCCGGGGTCCTGCTGGCCGGGCACCCCATCACTGCTCTGTGTGTTTCAGATGTTGGCCTCCCCTCGCCCAGATGTAAGGGCTGAGAGCTTCCTGAAGCTTGTGTCAAGATACCTGCAGAGCAACTGCAGAATAACACGTATCCTGGTGCTCAAAGGCCTCACCGTGCTCTGCGACACACCGTGGATGGTGAGCAGGAGGCAGCGGCTGAAGCCGTGCTGGTGCCCTGGGGCTGGGCAGGGGTGCTGGCTAACACAGCGGCTTGGACTTGTCTGGGCTGCGGGAGCTGTGGTAGCTGCTCCCAGCTCTCCTGCCTCCCTGTTCACCTGCCCGAGTCCTTCGGGGCAGGCCGCTGGTGTCTGGGCCCTGAGGCAGCAGCGTGGGCTCCAGCTGCCACAACTGCTCCAACTGTTCCACGCAGGTCCCAAAAATGCGGTTCCTGGTGCAAAGACTCACGGATCTACTGCAAGACACAGACATGGATATGGTCAGAATGACCCTGGCTGTGCTCAGGAAGGTGGTCCGTGACCCGAGAGTCCCAATTTCCACCCCCATCGCTCTGCAGCTGGCTGAGAGGCTCCAGCCACTCTTTGAGAACGTAAGGCTTCATGCAGCCCCCATGGGTGCTGGGTGCTGCCAGGAAATGTGTTGCCTTGTGGATTTTCAGACCAAGACCAGGTGCACCTGAGGCAGCCGGTGCTGAGCTCTTGCCCTCTTCCTTTCCACCAGGAGTCCTGGTATGTGCAACAGCTCTCCGTCAGAATCTTTAAAGAGGTGATAGAGCGTGTAGCAGATGGCGGAAAAAAGCTGCTGAAGACACTTGTGCACCAGAGCCTGCTCCCACTGATCTTCCACGTGTTTGATGAGAACAAGGCCGTGGCAGCGGTGAGCATTTCTGACCTGCTGGTGTCCCCATGGGAGGTGGCTCAGCCGCCTCCTGCCCTGACACCTCACAGACTGCAGAGCTCCAGCCACCTCCTGGCCTGGGCTCCAGAGCAGCAGCTCTGGGGGACGTCTGTCCTGCTGCCCCGGCAGCACCCGGTGCCCGAGATGGGGGTTGCCCTGCTCCTCTGCCAGAGCACCAACCTGCCGGCAGACGAGTTCCCCACCTGCTGCATCTCCTTGCCACGGGCCAGCACAGGCCCTGGGCCTTGCCCAGGTGCAGGGGACGCAGGTCCTGTGACCTGGGCAGTGGTGCCATCTCTCGATCTCTGCTGCTCTGCAGACCTGTAGGGATACCCTGCTGCAAGCTACCCTGTTCCTGAAGAAGAAGCAGCTCAGGCAGGTGGTGTTAAGGGATCAGCAGATAGAGGCGATTGGCGAGTGCCTGGTAAGGATGGCCGTGAAGCCCCAGCCCCAGCCTGGACAAGCCTCCATTGCCCAGTGTGTGGGGCTGGCAGCTGTGCCCGTGCCCACTGCTGCAGCCCATCGCCGCCAACCTGCAGCCCACACACGCTCCCATCCCTCGGGTGTGCGGCCCCACGGGCTCTTCTTCAGGCTCCTCTCCCTGCCCGAGCCCAGGGCTGCTGACGGAGCCCCGGCCCAGCTGGGTGTTGGGGACAGGATGGCACTGCAGCTCCTCGGGGAGCAGCCAGCCCTCTGCTCCCTCCAGACCCGGCACCAGCCGGCTGCTGGCTGGGTGTTGTGGGTGTCCTGGCAGGGGAGGCCAGTCCTGGGCACAGGGACCACGCGGCCAGGGGCAGAGTCTGCGCCAGCCCTTGTCTCCATCCCCTGTCGCTCTCTCCAGCTGGTAGAGTGCCGCGGCAGAGCAGAAGAGTACCTGCGTCAGGCCCTGACGTACGTGCAGAGCCCACAGGACTCCATACGAGAGGCAGCCGTCGCGTTCCTTGGTGAGGCACAACCCCCCAGGGTCCCTCCCAGCCCCACTGCAGCTCAGCCCCAGCCGGGGTGCTGCACCGGCAGCAGGATTCGGCCCAGCGGCTCTGGAGCAGCCACTGCCCAATGTGAGGTGCACGGGGCTCCCCGCTGCCCTCTCCCTCCCCTGCCCTTGGGCATCGCGCTTGGGGCAGAGCCCGGGCTCAGCCCTGCCAGGGGCAGGGGCGCGTGTGGCCGGGCTGATGTGGGGGAGCTGCGCTGCTGGGGCGAGCAGGAGCGGTGATGGGCTGTGTGTTTCCAGGGCTCCTTGGGCAGCACATGAGGGCTGAGCCGGAGAAGTTCCAGCTCATCTATGAGGGTGAGTGTGGCAGCGGGGTGTCAGCAGGGACTGGCGGGGAGGAGGAAGGACCCTGGCCAGGGAGCTGCAATCCCTGCCCCGGCCGGGGAGGGCTCTGCTCCCTGCGCAGACGAGGGGTGGTGGGGGCAGAGCAGAGAGAGGTTTCAGGGACACGTGTGCTATTCGTGGCCAGCTCCTTCCATCCGATCCCATTGGCCGCTTTTCCCCGTGGCCATCCGAAGAGCTGGTGGGGTGACCCTGGCAGGAGGGGTTCCTGGTGTCCCTGTGGATCTGGGCTCTGACCTTGGCTCTGTTCCTCTCTGTTCCAGCTGTTCAACACGCGACAAAGGACAGTGGCCCCTACGTCCAACGCCAGGCCCTTCGCACGCTGCCCCAGCTGAGAGCTGCAGTGGCAAACGGCTCCTCCAGATCCAGGCTGCAGGAGGTGCAGGGCCAACTCCGCCAGGCGTGGAGGAGGCGACGGCCTTCTCTCTGGGGCAATGGCTGGCTGTGCTGCTGGGGCTCTGCGCAGGACTGATCCCAGCACCCCCATATGCTCTTCCTTCATTAAACAGTTTCTTGAGTGTCTGAACCTGCAGATCTTGAGTTACTGCTCTTCTGCCCTTCTGTCTCCAACCAGTGGGTCTTGCTTTGGCATGGGAGAAGAAGAGAAAAAGGGTTCTTGTGCTCAGCAACAACAGTTGCCCAGGCATGCAGTGTGGTAGGAAAAGTGACCAGAAAGCCCTTTGCCCCTTGCTTCATCCGCTGAAGCCTTTAATGCTTCCAACAAAGCTCATGCGCAGAGCCCGGAGTTGTGGGGATGCCTGAAAAACTTGTCCTGGGAGATGTCCACAAATTCTCTTCCAGCCGTGACCTGCCATTTATTTCTTGCTGACAGGATTGTTGAGGGGTCCAAGTTGCCTCTTTAACCTGCTCCGGTTTCCTGTTTCCAAGCAAAATGCTGCCATTTTTGTCAAAATCAGTGATTACAATTTATTTTGTTTTTCAAAGGGAGCTGTTACGGCATTCCCTCCAGAATTTGAAATTTATTTTTGATGTCCTCTACCTCCTATCCTCTACACATGATGTTTTGTCAATCTACAGGTTTTTATCCTTTGTTTGTGCACAAGTGTTTCTCCCAGCTCTAGGAAATGTCCCAGTCCTCTTCCTGTGTTTTCCTTGTACTGTTTCCTAGAGTCTTTTTTTGAAGAGATGTGTTTGAAACCCCAGGTAATGCACCTTTGTGCCTTAGTAGTAAGCACTGAGCCCAAGTGATTTAAAGCAAAGATGGCCAGAGCTGTCTGCCTCTCTGGGGCTGGGATGTCAGGGGGGTCGGTTGCTGCGGGAAGGCTGTTTACCCTGCATTGTTCCTAAATTGCAGTGGAGGCACAAGGCGCGGTGTACCCACGGTGTACCCGTGCTCAGGGGTTCATCAGTCTCAGTCTGAGATATCTGAGCACTGCTCTAGGAGAGCAGCACAGGAGTTTGATACTGCTTGTTTGCTTTTTCCGCATGGTCTTTTGCCCTGAGGCAAAGCTCTTTCAGGCCCCAAACCCCCCATCTCCCTGGCACTGCAGTCAAGTCCCCAGGGTTATACACCAGTCTTATGGTTTTGCCCAAAAATCTCACCAAAAGCATCACCTTTACTATATGGGGTTAATTGCTTCAGTTGCACCTAGCCCTCTGGAGCCATCTGTTTGCAAGTAGCTACATTCTCCCTGATGTTGCTCTGGAAGAGCCCTGAATCTTTGGACAAGCTCGTGGATAAAGCATGGGGTTCCATGAAGCACAGGAGCTATTCCTCAAAGGCTTCCTATGGGGAACTGAGATGCATCGGGCTTTGCTGGATCTTTAAGATCACAGCCAGAAGGGGCACCTCTAAGCAGTGCCAATGTGAGCGCTGTAGCCTGGTGCTGGTGGTGGGGACAGTGGACGTGGGAATTGGGAGAAATTAAACTAGATGGATGAACGTGTGTTGGCCGGCACACGGCACTGCAGGTTGCCCAGAGCAATGGTGAATTGCTCCAGTGTGCCACCAGGAAGGTAGAGACCGTGGTAAAAATACAGGCAGAGCTGAACTCCAGATGCAGTGGAGGAGAGAAAGACAGGGACAGGGAGAGGACAAAGGCTCTTCCTACACTTCTCAGAGCAGCATCCTACAGAAGAAACACAGTGAGGCTGAAGGAAAGCCTAGATATCTAGATAACTCACTCCAGCCGTGCTCCTTTGGCTGAGCTGGGCCGCAGGGCGAGTGGCTGGCAGCCGGCTGGGACCCATCCCACCCCCTGGGGACATGCCCGGGGGAGGAGGGGACAGGGCTGTTCCCCAGTGCTGCAGAGGCACTGCCCAGCCCCCCTGCGCCCCCTCCCTGAAAGCCCCAGCAACTCCTAGATGGAGACAACAGTGTGGTCATGTACACGCCTATTGGCCAACAGACAAGGCCAGTCACCAATCAAATGCCTTGGTTGAGAGAAGTTACTGGAACACTACCAGAAATGATGAGAGCTCAGCTTCAACTTAGGTTATAAAGCACTTAGCCCTTGGATCTCCTGCTGAAGCCTTTAATTCCTGCAACAAAGCCTGTGGGCACAGCCCAGAGCTGTGGGGATCCCTGAAAAACTTGTCCTTGGAGATGTCCACAAACACTCTCCCGGCTGTGACCTGCCATTTGTGCCTCTTTAGCCTGCTCCTGTGGAGCTCCTTCGGGGCTGGGTCACTGTGGATTTCTGGGTGGGGAGAGGCCCCGGGGGGGCCCAGAGTTGTGGGGATCCTTGAAAAACTTGTCCTGGGAGATGTCCACAAATTCTCTTCCAGCCGTGACCTGCCATTTGTTTCTTTCTGACAGGATTGTTGAGGGGTCCGAGTTGCCTCTTTAACCTGCTCCGGTTTCCTGTTTTGAGGCTAAATGCTGTCACTTTAGTCAAAATCAATGTTTAAAATCTATTTTGTTTTTCAAAGTGAGTTGTTACGGTATTCCTTCCAGAATTTGAAATTTATTTTTGATGTCCTCTACCTCCTATGCTCTACACATTATGTTTTCACAATCTACAGGTTTTTATCCGTTGTTTCGGCACAAGTGTTCCTCCCAGCTCTAGGAAATGTCCCAGTCCTCTTCCTGTGTTTTCCTTGTACTGTTTCCTAGAGTCTTTTTTTGAAGAGTTGTGTTTGAAACCCCAAGTAATGCACCTTTGTGCCTTAGTAGTAAGCACTGAGCCCAAGTGATTTAAAGCAAAGATGGCCAGAGCTCTCTGCCTCTCTGGGGCTGGGATGTCAGGGGGGTTGGTTGCTGCAGGAAGGCTGTTTACCCTCATTGCTCCTAAATTGCAGTGGAGGCACAAGGTGTGGTGTACCCATGGTGTACCCATGCCCAGGGGTTCATCAGTCTCAGTCTGAGATATCTGAGCACTGCTCTAGGAGAGCAGCACAGGAGTTTGATACTGCTTGTTTGCTTTTTCCGCATGGTCTTTTGCCCTGAGGCAAAGCTCTTTCAGGCCCCAAACCTCCCGGTCTCCCTTGGACTGTAGTCGGTCTCCAGGGCTATAACCCAGTCATATGGCTTTCCTAGAAAATCTCACCAAAGGCATCACCTTTACTATATGGGGTTAATTGCTTCAGTTGCACCTAGCCCTCTGGAGCCATCTGTTTGCAATTAGCTACATTCTCCCTGATATTGCTCTGGAAGAGCCCTGAATCTTTGGACAAGCTCATGGACAAAACATGGAGTTCCATGAAGCACAGGAGCTATTCCTCAAAGGCTTCCTATGGGGAACTGAGATGCATCGGGGTTTACCGGATCTTTAAGATGACAGCCAGAAGGGGCATCTCTAAGTAGTGCCAATGTGAGCGCTGTAGCCTGGTGGTGGGGACAGTGGACGTGGGAATTGGGAGAAATTAAAGTAGATGGATAAAGGTGTGTTGGCCAGCACAAGGCACTGCAGGTTGCCCAGTTTTTATCCTTTGTTTCTGCACAAGTGTTTCTCCCAGCTCTAGGAAATGTCCCAGTGCTCTTCCTGTGTTTTCCTTGTACTGTTTCCTAGAGTCCTTTTTTGAAGAGATGTGTTTGAAAAGCTTCAGCATGAGAATCACAAAAGCACAATGTAAGTGAAAACATGAGTTCAGAGGGAAGCGGGAGGGCAGTCCCTGGGCCCAAGGGGCAGCAGAATGGCACAGGGAGCCATCGCCAGGAAGGGGGCCCTCAGCCCCTCTACCTCCTCCTTCTCCCCCATTAGGGCGCGTTTCAGGTCACAGGCCCCTCAACTCCCAAAACAGCCATCTTCGGCCACATCACCATCCAAGTGAAGTCACAAACCACCTCAGTGCATTCTGTTCCGAGCCCTGTCAGTACAGGGACAGCTGACCCAGAAACCCCTGAGCTCTCATCACGGCAGCGATGGCTGGTGCCAAGGGTTCTCACCGCAGCAAAGCGGATGGCTGGTCACATTTGAGCCGGCCAAAACTAAATGTAAGGGCTGAGAGCTTCCTGCAGCTTGTCCCAAGATACCTGCAGAGCAACTGCAGCATAACGCGTTCCCTGGTGCTCAAAGGCCGCACGTGCTCTGCAACAAACCGTGGATGGTGAGCAGGAGGCAGCGGCTGAAGCCGTGCTGGTGCCCTGGGGCTGGGCAGGGGTGCTGGCTGGCACAGCGGCTTGGACTTGGCTGGGCTGCGGGAGCTGTGGTAGCTGCTCCCAGCTCTCCTGCCTCCCTGTTCACCTGCCCGAGTCCTTCGGGGCAGGCCGTTGGTGTCTGGGCCCTGAGGCAGCAGCGTGGGCTCCAGCTGCCACAACTGCTCCAACTGTTCCACGCAGGTCCCAAAAATGCGGTTCCTGGTGCAAAGACTCATGGATGTACTGCAAGACACAGACATGGACGTGGTCAGGATGACCCTGTCTGTGCTCAGGAAGGTGATCTGTGACCCAAGCTTCCCAGTTTCCACCCCCATCGCTCTGCAGCTGGCTGAGAGGCTCCAGCCACTCTTTGGCAATGTAAAGCTTCGTGCAGCTGCTGTTGCTATTGTAAATCGCAAAGGTCTGGAGGAAGAGAACACTTCTGCTGTTGCAGGTACAGCCCCGCTCCATGGCAGTGGGCGGGCGCGTTGCCCGGGCAGGATGGAGCAGGCACCATGGGGATGGCATGGGGTGGGGACCCCGCTCTAGGGCGCTCAGGGGGCTGGGAGCTTGGCTCACCCTCTCCACCCAGCCCTGCAAGGCCAAGGGCTGGAAGAAGCCCTTCTGGGCTGCTGGTCCCCTGCTGAAATCACGCATTCCTACCTGGGTGGACACATGCCCAGCAGAGCCTGTGGTGCCCTGGGCTCGTGCTGGAGGGATGCTCGCCAGGAGCAGCTGCAGCTGCCTGAGCTGGTACCTTCTCTGCCCCTTTCTAGGCTGGAGCCAGGGCAGCCCAGCCCTGCCTGCAGAGCAGCGCGTAGCCTAAAATCCACCTGTGTAGGGTTAGGGGATTCTCGGCACTGAGGCAGGTTGGGGGCTGACGTCTGTGCCCCGGGCCCCCCATAGGACAGAGACGTGGCTGCCTACTGCTGCCCTCTCTGCTCCAGGAGGTCCGCAAGAATGCTCCACTCCCGATGTTGCTGAGGCACATGGGAGCGCAGGATGTTCCATCTGCAGGCGCTCTCCTGCGGGTGCTGGTGGCCCAGGAGCTGCCAAGCCTCCAGGCTTGGGTCGGGGCTCTGCGCGGGACTGATCCCAGCACCCCCATATGCTCTTCCCTGGATAAACAGTCCATGAACCCCTGAACCTGCAGATCTCAAGTTACTGCTCTTCTGCCCTTCTGTCTCCAACCAGTGGGTCTTGCTTTGGTCCCCAGAGCACTGGGGTAGAGGAGAGAAAGGGTATTTGTGCTCAGCAACTGTTGTGTGGGCATCCAGTGTGGTAGGAGAAGTGACCAGAAACCAATTTGCACTTGGTTCTTCTGCTGAGACCTTCAATGCTTCCAACGAAGCTCATGTGCAGAGCCCAGAGCTGTGGGGATCCCTGAAATACTTGTCCTTGGAGATGTCCACAAACGTTCTCCCCTCCGTGACCTGCCATTTGTGCCTCTTTAGCCGGCTCCTGTGGAGCTCCTTTGGTGCTGGGTCACTGTGGGGTGGGTTTGCTGGGCTGGGGGAGCCCCAGGGCACACGCCTGTGGCACCGTGTCACAGGGACGTGATAAGGGTGCTGGTGGCACAGCAACCACCTCACTGTGCCCGGAGGACACGACGGGACAGGACAGGACCGAGAGGAGCTGCCAGGAGCCCCTGTGCAGACACCTTGTTCCCTGTTGATCCGTGTCTACTGTATACAGCGATTTTCCTACACGTCTCCCATCCCTGCAGCAGGTGCCCTTGAGGCCAGACAGCAGCGGGATGGCGTGCAGACCCCCATTCACACACAGGGTGGTCTGGCTGACTGAGAAGAGTGAGGATGAGGATGAGGAGGAGAAGGGTGCTGAGGCCGCCCCAGCACCGCAGCGTGAGGAGGTGCAGGAGCACCAGCTGCCGCAGGCAGGTCAGTGGCCGGGCTGGGCCGCTCAGCGAGTGGCTGCAGCCGGCTGGGACCCATCCCGTGGACATGCCCAGGGAAAGAGGGGACAAGGGGACAGGGCTGTTCCCCACGCTGGGCTCTGGCCATGCTCCATCCACGGGCACTCCCAGCCCCATCCTGCGGCCAGAGAGACGGGGGTCAGTGTCCCCACCAGACCCTGTCACAGGGCTCGGCTGTGTTCTCCAGCCTCTCCCGCAGCCCCTCAGCTCTGCCCACGCTTGGTCTTTGCCAGATCCCAACTGGGAGCTGCCAGAAGAGGAGCAGAAGCAGGAATACACCGATGTCCTGCACAACCCCAGAGCAAAGGTACGCGCAGCCAGCCCTGCTCTCGCTGCCCAGCAGAACACCGCTGTTGGGCACTCGGTGTGGCATCCTTCTCTTCCCTGCCCTTCCTGTTCCTGCAGCTGTTTTGGGAAACTGTCCACCCCAAAGACTGTGAAGGCTCCACTGTCGAGCTCGCTGAGGCCATGACAGAAGGACAATCCTGTGATGCGGAGGCTGGTGCTGCTCTGCTGGATACGCTTGTGGAAAGCAAGGTCTCCACTTTGAAGCAGGTAAGTAGCCTGTGGCCAGAGTTGGAGTCCCCCCAGGGATCATGTGGCCCCTGACGCCCCGTCTGCTGGGCTCCCAACAGCCTTCTGGGCCAGCACACTGTGGTGGGAAGGGCAGGAATTGTCAGGGGAAGCCGGGGAAATGTTTTCCTCCGGCAGCACTCCAACTCTCAGCTGTGCTTCCTCCAGGTGCCCAGGATTGTGCGGTGCATCCACCAGTGGTTCATGACCAACATGGATGAGTCTGCTGAGCACAGGCTGGACAACACCCTTGTGGAGCTCACCAATGCGCACCCCCATGAAATGGTGGTGGCCCTGCTGCGCTGTGCCCCATCGTGCGACCGGTACTGGGAAACCTGCCCTGAGGGCTCCAGGCTGCCCAGCCTTTAGAGCCCATTGACCTGCACAGCCCGTCCTGTGCGGGCTGGCAGACAGATAGAGACTTTCGGGACCCTCTGGCCCCTCTGTTGCCCAGCCCTGGCACATCAGCCCCAGCGCCCGCTGCCGTGCTCCCCCTGCCCACCAAGGCACCGCTGCTCAGCCGCCTGCTGCCCGCAGGGGCAGAACCGCTGGGTGCCGCCTGCGAGGGGCAGCGGGCAGAGCCAGGGCTGGTGGCCAGCCTGGGCCCCCGCGGTTGCCCGGACCCTGGTGCTGTGGCCAAACCCCAGTGACACGGAGCTCTGTGCCTGCAGAGCTGCTGCAGCCATGTGGAGGATGATGGTCACCACCAGCATGACCACAAAGAAGGTGTTCCAGGAGCTGCTCTGCGTCCTGGAGGACTGGCCGCTGCACAGCACGTCCACCTGTGACGGGGACCAACAGGACGTCCTTGCCCTGGCTGTGAGTGACCCCACCAGGCCTTTGCTCAGCCCCAGGGTCGCCTCTGCGGGCGGTTCTCCATCGTCCCCCGCCACTGCATCTCCCGCGGTGACTGGAAACCGGGGCAGGGGCAGGTTTAGGAGCATCCAGGCCAGGCGCTCCCCTTGCGTCCACGCTCGGGCCCGGCCACAGGCGTGTTTTGGCACTGAGGGCGGTCTCTGGCTGTTTTGTTTTCTGCAGGCAACCAGGGCTCTGCGGGAGATCCTCCAGATGCCCAGGTGCCCAAGAGGGCTGAAGGTGCATTTCCCTCGCCTCCTTCTGGCTCTGCTCTTCCAAGTTTTGTACAGCACAGAGCAGATGTCCGACGAGGTGGATACTTTCTGGAGGGAATGCCAGGAGGAAGGCGGCCTTCCCGCCAGCCCCAGCAGGTGCTCCATCCCAGTCCTCCCAGCCCTCCCATGGCCCTGGGCCTGGAGCCAGGGCTCCCAGCGTGACTTGGGCTTTGCTCTGCACACAGGTTTATAGTGCTGACTGTGAAAGCACTGCTCTGCCGTCTGGGCTATAGGCTTGTAGCCTTTGAAGTGGAACGCAAGCATGGCTGGGACACGCTCCTCCACGCTGAGACCCACCACTGCGCAATGGGGCTGCTGGCCAGGTGAGAGCCCCCTTCTCCCTGCTCCCCCTGCCATTGGTGCCCTGCAGACGGGGCACCCCACACAATCCCCTTGGTGCTGGGTGAGAGGGACTGGTCAGCGGTGATGGCCCAGCAGACTGGCAAAGGCTGGGAGAGCTGGGTGCACAGGAGCAGCCACCTCCCAAAGCGCCGGCGTCCCCTCCCGAGGGCCTGGGCTGACGGCACAGAGACAGAGCCGGGGTCTGTCTGCAGGCAGCACCAGCCAGGGGAGCCGCCGCGGCCGCAGGATGCGCTGAGGGCCGGGGACAGAGCCTGGGGGACGAGTCCCCATGGACGGGAAAGGCGTCTCTGAGAAAGGGAAGGCTTTGGGGTGGGAAGGGTGTTTTTTCCAGTTTCCTCCCCAAAAGGAGCCTGCTGGTGCTGGGCACTGCCTTTCTCCTGGTGAGGGGTATGGAAAAGACCCGGGCCTGTGGGAGCAAATACTGCTGGTGGCTAGAGTGGAGCACAAAGGGGTCTTTGGCCCTTGAGGGGGACAGGGAGTCCCAGGAGAGGTTTGCCTGCCATGCTCATGGCCGATGGTGCCTTTTTTCCCTTGCCAGAGAGATCCGTGTTGTCTCAAGACACTTCAGTGCCTCTGTGGTGTCCTACCTGGTCGAGCTGCTCAGCAGGAATGAGCCCCGCTGTGAGCTCCCTGCCATGGCGTTCCTTGTGGAGGTGAGCCTGATGGCGAGCGCTGCCTCGCTGAGCTGCTTCCCCCCGCTCTGCCCTCTCGTAGCCGCGGCTGCATGGGGAGCCCAGTCCTTGGGTGTGGGACAGAGGGTGGGCTCCTCTGTGTGCCCTTGGCCCCCTGCTGCTGGGGGGACACTTGCCTCTGTCTGTGTTTTGTGCCCCCCTTGCGCCAGCTCTCGCTCTTGCGTCCGCAGCTCCTCATAGGACGAGCAGTCAGAGGCTGCTGAGGGCCGGGATTCTGCCGGCCGGGCACCCCGTCACTGCTCTGTGTGTTTCAGATGCTGGCCTCCCCTGGCCCAGATGTAAGGGCTGAGAGCTTTCTACAGCTTGTCCCAAGATACCTTCAGAGCAACTGCAGCATAACGCGTTCCCTGGTGCTCAAAGGCCTCACCGTGCTCTGCAACACACCGTGGATGGTGAGCAGGAGGCAGCGGCTGAAGCCGTGCTGGTGCCCTGGGGCTGCCCAGGGGTGCTGGCTAGCACAGCGGCTTGGACTTGTCTGGGCTGCGGGAGCTGTGGTAGCTGCTCCCAGCTCTTCTGCCTCCCTGTTCACCTGCCCGAGTCCTTCGGGGCAGGCCGCTGGTGTCTGGGCCCTGAGGCAGCAGCGTGGGCTCCAGCTGCCACAACTGCTCCAACTACCACAACTGCTCCAACTGTTCCACGCAGGTCCCAAAAATGCAGTTCCTGGTGCAAAGACTCAGGGATCTACTGCAAGACACTGATATGGATATGGTCAGAATGACCCTGTCTGTGCTCAGGAAGGTGGTCCGTGACCCGAGAGTCCCAATTTCCACCCCTGTCACTCTGCAGCTGGCTGAGAGGCTCCAGCCACTCTTTGACAACGTAAGGCTTCATGCAGCCCCCATGGGTGCTGGGTGCTGCCAGGAAATGTGTTGCCTTGTGGATTTTCAGACCAAGACCAGGTGCACCTGAGGCAGCCAGTGCTGAGCTCTTGCCCTCTTCCTGTCCACCAGGAGTCCTGGTATGTACGACAGCTCTCCGTCAGCATCTTTAAAGAGGTGATAGAGCGTGTGGCCGATGGCGGAAAAAAGCTGCTGAAGACGCTTGTGCACCAGAGCCTGCTCCCACTGATCTTCCACGTGTTTGATGAGAACAAGGCCGTGGCAGCGGTGAGGATTTCTGACCTGCTGGTGTCCCCATGGGAGGTGGCTCAGCCGCCTCCTGCCCTGACACCTCACAGACTGCAGAGCTCCAGCCACCTCCTGGCCTGGGCTCCAGAGCAGCAGCTCTGGGGGACGTCTGTCCTGCTGCCCCGGCAGCACGCGGTGCCCGAGATGGGGGTTGCCCTGCTCCTCTGCCCGAGCACCAACCTGCCGGCAGACGAGTTCCCCACCTGCTGCATCTCCTTGCCACGGGCCAGCACAGGCCTGAGCCTTGCCCAGGCGCAGGGGACGCAGGTGCTGTGCCCTGGACAGTGGTGCCATCTCTCGATCTCTGCTGCTCTGCAGACCTGTTGGGGTACCCTGCTGCAAGCTACCCCGTTCCTGAAGAAGGAGAAGCTCAGGGAGGTGGTGTCAAGGGATCAGCAGATAGAGGCGATTGGCGAGTGCCTGGTAAGGATGGCCGTGAAGCCCCAGCCCCAGCCTGGACAAGCCTCCATTGCCCAGTGTGTGGGGCTGGCAGCTGTGCCCCTGCCCACTGCTGCAGCCCATCGCTGCCAGCCTGCAGCCCACACACGCTCCCGTCCCTCGGGTGTGCGGCCCCACGGGCTCTTCTCCAGGCTCCTCTCCCTGCCCGAGCCCAGGGCTGCTGACGGAGCCCCGGCCCAGCTGGGTGTTGGGGACAGGATGGCACTGCAGCTCCTCGGGGAGCAGCCAGCCCTCTGCTCCCTCCAGACCCGGCACCAGCCGGCTGCTGGCTGGGTGTTGTGGGTGTCCTGGCAGGGGAGGCCAGTCCTGGGCACAGGGACCACGCAGCCAGGGGCAGAGTCTGCACCAGCCCTTGTCTCCATCCCCTGTCGCTCTCTCCAGCTGGTAGAGTGCCGCAGCAGAGCAGCAGCGTACCTGCGTCAGTCCGTGACATACATGCAGAGCCCACAGGACTCCATACGAGAGGCGGCCGTTGCGTTCCTTGGTGAGGCACAACCCCCCAGGGTCCCTCCCAGCCCCACTGCAGCTCAGCCCCAGCCGGGGTGCTGCACCGGCAGCAGGATTCGGCCCAGCGGCTCTGGAGCCGCCACTGCCCAATGTGAGGTGCACGGGGCTCCCCGCTGCCCTCTCCCTCCCCTGCCCTCGGGCATCGTGCTTGGGGCAGAACCCGGGCTCAGCCCTGCCAGGGGCAGGGGCGCGTGTGGCCGGGCTGATGTGGGGGAGCTGCGCTGCTGGGGCGAGCAGGAGCGGTGATGGGCTGTGTGTTTCCAGGAGTCCTTGGGCAGCACATGAGGGCTCAGCCGGAGAAGTTCCGGCTCATCTACCACAGTGAGAGAGGGCAGCGGGGTGTCAGCAGGGACTGGCGGGGAGGAGGAAGGACCCTGGCCAGGGAGCTGCAATCCCTGCCCCGGCCGGGGAGGGCTCTGCTCCCTGCGCAGACGAGGGGTGGTGGGGGCAGAGCAGAGAGAAGTTTCAGGGACACGTGTGCTATTCGTGGCCAGCTCCTTCCATCCGATCCAGTTGGCCCCTGTTCCCCCTGGCCATCCGAAGAGCTGGTGGGGTGGCCCTGGCAGGAGGGGTTGCTGGCGTCCCTGTGGATCTGGGCTCTGACCTTGGCTCTGTTCCTCTCTGTTCCAGCCGTTCAACGTGCGATAAACGACAAGGGCTCCTACGTCCAACGCCAGGCCCTTCGCACGCTGCCCCAGCTGAGAGCTGCAATGGCAAACGGCTCCTCTGGATCCAGGCTGCAGGAACTGCAGGGCCAACTCCGCCAGGCATGGAGGAGGCGGCGGCCTTCTCTCTGGGGCAATGGCTGGCTGTGCTGCTGGGGCTCTGCGCAGGACTGATCCCAGCAACCCCATATGCTCTTCCCTGAATAAACAGTCCTAGAATTGTTGAATCAAGTAGGCTGTGAAAGACCTTTAAGATCAAAGAGGTAACCTAGCGCTGCCAAGTCCACCACTGAGCTGTGTCCTTAACTACCACATCCACAGGTCTCTTCAATACCTCTAGGGATGGTGACTCAACCGCTTCCCTGGGCGGCGTGTTCCAATGCCTGACAACCCTTTTGGGTGAATAATTTTTTCCAAATATACAATCTAAATGTCCCTTGGCACAACTTGAAGCCATTTCCTCTCACCCTATCGCTTGTTACTTGGGGAGGAGACCAACCCCCTCCATGCTACAACCTCCTTTCAGGTAGTTGTAGACAGAGATAAGGTCTCCCCTCAGCCTCCTCTTATTCAGGATTAAGAGCCCCAGTTCCCTCAGCTGCTCCTCATCAGACTTGTGTTCCAGTCCCCCCACCAGCTTCATTGCCTCCTCTGCACTTTTTCCAGTACCTCAATGTCTTTCTTATGATGAGGGGCCAAAACTGAACACAGGATTTTAGGTGCACCCTCACCAGTGCTGGTACAGTGGGACAATTATTGCCCCAGTCCTGCTGGCCACACTATTCTTGATATAAGCCAGGATGCTGTTGGCCTTTTTGGCCGCCTGGGCACATGAAATGCTGGAGGAAAAGTCAGGCCCTGAAGCAGCCAGGACCCTCAGGACGAGAGTTGCCAGCTCTGTCTGCTTTGCAGCAGCTGTCAGCACTGAGATGCACCAGGTGCAGTCTCCCAGTGCCAGAAGGGTAATGCTGGCTACCCTTGCTAATGTCCTCATGGGACAGATGATAAAAAAAAAACCTGGACAGCACATGCAGGTTTTATCCAAGTTTCTTTTATGTCCGATGCTAGGGAGCCAGGAGACAGCAAAACGCAGAGTAAGGAAGAAGCAAGAAGAACGGACACATCACATAAAATGCTACAAAGCTTTTTATTTTTCTTAACGAGGTATACATTACATGTAAAATGCCACCATCGCTTTACATGGTGCACTGGCTACACAAGAACATTTAACTTAGTGGGAAAAGGCACTGCTCTGAAATGCTGGGCTCCCCACTTTGTCACCAGAGAGGCTCAGCTGCTGCACAAAGGTATGATCAACCCCTGGGAAGAACAGGAGAGCTGCTGCTCCTGCTGTCTGAGAAGTCTTCACAGCTTCTGCTGCAGTTGCATGGGAGAAAACAACCTAATTGTCTGGGAGCATCTGTGAAATGTCCACTGCACAGTGCAGGAGGGTTAAATATACTCCTACTCAGGCCAAGAGGAAAGAGCAAGTGAAGGGTCAACTAACAGCAAGGTAAGCTGTTAATACAGACTTTAAGGAAAAATATCTGCTTCACCTTTTGAAATCTGTCTCCTAGTCCACTCCTGAGAAAAGTTTCTCCTGCTTAACAGAACCATGTAGGCCTGCAGGGCAGAAGACCCACCTGAAGCACCCAATGGTGCAGAGTACTTCCCAGCAGCCAATTCTACGCAGCAGGAGACCGCAAGAGCTAGAATTGTACTCACACAAAACCCTTCCCAAACGGGAGCTGCCCTTTCCCTCTGGCTGGTGGTGCAGACCCAGACTGTTCCCCTGTACCTCCATTCCAGCACAACCCCATCTGCAGGGCTCCCTGCTGCTCGGCTTATACATATTATTTGGAGGCCAAATGACCTTTGCTGTCTGTGATTGTCCTCAGTTTGCTCTCTTGCGTAAACCGAAAGCAGAAATTTATTTGTTAAATTACTGGGAAGATCCATTTAACTGATGTAAAAACTTGAAAGGCCTTCTAGCAGGCTCCCTAGCAAAGCATCACTGTCAGTGAACTGAGTGATGGGCGACCCCAAAAGGGTGCTGACTTTTGCAGCAATCCAACTAAATAAGCCTTTGTGAGGATGATGGGGGAAAAAGAGTTCCCTTTGTGCAGGTAAAACATAAGAAGAAACATAGCCTTTCTTTTACCACCCTGCGAGCCCCAGCTTTGTACCTCTCTCAGCACAGAGACTGCTAGTAGAAGCAGCTGGTGTTCAGGTAGAAATATCACCTCCTCTCCTTTTATCGAGCACCAGTTGCATCAATTTGAACGTTCACAAATTACTATTTGAAAAGGGATGATTTCCCCTAGAAATGGCAGAGTTTACGCACAATCTGCAGGTTACAAAACCAAGATCAGAGGGGCAGTGGGCAGAGGCAAACACTGAACAGTATGAAAAATAAATACAGAAATGCAGTACAGACCACAGCTCTGTTAAGTTTGTAGTAATAAAAGTTAAACTGTTTCTCTTCTTCAGAAGTTTGAAGAAAGCTTCAACTTATTTTGTTACTCAGTTTCAGGACAAATTTTGGTTTTCAAGTCAATTGCAGTGTCCAGTGTTGTCCTCTAATCCTGACTATGCTGAGAACTGGATCAGAGGCTGGTTTCATTTTCCTCACTCCCATCAGTGCCTGGCTAAGAAGGTGAATATTGCTTGTACTCCAGAATCCAAATGTCAAGTAAACACCAAGAAGAAGGCAGACTGAGTTGTAGTTTGCTATTTCCCTGTAGTTTTTCCTTATTCTTTTGAGCTCACCAGTATTGAAGTCCTTGGGTTTCTCTGTATTTCAATATAAGATTTTCCAGTGAGTTGGCTGCTCGCAGTTTTTCTCTTTATCGCCACAAAATCGGTTGTAAGTTGTTTTCGGATCAAATCCCAAGATCTCCCTCTCTTCATGGATCCGGAAGGAAAATGTTGAAACTGAGGTGCCTATAAAATACCTGTGAAAAAAATCAGAATCGGTTTGCAAAGAGGGCCAGTTTTTAAAATGCAAATAATTGTTAGTGTTCATTGAAATGATATGAAGTTATCATATATATTATATATATACAATATACTATTATACATCTATTTTATCTATAGATCAAGTATATAATATCATGTCACATATTATTTTTAAGCAATTATATCTGGGTCAAAAACAATATTCAGTTTTGTGACAGTAAGATTTGGCTCCTCAAAGAAAAGTCAAATTTGCAACCTTGCGTGTGCACAGATCCACTGGTCAATCACAGCCAAGCCCCCATCTTTGTAGAGTTCCAGCTCCTCCCAAGAAGGTTCAAACCTCACCATCTCAGGCAGCAGTTTCTTCAGCAATTCAACCTCTGAAAAAGGGGAAGACGTGAATTTATTTTTATGTTATAAAGAGCAGGTCGCTGCTAATTTGATTCCAAATTTCCCATTGCAGAGACCATCAAACCTCCTATGGGAAATACCAAAAGAGCGGTTTGATACCAGCTATTCAAGCTGGAAGGAAACAGCTGCTCAGTCCTGTTCAACTCCCCACTGAATTATGGAGACACGTGAATTTCCAGTCGTTTATAAAAACAAAGTAGTAATTGCTGCACTCATTGCCAAAAGTTATCGATCCTAAACTGACTATAATCTGCCTACCCTCCTCGACAGCATCAGTGGCTACAAAAACTTTTTGAAGTTTATGGGTCTCCAAGAGGCTGCGGATTTTCTTCACTGCTCCTTGTAGGGAAGGCACGTCTTCTCTGTGACCCCAGATGAAGTCTTTCCTTCTGAGATGAACCCCAAGGTATGGACCACCTCGAGCTGTGCCCGTCTTAACCTAAGAGAGAAAGATCAGTAAACTTTAAAACTCGAGAGCACCACTATTCATTCACACTGAAAAGTCCTGAATGCATAACCTCTGGATTCTGAAGCGATCTAGCTAAAGAAAGTAATTTTATGGTATGGATTGGCAGTATTTGAGACACTTATTGCAACATTTCCATCTTGGGCGGCCTGCATCATACAAGAAGAACTAGAGTGCGACATATTTGTAAGAAAAAAATCAACTCTGCTCGACCAAACCCACAACTGACAGTTTGCAGCTGAACGTTACACCCAAAGATGATGCTGAATCCAAGAACAAATACCAGTTTCCTCTCGTGAAATGAGGGTAACAGAAATCTGGCACCCAGACCCAGTCAGCCACATCTCAGCAGACTCCATGAACTCATGAACTCACACAGGGAGAAGATGGTACAGTAGGAACACGCCATTCCACCTCAATTTAAGCAGGGAGAGCTAGATTCATCTGTATCTTCCAAAATTCCCTGCAGCGTACGGCCAGGAGGATGCAGACAAAAAATCACATTTGTTATGGGAAACAGACTGTTATGCTTTTACCTTCATCTGAGTCCAGTCCTCCTTGTAATGAGTCCTGTCTGCCTCATCTGTGGATTGAAGATATTTGTTTCTAAACTCATCTCCCACTACACGGAGGTGTTTAGCAAACACCATACTCCGACGGGTCTGTTGGAATAAGAGCAGATGCCGAGTCAGAAAAAAGGGAGGGCTAAAAATGACTAAATGGAGACAGTTTCACATACACAGAGCCTCCAGGATGCAGTTAGTTCTGACACATCCATGCAGCACTACAAGCGACAATTTCTAACTTTTCATCTGAGCGCTAACCGTTTAATCATAAGCACATTTACAACCAGCATACTTGTCTGACTCTGCAATACACAGGTGTACAGAGCAAACTATAGTTATTTATAATGGCACAAAGGCAGTTCCCTGCTGATCGCAGATGTGTTGCATAGGGGGGTTCCTTCTAGATGTCATGCCCTGCAGCCCTGAATCTCTGGGGACGAGACACCAGGACAACCTGCATCATGTTAATCAACAGCAGCCTGAACACCATCTTTAAGCATACACTGCTGAAACATACGACACAAGTTACTTTCAAGAAAAGAAAACCCAGGCAAAAGTGAAGCACACATCGGTTATGGAGTTTTTATCAGAACCAAGCAGAAAGTCTAGAGAAGCTAACTGGAAAATACTCACATTCCAATAATCTTTCCCTCCGTAGTGGTCATGAAGAAGGTTTTCAGCTCTGTCTAACATCACTGACCTATTAAAAATTGTAAAACTGAGTGCAGTTCCCTTAGGAATAGAATTTACATTACGATGTTTCTTTATACAGTTGCCAGGATAAAGCACAGACTATGATCTGTTTGCAAAGGGAGCACAGGGAATGAGGGACAGGCTGCCAATCTGTTCTGCGTAAAGCAAATTGTGACCCATAGCCTGCTGGGGAGAGAAGGGAACTGTACCACTGTGTATGCCCGTTCTCTTCCTTAATACGTGATACTCTTACTTCTGACAGTTAAACACAAGGAAGCATTAACAATCTCTCACGTAGTCCTCGTAGTAGTTGATGCTGGAGAAATAAGATGGTCAACAGGGAGAGTGACTCAAAGGGGAGAAGTGACCTATGAGATGATGCTCAGCCTTGGAGCAAGAAGTGTGGAATAAAATGTCCTACAGCAAAGGAACACATAGAGACTACAAAAATGTGTGTTAGCAACTAATCACAAATTCTAAAACGGAAATTTTTCACTACCATGAAAACAGCCTGTGCTTTTCGTAAAAACACGCAGTTCAGGATTGTGTACTGGAAACGTAACTGTTCCAAGTTCTAAGAAGCAGGAGAGATTTTGGGAGTATCCAAGAGCATAGGGGATGTAGGCTTAGTTTGTGCTCTGTGCATGCTGAGCAGAAGTGAACACACAGAAAATGCTGGATCTTCTTCTACTAAAACAAGAGGACGCAAATACCCAATCAACTTCAGATTAACACTACTGATAATCAGCTGGAAACTTGCGCATAAGGCTACAAATAATCTGGAAAACAGAGTACACTGTGCTGGTGGAGAAGCAGCACTGTGTGTAGCAGGAAGCTTGGAGGTGAATTAGATTAAAAATTGAAATATATCAGGAAGATTCCAATAAGTGATCACACCTGAAGAGTAATAATACAGTACCAGGACCACACAACTGATCGTCTGGCCAAAAGGGCAACGTGGGAGATCAGAGAGGCCACAAGTCACCATCGCCACTGGAGATTTCAACTGTGCCCAGGTAGGATGAGCAGGTGTCGTAGCAGGACGAGACTCAGCAACTGCAGTTTCGGACACTATCAAAGACAGTTCCATGAATCAACTGGGCAGGAAGCAGCACTTGACATTGTCTTGAGAAGCAGCAAGACATGGACCAAAATCTCAGAGCTACTGAGATTACAGTGGCCGTAACACACTCATCTTCAACATCCAACTGGATCAACAATGGCCCAAGGAAAGTTACCGCAGTTGCATCCAGTTTCGAAACTATCCAAAAATGCAGAAGTAGTGTCCAAGTGAAGAAAATGGAAAAGCTCAAAACTGCATGAAGTTAAACAGAAAAGACAATAAAGAAGGTCAAAATAGAGTTAGCACAACGAAAAATAAAGACCTTCAATCTAATGCCAAATCTTCGTTTCAATACAAAGAAAAAGGAACTTAAAGGCTTAACAAGCACTTAGAAACAGTAATGTCACAACAGAAACAGCTAATGTAATTTTTTGTAGCTGTGTGCTAGGTGGAGGAGCTGGGAAGACTCCCATGCCAGAAGTACTTTTTACAGGGAACGCGTCTCAAACCAAAGCGTCCATAGGAAATGTCCAGTGATGGAACAGCTAGACAAAATGAACCAACTAATGGCCAACACTGGGCAGTATTCACCCAACAGCTGTCAAGGAACTCAAGTTTGAGGACTGGCCAATAAAACGGCAGATGAAACCTAATTAGGAGTGCGTAGAGTAAAAAAAATACTGGCTTCACCTGATAACTAAAGGGCTCTGTGCTAACTATCGATGCTCAGGAATGAGGACAGTTTGACGAAAATGCCAAGACAATACTCAGAGGTCAAAAGAAAAGAACTCGTATACTAGGAATTTCCAGAAAAAGAAGAGAGCATTAAACAGAGCGTGTCATTGTACCACCGTGTAACAGGATCACCCGCACTCACTGTGCAGGATCCAGATGAACTGTAGAGGTTCAGTGAAAGGCAGCAAGGACCAAAGGCATGGAACAGCTTTCACATGAAAAACAACTCAGGGGGGATACGATAGACAGATGTAAAATCACCCACGGCGTGGAGGTGAGTATGGAAGAGCTGTTTGTTCACTGTCTCTTGCCCTACATGAACTAGGGGACATTAGATGAAACTTGCAGGCAGGAGTTACAAGAGGAGGTGGGTTTTCACGGGATGCGCAGTTAGGTGCAAAACCTTTAGGTCTTGTCCCAAGATTTTGTGGATGCTAAGTGTGCACGGGGGTTCAAAGGGAAGCTGCACAGCCCACTGGAGGATAGAAAAGATGTGAAAATCACTTTTGGTTAAGAAAGTCCCTACAACTGCAAATCTGAAGAGTGTGACAGGACTCAGGGCAGGTACTATACACACCTGCCCAGTTCTTACACTTTTCCCCAGACATCTGATTTTAGCCAGTCTTGGCTTTCAGACACTAAACTAGATTGACCCACACCTTGTCTGCATGTTAGGAATACTTGGGCATCTATCCTAATTTTCCTCTTGACCTTCCTCATTGCCAGACCTTTGATAGTTGCCATGGAAGAGTTAACTGTAGGGCTAAACATGGGGATCTCTATGGCTTTTTTAATCCAGTTTTCTGCTGTCACTGGCAAAGATTATGGTATAATTCCTGCAAATAAAACACATTCCTATGAAAAAATGGCACTTTGCTTTCTCTGCTCCCAGCAGCTGGTACTACAGATCTTCATAGCTCTGTTTAGGGGAACCTTCATCTCATTTCCAATTAAATCGTATCAGTGTCAAATTTTGGGATGTTTTTGCTCTCATGGCAAAACTGCACTTCAGCTTACACAGTCTGCTTTTCTTCTACGGATTTATTCCCCTGATGTATTCATAGACAGAGATTTTTTTCTTCTTCCCACTGTTTTTTCCCTCTTGACCCAGCATTGAAGGGCAAAGAAAACATAAACACAGGGTGGCAAGGACATTTAGCTACCTGAGAATACAAAGGAGCTCAAGGCTATTTCCTCTTAGTTTTAGCACTGCAGCATTTAACCTAGCTTACAATTAGGTGTTTCTTACAGTGCAAATTCCTTTTTGTAATGATTTCAATGGATTACAATAACTCAGTGATGAAGTATCACAACAGTGGGACATAGGCTGTAAGTTCCCCTGCCGTGAGCACACTATACCACAACAAATAGGAATACAAGGCAACTCACTGTGCTGAAGTGTTCTTCAAAAGGATGGGAGCCACAATTGAGGCAGATCCTTGGACAGACAAACAAGAGAGATTTAGGCCTCGCGTTTCCTCATAACCCCAGAACCATCCCCTGAAAGGGAACACAAAGTATTGGTTCACAGGTTTGTATTTTAAAGTAATGCCATATATATAATCAAACAAATAAACAGTACACCCTAGAAAGATGATATATAAATAAATCAGGCAGCTCCTTTTTTGTGTATGAAACAACAACTTTCTAAAACTAGGTCTTCTAGTACATTCCTATTATTGATGGGGTTTTAATAAAAATTGAACCCCAAGCACCCAGATATTCAGACAACACTACAACAACCGTGCGAGTCTGTTTCGTTAGCGCAGGCCAATGTCTCACTGAAAACAACTCAAAACAAAACTGAAAGGACTGCTAGATGTTACCTGTAGTACGCATGTTTGTCTTTGGAGTACATGAGCTGATCAATACATGGCCTTTCGTTTATTTTTTCTTCCCATGTTCCCTCTTTCCATCCTTCTGCGTAGCCTTGTAGGACGTAAATCTGTTCAATAAAGGGCCCACCTGACTCTGAGCAGAAGACACGGCAAAGCATTTGTGAGCATGAAAACCACACGATAAAGATATGAACTCACATTACTTGCAGTTAAAATTATGCTAGAAATGCTAATACTACACTATTCTCTTTTTGTTTTCACTATAAAAAAGGAAAGGAAGTTCTGTGTGAGCCAGAAAAGCTTAAAAGGTCATGGGATGTGACAAACTTGTACTCCCACCCAGCTATGTGTGACTTAATGTGCCAAACAGAACTGAATCACCATAGAAAAGTAAATTTAAAAGCACAGCGGTTTTCAATGACACAGGTATCTGCTATGGAAAGAGTCTCTCCAAGCAAATGACAAGTACAAGCCCTTCTTCCCCCAAATTTCAGGGCTTCTAAATGATTGGTTTTGGTTTTGTTTTTCCTGAAAGGTAAGGGACAACCATCTCTCCAGAGCTCTTTGCAGAAGTGTGACATTTGGTGGTCTTTATTACCTTTGCTGAAAAAGTGTGTGACACTGCTGCAGATTTTGGCATTTGGTGATGTGATGGCATTTGGCTCAATGTGATATTAAACCCTAAGGAACCAACTTCACAGTTTCCACATTTTTAGGGAAAGCCTTTCTCTTATATACTATTTGGTACACAAAAAGCAGGGGATAAGTATTTTGAGTAAATGCAGCATCAGTGATGAAAGAGTAGGTTCACCGAAGAACTCACCGTACAGCCTTTATTTTTCAGCCACCTCCAGAAAAAGGTGGCTTGTCTGTATTTCGACAGAGAGCTGCAGGATATCTCTCTGCCCTTACAGGGCTGTTACTATGGCCAAAACTATGCAGAAGTATCTTTGCTTTTAGCCAGAGGCATCAGCTTTCTCTGGGGTCTCTAGGAAGTCTGAGGGCTGACAGTGCTACATCAAATGAGCTGCCAAATAATTGGGTTTATTTCATGCTAGTGGTTTGTTACTCATCACGATCCTATCCCACCCCTCCTCTCACCACCTTTAACTTTTATTTTATGTATAAGGATAAAAGCACATAAAATTCTGAGTAAAACACCTCAAATATCTAGTCAATTGTAGATTGTATGATTCCATGCTCTACCTGCAAGGAACTGCTCATATTCAATGACAGGGATGTTCCTGTTGAGGCTGGGGACATCGAAGAACTCAGACCAAGGGATGCGGACCTGAAGGATGTCAGGGCTCTGCCAGTGATACAGGCGTCCCCAGGGAGGCAGAACCAACACCCAGTTTTCACTTTTCAGCAGGGTCTTTAGAAGGGAAGCAATGCGGATGTAGACGTCCCTGCGAAGGTTGAACCCTTCTGGAGGATTCACATCATACAACAGGTATCTGGGGAGAACAAAGCAGTATAATTACTTCAGGGATTTTAAACCTTTTACAAGTTTGTGGTTTGCTCTTTTTTTTTTTTTTTTTTTACCCCACAATCATGTGATGCGACTCTATTGGATGGCAACTGCTCTTTCATCACAAGTTTGTGGTACTCAGAAGCTGTAAGGGGATGAAGCAGAGGAGCACAGAGTTGAGTTTGAAGACAAGTGACATGTTCAGGAGCGACAGGAGAAAAGGCTGCATGTCACCTGCTGTGGGGCAGATGTCCCCAGCAGGAAAGCCCCAAGACAGCTACGACAGCAGCATCTGGCAGAAACAATGCAAAGAGCAGCGGCAGGAAAGGAAGACCTTTATGTGCCCACCAGCCAATGGCTCAGGGACACGAGCACCTCTATTGGGATGGAAACTGCTCCTCTTTCAGGAGTTTGTGGTACTCGGAAGTTGTAAGGGGATGAAGCAGAGGCACGTAGAGCTGCATGCAAAGGCAGGACATATTCAGGAGGGACAGCAGAAAAGGCTGCATGTGTGAGAAATGGCAGATGTCCCCAGCAGGAAAGCCCCAAGACAGCAACAGCAGCATCTTACAGAAACGACATAAAGAGCAGCAGCAGGTACGGAAGACCTTTACATGCCCACCAGCCGATGGCTCAGGGACACGGCAGGTCGCCTGTGCGGGGCACATGGGGCTGACCCTGGCGGGCAGGACCGGCCCGGGGCGAGCGGGCCCCCGCTGGCGATGGTTGGGGGGCCGCTCCTCACCTGGTGCGCGGCGCGGCGGCGGCGGCGGGCAGCGAGGAGGCGGCGTGGCCGGCGCGGAGGGCGGCTGGAGGCGGCTGGGCGGCGGCGGGCGGCGGGGAGGCGAGCGCGGCCAGGCCCAGCAGCAGCAGCGCCGGCAGCAGGACGCGGCAGCCGGAGCCGGGCGCCGCCATCCCCGCGCCGCGCCACGTCCGGGGCGGCCCCGGCGGCGGCCCGGCCCCTCGGTGCGCGGGAGGGAAGCGGCGGCCGCGGGGCCCCCGGCGCGGCTGCCTCAGAACAGGCCCGCGGTCAGGGGCCGGAGGCTGGCGCCGGTGAGCCGGTTCAGCTCCTCCAGGATCTCCACCTCTTTCTGGTACATCTGCGGGAGAGGAGCCGCGGTCAGCACCCCCCGGCCACGGGAGTGCGCAGTGGGGAGATGGTTTCCACCCGGGTGCGACCTGACACGGGCACCGCACGCCTTCCCCAGCGCCACGGCATCGCCGTACCTGTTGCCACTCGGGTTTGGTGTTGTGCTGGTAGCCAAGCAAGTGGCACAATCCGTGGGCTGCCGTCACCTGCGCGAAGAGGCAAGAACAAGCGACATGTGTGACGAACGCAAGCCCAGCAATAGCCCCTCGCCTGCGCAGCCGGCCCCAGCGCCAAAGCCTGCCCCGCACAAGCCGGGGTGCGAGGGGTGACCACGACCCTGTACCATGCCACCCCACGTTTTGCCAGAACGTGCGGGGAAATGCGAAAATGACAAAGATCAGGCAGTGTCCCAACTCGCCAGTTCAATACGTTTTAAAACACAGAGTTAATCTTTTCAGGGTACGCTGCAAGATCACGGCCCCCTTGTTTAGCCCAGCCGGGCCAGCGGAGCGGCAGCCGGTACCCTGTCCCCGGGGGACACCCCGCGGTTGTCCCTCCCTGCAGCGCACGGGCAGGGGGATCGCTGCCCGCGGCGGGGCTCACCACCAGGACGCCATCGAAGTCCTCCCCGGTGTCGCGGCACTGCTGGTGGATGTACTCCACCCCCAGGAAGATGTCCCCCAGGTTGTACTCGTCGCGGCAGCTCGGCCGCGGCAGCTCCCCCGCCACCACCCGGTGGAAGGGGAAGGAGAGGACGTCGGTGGGCTCCGGGCGCTGCCGGTACGCGCCGTTGAGGCGCCGCATCAGCCCGTTGTTGGCGCAGATCAGCCCCACGTCGAAGCGGGAAGCGCCCAGGGCGGCCCGCAGGATGCACACGGCGCGGCGGAGCGGGGCGCGACGCACCGGCACGGCCCGCTGGGCGTTCCGCAGCGCCACGCTCATGATGGCGGCGTCAGCGCCGGTGAGGGCCACACCGCCGGTGACAGCGACAGCAGCGGGACCCCGCCCACCTGCGCCGCCTGCGCACGCGCGTCCCGGCCCCGCCCCGCCGGCGGGACCCCGCCCACCCGCTGAAGAGAGGCGGTGGCGGCGGCGCCGCCATGAGTGCTGGGGGCCCTTTCCGCGGGCCGCCCGCCTTCTCGCCGCCGCTGCGTTTCGGACAGGCCGCCGTCTTCGGGCAGAGCGGTGCTGCCCCCGGTCTCCCCTTCGGCCCTGGGCCTGCCGGTACTGCCGCCGCCTTCGGGTCGCCTTATGGGCTAGGTCAGGCGCCGGCCTTCACGGCGGCGGGCGGTAGTGGGGCCCCGGCGGGCAACGCGGGCTTCAGCTTCAAGCCGCCCACCAACCTGGGCGGCTTCCCGGGGCCGGGCGAGGCGCCGGGCGGCGGGGCCTTCGCGGCGCCCGAGTTCCGCTTCAAGGCCCCCGAGAGCGCCGCTGCCGCCTTCAAGCCGCTGGGGGGCAGCGACGGGGAGAAGGGCCCGGCCGCCCCCGCCGACTTCACCTTCTCGCCGCCTTGTGGCTTCGCGCCCGAGCCGGGCTCCGAGGCGGCGGCGGCGGTGGGGCCCTACTCCTTCTCGCGTCCTGCCGCCGCCCTGGGCCGCCCGGAGGAGAAGGGCCCGCGGCCGCTGTTCGAGGAGACGGGGGAGCCGGCGCCCAAGGGGCTGAAGCGGAAGGAGGAGCGGGAGCGCTCGCCGCGGCAGGCGGCGGCGGGCGGGCGGGCGGCGGTGGCGCCCCCGGAGAAGCGGGCGGTGCTGCTGAACCGGCCCCGCGGCGGGGCGCTCTTCGGCCGCACGCTGGAGGCGGTGCTGCGCAGCCAGAACCGCGGGCAGCGCGACCGCGGGGGGGCCGGCGAGGCCGAGCGGGGACCCGCCGAGGAGCCGCCGCCGGCCGAAGGCCGGGACCCTCCACGGGAAGGTAGGTCGGGCTGGAGGTGAAACCGCGGGACACCCCATCGCTCCTACCGCTCCGTTTTCTGAGGCGGCCGCCAAACTCTTTGCAGATGCCACCCCCGTGACCCCTGCGCGCCGGGCTCGGAGCAGCGAGAGCACGGAGGGACTGGGGGCCCTGTCGCCCGGCGAGCTGATGGCCATCCAGTGCAAGAACATCCCCGATTACCTCAACGACAGGACGGTGCTGGAGAAGCACTTTAGCCAGTTTGTAAGAGTTCGACGGGTCATGACCAGGCGCAATAAAAAAATGGCTGTTGTCCACTTTTTTGATCACGTGAGTATTGGAAGCAGTTGGCACAAGAGCAAGCTTAAACCTGATTGCTTGGGATGGATGCAGCTCTGCTGAGAGTTTTGCCCTGTTTGGTAGTGTGGTGTGTTTTTCACCTGGGGAAAGCTTTGTATCTGAGCCCTGTGTCACAGACAGGTGTGGAAGTGTACTGAACTGTACCTAAAATGTGGTAAAAACCAGAGCTCTGCCTGGCTTTAGCTGTCCTGTTAGCATCCGGTTCAAACACCAAACTGATCCTCCCTGTTGCTTGTATCTTGTTGCCCAAACTTGAGTTAGATATGCTGTTGCGTTCTTGCTCAGGCTCAGCAGCACTGTGGTGGGATGAGCTCACGCAATATCTGCAGAGTGACCTGCTTGCTGGATCTACTGCTATTCTGTCAGTGCTGAGGTGTGTTGAGGACCCAGATCAGGGACTGTGTGATCTGTTCCTGTTTTGTGCTTAAAAAGGCACCTTTGCTCTCAAGTGCTCCAAGCTTCTTGTAGCTCTTATAAAAGCAGCACTTTTTGTGGGGAACAGGCCTGCTGGTTGCATGTAAGTCTTAGGTGAGAGGTTAAAATGCAGCTGCGATAATTTTATGGAAATTGGTAAATATTTCTCTGATAAAAATTGCACTGTGTGTTTTGGTGTTTTGCTGCTAATAGGTTTTCATACATTGCTTTTGTTTTCTTTCAGGCCTCTGCAGCGCTTGCCAGAAAAAGAGCGAAAGAGTTGCACAAAGACATAGTAACATTCTGGCAAAAGAAGAAAACGAGTAAGTCTATGTTTCTAGATGTGATTACTGAGTGGTAAAAAACCAGCATGCCGTGTAATCTGTTCTTGTTTCCTGATGTGCTGAGAATGATACAAAGGTGATCTCCACAGTAGGAATGCTACAGTTTCAGAAGTGTGATTATTTGTCTTGATTTCTACTAGCCACACTGCTCAATGTGCAGTAACACTGAGAGCATTGAGGGCTGGTCATTAGGGAAGCATAAAAGTAGTTGCCTTGCCATTTTATGTGACGTTTCAGCTAGCTCTGTCTCTGCCTATGTGAGTATGCAGGGGAGCGGAAAAAATAACGGGATAAAGCATGTAACTGCTTCCAGAATATTTTCTCAGGCTTTAACAGTCTATGGTTTGGGAGTCCTGGGAGCCAGAAGGGATGTCTTAGCCCTTGGAGCTTTTTTTCTTGTTGGTTTTGTAAACTGTGTAAACTTCCAGCATCTGTAGTACTGTCCTCTGGTATTGAGGAAGCTGTAAGTGAGCAACTGCAAATCTCAGTTGGAAATTGCACTGATTCTTTCTTAAATTCTTGTTGTTCAAAACATTTTGCTTAATCTGAGTGAAAATACTGTTTCAGCCATACGAAAGAGCTAAAGACATATGAAATGACGGTGTAGTTTTACAAGAGAATTTAGAAACCATTCATGGAACCACACAAGAGGAATATGGTGATGTTGACTTTCTGTTCTATATAAAGTAGGATGTTCTTAGGGGTTGCAAGAAAACCTGGTTTCAAATGCCTTGCTACTACCCACTTCAAAGCGTGGGCTCGAACGTGGGCTTCCAACTTTCGGGAAGGTGTCCCAGGAACTGAGTTAAGGACTATTCTGAAGTGAGCGTCTGTTCTGCGTTCAACAATTACATACTGCCTGAACCAAAAAGAGAACAACAATTTGAATTGTCAAGTTGCTTCCCTTTATGAATGCTGTGTGTGTACCTCTGAGATCTCAGCCTGGGGACATGTTTCAACTGTCAGCAAATGAATAGTTCTCCACAGCTTTGACCAACCACAAACTTGCCTTCCAGAAAATGAACAGCTGCGGGGTTGTCTTCCTGAGAATTCGTATCTTGAAGCAGCAGCTGTAGGGGTTCCTATTTGCCTTTGTGATTTTATTGTGGTGTTAAGTCTATAGAAACATGAATGGCAGTATTCTAAAATAACTAATCTGGGAATTCAAGAGATCAAACTGGCTGAAAATTTGGTCCTGGGAGAAGAATTTCTCCCTGCCAAGTGAAGATGGAACTCTTGAGAAGGCATGCCAATGTCAGGCTAGGCTTGGGTATGTGAAATTAATAACTAAAATTCTTCGGCGGGAGCACTGGAAATTGTGGTTTACATAGGTGAGATTAATTTCATATATTGTTGAGTGTTATGATTTGTGGATTAAATCCCAAACCCAAGAGGACATAAATTCAGATGATGATCAGACTTCATTTACTGGCAAGCTGCTGAGCAGTTATAGTTGTTGCTAAGTGATTTTTGATTGAAAAATATTCTTTATAGAACAGTGAAGCTGCCAAGCAATTAGTAGGCTTACTTGGTACATCTTTTCATCCTGCATACATGAACAGAAGTGTTAATCTTGGATTCATTTTCTAATAGTATTTTTTTAACAAACTGCTCACCATCCCCATGGGGAAAAAGAGTTGTTGCTCAAACTATTTGAAAAGTACCTGGATTCATATTTATATGTCACTTCAGGTCCAGCAAAAAGAGAATTTTCATCCAAAGAGAAGAAAACAGGTGAAGATGAAGGAAGGCAAAGCAGCGAAGAGCAAAACTATCAGCATTCTCCTCTTCGAAAACCATTAATAAGATCCTCTGTCAGCAGTGTCATGCCTGGTAAAAGGTACGTGTGCTCCTCTGGGAAGCTGTCTGGCAGGACACAGGGTGGATGGTGGAAAACGATGATCGGTGTTTGCCACATCGTCACATTCTTGTTGGGGAGTGCACTTCATTTTTCTCTTCTGGTTTGACTGAATTACAAGCTCACAGATCTCATGCTTAATTAGAAAGATAATTCTAACTGCTTATTAAGGTCTTCTACTTTGGTTGGTGTTTTGAATATTTTGTTCACAACATGAGTAACTCTGCCTGCAATAGTGAGGCAGAAGGGAATTGAATGAAACAACATAGAGCCAAAATAGGATGAAGCAGTAATGACACTGTTCTGCGCTCATGATTAAATGAGCTTCTGAAGTAAGTAGTTTCATTTGTAGACAATTACAGTTCTGTAGAATGAGAATCCCCTTTTCAGAGTAGCTGGTGAGTTTGAACCGTTCTTATCACATTTCAAGTGAATGGTCTTTGTACAGGAATCCTCCTGTTTTGTGTTGGTTGCTGCAGTGGTAGGCTTGTCATCTTTCTGTGGTACATTAATGGTGTGTCTAGATTGACAAAAGTAACTTGGTATGCACAGTCATAGAATTATAAAATTAGTAATATGTTGTGAAGGAATGCGTGTTCCTTGATTTAAAAAATGTTTGTATCTCTGTTGCTATAGAAAACACTTTTTTTCACACCAAACAGCAGGCTAGCTCCTGGTTCAAAATGCAAACTGCTATGCCTTAGTGATGCAAAAGTGCTGCAACAACCGTCTGGTTCTGTCCACTCTAAGACAGATTCAGTAATACTATTTCTGTTGTACAAAGACTGAGGCTTTCACCACAATCAAGAATGCTTGGCAGTGTTGTCAAGGCAGTGCTGAGGATTTAACCAGATTAACTTCCAGTGCTAGCATCATTGGGATCTTAGTATTTTGATACATACTTTGGTTTTGGTGGTTTTTTTTTTTTTGTTTTTTTTTGTTTTTTTTGATACATTACCTTGTGAAAAAAGTCATCTTCTAAACAGACGTTGACATCCTAAAGAACACTGAACTGGTTAAGGCGGGGGTATGCATTAGTGTATTATTGATAAAAATCTTCTGCGTTTAGTTCTCCAGCAAAGAAGCCTGGTCTTCGAAAGGCGCTGCAGTTTGAGGCGGATATGTTTGATGCTGGTTCTGAAGGGCAGAGCTCAGAGGCCTTGGGACCTTCCTTGTCGTCTCTTGGTAACCTGGTAGGTTTAGTGGCTGAGACATCTGAAGAAAGATACCGTCTTTTGGACCAAAGGGACAAAATCATGCGACAAGGTAATTACACAAGTGTAAAATCTGCTTCACTGTTGGAAAGAAATGAAGTGTTTGGTAACTGTTGCAAAGCTGTTGTGATGCTATGGAGATGGCTTTAAAGAGTCTTTAATATGGAGCAGTCTGCAAAATATTGTTCTGTTGCGAGGGATTGTTATATACATTAATTTATTGTAGAACACAAATCTGTTTTACTTATTGCACATGCATATTTTTTGCGGAAACTGAGTGGCAGATTGTTCATCTCCTGTGAAGGACGCCATGTAGGGAGATAAGTGTCCCTGTAGGCTCTTGAAAGAAAGCTATCCAAAGCCCACTGGTGTTTCCCTAAATTCAAACTATTTCATTATTTCAATAAATGGCCCTTTGTTTCACAGTGCTGGGTTGTAAACCCTTCTGTCATGTACATGCCATTTCAAAGCCTGACCCTACTTTTAATTTAAGATCTTATTTTTAACATTGACGAACACATTTCTCAGCAACTTAACGTGGAATTGGGAAATCGCTGGTGCTTAGTTAGGACACAAAACAGGATAGACTGGTAGGATACAAAACATTTGGTATCTTTTAGAGGCTTCACTTTTTTTCAGCAGAACTCCAGAGTGGAAGAACCCCATCCTTGTGTGTTTCTGACCACGCCAGGGCATGGGTACAGCTTTGCTCTGAGGTGGGAATCTCTAGAGACCTTTTCCCACCAGCTTATTTTGTGAAGTGTTGCCCTAGTAATGTACTTCTGACACCCATCTGGCCAGTGTACAGACACCACTTGAGGTGTCTGACCAGCTTAGGACTCTGTCAGCATATCAGGGTGATAGCTTGTCCTGAAAACAGGAATGAGAAATGCTTAATTGTTAAATTTTATTTTTTTTAGCTCGAATAAAAAGGACTGATCTTGGCAAAGCAAAAACTGTTGTTGGCACTTGCCCAGACATGTGTCCTGAAAAGGAGCGCTACATGAGGGAGACGAGAAACCAGCTCAGTATCTTTGAAGTGCTTCTAGGATCTGACAAGGTATGAGCCCTCTGTATGCTGGGGTTTGTTCCCAGGACAGCAGTTCACTTATTACTTATACAAAGTTGTCAATGTTGTCTAGTTGGTTACAGAGTTAATTTTGATGGAAAAATTCCAGATGCTATTTCATTAATGTCTTTCAATTCTGTGTTGTAAAACAAGAAGGCTAGAGAACTGCTTTTTCACTCTAAGGCATGTCTGTTATTTAGCTACAGACAGGCTTTCAGAACTACAGTTCTAAAACTATAGGGCAGCAGTATACACTGTCTTCAAAGTTGAGTTTAAGTCAACACCTAGGGTTCTGTCATAAAAGAAAATGATGTGTTTGCTCTGGTAGCAGAATGGATGTGGGCTGTTTGTGTGAACAGTGGAGAGACTGCTTTAATAGTCTGTTCCTTACTAAGGGAAAGGCATGGATGGGATTAAATCCTCTGTATGCCTGAAAAGTTGGAAATACTCCTTGGACTTTATCTGCATCTTGCAGGTAGATCACGCAGCAGCAATCAAGGAATATAGCAGGTCTTCAGCAGATCAAGAGGAACCTTTGCCCCATGAACTGAGACCCTCTGAGGTGTTGAGCATGACCATGGACTATTTAGTGACGAACATTATGGATCAAGGAGAAGGAAACTACCGAGAGTGGTATGACTTTGTCTGGAACAGAACTCGTGGAATAAGAAAGGTAAGCAGTGGTGGATGGAGGTGTTTGATAAAAAGCATATCACATAATCCTGTAAAAAGTGAAGCAAAAAGCAATAGCAATCCAAATGTTTTGAACTGCCAAGTGACTCAAAGCACAGATGAAATGAGTTTTCTAAAAGTAGTGCCAGATGACTGTGTTCTTCACCTGTAGTTCAAAAGTACAGGCAATGTTTTATCTTTCTCGTTAGGATATAACCCAGCAACATCTCTGCAACCCGCTGATGGTGTCTCTGATTGAGAAGTGCACTCGCTTTCACATCCATTGTGCTCACCACTTGTGTGAAGAGCCCATGTCCTCCTTTGATGCCAAAATCAACAATGAGAACATGACTAAATGCCTGCAGAGCTTGAAGGAGATGTATCAGGACCTGGCTAACAAGGGGATTTACTGCAAGAGTGAAGCAGAGTTCAGAGGTTATAATGTCTTGCTGAATCTCAACAAGGGTGATATTCTCAGGTAGGAATAATGGATATCACTTGTTTTCTCTCTTTGCCTCTGGGAACAACTGGGATTAAGTCCAGGTAAATTGTAGTGGAAGAGCTTAGTTGCAGTTGTTTTTTTTTTTTTGCCAAAGAAAGTGTGCTGTAGTAATAATTTAATTTTTTGATAGGTCATTTTTAAATGTGTCTTTTAAGAAGAGGAAAAAAAAAATAAAGCTGTGCTTTGAATAACTCACTAGACCTTCTGCAAGTAGTAAAAAAACCAGCCCCCCCCCACCCAAAAAAAAAAAAAAAAAAAAAAAAGTTGAATCTTCACTATTCTCAAGCATGGAAACTTTTTTCTCTTCCCAGAGTGATATGCAAGGTTCACTGATTTATCTGCAGTAGGATCAAGAAAAAAATGTTTTGTGGGCAGTGTCATACTTTTCTGGTCAGTCTAACTGCCATCCTCTCTAGACACTGGAGTGATGTAGCTAAATAATAGCATGCTGATTATGCAAGCATCATTAGAAGATTAATGACTTGTAAATTACGCTGCAAATTCAATTCACAGCTGTTTGTTTTGTACAGGAGTTGCACGTCTTGCTTACAGTTTCTAATTTGAATTCCCTTTTGTTACAAGTTGCTATTGAGTTATGATTGTTCCTATTGAAGCAAAAGTTTTGTCTGTCTTTTGTCTCCACAGAGAGGTACAGCAGTTTCATCCAGAGGTTAGAAACTCTCCTGAAGTTAGATTTGCAGTTCAAGCTTTTGCTGCATTAAACAGCAACAACTTCGTGAGGTTTTTCAAGTTAGTGCAAACAGCTTCCTATTTGAATGCCTGTATCTTACACTGCTATTTTAACCAGGTGAGAAAAGGGCAAATGGAATTTGTTTTTTAAAGCATTAATCAGTAAAACTGTCTGGGACTGTTGGGAGGAAAGCTTCTTAGTGAGCATGAAACTGATATATAACCTTAAAAATAATTTTGTTCTTGGTTCTTCAGAAGTGCTTAAACTTAGCAAGATATAAAAGGCAAAAACTAAAATGCTCTTTTCAACATTTTTTTCCCATAACTGTGTACAAATACATATTATTTCCCCTAAAATCATTGGGAAGCAGAGAAGCGGGCATGAGACTTTTGCAGAGGATGTATCAACCTGCACTCTCAGAAGCCCTTGCAAGCTTTTCCTTCTGCACAAGAATCAAAGGGATATGCTCAAAATGAGAAGCACCGAGGAGGAGCCGAAACTAGAAAGCAACTGCATAGAATTTAAAAAGTTAAATCTGAGTAGTTTTTTGTGTGAATATTTGACAAAGTACTGATTTCTTTTAAACACTATTTTCATGTTTATAGTACACTATTTTAGGGTCTTTATAGTTACGTGGCTCTTCCTTTTATCTTTCCTCAGATTCGAAAAGATGCTCTCAAGTCTCTCAATATTGCCTACACTGTGAGCACCCAAAGATGTACAGCGTTCCCCTTGGATCACCTGGTCCGCATGCTGCTGTTCAAAGACTCTGAGGAAGCAGCTGATTTTATAAGTTATTATGGCCTGAGTGTGTCTGATGGGTAAGTGTAAGGAAAAGGGCGTCTGTGCCATAGAATGGTCACACAGATTAGTGGGGTTAGATCAACATGAAGTGTTAATGTGGATGGGCTGCCCCTGGAGTTTGTAACCAAAAGAAGAGGTGAAGGGCAGGGGCTGGGCACTGTAAGCAAAGCACTAGGATAGGGATGGGTACAAATTGTAATGATCTGTTCTATTTATGGCTGTGGTTTATGTAAAGTTCTTCAATTTTGCATCTTTCCCTTCAGAAATGGGGTTTGTATCCCTGTAACTGCGGTGACTCCCCGCAATAACTTTTTTTTTTGCCCTTATATATCTTTTTTTTTTATAATGCTTCGTTTGATAAGGTGGCAAGAGATTTCAAGGGCACAAAATTACTTCAGCCTTCTGGTAGGTGGTGAAAAAAGCAAGAGAAACATTTGCACCAGAGGAGTGACTGCATATTGAGCTCTGTGTCCACTGGACTCCAGAGGCTTCCTAGAAAGAGACATTGTGGATAACCCTGTAGGAAAAAAAAAATGGTTTAGGTTCTTATCTTGCAGTTGAATTGTAGTAAATTGCAGCTCTCTAGGAAATAAGGATACAGGTCTGCTGCTCAGGAAACTGGCACTGTGGGGATGCATGTGGGTGGGATGCAGCTGAACAGTGCAAAACAGTTTTTAGAGGACATCAGAGGCCAACAATTTGCAGATCAAAATGTCTGTCGTCAAAATACATACATTGTAAGGTGTGTTCATACAGAAGCCTCGTCTCATGAGACTGGAGAAGGTAAAAAAATTGAGCATGCCAGTTAAGAGTTTTGTTTCCTGTAAACATTGTTTTGAGATGATGAATTAGCCATACTACAGGTGCCAAGATTAGAAGAAGATAGTCTTGGCATCTATCATGTGGGATGTAGTCTAGGTAAAATGTACATGGATATTATACACAGTGGGTAAAAGTTAAAAGGAGAAAGAGACAACAGTCCACGAGAGTGCCCAGAAATGTTAGTTCAGTGTGTTCTCTTTTTTATTTTTCCTCAGTGCTTACGTGGAGCTGAATCGCTCAGCTTTCTTGGAGCCAGACGGGTTACGTAAGCCACGTAAATCAATGTTTGTCAGCCAGAAGTTGATGGTGTCGGTCGGGGAAGTTGTGAATGGGGGGCCGCTGCCCCCCGCGCCTCACCACGTGCCTGTGTCCAGCTTCAACGGACAGAACAAGTACATTGGTGGGAACACCCCTGTGGATCAAGCCAATAGTGGCCAAAAATCCAGTGTGGAAGCAACAGGTAAGAGCAAACAGGTATTTTTGGATGCAGCTCAAGAACATGCTGCTGGGTCAGCTCTGTGAGTAGTTTTGTTACAAAGCAGAAACTGTATTGGGCTCATATGAGTTGAATTGCATGGAAATTTTGGGTGTAATGAAAGCATGTTTTAAGTGTACTTGTGTATCTGTAAAAGCTAAAGAAACTTTGTCATTAATAAAAAGATATTTCCCAAAAACAGGAAATATACTAAAGGAAATGAGTGCAATTTTGCCAACATAGGTGAAATAACTTGTCTATTTCAGACAGCCAACCACCCTTTTCAGCTTTTGCAGATTTTGTATTGCAACTGTTTGTTCCCACTGTGTGTATAATAATGTTTTTAAAAAAGCTGGCTAAACGTATTTTTTTTTTTGCCTTGTTGAAAGTATGGATATTTTGCATTTATTCAAGTGGTATGTGTAGGTGTTAAGTACACTTGACTTAAAACAGTTGTTTTATTGGAAATGTATGTAGTTGGTGAAATTTTTGAATGTTTTGTATAAAATATTCAAAAATATAAATCAGTTTCTATGATATATTTTTAACTTTAAGGCAGCAAGCTTCAGTTACGGACTCGTTTTATGATCTGATGAGATTTATCAGACAAGGAAGATTTTGAAGATGAGAATAGTTTTGTTTCCATTTGTGACTGAACTGGTTTCCGTAATTTTTTCTCTCCTCACTGTCTCCTCCCTCCCAAGAAGGAAGAGTGGAAAGCAAAGGTGTGGATCTAGATGCTGCAGCAGTAAGAGTCCAGCCCCCGGCTCATCTTCTGCCCTCGTTGTTACCTCGTCAGCTTGTGCCAATGCTGCCTTCTGCCCCAGCAGCGTCCCAACCTGCTGGACAGCCTGAGCCTCTCCCTCCAAAGCCTCAGCTTGTCTACACAGACACAGTAAGGAAACTTAAAACCATCCTGAAGTATTTGGGAAAGATCTGTGAAATGTAAGAAGAGGTAACCAAATTTCTTAGGTTTAGTTTTCCAGATCTGCATGTGTTATGTAGAGCCTAAAGGAGATGCTCCCTGCTTCAGTGCTGTGGATGCTTTGAGTTGTTGTTTCCTTGAACTGTTCTGAAAAGAGGAAGTCTTGAGTGATTTTTGGATGCAAGCTTGAAAACATAGTGCTTGCTCAGGCTCCTTCATAGAGGAAACAGTCATGTCTGTTAGCATCTGTTTGAAAAACCTTTGAGAGAGTCAGAAAGTTATGATCTTGACTTAGTAGGTCAACTTTGCTTTAGTGAATAATAATGAGCTGTTTCTTACTGGCACGTGTTTCAAATGAGACATGTCAAAGTTCCTTATTGTGGATGTGACTATTAATGTTGGGTTTTAGATGTGTACCCTGTGTATCTGTGCTGTTCCACTTTTCCTCCATCCCACATGTGTTTAGATACGTACTACTGCTGAACCCAACTTGGAGTGTCTCACTGTTTTGTGAAGTACAGCTGCCATATTCTGCCTAAACGTGGCCACATTTCAGTAGTCATTTCACAGAAATTGTGTGAAATTCAGTGTGGAATTAAATCAGCTCCTACTTGTAGAGCAGTGGCAACTCTATACGAAAACTCAAGTACAAAAATAGGGATCCATCTCAAAATTTACTTTTCTTAGCTATTACTTCCAAACTTGAATTGCTCATGTTTAATACAGAAAGCTGTAGAAATACAGGTGATGCTGGTTACAATCAGTTAAAGGAGGCTGAAAGGCCTCACTCCCAGTTCACATGTGTGCCCAGGCCATCCTGAGCAGGACCACGTCTTGCTCCAACTGCTTCTTCTGTGTTGCAGGACATCGCCGAAGTGGTGGACAGTCTGGTGCAGGACGTCCTCAAAGCAGAGTGCAGAGAAGTTGGCACAGCAGGAGCAGCTTATGTGACTGCTGCCATCTGGTAAAGAGCATTTATTGCTGGTAATCCTGGAGTCTGCTGGCAAAGCTGCAATTTGCCATAGTTGGCACCATGTGTGAAGATCATAAAATTAAGCGAGGCAAAAGTCTGTTGTGGAGACTGTCTTAACTGATACAGTTGAGGGAAAAGCAGACCTTTCTTCAGATGTCTGCCAACTTTGTTACAAGCCAGCTAGCATAATGGAAGGCTAACTGCGGACCTCTGTAAACCGTGGCTTACATGACACACCACTGCCACAAGAAACGTGTGTTGTGGATGGGAAGGTGCCTGAAGGGTGACAAGAGGAGTAAGTCTAGATCTGGCTGCTTCTCTGCCTCTAATAGTGCTTCCTCTCCGAGGCACTTGGTAGAGTTGTAGATTTGGGTTTGTGACCAAAACAGTGTTCTTAATGCACCAGTGTTTTGGTTGTTGCTGAAGAGCGCAGTGTCAAGGCCTTGTTTCCCACGCTGCAGCTCTGTGAGTGGTTTGGGGGTGTGCTAGAGGCTGGGAGGGGACACAGCTGGGACAATTGACCCTGACTGACCAAAGTCTATACTGTGTGATGTCATGGTCAGCAATAAAACTGGGTTAGAGGAAGAAGAAAGTGTAGTTTTTCTGCCTTCCGGGGTGGCCATTGATTTGAGACTGGGCATTGGTCTGCCTGTGCAAGGTGGTGGCTGGCTGCCTTTGCTTTGCTAGCTGGGGTTGTAGGGCTTTGGTGGCTGTGTTTTGTGGTTTCTTTGTTTTTTGGGGGTTTTTTGTTTGGTTGGGGTTTTTTTGTGTGTTTTTGTTTTTAGTTTTTTGGGATTTTTTTCCCCCCTTGCCTATTACAGTGCCTTTATCTCCATGAGTTTCCTTGCTTTTGTTCTTCCTGTGTTCTCCCCTGTCGCAGTGTGGGGAGGGGAGCAAGCTGGTAACCGCACAGCTGCTTGACTGGTAGCTGGAGTCGACCCTCTGCAGCAGAGCAAAGGTGTGCTTGAGAAAAGCACAGACATAGGGTTTTGAATTAAAACTTTCTGGCTTTGAAAAGAGTATTGTTGTTTCTGCACAGCACCTCAGAGGCCACTTTGGAGGAACTCGTGACTGAAGTGACAGGGGAGATCCTCAAACAGGTGGCTGGAAGCGTCCTCAGCGCGGAAAGGGAGCGTGTCCAGGAGGAGAGGCGCAGAGTGGAGGAGGAGAGGTGAGTCGCTGTGTTTGCTGTGGGGCAGGGTGGGCTACACACACCCTTAGGCAACGTACCAACAGCTGGTGCCAACCCGAGTCCTTGCATGTGTGCTCGGGCCCTGTTCCTTTTGCTGACAGCACTCAGTTTATCTCACCTTGAACTGCCCTGGGATTGTGCAGACAGATTGTCCCTGGTGACCTGCTAGTTAGTTTGGTGACCTGACAGAGCCACTATTAGTCACCTAGAGCTTCTGGAGAGGCAGATGGATCCCAGCCCTGCTGTGTGCAGGAGCTTTTCCTGCTGAGCAAGCTACTTGTCTGTAGTTGACTGTGGTGAGAATAAAATTAATCCCATTGTTAGCTGTATTTTTGAGGGAAACCTGGCTCCATGCAAAGAGAAACAAGCTAGTGGGAACTCGGTTTTAGGTGAATTATTGCTGATGCTGCATGTAGCACTTGTGTAACTAGGTGACAGGTTTCCCGGTGTGAATCTTTCACTTGTGTAAATCTTGCCGCTTGTGTAAATCTTTGTCCTTGCAGGCAAAAGCGGGAAAGAGAACAGTTAATAAAGCAGTTGAGCCAGTTGGTGGGTATGGAGTTAATGGAAGAAGTAATAAAGGAGAGTGTTCAAGAAGCTTCAGCCAATGAGTTAAAGTAAGTACAACACACCATATTATATATTTTACTGTAGGGTGCTTGCCTAAGGGTAAGAATTTGTCAGGGAGCAGGGGGCTTCTTGGCTGGTCTTCTCTGAGGTCATTTTCAATAGGCTGCTTTAAAGAGAGGGAAGGTGTACTTGGTTGTACAGTGGTTGGCAGTTTGCAGTCGCACTCTGTTGGGCAGTATTGGTCCTCCAGGGTGGAGGGAACAGATGCTTTGTGAGGACAAGGCTGCACTTCATGCTTATGCTTCTTCTGATTCCCCTATGGCTCAACTGTGGGGTCTCTTGTAGACCTTTCTTTGGAAGCCCATGATCAGTGTAGAACTTGAATGACTTCTGTTTTGATTGTAGGCCTTATTTAGAAGGACCACACTGAAGTGTGGAAAATACCTCTCCTTTGCTAAATGTGGTGGTCTTCCTTGTTTGCAACTCGGCTATTTGTATTGGATTTGCTGCAGCCTCCACCTTGTTAGATGTTGTGGTTTGTTTAATTTTGCACTAGGTGTGCCTTAGAGAGAGACCGGCAAGCCCGTATTGCCCGCTGTTCAGAAGAAGTCTGTGGTCACGTCATGGCCCTCTTTCTGGAGGATGAAATTTTCCAGATTGCCAAAGAAACCCTTCAGGAGCTCCAGTGTTTCTGCAAGTACTTGCAACGGTGAGTTGCCACCCTGCAATCAACTGTGCTTCTTGGGAGCATTGTCATGGGGTTGGTTTGAACTACAGATGTCTGGTTATGTTCTTTTTGCTGTCCTGTCCCCATTATAAGGGTAGACTTAGTCTTACTACCAGCCTCTAAGTTACTCAGCTCTATGTGGGGAGAAGAGCAAACCTCATCAAGAGTCAGGTAGTGAGCTTGGTAGGAGATCTCAGCTTCGTTCTATCTAGAATCTTGCAAGAATTCCTCCTTATATTCTTTCTGTTGGATGCTTGTTTCTCTGGATACGTGCTACGTGTTCAGTGGCTGTTGTGGTTTATCTCTGTGCTGTGCTGCCCCAGTGCAGCCACCCTGAAGTGTGTTTTGGGTGGCATTTCTCACTGCTGAAGAGGGAGCAGCAGGCGAGTGTCCGTTCTATGGAGCACCTTCCCTCGCAGAGTTCTTCCTGTCCTAAAGCTGAGTTCATGCATCACTTTGGGGTGTGCGCCTGTAGAAGAGTTTGTTAATGTGACCTTTTTATCTCTTCCAAAGGTGGAGGGAGGCAGTGGCAGCTCGAACAAAGTTGAAACGTCAAATGAGGGTGTTTCCGGCTGCTCCTTGTTGCATGGATCCGAAAAATAAACTGAAAGCACTGTCCCCCAGCGCTGAGTGGCCTATAGCCATGGAGAACTTGTGCAAGAGAATTGTAAACCTGGGGAATGGAGGAAAGCTGGGGACCTCTTGGACAAGGTAAGGATATTTACAGTGGCAGTAGTTGAAAATCTGATTTTTTTGGAAGGCAAGTTACAGAGCAACCCTCTTCCATTATGAACATTAATGGTTTTGTAAAACTCTTTGTTCCTAAGTACCCCCAAAAAGACCCTTTCTGCAGAAATGCCATGGCAAAGGTTGCAAACCTAATAAAACTCTTCTATTAATGGCAGCTTTCGAAAGCATCTGCTGTACTACTTAGGTCTGAGTGAGTTTCTTAAATTCAGTTGAAGTACCTGTTCTATACCGAAAATTACAACTAAGAATCCTTTTGTTTCCAGATTGAATTGGCTGAGAAACAAGACAGTGCATGAAATTAAAGTTCAGCACTTCTACCAACAATTGTTAAGGTATGTTGGTGTTTGATCCTTGTCTTCTTTCTAAGCAAATTGTAACAAATGCCGGAGATGTCAAAAGTCAGTATTGAATGACAAATGATACTTGAGCGTCCACTTGCAGCCCTGCTTCTGGGAGTATTTTCTAGATAAGGGAAACTGGAAGATAAATTTGTGGAAGTGTTAGGCCATCTGATTGTGTTGCTGCAGATATAACTTTAAGGATCTGATGGATGTTATGTGTGTGTGTGGTGTTGTGGTTCTTTTGTTGTGTTGTGTGTTTTGTGGTTTACTTGGACGGTAGCTTATTCAACACAAGAAAAAAATTCCTCAGGTGGGAATGAGCACTAGGGGCATCTTTTCACCAGCTTCTGTATCTCTCTTTAAGTGATTTAGCTTGGACTCCCCTGGATCTTGTCTCATTAATCACTGAACATATTCCGGTTCAACAAGAACATGTTTTTTGGAAGGTGCTGTTGGTTTTGCCAAATGATGATGAATATGCAGAAGATGATCCCAACAGGTAAGTAGAAGTTGGTTGCTGGGCCTATCTTTCAAACAGGGCAGTCAAGTAGAGGAAAAGTAATAGTATACAGTCCTTGATATGTTTTTCCCCTACTGCTTAAGTTTCCAGTTTTTTTTTTGTTGTGTGCTTTTTCTTTTTTTATCCTCCAGAGCACTCTAAAGACTAGAGCTGTAATTTGTTGCAGTGCTCTGTATCTTCTGACATTGGTCATTGAATTCCTTTTGCTCATACTGAGAACAGAAAACCTTGAGATACGTAGCAGTGTGGATAATTTCAGGACATTTAATAGCTATTTAGAAAAATCCAAGCAATATGAAGATTGGGGTTGTGATAGGTTGTGGTATCTTAGAGGTGTTGGTGCTAAAACACTAAAATGCTATTTAAAAAAAAAAAAACACCAAACCTCAAAACTCACTCTTCTTGTTTGCTAGGATACTGGTGGATTGGTTGAAAGCCAAATTTATGGGAGACAAAAGCTGGAAGAAAACAGATTCACATACAGAAGGCAAAATTCAAACACTGACATTATTTAGTTCTCTTGGCACACAAGGGAGCAGAAGCATTAAAGTCAGTGTGTGTATAAAGGTAGGTGAGAATAGTTTTGTGATACCTAACAGGCCATAAAGGCAGGATGTGAATTGATAAGCTTTTGCTACATAACTGTCATCTTTGTTACTTGTATAGGTGGCACATGGTGTGCTCTCTGACTCTGAACTTGATATGGCTGAGATGCAAAAAGACTTGCTTGGAACCAGTGGTCTCATTCTTCTCCTGCCCCCTCGAGTCAGGAGTGAAGATGTTGCAGAAGATGATGTTTATTGGCTTTCAGCTTTGCTGCAGTTGAAACAGTTGCTTCAGGCCAAACCTTTCCACCCAATAGTTCCCCTGGTGGTTCTAGTTCCTGGTCAGGAAGGGGAGGCCACAGAGAAAGAAGTAGAAGAAGGTATATAATTATTTCTGCGTCTTGGGGGAAAAAAAAAAAAAAAAAAAAAGTAAAAGTAAAAAATGCCCCAAGTAGAACTGTTGCAACCAGTGCAGTCTCTCAGATACTTTGTCTGGTAAAGGGAGAGACTGAAGCACAGTACTTGTCAAATCTCTGCTAGAAGTCCTGAGGCCTTAAGAACTGAACAGTATGGAAAGAGACGAACTTTCTTTTGTCTTCCAGTTTTCCTTTGCATACAGTATTTGATTCTGAGAGTCTTTGCGGAAGGGATGGAGGAAGGAAGTGATGCTGTGAATGTATGCAGAGTGTGAGAGTAGATTAGAGGAGATACCTATTTGTTCTTTCTCTGTGTATATGGCAGATTTTCTTATTTTTAAGGTTTGATGCTGCAGGACTTGATTTCAGCCCAGCTTATTTCAGACTACAGCATTGTTGAGCTCCTGGGTTCTATCAATGACTTACAAGGCACCAAAAGGGTAAGAACAGCAAGTCATGTGAAGAGATACTTAACTGGTTTATCGTTAACCTCTTAATTACTAATGCCCCATAAGGAGCTATTATGTTCTCAGTAGCTTAAATTGCAACTGAGTCTTGTGTAATGGGATATTTTTTCCATTGAAGTTTCTGTAACATGGTTTTTGTTCAAAAAGCTCTCTTACCAGTTTTTTTTTCCACACACCTGAATGTGAAAACAAGACATATTTGGAGTGATGCTCCCCCACAAACCCTGAGAGTGTACATCTCCTTGCAGTTCAAGGACTGCCAGGATCAGACATGGCTTCTCTGAGTATAGTCACCCTGGGCTCATTCTGTGGAGTTGTCTTAATTTCTCCCAGATAAGTTTTTGGCATCCCCAGTGTCCTGGAGCAGAGAATTCCACTACACAACTGTACCTGGTGTGAACAGTCTTTCCGTCTGTTCTGACCCTGCTTCATGTGAATTTAGCTTATGACCCTCTAGCTGGAGAATTTACTGTTACAAATATGAGGATGCTCGTAGTTGATTTGTTTGTATTTTGCTGCATAGTACCTTGAATAGTGTTATATTAAACTCAGAGCTGCAGGATTGAATTCTTTGTGTCCTGATCCCTGCAGAGCAGTTTCCAACTGCCCATGTTTTATGTATCGTAGATCTCTGAAGCTGTGGGCTGGCTGGTTTCCCAGTGCCCCGAGTCCCTCAAGCTCTGCAGTCAGACCCTTCGGGAGTACATTGAGGATGGTGTCGATGGGGAATTTGGCAAGCGCTTCTACCATGACTGGAAGGAGAGGTGTTCAGCTGGCCTGCCATCTCAGGAGCCTGGGGTCATCATAGAGCTGTACAACAGCGTGCTGCAGTTTCTTTCGGATGTGGCATCCTCGGAGCACCTTTGTGACTTGTCATGGCCTGTTACAGAGTTTTCGGAGCCTGGGGGGAACAAGCTGTTGCCCCACCTGCAATGGAATGTGCCTGATCACCTGGCCTGGCTGAAGAAGGCTGTGCTGTCCTTCCAGATCCCGTACCTAGACCTGCCTCCCTTAGGTGGTATGTACTTCATGCTGCACTGTCCTCTAGGTGGCACATCATTCCCTCATGTGCCAGCTCTGTGTTGAAATATCAGCCTGTAAGGTGGGTAGTTTTGCTCTGTCACAAATCCTTGCAATTTACTTTTTTTCCTGATAGCTCCTTGGCGTCCAGTTTGCCGCATGATTTTTCAGTATGTGTCTCAGATTGCAAGTTCTTCCCATACTCAACCACTGATCCAGTCTCAAGTGGAGAATCTGCTGAGCAAAACTTACCAGAAGTGGAAAAACAGAACATCTGGGAACTCTAAAGATGGACCTTCTGTTGATGAGATCCCTTGGGATAATATCTTGGCAGTCTGCATTGATCATAAACTGAGAGACTGGAAACCACCCAAACTGCCCGTTTCTCCAGGTATCACTTGTCCTGCAACGTGGATGATTATTCTTGTGCAACTGTGTTTAAGAACTTGACAGTGGTACCTTTATGTGTGGCAGGGAGTGATACGTAGCAGGAAGGGAGCTATGGCCTTGATCTCCTCCTGTAGAACGATACTGTGCTTATTGCACATCTTTCTGCTCTTTGTAGTGTGTCTTTAGTGTTGACTATGACTTGAGCTTGTGATTAACAAAAATTTGTCTTTGTGGAGGAACACGGTCAGTCTTTCAGCCCTCCCCTCCCAGTAGGAGAGGGTTTATGTTCAACCAGAGGCCAATAATTGGTCCCTCAGAAGTCACATAAGCTCAGGTCAGCTGAGATGGCAGATGCCACTGTTACTGAGCACTTCCATGGATGGAGAAATTTTGTCTCTGGTTCTGTTTACTTTTAATTTCAAGCGTGTGGTGTGGTTTTGCTGCCCTATAGGGAGCATCTTTTAATGAAATGACTGAACTTGGATGCACTAGATTTCTTAAGATAAAGCAGCATTTTACAGTTTTTCCCAGTAATCTGGTATCTGAACAGTCAGTCAGTTTGAGAAAGCTCCTTTTTACATGTATATTACAACTTAAAACTACTTCAAAGTGAACACACAATTTTTCTTCAAATCAGCTTTTCAATACTGAGCTTATTTCTGAAGGGGAAAATCTGTTCTAATATTAAATGTTAGGTTTGGCTTTATTCACAGAAGCAGTAAGTGAAGATGGTCAGATTCGTGTGTACTTCTTCAAGGAGCACTTGAAGAACTTCGCTGTCCCTTTTTCTTGGGAACAAGCCAGACTGCGCACACAAGAGGAGATCCGGCAAGGCCGTGAGAGGTGAGGCAGCTGCTGGCGCTGCAGCATTCAACTGTCCAGTGTGCCCTCCAAATTGCTTGTGAACTCTAAGGAGGTTGTTCTGGGCCGCTACAATGAACACGTAGTGCTGCCACAATGCTGAAACCACGTGGCATTCTCCCAGAATGTGCTTGTATACATCTTAAAATGATGTACAAGGTTGTGCTGAAACTGGGTAGTAAGTAGATTTTATTTCTGCAGGGTTACTCGGCTCTCACAGAAATGGATTGCTTGGGTTGGGGGTGCTTTAAGTGTTATGAATGGAGAAATTATCTTCTGCCAAAGAAAACACTGCTGAGGCTTTGGAATTAGACTTTAGGTACACAAAGCATGGAGGAAAAACAGTATGAGGCTGGAAAAGAGCATAGGGATAAATCATGAGCGTACTCGTAATTCAATAGCGTGCCTTCCCTTGCATTCACCTTCAGTTGCACTCTGGACCTGACAGATGAATTAGGTGTTAGATGATTTGCAGATTTACTCTTTGGTAATTACATGTTAATTTTGCAGCATTTTGAATTCAAAAAGAGGCTTTGTCCCCAGCTTGCGGGAACACGTCAGGAAAGTCCTTTTGCTGAGAGAAAACGCTACAGGTTTAGGGGTGAGAGTGCCTTAGAGCTGTGTGACATTGAAGTATTTGAGATCTCACGAGTCTAGCTCACTTCCCCAGCCATGTTCAGAGTGAAGCCAGTCTCCCCTCTTGGCAGCTTAGCTGCTGCTCTGCTGTGGAGCAGGAGGTGTTGGGTACATCCCTCTCTTTGAGCTGGATCCCAGCCCTCTGTCAGATTGAGTTCCTCTCTCATCCCACACAGAGGTGGTTGTATGTTAGACCCTGGTACAAAAGAATGTCTCCAGATGATCGGTTCTCACTCCCTGCTATTTCCATACTTCAAACTAGTAGGGGAGAAAATTGTCACACATACTCATTTCTGTGCCTTTTTTTTTTTTCCTCCCCCAGGTCAAGGGTAAAATCTTCCAGCTCTTTTAAGAAACGCTGTAGTGTCTCCATGATGCCAGGTATGAGCATGCTGTCAGGTCAAGAGAAGAGCGTTCCCAGTGCAGCTGAATTCACAGACACAGCCTCGGCCCAGGAGCTTCTCCCAGAGCGTCTGTTGGCACAGTTGCAACTGGAGAAAATAGAAAACAGAAGGTAAATTTCCAGAGCAGCATTCTTTCCTTGCATCTCTGGCTCAGGGTTGTAAACTATTTCTAAGTTTCACATCATAAGAAAGATGAAGTCCAACAACAGCCTAGACTGTCTCTAGTTTAATCTGATTTCATCAAGCACATCAACGCTGTGCTGTTTCCTGCCAGCTCCTGCTGGCATCACAGGAACCGTCTAGGATGGTAGAAACACTTGGAGCTTTGAGGAATGGTTGGAAACTCTCTGTGGTCAATAGAGCCACCAATACTAGAGTGGTACAGTGTGTACAATAGTCTGTGTCCTGCAGCTTCACAAATGTCTATAAAGTCCACTTTGGGATGTCAGTTTGGTGCCTGTAGCAATGCAGATCACAAAACCAAAGACCTAAAGCTTTTGAAGATGGCTCAAGGGTTTCTTGTTTTCTCCATTGGTTGTGTGTCTTCAGTCTGTGTGGCTCCTTTCTGTACCACAACCTTCTGCGATGTATTTTCGTCGTAGTGGTGGGTTATGTCAGTGTTGGAAATGACTGAGAAGGTCAAGTTCTTCTTGCTGACACCTCTGAACCCCAGAACTCTTGGTTACCCCCCTGGTTACAAGATAAAAGCCAGACTGCAGTCTGACTGGTGCTATTGATCTTTCTGTCCAGGTTTGAAGAACGGTTGCACCAATATCTAGCTGAGGAGATGGAGCCCCTTGGTGACTTTGTAGGTCTTCCTCTCTACCTCCCCCAGTCTCTGGTCACCACCCCAACTGTCACCTGTCCATTGAAGAGTCCTGTGTCATCTCAACAGGTGAGAAAGTGTGGGACTGAGAATTAGATGTAGCTCGGAGGAGTGCAGGTGCCTGCACTCCTGCGGTAGTTGCAAAACCTTTTGTGGGAGTTACCTTGGTGTGCAGTGTTGGAAAGACTTGGGAAGTAAAGAATTGAAAAACTGCACCTTGGAAATAACTTGGTTTTGGGAGGGAGATGGTTTCTGCAGATCTCTGCAGGTGTTAATGCTTTCTGCTGCTGGCAGTTGTAACAGTGTCCCTTGGGGTGCTGCACTTCAACTTGGGGAATCAGTGTTGGGGGTCAGCTTCCCCCTGTTGAAGGCTGGGGACAGAACTAGCAGAACATGCTATTTTTGCCTGACCTCCTCAGGGGTGGAGGCTGCTGACCTCCACAGTCGCTCTCAAAAGTGGGGGAACAGCCCGTCAGCTGAGAAGTCCCTTGTTGGTTCAGGATAATGCTTCTTTCTCAGTCTCCTCTCTTTTCCTTCTGCCCAGGTTGGGAGTCAAGAAGGATGCAAGTTTTTGGAGGAGAAGCTGAGCCCCACGCTGTCGGACAGACTGAAACACTTGCAACAGCTGCTCAGAGCGAGCAAGGAGGCTGAAGTTGCCTCTGAGCTCCACCTCTCTGCTCTGGTGGACATGGTGGATATTTGAGCAGAGCTGAGGTAGATGTGTAGACTTGGGAGACTTGGTAAAGAAACGAAATCCAGGGCTGGGTGATGGGACAGAGTTGCAGTTCTCCTGTGAGAAGAACGTGGGGCCTGGGCCCTTCTCGTGTGTCTGCCTCGCACAGGCAGTGTGGTGTGGCTCACTGCAGAGCTTTGGCTGGTCTGGGACAATCTCTTCTGTTTGCCGGCATGCAGATCACCCAAATGCTTTTCTTGGAAAGCCTTAAATTGACACTTTGTGTGGGGGGGGGTTGTTGTGTGGTGTGTTTTTTTTTTTTTTCTACCAGCTCTCATTGTGGGTAAACACAGCTTCACCAGGAGAAAATGACAGGGTAGCAGAGGCCCCTGTGAACATGGGAGCAGTTGTACCGCACAGACACAGGCCCAGCTCTGTGCTTGCTTCCTGCAGAACCTGCTTTCCAGCAGCACTGGCGTTTGAAGTTGCTGTTCTGCTGCCCAGGAATGTCAATATTGTTCTTGAGCCTGTGCAACACTTGATTGTATTCTATACTTAAGGATGCAAATCCAGAAGGATGTTTGTGCTGCTGGGCCAAAGTTCTATTATGTTGAGTGTTTACGGCACTAAAACAGACGAGTTGCTTATTCTACAGTTTAATTGTCATGCTGCAAAGCTAAACACTTTCTTCAGTCTTCAGTAAACAGCTATGGAGAAATGGGGTTTTATTTCTTGGAAGAGCAGATTACCTACGTTCTCTGGTATTTGGAAAGCTGTGGCTTTGGAAGTTGAAGACCTTTTAGTTTAATATTGATTTCCAACAAATAGTGGAAAGATGGCCCTCATGCCTGCAGTAGTCTTGTACAAATGTTTTTACAATATCAGCAGATTTTTCTCAGGCTGAAACTTCAGCCTGATGAAACACAAATTGTTGCAGCTTTGGGGGTGAACACTGATTACCTTGCCTACCAGAGACCAGTTGTCTCACTTGCTTCTAATTTAATTTGAATTTCTCAGTAGTCCAAAACTGTCACCTGCTTTCCAGAAAAAAAAAAGTGATTTCATGGTTTAAAGTTAGCATTTGTATTATTTCTCTTAAACCTAGATTAGCAATAGTAGCTTAATGTTAAGTTGAAATGAGGAATTTAAACTGAAGAAATTATGCTTTGAGGCTGTTTGTGCTACATCTACCTTTGTTGGGCAGAGTTGTGTTAACTTACACTGGTTTATGCGAAGCAAAGCGCCTGTACTGTTCTCTGCTGTGCTTCCCCCTGGTGCTGATGTTTGTTCTTGGTTTATGTGGAATTCAGCTGTAAAAACCCAGAAGTGTTTTGGGACATGGTTCACATCACCTGATGTAAATGTGTTTTGTACTGAATAAATTTTTAGTGGATCAAAATGAGCTGTCGTTTTGTTGGTGTGCAAAAGCTCCTGGTACAGGATGCTGTTGCTGTGCGCTGCTTTGTTGCCTAGTGTGCAATATCCAAGCTTGCCAGCCTGTTGGGGGACAGCAGTGCTGTAGCTCACAGTTTTGGGGTTCGGTAGAGGCTGGTTTTGCTCCCTGCCAGCACCCTCTGTCTTGTCCCAGGGACCTCCCACGGCAGATCTAGGGCAGGGTGGGACAACTCGGGAGCTGGCAGCAAAATTCCCGACGAGGGTGGGATTCGAACCCACGCGTGCAGAGCACAATGGATTAGCAGTCCATCGCCTTCACCACTCGGCCACCTCGTCCTGCTCCTCACCTCGCACAGCCCCGCCCCTGCCCCGCCGCCGGTACCGCGGGGTGCCCGGGGCGTTCTGCGGGGTTTGGAGGGCAGCACCCCGGGCAGGACGGAGCTGGGCCCGCCGCAGGCTCCGCTGACACGGCAGCAAAATGTCGGCCCGTCTCCCACTGCTACCCAGGTGGAGCGGTAAAAAGCTCTGCCCTCTCTGAGGCTCGAACTCAGGACCTTCAGATTATGAGACTGACGCGCTGCCTACTGCGCTAAGAGGGCGACGGCAGGAGGCGCCCGGGCCGGGCCTCCAGCGGGCGGTCGGCGGGCCCGCTCTTCAGCACGGCGGGGCGGGACGGGCACCTGCGGGGCGGCCGCGGTCAGGCCGGCAGCGAGGGACGGGTCCCGGCGCCGGTTAGCGAGGGGCGGGTCTCGGCGCCGGTTAGCGAGGGGCGGGTCCCCGGGCCGGTTAGCGAGGGGCGGGGCCGCGGGCGGCGCGGGGCAGGACGAGGTGGCCGAGTGGTGAAGGCGATGGACTGCTAATCCATTGTGCTCTGCACGCGTGGGTTCGAATCCCACCCTCGTCGGAACTTTTTTACTGCAGCGCGGGGAGAACGGGGACAGCCCGGGCTGGCGTGTCCTGCGCTGGGGCTGGCTCACTCTCCTTCCTGGCACACGGGGACCCTGGGCTCGACGACTCCCAGCGCTGTCTGAACTAGTAGCAAGTCTCTGGTCCACCATAGGAACGGCATCTTCCCAAAGGGAAAAGTTCACCAGTCCCTGTGCAGTAATATTTGATTTTGGAAAGGGAGACAACTGAGTGGCCCCTGCAGAAGAAATTAAAGAAGTGTCTAAAAGGGCAGCCAGGTCCTGGCGTGGAGGTGGTTGGAAGTTTCTTATCTGAGACTCATGAAAAAGAAAACCACTCAGAAATCCTTTAAAAGAGCTATTATGCTACAAAGTGGCTGTTAGGCAGTAAGATGATAACCCTCTGAAAGAGAAGGGTGCAGCCGGAAAACAAACTGAGACAAGTGAAGTGTGAAGCCGCTATGAAATGGATACCCTGGGAACTGATGGGAGGGGGTTTCGCTCTGAGGTGTTGGTGAATGTGCCTGTTTATTTTAACTCAAAAAAAAAAAGATAAAAAGACTAAAAGGCAGAGTGCAAATCCCACTTTGCAAATGGTTGGAGCCCCAAGCTGGACAGGAATGTCCCCCAGCCTCACGCCGTCCTGTGCCCAGGTTGGCACCGGGATGCCCAGTGGCTCTGGGTGAGCTGCCCAGAGAGGGACCCAAACAAAGAGCTGGTGGATCAGCTTCCTGCACCCCACCCAGTGGGGGGATTGTCGCTCTCCTGCAGCTAATCCTGTTTGTCCAACAGGCCTGGGCACCCTGGGAAAGTCACTGAGATGCTGCCAGGTTCCTCCTGCCAGCCCTGGTAGGTATAAGAGCCCCTTGGGCCAGCTGCGGGCAGGGCAGCCATGCCGGGGGGACAGGGGCTGCTCCTGCTTGCGGGGCTTGCGGGGCTTGCAGGCGCTGCAGGAAAGGGGCCGCAGTGGGGCCTGGGTGGAAGGGATGCCTTGGTCATCACAGTGTCCAACGGGGGACCCTGGGGAGACTGGGCCTGGCCAGAGATGTGCCCCAAGGGCTTCTACGCCAGCGGCGTCAGCTTTAAGGTGCAGCCTCCGCGCTGGTTCCCACAGCCGGGCAGGAGACCCTGCTCCCAGGAGGAGTTAACTCCCTGCCCCTGTTCTCTCGCAGGTAGAGGCGCCCCGGGGGGTGCTGAATGACGACACGGCACTCAACGGGATTCGGCTGCACTGCTCCTGCGATGGGGACCCCAGTGGCGGCTACACAGCCGAGTCGCAGAGTGGCAGGTGAGCCCCCAGCGATTCCCTCCCCAAAGCTGGAGAGCAGCCTCCTCCTCCTCCGCTGCCTTCTCCTCCCGCACCCCCCGGCCTCAGCACCGACTGTCTTCTCTCCCCCATCTAGGTGGGGCCGGTGGTCGGAAGCCCAGTGGTGCCCCCACCGAGGGCGCCTGGTGGGCTTTGCGCTGCGGGTCCAGCCGCCCCATGAAGAGCTCCTGGGCGATCAGGTGGCTGCCACCAGTGCCCGCTTCATCTGCTCCGACGGGCACGTCCTGGAGGGGCCGGGGTCTGCCTGGGGCCAGTGGGGCAGCTGGAGCCCCCAGTGCCCCAGGGCAGTGTGTGGCATCCAGACGCGGCAGGATCCTGAGTGGGGGCTGAAGAGGGACGACACGGCCCTGAATGACCTGCGTCTCTTCTGCTGCCCGTAACGAGCACTGCAGGGCATCTGATCCTGTGACCCAACTCCACAGCAGAGCTTGTGCCTGGGGTCCCCTCTCCCAGGACCCCACATCCATCGGAAGATGCCTTAGCCCTGGTACCCTCAGGGAGCACCTTTCCCTCATCCCTATGGTTTCCCTCATTGTACAAGCTCTGCTGCCAGCTCCCCAAAACCTACTCCACTTCCCAGAGATGCTTCCAACCCCTTTCTGCCCCCACCCCAACTTCCAGACATTCCCCGGTGTCTCCAGCACTGGCCCTGTCCCACCCCGAAATGAGCTTTTAGTAAAAACGTGCACCCAGACTGGGCTGGGCCAGTTTTGGTGGTGGAAGGGGACAAAGTGGGGTAGAGAAGTGTGGAGCCGCGGCCAACCCTGCCAAGACATGGGGATGCATCCCCCACCAGACGAGGTAACCTAGAATTTGCAGCTGGATCTTCCTCAAAGGGCAAGAGGATGGGAGGATGTGGGCACTGGAGATAGGTCCCAGTGGGGCAGAAGGGTGTGGGGACCACTGGGGATCCCTACTCGAGGAAGAGACCCCCAGCAGTGCCCCCAGCTTGGGGCAGGGAGGAAAAACAGCCCCCAGGCCCAGGCACCACTGGGAGTCGAACCCAGGATCTCCTGTTTACTAGACAGGTGCTTTAACCAGCTGAGCCATGGCGCCCACCTGCCCCACTGCCGTGGGGCGCCCCACACCACAGGGTGTGCCATGGCCATGGCATCTGCCCAGCCCTTGTCCCCATCCCACTGCCACCCTGACAGCAGGGTCACTGCAGGACCAACGGGCCTGGAAACAAGGTTGGGAGCCCAGGGATGGGGGACAGTGCTGTGTGTCCTGCTAAGCTCAAAGCCTCAGCAACCACGGGGTGTCCTTGTGGGATAAAAATTGACAGTTGGGTCCCAGGTGAGCTCTGTGGTGGAAGAGCGGGAGTGGGGCTGTGGGTCCCCAAAAGGAGGGCTCGTCCGGGAGTTGAACCCGGGACCTCTCGCACCCTAAGCGAGAATCATACCCCTAGACCAACGAGCCGGGGTGCACAGCTGTCCGGGCACCCCCAGCCTGTGCCGGGCACTGGGGTGCTGGGGGGCAGCGCTGCCCAGGGACCCCACTGCTGTGGGCGCCACTTTTTGGGGATGGGCCCTGTCGCCAGCCCCTGGGGAGCAGAGCGGGGCTGAGGGGTGTGTGGGGATGCACCGGCCACCCCCCAAGACTGTCCCGCTTCTCAGAACAACAGGGCACCCAAGGGATATCAGGGGGTGCCTGGGGTGGGGGGGCAGGTGTCTGCCCCAACTCTTTTGGGCTGGGGCTGTGATGGCCGAGGGGTGAAGGCGTTGGACTCGAAATCCAATAGGGTTTCCCTGCGCAGGTTCGAATCCTGCTCACAGCGAGAGATTTTTAGAGATTTTACCTGCTGCTATGGGAGAGGGCTTGGGGGTGGTGGGAAGGGGCTGTGGACTACGGCAACTCCAGCCCTGCACCTCACCTTCTCCCTGGCGAGGATCCTACAGCAGGTAACCTGCTCTCTGGCACAGTGAGGTAATGTAGGGCAGTACTGCTTGCTTGGGGTCAGGTAAAATCCTGGGTCCACCCAGAAAGAATGGGAACCCCAGACTGTCACCCCAGCTTTGGGCTGGGCACAGCACGTGTGGCAGCTTCTCTCTTGCCAGGATCCTTGCCCACAGTGCAGGTGCCCACTGCACCCACTGTGCCCCATTGCTGAGCCCCAGCCCTGGGCCAGCTGTGCCTGCAGGCAGCCCCAAAGCTTTTTGGGAGGGCCTGGGGAGGCAAAAAGACATGGAGATGCTGGGGGTTGAACCCAGGGCCTCTTACATGCAAAGCAAGCGCTCTCCCGCTGAGCTACATCCCCTCTGTGTGGTCAGTACTGTGTCCAGGGGTCCCCACTCACCCCTGTGGTCCAGCTGCCCCACAGCCACTGGGGCCAGGGCAGGTATGTGCTGTGGCCACCTCCAAATGCCAGCCCCACGTCCCAGGGAACAGCAAGACGGTTTTGCCAGCTCCACGCTGTACCAGGGGCAAAAAGCAGCATCAGTCACCCCCACCAAGCCCCAAAAATTGTGTGGCACACCAGCTGGGGGTGCAATAGGGTGCAGCATTCCGGCTCGTTGGTCTAGGGGTATGATTCTCGCTTAGGGTGCGAGAGGTCCCGGGTTCAACTCCCGGACGAGCCCTCCTTTTGGGAACACAGCTTCTGTGGTTGGCAGGTGCTGCCAGGGCATGATGAGGCCGCGGTGCCCAGCACAGGGGGATCAGTGCCATGTCCTGGCCGTGTTCATCCCCGTGTGCAGGCTGGACTCCCAAGAGCTGTCAGCGTGTGCCCCAAGGGCTTGTTTTTGGGGCCAAGGCCATGGGGTCAGGGCAAGGTGAGTGGTGGGCAGTGGGACAGAGATGCAGGGTGACGTCACTTGCTCAGGGTCCCCAACACTGCCCATGCAGAGGGGATGTAGCTCAGCGGGAGAGCGCTTGCTTTGCATGTAAGAGGCCCTGGGTTCAACCCCCAGCATCTCCATAGCTTTTTATGCCAGAAACCGTTGTCTCCCTGGATGTTGCTGGAGGACTTGCCCCTTTGGTGCCTGTCCTGTGTCGAGGCTCTCTGCTGCACCTCAACTTTTTCCCAGCCATTGGTAAATACCCCCAGATGTTTCCTTTGCCCAGCCCCAGTACGTGTGGGTACTGGGGATACTGAGCCTGTGCAGATGGACCCACACTAGGATGGGGGGCATTTTCTCCCCAAAGCAAACCTGAGGGCAAAGCTGGGGTATCTGCCCCCAGGCACCATCATCAGAGGCTGTGATGGCCGAGGGGTGAAGGCGTTGGACTTGAAATCCAATAGGGTTTCCCTGCGCAGGTTCGAATCCTGCTCACAGCGAGAGATTTTACCCACGGCTGGATGGGGTTGGGGTCCATGGCAGCCCCATCGTATGGGAGCCGTGTGGAGAGACAGAGCAGTGCTCTGGGCAGCTGCGCTTTGCCCTGTGCTGGGTACCGGTGGGACCTCCTTTTGGGCACCCGCTGCTGGGCACAGCACCTGCGGGGATGGGGCATGGACAGGGTGACACTGCTTGGCACAGTGGGGACAGCTGGCCTTAACACCTCAGCCACATGCCCTCTGCTGGGACAGTCCCGTTGCTGCCAGGAGTGGGTCCTGCCCACTGCCCCGTGGGCAGAGACACAAAGCTCAGCCATGGCCAGGGCTTGTGCACTCCTTCTGGCTGGGGAAGGGGCTGTCAGGGAGTGGTGGACAGCAGAGAGGGGTCCTGCTGCCACCACATCACCACTCTGCAGCTCTGCCCAGGGGCCGTGGTGTGGGCACAGGCAAATCTCCTCTGGGCACACCTTCCAGAGGCAGAAGTGGAGTTTGCCACCGCCGTGCTGTGCAGGAGGTGGGTTTGAGGAGGCAAAAGGCTATGGAGATGCTGGGGGTTGAACCCAGGGCCTCTTACATGCGAAGCAAGCGCTCTCCCGCTGAGCTACATCCCCCTGCTGGGGGCTGCATGTGCCTGGGGTCCAGCTGCCCGTCCTGGTCCTCTTGGCTCCATGGCTTTTGGAGCCAGGGCAGTCAATGCCCGTGGCCATGTCCGGGTGCCAGCCCTGCAGCCAGGGCACAGCAAGGGACACCTCCCAGCTGTGAACATCTATCGAGGCCAAAAACGAACTTCCCCAGGTTTCACCCCACCACAACCACTTCCCTGGGTCCTGGAGCTCAAATAGGGGGTTCCTACCCCACTGCAGCACTCTGGCTCGTTGGTCTAGGGGTATGATTCTCGCTTCGGGTGCGAGAGGTCCCGGGTTCAACTCCCGGACGAGCCCTCCTTTTAGGGACCTGCATGCATGGCCCCAGCCCATGGTGGGACAAGGCCCGGGTTAAAGGGATGGCACTGGTGGCCAGTGCCAGGGAGATGGCAGCGTGTTTGGGATGGGCATGTCCCTTCAGCCAGGATGAGGCCCCTTGGAAGCAGCAATGGGGATGGTGCAGTGCAGCCCCTGATGGTCTATTTTTTGGGGCCCTGGGGACAGAGAAGGGTGAGCTGTGGGCAGTGGGACACTGTGGGCAGTGGGACAGAGATACAGGATGAGGTCACTTGCTCAGGGTCCCCAACACTGCCCATGCAGAGGGGATGTAGCTCAGCGGGAGAGCGCTTGCTTTGCATGTAAGAGGCCCTGGGTTCAACCCCCAGCATCTCCATAGCCTTTTGCCTCCCAAGAGCCCCAAAAAAGTCCTGTGGTTGCCTGTGGGCACAGTTGGCCTGGGGATACCTCATGGCACCTGCAGCCCATGGGCAAATGCCCACAGCCCTTTCCCTCCCTTGCCCCGGTGTTGCCAGGTGTGGGGTCACCTGGTCCTCCTTCTCCAGGGGGCTCAGAACAAAAGTTGGAGTTGGCAGGAGCTGCTGAGCTCTTGAGACCCTCCCTGTGCTGGGTAGTGTCTCCCCACGCATGCACGTCCCCACGGGGACTGTGGCTGGCAGCAGATCCCCAAAAGGAGGGCTCGTCCGGGAGTTGAACCCGGGACCTCTCGCACCCTAAGCGAGAATCATACCCCTAGACCAACGAGCCGGGGTGCACAGCTGTCCAGGCACCCCCAGCCTGTGCCGGGCACTGGGGTGCTGGGGGCAGCACTGCCCAGGGACCCCACTGCTGTGGGCACCACTCTTGGGAGATGGGCCCTGTCGCCAGCCCCTGGGGAGCAGAGCGGGGCTGAGGGGTGTGTGGGGATGCACCGGCCACCCCACAGACTGTCCTGCTTCCCAGGACAACGGGGCGCCCAAGGGATATCAGGGGGTGCCCGGCCCACTGTGTACAAACTGACTACGAGTCAACTGCTTTATTCTGTAAATATGACAGCCCGGGTGAGATATTTGAGCTCTCTGCTACACAAGTGTGGCTCTGTGGCGATGGCTTTTACTACTCACAGATCAGTCGATGAGCCCAACCTAAGTTTCATATCAGTCATTTAGCTTAAGTAAAAGTGTACTAAATAGAATGAATCACTTAGAATTGTATGGTAGCGTGATTTGTAATATACTGTCTGCTTCGTGTTACTTAGTAAGCTGAATTTGCAGAAATCTTAAGCTGTAAATTTCTGCTTATGTTTACTATACTTGCATCTACTTCATGTAAACAAAAGCTGCTACACTGAACATCTGCAGGATAGCACCTGTTCTGCACTTTGCTGGGAAGAATAGGATTCATTCAGACAAAACAACGCCTTCAAGGCTATGAACTATAAACAATACCTACAGTTAAGCGAAACAAAGGCCCATCTGAGATCAGTGGAAAAGATCCAATGAGAAGAAAGAAGACCCCAGACTCAAATATTGCTGTTAGACTGAATCACTTTGTGAGAGGTGGGCAAATAGTCTGAAAGGATACAAAAATCCTGGGATTTCTGTGCTTGGTTGGGACCTCTGCGCAGGCATCCAGCTCGAGCCAACCCTCCTGCTATAGTACTATTTTCAATTATTTATTTCTACAAGCTCTGTTGCCTCAGAGTTTGCTTCAAGAGATCTGAGATCCAGACTTCAGAGCAACCTGACATCAGGCCCCTGCAGGGGAGATAAGCAGGCTGAGATGTGGAATAATGACACTTTGAAATCTTAGCTAAGCGATATAAATAATTGGGTGTGCACATATAATCCTTTGGACACGAATACATGTAATCCCTTACATATAATGCCTTTACTCTCTGTGTCTCTTAAACTGTTGGTCAAGTCTGAGGCTAAGCTTGGATCCAGCCGCACCTAGGCTCCTTTCTGAGAAATGGTTTAGAAAGCAAGGGGGTCCATTTTGAACTTGTGACTCAACAGGAGGGCCTCCCTTTACCCTTCGCATCTTCTGTCTCCATAGAAATCATTCCAAAGCAACTCTCACCTGATTCTACTCGGCATGTTTCCTCCTTGCTGTAAGTAACAGAGTGAGCCTCGCCGTTGAACTCTGTTAAATCAAACTTTGGGTGATCTAAATGTTGTTTTACGGCAAGCAGAACCCTAAATCACTCATCCTAAACAGCTCGGTATCTTACCAAAATGGTCTGCAGGTCCCCATCCCACTTCCTCACCTCTCCCAGGTCTGCAGCACCTGGAAGGCCATGGTGCGGCATTGCTGGGGACTCGGCCGGGGAGCAGGTTCTCTGCTGCAGGAGCCGCTGACCAGGGCGGAGGTGCAGGGCTGGCTCTGCCCTGGCTCCCAGCTCCCACAAGGGCCCCCAGCATCTCCACCATGGGCACCAGGGCAGTGGGTAAAATTACTCACTGTGAGCAGGATTTGAACCTGCGCAAGGAAACCCTGTTGGGTTTCAAGTCCAACACCTTCACCCCTCGGCCATCACAGCCCCAGACCAAACCGCCTGGGGGCGACACCTGCCCCCCCCACTCCTGCCGGGCACCCTCTGATAGCCCTTGGGTGCCCCATTGTCCTGGGAAGCAGAAAAGTCTGTGGGGTGGCCGGTGCATCCCCACACACCTGTCAGCCCTGCTCTGGCGACAGGGCCCATCCCCAAAAAGTGGTGCCCACAGCAGCGGGGTCCCTGGGCAGCGCTGCCCCCCAGCCCCCAGTGCCCGGCACAGGCTGGGGGTGCCCAGGCAGCTGTGCACCCCGGCTCGTTGGTCTAGGGGTATGATTCTCGCTTAGGGTGCGAGAGGTCCCGGGTTCAACTCCCGGACGAGCCCTCCTTTTGGGGACCCACCCCTGTGGGGACAAGGCACACATGGGGTGACAATGCCCAGCACAGGGGAAATGGGTGTCCTGTGGTCCCACTAGCGCTGGGATCAAGGTGCTGCCTGCTGCCCCATGGGCAGAGAGACACAGCCCAGCTATGGTATGGATTTAGTACTGAGGGGACAAGTTATTGAAATCAATTATCAAGGATACGCTTGAGAATAAAGCTATATCCACATCTTCAGCATATAAGGCAGCAGAGAAGAAATCTTCCTGAGCCAGAAATTTGCCTGATGGATGAACTTTGCTCATTATAATCTCATTATAATCCCAAAATACACTTCCATCTCAAAGGATACATGCCTCCAGTGTACTTTTGAGCATACTCAGTTGAGTTTTTACCTTAAAAATCCAAGCAAGGGGTTTTCACACCAATCAGTAACAAAGGTAAGCGTGACTAGAGTCACTCAAGCTCCACCTAAATGTAGAAAATAATATAAAATACCCTAACAACAGAGAAAAGCTGAGGGTGAGACACCGTCACTGAGAAGTCAAAGGAACAGCATAATAAGACTTCTGAGACCAGTTGAAGTGCTGGGTCTGTCTTCTCCATCCTCAGGAGGACGCTCTTGGGTAAGATTTGAGCACTTAATTATACTGAGTTTTCCCCCAGGACACTTAGACTTTAAGCATGTATTTGTAAGCACATTAATAGCGCTATATAGTCATCTTAGAATTTATATATATATATATATATAAGATATCAATACTTATTTCTTGCAACTAACATTTGTATTTCAACTAAAATGTATTTCTGCAACTCAAGTGTGTTTTTGCAAACAGCTCATCTGTCAATGGCATCTAAAAGAACTTGCGCCTGTTGCTTTAATAAGCCTCATTCTTTGGGCATCTAGTGGTGAGAATTCCTCATTGAATGTGCTCAGACTTATAGTATTATTCTACTATTTATGAGTTAGTGCCAGCGTATAAATTCAATGATCGCCACTGACCTGCATTATTAGTGAGTCTAATTATGCAAATTCAATGTTAATGCGCTCAGACTTATAGATTATGTTATTTGTGAATCTGTGCCAGCATGTACGCCGGCCTGGCTGATGAGCACAATTGGACTTATAGCTCTAACTTGAGGTTATTTGATGTAATTGGGCATCACTCGGGTTAAGCCCAGCCGACCCCAGTGCACGCACTGAGGTCACGCTGGATCACGAGGGGGTTTAGCTTCTGCTGAATGAATCCTCTTAACGCAACACGTGGTGAGGGCTTGTGCCCTCCCACTGGGGAAGGGGCTGTCAGGGCGTGGGGGATGGCAGAGCGGGGTCCTGCTGTCACCATGTCCCACCAGGCAGCTCTGCCTGCGGGCCACATCCAGAAAACCGTGACCCTGGTCTGCCCCACACCCATGACCCCATCCCAGACACTCGCCAGCCCAAGGACACCCAGTGTCTGCAAAGCACTGAACCCCAGGTCAGCAGCTGCAGGGTCTGGAGAAGGAAGCAGTGACCAGGATTTTCCGGGAGTCACAAGAGCGCTGGGTCCAAGGCAGGTTCAGGGGGATGTAGCTCAGCGGGAGAGCGCTTGCTTTGCATGTAAGAGGCCCTGGGTTCAACCCCCAGCATCTCCATGGCCTTTTGCTTGCCCAAAAAAGCAGAGTGGGACAGTGGACGCCCAAAGGAGGACTTGTCCGGGAGTTGAACTTTTTACAGCCTGAATGAGAATCATACCCTAGACCAACGAGCTGGGGTGCACAGCTGTGACCTGGTGCATATCTTGTCCCCTACAGGGACCCTGCCCCACACCTGCCTGTGCAGGGGGTGGCACAGAGTTTGCTGTACCTAGGAGCTGCCAGTGTTGGGGTTTGGGATGTCCCCAGTGGAGTGTCCCCTTCGGCAGGTGGCACAGCTGGAGGGTGCTGTGGGATATGTTTCATCCTCAGCTGCTCTCGGGATGGGGACAGGGGTGCCCTGGAGCTGGGGCAGCCGTGTGGGGCGCCCCACGGCAGTGGGGCAGGTGGGCGCCATGGCTCAGCTGGTTAAAGCGCCTGTCTAGTAAACAGGAGATCCTGGGTTCGACTCCCAGTGGTGCCTGGGCCTGGGGGCTGTTTTTCCTTCCTGCCCCAAGCTGGGGGCACTGCTGGGGGTCTCTGCATTGCCCCAAGCAGTGAAGACCCCCCCAACTCTGTCCCAGGCAACTCAGCTCTGGGGGTAAGGAGTTTTCTTCTGCCTCCTCTCCCTGTGAGGCACACATCTCTATTAGGGAAATGCAGAGATCGTCCAGTGGTGGCTGAACCCCTACCATCTTCCCCATTAATTTGCACAACTGGTACTGAATTGTGCAGGAAAACTCTCTGGACACAAGCTGGTGGACCTACAACAAGTAACAAAGCCTGGGGCACACACTTTTATGACCAAAATAAATGCTGTCTTGCTCTTTGTCCTCCTCTGAACACAGGGACAGAAGGGGACATGGAGAGCGGCAAATGCTGCCTGCCAACACCAGCCATTTGGGCTGCCAGGGCTCTGCCTGCCCAGCCCAGATACCCAGAAGATGCCCTGAAGAACCAGCCACAAGTTTGCAGACTTTGGCCAAGAAATACAGGGGAAAAAAAAATCCTTTAAAAAAATAATGGCAGTAGTAAGGGACGAGGTGGCCGAGTGGTGAAGGCGATGGACTGCTAATCCATTGTGCTCTGCATGCGTGGGTTCGAATCCCACCCTCGTCGGGCCCCTGGGGACCCCCACAGAGAGGGAGGTTCCCACCTTCCTCTTTACCTCTCTCTGTTTTGCCCATTCATGTTAGATACGTAACTGACTCTGGATTGCTGCTCCCACTTGTGGAACCTGCTCCCGCTTGCTCAGGGACCTGCATTGCCCTTCTGTCAAACATGCTGGGCCCCAGGCTCCCATACAGGAGCGAGGTGCTGCCCCCCTGCATCCCCCAAGCCCACCTTCTGGTCGCCCTCCTGCCAGCCAGCTACCATCTATGTCTTCTCAAGGAGGCAAAGCTCCAAACCGTGGGCAGGGAAGGTCAGCAACAGGCTGCCCATGCTTGCCAGGCAGTGATGTGGGCACACGCTGAGCCTGGGCACTGCTTTTTTTTCCCCTTCTGCTCTGTCAGCCAATTTATTCCTTCTTGCATCTCTTACACAAACCCTGGGCATCCCTGTCACACCAATGGGAGCCAAAAGCCAACCCTGGACAAAGCCGTGCCTTACTAACCCATTGCCACATCCTCGAGGTGTTTCTTGGAGGATGGCAGAGCTGCTGCACGTTGGCAGGTCCCTCCTGTGTCTGCAGCAATGCTCACAGCGGAGGTTCCTGGGGAGAGGACAGGGTGAGCCACTGCGAGGTGAAGAGGAAACAGGTAAAATAACCTGCCTGCTGGGAGGTTTTTAACTGCTGGAATCCCAGCGGTCTTGCAGATGGGGAAGCCTTGCATTTGTCAGAGCATGTCTGTGCTTTGACGCAGCTGGGGAAACATGTTGTACCAGCCTTGCAGGTGCCTTTCCCGCACCCACCCCTTCTTTCTGCAGATGAGGATGTGTCCAAGCAATGCCATGGCTTGGAGGCAAGGCAAGGATGCTCAGGCTTAGCTGCCCATGTTGCAAGCCCTGCACTGGCTTTTTGGCCTTCCCTGGGGATACGTTTCCTTTCTATGCCTTGGGGAGTTGCCCCTGGGGACCAGCTGGGAGCTGCTTCCCTCCTTCAGCAGCTCCCAAGCCAGAATGGTGATTGGACTGCAGGGAAATAGCCAGGCACCCTGCAAGAGGGATGTGGGAGATTTACTGGGGTAAAACCAAGAGTTTCACTGCATGGGGGTTACAGCCCTGGAGAAACACCAACTTGCAGCTGGAGACGGCAAAATGGGAAGGGGCGGTGGGTGCAGCTCCTCCTCGGGTGGTGCATGGCTCGGGGGCTGCTGCAGCAGGATGGGACTCATGGGCTTGCAGGGCAGAAGCAGGCGGGAGCGGAGACAAGACGTCTCCCTTGGGACACTGTCCATTCCTGCCAGGCTGTGTCTGCCCGAGCACATGTCTCCCCTTGGCCTGGCACACGGTGACAAGGCCTCCTGTGGGGGACATGCCAGCCTCAGCGACGCCATGGAGCATCAGCCCACTCGAGGACCTGGCAATTATAGACAACGTGTGGCACCATGGAACTGGATCGTCCGCAGCCCCGGGGCAGCACAGAGCAGCTGCAGCCTGGCTGTCCACAATGGCACCAGCCGGGCTGCGCTCCCTGGGTGCACTCAGTGGCCCTGTGTGACAAATGTGCTCAACCCCCGCAGCCAAACCAGCAGCAGCTTGGTCCCAGCTCCAAAGCAGGTAAAGATCTGAGTGGCAGCCAGACCAAGAACTCCTGTTAGCAAACCCACAAGGCAGCAATGACACACTGAACACCGAGAACTTGTGGGTGCAGGGAGTCTTGAGCAGACCTTTCCCACTGTGTGCACTTTGACTACGAGTCAACCACTTCATTCTATAAATATGACAGCCTGGGTGAGATATTTGAGCTCTCTCTGCTAGACAAGCGTGGCCTTATGGTGATGGTTTTTACTACTCACAGGTCACTGGATGAGCCCAGTTTAAGTTCCATGTCAATCATTTAGCTTAAGCAAATAAATAAATAAAATTAATCACCTAGAATTATAAGGTTGTGAGATTTGTAACACACTGTCTGCTTCATGTTACTTAGTAAGCTGAATTCGCTGAAATCTTAAACTGTAAATTCTGCTCATATTTACCAAGAGCGAATACAGACTACACTGAACATCTGTGAGCTCAGGTCTAGTTCGCACTTTGCTGGGAAGAACAGAATTGACTGGGGAGAAAATAACAACTTCAAGGCTAATGTGATGACTACGGACATCTGCAAAATAGGGCCTGTTCTGCACTTTGCTGAGAAGAACACGGTCTGCAAGGATAAAAATTATGGTTTTCTGTGCTTGGTTGGGACTTCTGTGCAGGCACCCAGCTAAAGTCAGCCCTCCTGCTATTCTACCCCATTAAATTATTTATTCCTATGAATTCCGATGCCTGAACGTTTGCTTTGAGAGTCTTATTATACAGACTTTGGAGTCTCCTTCTCTGGAGACATTCAAAACCCGCCTGGACATGTTCCTGTGCGACCTCACCTAGGTGTTCCTGCTCCAGCAGGGGGATTGGACTGGATGATCTTTTGAGGTCCCTTCCAATCCCAAACATACTGTGATACTGTGATACTGCGAAATGGATACCGGGCCTCTGGAGAGAAGGTAAGCAGCATTCGGCTTGGCATATTTCCCCGTGCAGTAAATTATAGAGTGACCCTGCCACTGAGCTCTTTTAAGTCGCACTTTCCTTTGAGTGACCCACACATTTTTCTGCGGTAAGCAGAGCGCTAAATCACTCTCCCGTGACACCTTTAAGCACCCCAAGTCCGCCCCGGCAAGAACACAAGGAGGATCGGTCCCGGGCCATTTTTCTCCTCATGCCCTTATCTGCAGGAGGAACCAGGGCTGAGATGGCCACACACCCTGGGTCCATTTCAGAAGTCAAGAAAGTGGGTCTGACATGTTCAGTTTTGTGACATTTTCTCAGTTTTGCAGTTCCTCCAGAGAAAGTCATGTCTCAAACACAAAGTACGCGCTCCCTGAAATGAGTAGGAGTTGGAAACACCAGTCCTTCTCTTTCTCTCAAATACCTGCATTTCCAGCAAGAGGTCTTTCCCCTATGGTTTTCATTTGGTTTAATCTCATTCATTACATGAATCTGATTGATTTTAACTTCCTGACGCGTGCCTTTTGTTTCCCCTGTTGGCTTCTCCAGGCAAAGGATTTGTTTCAGCACACAGATCTTCTCACTTTCAGCAACATGCCCTCACTGTGTTCCCCTGTGCATTTATTTCAAGCATGCTTGCATCCATGGATATTCTTCTGGTACACAATGGTCCAACGTGAGCAGAACCTCAAGTACTTAAACTGGGTCACAAGACTGAAAAAAATCAGAAGATCCCAGCAAAAACCAAAAACATCAATCAAACACCCCAAAAGAAAACAAACAAAACCACAAAAGCCCAAACCAACCAATCAAACCCCAACAACAACACAACAACAAAAAACACCAAACCAAACCAGAACCAACTAAAAAACAAAAGCAAAACAAGACAAAAAAAAAAAACAAAAACCAAAGCACCAAAAAGACGTGGAAGATGATTAGTGAAGCCCTGATGGGCAGAAGGGTTTAATTCTTAGGTTGTGGGTCCAAGGTGCACCCGTGGCATCATTTTGTTATTCGAGACTAGTGTAAAATGCAGCAAGGTAAAGCTTAAAATAACTCTCAGCTTTTCCTGCTCACGAAATTGCCATTTAGGAGGCTGTGATGGACCCACAGCCTTACTCCAGCAGGCTGGTGGGTTGCTTCTCTCTGAAGCACATGTCCTCCGATGCACTTTGGAAATGCTGATTTCCTCTTTTCCCTTCCAGAATGATGTTAAAATGAGCTGGGCTTGACCACAGCACCTCCAAAAGGCTTTTTTTGCCCTGGCAGGCAGGGCAGGGAGAAGTCACCGAGGACAATTCAGTGCTATTAACCATGGGTCTGCAAGGCCAAGTCATGCAAGAACTAAAATGACCCTAAAAAACACCTACAAGGCATGTCTTCAACAGCGATGCTGACACTCCCCAGCTCCGCACATGCATAGTACATGTGCCCTGGTACTTGCTGTGGTTTATTCTGGGGCAGAAAATGCTTGTGCCTTCGTCTGGGCTCTGCTGGTGTGAAATGAAAAGCCTTCTTCAAACTTTCCTTACCCCTAGAGCCTGATGGCTCATTCCCTCACTTGGGACCATGTCAGCAACTCCTTCTTGCCAATGAGCAGGTGATTCATGTTTAAGTGCAGGTGGGCACTTTGGTGGCTCCCCGGCTGTTTAGCAGCTAACAGGCTCGCAGCAGAGCAAGCTCGTGTCACGCCGCAGCCGGTAATTAAAAATGTCTTGACGACGTCACCCCATCACAAGGAAGCATAGCTGTGAACTTCTGGCTCAGCATATCCAAAGAGCAGGAGGGAAAGGCTCTTGGCCTCGGAAATCAGCTCACTGGGTAAAATTAGTAAGTTTTGGTGTGCATCACCTTCAGGGCTGGACTCCAGAGCCCATGATTACTTTGCTTCTAAAAACTGATGTGCCATCAAAACAGAATTCATACCCCAGACATGAGGAATAATAACAAAAAAAAGGGCAAAATTCTCTCAATGGATCCAAAAGCGTAACAATCTTTTCAATGCCGGGCTAGCCCAAGTCCCCATCTCTGCACCTGTAGCACCTGGGGCCGAAGAAATGCCCACCAGCATTTTGCTCCCAGCTGTGCGTGGTCCCCCAGCACCCTCACCCCTGCAGCCCCCCTGTTTTTTCTGACATCGCTGAGACTGCAGTGTTTATCTACAGATGCACATTTCATGCATTCAGCCACATCCCTGAGCTCACCCCAAGTGCACGGGGGAGCTGAATTGATTGCACTTGGATGAAGGTGGGAAGTGATGTGCCGCCCTAAATTCTGCTGAAAAGCTCTCCTGCCTCGTGGCATAAGACCTAAAATGTGCTTTGGCCTTAGGAAGGAAGATAATTAATGCCTGTAGCCCGAATCATTTCAATCTTACTCAGTATTAAATGGAAGCAAAACATGATAGATGAAAGGGGAAGCTGTTTAATCACCCAGGGGAGCTTTCCAGGAGAAAACTGCTGGTTGCTGAGTAGTTTCAGGCGGAAGGTATGTGCCTGCTGCCCCGGGGGCTGGGGCACCCTATAAAACCCCACACGGCACCCGGTCCCTCCACCAGCTCCCAGCCACCGCCGCCTCTGCTGCCTGGGTAAGTTCAGACGGGCTCCGTCTCCTCCCCACTGAGCTGTTGCTTTCACCGATGCCTTGTGCCCGGTCCTCCGCAAGAGTTCCAGGTTTGTCACCTGCCTCCCTCCCGCCTAAGGAGGATGTTGGGTTGAAGGGTTTATTTCAGCTTCAAAAGGAGGAGCATGAGGGGTTGTGGGATGCAGGGCTTGTGGGGTCCGTGGCCACATAGCTGGGTGCATCCTGCATGGTTTTCTTTGCTGAAGAAAAAGAAAAGAACAGCACACGCCCAGGTTGCAGGGGTTGTGTCCCTGTTTACAGAAGAGCAGCAGAGGTCTCTTATATTTTGGGATGGGATAGCTCAGCTTATGTTAAGTCCAGCTTGCTCATTTTGTGTTGAATTAAGTGGGTTTTGCTACAACGAGGTGTGTTTCGGTGAGCATTTTGCTTGCTGCAGGCTTGCTGCCAGCTCTCCAGCGCTGCCTTGGGGGGCAGGCAGCGGGCAGGAGGGTCTCAGTGCTCTCAGCAGCCGGTGCCTACACAGCTTACCCAGATGTGCAGCACAAACCAAGCTCCTCTCTTGCTCCTGAGCGAGTTACGGGGTGAGGGAAGGGGAAAGCCTTCCTTCGGGGTTTCTAAACTGTCCAAATTCACCCTCAAGCTAGCTCTCCCACACCTCTTATTATGGGAGCCGCTGAATGAGGGCTCAGCAGGGATGGACTGCTCTCTGCCTTGCATTTATCCCCTGGCTCTGGCTTTCAGGTGCACCTCGTCACCGAGCGATGTCCTGCTACGACCTCTGCCTGCCCTCCTCCTGCGGTCCCCGGCCGCTGGCCACCAGCTGCAACCAGCCCTGCTTCCGCCGCTGCGGGGACTCCACCGCCATCATCCAGCCGCCCACCGTCATGGTCACCCTGCCCGGGCCCATCCTCAGCTCCTACCCGCAAAACACGACGGTGGGGTCCACGGCATCGGCAGCGGTGGGGAGCTACCTGCGGTGCTGTGGGGTCCCCGTGTGTTCTGGGGGCCCCCGGGGGCTGGGGAAGGCGGGACTGCTGTGCCTGGGCAGTGGGCTGTAGGGGTGTCCCCAGCGGTCACCTCCTCCCGCCGGTGCCAGCAGATCGGCTGCATCGGACGAAGCACAAGAGCAAGACTGGGGAAGAGGACTAAAGAAATGCCCGTGGGTTTCCCAGCTGTGGGGGGCACCCGCAGCCCTCCCAGGAGGAAGGGACCCATGTGAGCTTGTCAGTCATGACCGTGCCTCTGTATACCTTTCTCTCGCTAAGCCTTACTTTATATTTCCATGTAGGTGTCACACCCTGCAGTGTTGCACAGTATTTGCTACTGGCTGGGTGAAAACGCTTATATCAGGCTGTAGACAGAAAATGATAGTCATGGGGCGGTGGGGCAGAGGAACACTTTGTAGGGATTGACTAGTCCTGGAGTGGGGTTTATCCATTTATTTACCAAGCATTGGAAATGCACTTCTCTTACTCTGATCTGGTTTATTCTCTTTCTCCTCATTAAAGTCATGCTACGTCATAGCCTGAGTCTTCTGGTGTTCCTTGTGCCTCTGGTCTGGGGGGGGTAACCTGCTCTGGAGGCAGCTTGTTGCTGGAGGGGAGGTTTCTTTGTTGTCTGAAATGTGAGTTTCTGCTGCTCAGCTCTGCACTGGGCTGAAGTAACTGTGTGGTTTGCTCTGACCAGCCTGAAGGCAACTTTCTCCGCCTGGAAACCTCTCCTGCTGTCCCACAGCAGGCGCCTGCTTAGGGAGGAATTCCCACAGGAGCAGACTTGCTGCCTGTTCCCTCGAGGAGGTGGGAACACAAAGGTTTGACATTTCAAACCAGCATTTACTTTGCATTTTGCAGTAATTTTTTTGGGGTGACCTGAGGAGGATGAATGTGGAGTCAGGGAAAAAAGGCAGAAACAGGCTTCTTGGGAGGTGTTCTTTTGGATGGTCATTCTATGCCCAACTTAGCCAATGTTTTCTGGGTGATGATAAAGAGTAAAAAATTCCTAAGATACACCAGGGCAAAACCAGACCTCAAGCATTAGGCTCTTTATTCTTACTCTTTACAACAGCATGTTGCAAAAGAGGCCTTATACACATACATATGTACTGACTGAAACCTAGATAGCCCAGATGCCAGTGAGGCATGTGATGTGTCTGAATCTGGCTGTACCTCTTAACGAAGTGGCAGAAGTGTTTTGTTCTGTGCTGCTGCATGCGTGCATTGGCATGCATACATACAGGCACAGCTGCAACATTTGCCTTGAGTGAGTCTTGCGAATAACATGAGCTGTATATACCCGTGTCTCTGTACCAGCTCAGAATGACGGCTCAGGGAATGGCATCCCACCCTGTATGTGGGTGCACCTTGTCCTGCAGCCCATGTCCACAGCATCCTTGGCCTTATCACAGAAAGAGGGGTGCCCGTGATGCGAAACACAATACAGGGTTACCCAGGTTTCCTCTGGACACAGACATTTGGGAAACAAAGTTTGCTAAGCCCGGTGACTGAGCACTGATTGATCAGAGGTGTCATGGGGAGAGGCATTCCAACATTTCTTATAGACACCAAGTGTGATGGACACTCAGGCCTGTGGTAATGCCATCAGGAAAGATATATGAACATAATAACAGAGATGTGAAGAAGGAACTATAATTTCCCTGGAAGAAAAAACTATAATTTCCCTTCATGCTCCAGATGCAGAGGCAAGAGCAACAGCTGGACCATCACTCAGCGGGAGCTTTGCTGTGTTGCTGAGTGGAGAGACCTGCAGGTCTTACACTGGTGAGCTGGTCATTAGAGGAGGACCAGGATAATCCTATCCCTGCCCTCAGCTACAGCACAGTGAGCTCCATACGGGGCTTCTCCCAAAGACTTGGATCAAAGACTTTAGTTGAACATGTTGGACAATTGGACAAGTTTTACAGGGAGGGGACGCAGGCATTCCTGGAAAAATATGTCAGCCATTGAATAAAGCCTCTTTTTAAGATGTCATATATCATCAAGCAGAACCTTTTCAGCTGATGGAAGGAGGAATAAGAGTCTTCCATGAGTATTGTTTAAATCTCCTTTCATACTTTAAGCATTTTCGTAGTGTGACAGTATGCATAAAACTTACGAGGTTGTAATGAGGCATTATGCTGAGCTTGAAAGCACGTTGGTCATCAAAAGCCTTAACCAAGCTCAACTGGTTTTATTGCTCAGGAGAACTTCACAGAGGTGCTCCTAATTTGGAGTAAATTTATGTGGAAATTGCTCAGCAGTCAGAACACCAGAGAACGAGGGCTGTGGTTTCACATCCCTCTTCCAAGGACTGCTCGGATATTTTTATCCCAGCTCCAGAAACTGTCTGCAGAGATAGTGCGCAAAATTCTCCTGCAATGAGGAAAAGCATTGGATTTCCAGCAAAAACTTTGTCAGAAAGCTGTAGGCATCTGGCGTTTGTGCAACTGTCTTTAACCAGTCTGCTGCGTATGACAGTCTAGGACGCAGCAGGGGGAAAGAATAATGATATTTTAATGTGGCTTTTCACTGAACGACTCCACTAGTGAGGTTATACAGATGAGGGTTTTTTTGGTTGGTTTGTTTGTTTGTTTGTTTTTAGTCTCAAAGGAGACTAAAATCCACACAGGTCCTTGATTTGACTTGAAAATTGTGATGCTGAGTGCAGACAGAGTCGGGGAAGCGAGGCCCCGCAGGGCTCCCTGTCCTAAGGGACCTGGCACCCTGTCTCCCACGGGTGCTGTGACTCCCGGCTGGGAGCCATGCTGTCTTGGCTCCCAGAGCTCAAGAGCTGTCCCAAATTCACTCCAACCATGTATCCCCCCCAGCCAGCACTTGCCCAGGGCAGGACCCCACAGACCTGCTGATCAGGCCCTAAAATACAGGTTCCTGCCAAGACAGAGCAGCCAAAGGCCCTGGTGAGAAACAGGGAACTACATACCAAGGCTGAAAGGAAAAATAATCCTTAGTGGGTGGAAGGTGCACATGGGGGAAATAGCTGGGTCCTGGGATCTGACCCCAGTGTTGCCTGCTTGTGGCTTTCAAAAGCAGCAACAGGTCTCACAAAAGCCTGGAGCTTAGCCCAAAAGCAACCCTTTGGCCATACCTGCATCTGTAGAGCATCATGTCTTCTGCTCAACTCCCATCTTTCCTCACCTGATCATGTTCTCAGAGGAAACCTTCTCCTTGCCGTCCCTCAGCATCTTCCTGCAGCAGTCATTGCTTCCAGGAGACCCAAATTTCACTTCATTTTCTTTCTTCTGTCCTATGTTTTGGTGAAGTCAAATCCTCCAGCAGAAATTACAGTGCATAAATTACAGTGCATTAATTCTAGAGCATTAATTACAGTGAGGCACACCAGTTCAACAGGGAGCAGCTGAACCACGCTGGTCTGGGAAGGTGATGGGGTATCTCCCCATTGTAGGGAGCCTTGGGGGTGTCAGTCTCCTCTTTGGGGTGCATGTAACCATGGAGACATCCCAGCCTGCACCACTGCATGTGCCAAACGAGCTTCCCCCGGTTTCTCTGCATTTATGTGCTTGGGAAAGTCAACAGCAGCAGCCAGCAAACATCTCGCTTGGTGATGGGTACCTTGCCTTGCTGAGGTCATGGTTTAAGTTGGAACAAGTGGAGAAGCATAGAGAGTTGTTATGAAAAACGGAAGACTGGTGTGAACAGCAAGGGAGTGGGACCATCAGGAGTGGAAGCCAAGGGCAGCATGGGCCTGGTGATAGGGATGGAGAGATTAGTGGTGGCTGAATGATCTCTGGGTCAACAAGATGCTAGCACATTAATCTGTGGCTTCTCTGCAGATCCAGATGAGAAGACAAAAATTGTGGTGACTCACAGCAGTGGGACAGGATGAAGAAACAGATCCACCCACCGTGCCTTTTCTGGGTTGCAAAAGGTGTATCCCACCCCAGCACCTGGTGCCAAGCTGAGGGCAACACCAGGAGGGTGAGATGGCCTCATCAGGCAGCGTCCCTCATCCTCCTCCCCGGGCAAGGACTCCTGGCCAGAGTGCTTGGGGACACGTGTCCTGGAGCCAGGTGGAGAGACAGAGCCTGTGGAGCTGGCACCCTGCAGGCATGGCAGACAGAGATGAGACCTATTTGCCAACAGAAAAAACCTCCTTCCTTGCCCACCAAAGCCTTGCAATGCAATTTCCCACTGAAGCAGAGAAGACACCCGGTCTTAGGTTTTAGGAAGCGGGGAAAAAGTGGTTACATGGCCGAGATAAGGGAGAGGACAGGGCACCACTGAGAGGACATTCTACCATAGACTGACTGCAGGGTGGGGGCTCACTGTGTTTTTTTGGGATGCCCTCCCTGCCATGCAAGGGCCTGGTGCCAGCCTGTGGAGCCAGACAGGAGATGGCTCCGGCAAGGGCTCCGGTTCTTGCCCAGGGCTGGAAATCCCATAAATCAGGAAAATAACAAGCCACCCACACGTGTGAATCACGGGGGAAGAAGCACGCAAATCAAAAGGCTCTGGCATCCCAGTCTGGCCCTCCTGGTTCTGCCCGTGGGAGTGGGGCTCAGAAGGCTTGCACCCCCGCCAGCCCGCAGCCCTGTTGGCTCCACCAGCACCAGACTCACCCTGAGCCCAAATCATCAGCAGACACCGCTCCCAGCTGTCCTGCACCCCTTCTCCTCCAAGCTTCTCCCCTGGGGAGGGCAGCCCTTGGGAAGAGACAAGGATGAGTGCAACGAAAGCAGAGCCCAAATCCCAACGGTTTGCAAGGTCCTCGGGGTGAAATACTTGTGGATTTGATTTTCAAACTCAAGAACATTCAATTAAATGTTCCAAGGCTGTTAATTTGCTGAGAATCAGGTGTCTGAACATTTCCCAAAGAGGAAGAGGGTGGTCTGGTTATTGCTATATAAGGTGGTGTTAGAACTGGATGCATGTGGCTTAAGGAATTGGCAGCCGTGGTGGGTTATGTGACCTGGAAACTGGGGGTGCAGTGCTCCCCCTGCCCACTCTCCTGCAATTTGCAGGGCAGGGGAGAGGAGCGACGCCTACCTGTGGCTGATCAATGGTGTGGAGTCTAGTTGGAGGCCAGTATCTAGTGGAGTGCCTCAGGGGTCAGTGCTGGGGCCAATATTATTCAATATATTCATTAACGATTTGGACGAGGGAATTGAGTGTACTATCAGCAAGTTTGCTGATGACACCAAGCTGGGAGGAGTGGCTGACACGCCAGAGGGCTGTGCTGCCATCCAGCGGGACCTGGACAGGCTGGAGAGTTGGGCGGGGAATAACCTAATGAAATTTAACAAGGGCAAGTGTAGAGTCCTGCACCTGGGCAGGAACAACCCCAGGTTCCAGTATAGGTTGGGAGATTACATATTAGAGAGCAGTGTAGGGGAAAGGACCTGGGGGTCCTGGTGGACAACAGGATGACCATGAGCCAGCACTGTGCCCTTGTGGCCAGGAAGGCCAATGGCATCCTGGGGTGTATTAGAAGGGGGGTGGTTAGTAGATCGAGAGAGGTCCTCCTTCCCCTCTACTCCACCCTGGTGAGACCACATCTGGAATATTGTGTTCAGTTCTGGGCCCCTCAGTTCAAGGACAGAGAACTGCTGGAGAGGGTCCAGCGTAGGGCAACGAAGATGATTAAGGGAGTGGAGCACCTCCCTTATGAAGAAAGGCTGAGGGAGCTGGGTCTCTTTAGTTTGGAGAAGAGGAGACTAAGGGGGGACCTTATTAATGTTTATAAATATATAAAGGGTGAGTGCCATGGGGATGGAGCCAGGCTCTTCTCGGTGGCAAACAATGATAGGACAAGGGGTAATGGGATCAAGCTGGAACACAAGAGGTTCCACTTAAATTTGAGAAGAAACTTCTTCTCAGTAAGGGTGACAGAGCACTGGAACAGGCTGCCCAGGGAAGTTGTGGAGTCTCCTTCTCTGGAGACATTCAAAACCCGCCTGGACATGTTCCTGTGCGATCTCACCTAGGTGTTCCTGCTCCAGCAGGGGGATTGGACTAGATGATCTTTTGAGGTCCCTTCCAATCCCAAACATACTGTGATACTGTGATCCTTCCTACCGATTCCACTGTCAGCTCACAGAGTTTGGACGTGACCCAGGGAGGGCACCCTTGCCCTGGCACAGCCTGCAATGAGATGTAACCAGCATCAGAGGCTCACTGCAGGTGGGCTGGCTAAAAATCAGCTCTTTGCCCAGTTCCCAGTCCTGCGTGGAGGGGGATCCCCACCAGCTGGGGCTTCCACAGCAACTCTCCTTCCCACCCCAAGGGCACAGTTACAAGTATCCCTTCCCTCATGGACTACATCCAGAAAAAAATCCCCCTGGTCTGCCCCAGAACTGTCCTCCCAGTCCTGGCACCCAAGGGAGCTCCAGTGCCAGCACCCTGCTGACCCACATTGTTGTCAAAAAGGGAGGTATTTCTGAGTAACCTGGCACTCACAGGGCCTGTCCCTTGTCCCACAGCCACCCGTGGGGCTGGGGAGAGGGACAACATGAAATGGGTCTCTAAGAGGCAGTGGTGGGAGATGGAGCCACCCAAGAGCCATCACCCTGTGCCCATGGCCACAGGTGGCTGGAGCACAGGGACACAGGGCAGGGATGGGTGCTTCACCTTGGCTCGTTGGTCTAGGGGTATGATTCTCGCTTCGGGTGCGAGAGGTCCCGGGTTCAACTCCCGGACGAGCCCTCCTTTTGGACACCCATCTTCCCTGGTGGGGCTGTGGCATGGACACAGGGATGATGAGGCAGCAGTGACCTGGCACAGTGCAGTCAATGCCGCATCCTGGCTGGGCACATCCCCACGGATGGGATGGACCCCCAAGAGCCAAGAGGGAGGTGGTACTGGTGCAAGGGGATGTAGCTCAGCGGGAGAGCGCTTGCTTCGCATGTAAGAGGCCCTGGGTTCAACCCCCAGCATCTCCATGATTTTTGCACCCTGAAAATTCAACAGGGCTACAGGGTGGTAAAAATGACTGAAAAGGCTGGTGCTGAGTAAGAAACATCACCTTTCTTGCTGAATGGGACATCCCCAAGCTGATCTCACCCTCATTGCTCCCTCGGAAATGTCAGGGGCACTTTATTTTCCCAGCTATCTGGTTCTGCTCCCGGCAGAGCTGTCCAGAGGGGAAGGGGTCACAGCAGGACCCCACTCTCCTGTCCCCCACTGCCCCAACAGCCCCAGCCACGAAGGGATGAGCCCAGGCCGCCGTTGAGCCGAGTCTCTGCCCACAGGGCAGCAGCTCGCCCCCAGCAGGGGCAGAACTATCCCAGCAGAGGGGATGTGGCTCAGGAGTTAAGGCCACCTGTCCCCCTGTGCCAGGGTGTCACCCTGTGCATGCCCTGTCCCCACATGGGCTGTTCCCGGTGGTGGGTCCCCAAAAGGAGGGCTCGTCCGGGAGTTGAACCCGGGACCTCTCGCACCCTAAGCGAGAATCATACCCCTAGACCAACGAGCCGGGGTGCACAGCTGCCCGGGCACCCCCAGCCTGTGCCGGGCACTGGGGTGCTGGGGGGCAGCGCTGCCCAGGGACCCCGCTGCTGTGGGCACCACTTTTTGGGGACGGGCTCTGTCACCAGCCCCTGGGGAGCAGAGCAGGGCTCAGGGGTGTGTGGGGATGCACCGGTCACCCCACAGACTGTCCCGCTTCCCAGGACAACGGGGCAGTCAGGAGGATGAGGTCAGATGTTGGAGTGTCAGGGCAAAGGGAACCAGGGGTGCACAGGGAGCCCTGCAATGCCCTTCCAGGAGCTGTGATGGCCCTGGAACAGGAGGGGCACTGGCTCCTCCAAGGTTCTCCAGGTTTTGCAACTCTGGAGAGGTGAGAAAGTAACATTTTATTGGGATTCTGAGTGGCTCCCACACACCACCCCATGCCACATCCTCATGGAGGGACAGGACAGAAGCCTGGGGCAGCTGCCCCCCTCCAGTACTGGGCATAGGTTGGCTTGTGTGGTGCCCAGGGCCATGGGGGACAGGATCTGCACCAGGTCACAGCTGTGCACCCTGGCTCGTTGGTCTAGGGGTATGATTCTCGCTTAGGGTGCGAGAGGTCCCGGGTTCAACTCCCGGACGAGCCCTCTTTTTGGGGATCCACTGCCAGCCACAGCTGCTGTGGAGACCAGGCACAGATGGGGTGATGCTGCTTCGCACAGGGTGGGGGTACACGTGGCCTCAGCAGCTCCTACCAACACCAAGATTTGTTCTGAGCCCCCTGGCATTTCTCCACAGTTTGCAGGTGCTGCAAATTAGCCCCGGGCCAGCCATGCCCACAGGCATGGACAGGCCAGGACTTTTCGGTGGGACCGGGGGGCTCTGCCAGCTTTGCAGCCGGCAGGGAGGGGGCTCTGGGGAGGTAAAAGGCTATGGAGATGCTGGGGGTTGAACCCAGGGCCTCTTACATGCAAAGCAAGCGCTCTCCCGCTAAGCTACATCCCCGCTGCATGGGCAGTGTTGAGGACCCTGAGCAAGTGACGTCACCCTGCATCTCTGTCCCACTGCCCACCACTCACCCTGCACTGTCCCCAGGGCCCTGACCCCAGAAACAGACCCTTGAGGCACACGGTGCTCTGCAGTTCCCAGCCCTGTCTTCAGCTGCCCTTTCCCACCCACCGTTTCCTCCATCTGTGCCCCCGCCCACACACCCTGCGGTACCTCCCTGTCAGCTCTTGGGGGTTCATCTGCCCACGGGGATGTGCCCAGCCCGGATGGGACACTGACCCCAGTGCTGGGCACTGCTGCCCTCATCACGCTCTGGTTCTGCCATGGTCCCACATGCCACTGGAGAAAGTGGGTCCCCAAAAGGAGGGCTCGTCCGGGATTTGAACCCGGGACCTCTCGCACCCAAAGCGAGAATCATACCCCTAGACCAACGAGCCGTGGTGCTGCACCCCCTTGCACCCCCAGTCTCTGTGCCTCACACACTTTTGGAAGTTTGGGAAGGCAGCTGAGGCTGTCTGTATGCCTTGGCACACTCTGGGGACAGGGACGTCCCTCTTGCCATCCTGGGTCCATGGAGTCAGCAGCTGGAACTGACAGCAGGGTGTTTGTGCCCAGCATTTTCAGTTCCCACTATCTCTGGGAGTTTTCCTCCTCAAAACCATCTCCCTGGTCCTTTAAGTGGTTGAAATGGCTGGTGCTTTGCAGCAACATCTGCCCATCTTCTTCCTCCCTGGGACATCCCCCAAAGCCAATGTCCCCCTCTTACCTGACTTTCTTATCACTCCCAGAAAATCCCTGTTGCTGCTTCTTTCCCCAGCCGCATGAAGCTACTGACCCTGGGGTTTGGGGGTTTGCAGGTGCTTGGTGTCCCTCAGGTGCCCCAGGCTGCCAAAGGAGCCAGGATGGGGTGAGGGTGGCTCTGGAGCAGACTGGGGGCATGGTCTTGTGCACCCAGACCCTGGGTGAGGGGCTGCCTGAAGCTGTGCCAGGGTGGCAGACAAGCTGGTGCCATCACCATGTCTGCAGGGTATGTCACCCTGTCCACGCTCTGTCCCCATATTGGTTGTGGCTGGCAGCGGATCCCCAAAAGGAGGGCTCGTCCGGGAGTTGAACCCGGGACCTCTCGCACCCTAAGCGAGAATCATACCCCTAGACCAACGAGCCGGGGTGCACAGCTGCCTGGGCACCCCCAGCCTGTGCCGGGCACTGGGGTGCTGGGGGGCAGCGCTGCCCAGGGACCCCACTGCTGTGGGCGCCACTTTTTGGGAATGGGTCCTGTCGCCAGCCCCTGGGGAGCAGAGCGGGGCTGAGGGGTGTGTGGGGATGCACCGGCCACCCCAAAGACTTTCCCACTTCTCAGAACAACAGGGCACCCAAGGGATATCAGGGGGTGCCTGGGGTTGGGGGCAGGTGTCCCCCCAGGTGGTTTGGGCTGAGGCTGTGATGGCCGAGGGGTGAAGGCGTTGGACTCGAAATCCAATAGGGTTTCCCTGCGCAGGTTCGAATCCTGCTCACAGCGAGAGATTTTACCTGCTTTCCTCGTACCCATGCTGGGGGTCCTGTCGCTGAGCAGGCTCTCCCATCCAGGAGCCACAGTACGATGCTGGGTACAGCAGATGCTTTTCATCATGTGGCATCACTTTCTCCTAGCAATTAATTAACACTGGTGAGTAATTAGTGTTGAAGGCTGGCCCTGGGAAGCATGAGGCACCCTTGTGCCCAGATCTGCTCCAGGCACTGGATCTGCTCCAGGCACTGAATGGCCAGTACCACATTGTTTACCCAAGACCCTTTCTGTCTTCTGACCACAGATCGATGCAGTTAATGAGAAACCCTGGCTCAGGGAAGAGGCAGTAGGTTGTGTGCTGGGAGGTTTTAGCTCCGCAGTTGGATAGGACAGGGCAGGCAACCCACGGTGTGCAAGGAGCTGAGCACAGGGCTGCAGGGTGCACACAGACCCAGGGACCATGGCCAAGCTGGTGGAGTGCGTTCCCAACTTCTCGGAGGGAAATAACAAGGAGGTGAGGGACTGCGTGGAGGGGTGGGTGATGCCAGGGTGCAGATGGCTGGACTGCCCCAGCGAAGCAGCTATGCAGGCAGCATCTGCTGCCAGATTCTGCCTTGCCTCCTTTAAAGCGCTTTGTACCTTTACCTGCCTGGCTAATGCTGAAAATTCTGCAAGGCAGCCCCTGCTCCCTTCTGGCACCCTGGTGAGAAGTGGGGGCTCAGCCTTCCCCCTCCCAACTGCCTGCAGGTTCCTGTAGCACCAGGGCTCGTCTTGGGGCGGTCTGGCATACCCCCTTAGAGAAATATCACTTGCAGTGGTTGTGCCAAAACATGCCAGCCAGGTTAATGGAATCTGTGCTGGGCATCAGTCCCAGGTTGAACTTTGGCCCTGCTGGGGCCAGAGGGGTGCAGCAAACCTGAAATTGCCATAAAACCATTGCTTCCCCCAGGGAACAGGCTTTGCAGAGCCCAATCTGTTCTGAAGCTATTTGTTCTGGAGCTCTCTGATGTGCAGCTGCAGCTGGACATCTCTTCCCCACCACAGCGGATCTGGGGTTCACTGGGAGCCAGGGGTGTCACAAACCCCCTGTGTAGGAATGGGGTGCTTGTGCCTTTGGATCCTGCATTCTCTGCAGCATAGGGCTGCATCCACACCGACCACGGGGTCATCCCCCAACCCACTGCCGGTGGGAAGGGTAAAACTGAGAAAAGTTGTCCCCTACCTTGCAGAGCTGGGGTTGTGGCAGCATCCTGCTGGCTCAGCCTCATTGCCCCCTCCGCTGCCTGCCAGGTGATCGATGCGCTGGGACAGGCCATCTCCCGGACACCGGGCTGCGTGCTGCTGGATGTGGACGCTGGCGCCTCCACCAACCGCACCGTCTACACCTTCGTGGGGTCCCCCGAGGCTGTCGTTGAAGCGGCTCTGAGTGCAGCCCGTGCGGCTGGGCAGCTCATTGACATGAGCCGGCACACGGGTGAGCTTGGGGGCAGCGCAGGAGTTTGTCTGGCACAGAGTATCCCTCAACTGCCCTGTGTGGTTGGCTGTGGGTGAGCTTTGCATAGCTAGACCTAAAATCAGCTGCCAGTGGCCAAGCACGGCATGTCACTGCACCCGCAGCAAGCAGCCCTGCTGGCATGGGTGGTGGTGGGACCGTGCAAAGCTCTTGTGCTCGCCCTTCTAATCCAGAAAGGCTGAATCCCTCATATCCCTGGGCTGGAGTAGATGTCACTGCTGCAAAAACAACTTTCCTTGTGCAGCAGTGCCCAGCCTGCAAAAGAGGCTGGAAAAGGGCTGTCCTTCCTCCTTGTCTGCTTGCTGTTCCCAGTTCCCATCCTCATATCTGCCCCATTACCAGGTGAACATCCCCGCATGGGGGCCCTGGATGTCTGCCCCTTCGTGCCGGTGATGAATGTCAGCATGGAGGAATGTGTCACCTGCGCCAACAACTTTGGGCAGCGCTTGGCAGCCGAGCTGGGGGTGCCTGGTGAGTGCGGGCCAGGAACCTCTGCCCCTCCTGTCCCACTCCACACACTTCCAGTTGCAGTTGTGCACCTTTTGCAGAAGGTTAACTGAATGGGGTTTGCTTGAAAATGGGCAAACCAGACCCTGCTAGACAAGGCACTGCCAGCCCCTGCCTGGTGGTGCTCACCCCTGGCCCTGTCTTGCAGTTTACCTGTATGGAGAGGCAGCGCGGGAGGAGAGCAGGAAAGCTCTGCCCACCATCCGTGCTGGGGAGTACGAGGCTCTCCCTGAGAAGGTGAGCCTGGCAGCGCCCAGCTGGGTGGCAGGGGCCAGGCAGAGCCAAGCCAGACCTCCCCAGCTTTGGGAAGGGTGCCAGGAGCTGGCATAGTCCGCTCACACTGAGAAGAGCTGATGAAACGCTTTGGGTGCTGCTGAACATGGAGGGGGTTGTGGAAGATGCTGGCTGGGGAGGGAGAGGCCATCACCAGGAGGGTGGCTCATGCTGCTTTGGCAGTGCCAGCCCACATGCTCTCCCTTCTCCCCAGCTTGCCAAACCAGAGTGGGCTCCTGATTTTGGGCCCTCAACCTTTGTGCCCCGGTGGGGGGCCACAGTGACGGGTGCCCGGACCTTCCTTATCGCATACAACGTCAACCTGCTGTGCACCAAGGAGCAGGCTCACCGCATTGCCCTCAACATCCGCGAGCAGGGTCGTGGTGCTGACCAGGTACCCCCATGCTGCCAGTGCGCTGGGAGCAGACCTGCTTGTCCAGGTGTCTCCCAGGCCATGCGTTGACCGTGGCAGTTCTCAGCAGCCTGGGCGACTGAAGAGAGTGCAAGGCATCGGCTGGTATTTGGAAGAAGAGAATATAGCCCAGGTTTCAACGAACCTGCTGGACTTTGAGACCACACCGCTCCACGTCGTCTATGAGGAGGTCTGCCGAGATGCAGAGGTGGGTGGCATGGGGCAACCTGCCATGGTTGTTTCAATGGTGGCTTCCCAGAGGATGTCTCCCTCCAAGCTTTTCTTCCCCTCTCTGGGTCAGGCTCTGCTTTATCTCACTCTCAGCTCAGCCAAACTGGGCAGTGTGCTGAATGGCACAAAAACCCCAAAAGCACAAGAACTTGCTGCTAGCCCCCAGCTCTTCCAGTGAAGGCTTTTCCATAAGCTCCCCAGGTCCTAGAAAGGGATGAGGACCAGCAGGCTGGGGTGATAGTGGTACAGAATAGATGGCTTTGGGGACACTCATATGTTAGGTTAATATTTGAACTCCATGATCCAAAAGGTCTTTTCCAACAAAAATTATTCTATGTTTCTGATGTCCTTTGCAGGCACTGAACCTCCCTGTGGTTGGGTCCCAGCTGGTGGGGCTTGTCCCCAAGAAGGCCGTGCTGGACACAGCTGAGTTTTACATCAAGAAGGAAAAACTCTTCATCCTGGAGGAGGAACAGAAGATCAGGCTGGTAATGTGGCTCCTCCTGGTACCAAGATAAGGGTGGGGTGAGAAAGACAGAGCCCCCTGCCCCCTTCCCCTGCCAGCCTCCCAGAGTGGCACTGAGCAGAGATTTGGGACCACATAAGCCCCCCGGTGTGACACTTATCTCCAGGGATGGTGCTTGGCAAGCTGTGAGGGCACAGCTAGTGGGACGAGTTGCTTTGTTGTCCTGAGGATGCCGAGATGCTCAGGGAGCAGACACCCCTCCCAGAGCATGGGCAGCAGCTGCCCGCTTGCCTGCATGGAGGTCAGGAAGGGAAAGAGATCTCACCAGAACTCAAGGGCAGCGAGTGGCTTCATGGGAAAGTGCCCCAGGACCAGCATAAGCTGGAAACAAGGAGACAGACTCTGCTTTTCAGCTGCAGGAGGGAGGGGCTTTTCTACCCTATGGGGAACAGGCTAGATAAGAACAAGCTAATTATTTATCCAGTTTCCAGTCGTGTGTAGGCGGCCACACACCGACCCTAGGTCTGGGATGGGCTGGTGACACAGGTTGTTCTTACCCTGGGTGGTGGCCCTAGCAGCAGTGTCTTAGGGTGGGATCACCCATGGTTAATTAACAGCAGGGAATGAGGATGCAACAGAACTTACTGCGATGGGCTGACGTGGCGGTGCTGAACTTTGCAGGTGGTCAGCCGGCTGGGCCTGGACTCCCTGTCTCCGTTTCACCCCCGGGAGCGCATCATCGAGTAGGGACCCCCATCCTGCTTCTCCTCATGGTGCCCATCCCTGCCGGGATGGAGGGATCCTACTGCCTACATCTTGCACTCAGCTTGTTTCGGGAGTCATGCCTGCACCCATCTCCTCTTCACACCCAGGGGACATCTCTGCTGGGTGCTGGGCAGGCACAGGGTGGACCCTGTTCTCAAATGCTGATGGTTGTGAACATGGGGTGGGGGGGCTCCAGGTCACTTGAGCAGGCAGCAGGGACAGGTTTTGTAGCCAAAGTTGAACATGCATGTGTTAAATCCTCCAGCCCCTCCTTAGCCCAAATTTCTCTGGCTTACATGTTGACCTCCAAGTACAGACTCTGTGCTGCAGCACTTAGTGTAAAATGCACGTCTGCAGGGGAAGAGGAAACCTCAATCAGGACATGTGCTTTAAGTCCTTGTTGTTCCCCAGGGACATGGCTGCAGGCGTGTTTCTGTCCCACCAAATGCCATTTGCATGGTCCCACCCTGTCTAATGCAGAGCAAGCCCCCACACCACCGGGACACCTGCTCCCCATCTGTCCCCATCGGGCTCCTTGTCCTCTCCCTCACCCTCCTGCTGGGTTTTTTGGGCTAGCCCCCTTCCCAACCAGCTGCAGAGCCAAGGGATGGATGAAAACCTGTTGGTGAGGGCAGTGCCGGGTGAGAAGTGGTGGTGGATGTCCTTGCACCTGGGGGGCTCTGATCCATGAGGCCGCTGTGCCGCAGGTACCTGGTGCAGGCAGGAGAGGCGGACGGGGGGCTGGTGGCCAAGCCGCTGGGCGCCTTTGTGCGAGCAGTTGGTGGAAGATCAGCAGCACCGGGAGGAGGCTCTGTGTCTGCAGCCGCGGCTGCCCTGGTATGTGCCCCACACCAGGATGGGGTCCCTGCCTGCCTAGGGGGGTCCTCTGTGGTCCCCCAAGGGGCTCCGGGTCCTGCTGGAGGATTTACCTCTGTGCCCTCATCGCAGGGAGCAGCGCTGGGCTGCATGGTGGGGCTGATGAGCTATGGGAAGCGGCAGTTTGAGGAGCTGGACCCCATCATGAGGAAGCTGATCCCCTCCTTCCACCAGGCCATGGACGAGTTGGTGGCGATGGTGGATGCTGACTCCCGTGCCTTCAGCAGCTACATGGTGAGGTCCCACTGGTGGCAGACATCTTGTGGGGAAGTGGGGGCTTTTCCAGCTGGGAGGGGGCTGGCATTGCTGTGCCCCAGCATCCTTAGGAACAGGTCTGCGGCCCTGGTCCAAGCCAGGGCCAGGGAAAGGGACATTGTCACCTAATGGAGGTTTGCAAGAGCATGGGAACTATGTGGTCTGCCCTGGCCCCTGGTGCAAGGTATGTGGGGTCTTGGTGCAAATGGCAGCAAATTTGAGGGCAGTAAAACACTGGCATAGGTTGATGCCCCATCCCTGGAAACATTCAAGGTCAGGTTGGACAGGGTTCTCAGCAACATGATCTAGCTGAGCATGTCCTTGCTCATTGCAGGGGGATAGGACTAGATGACTTTCGAAGGTCCCTTCCGACCCAAACTACTTCATGGTTCTATAAAATCTGGTTTTCTTTGCCTACAGGAAGCTATGAAGCTGCCAAAGGGCACCCCTGAAGAGCAGGAGAGGTGAGCTAGGCTGGTGGTGACGTGCAGCCTGGGGGACCATGGCCACCCTGTGCTCACTCTGGGGCTGTCTCACCCTCAGACGCACGGCTGCCATGCAACAGGGGCTGAAGACAGCTGTGAGGGTGCCCTGTGCCCTGGCAGAGAAGGTGAGCGGGCTCTGGCCTGCTCTGAAGGACCTGGCACGCCACTGCAACATGGCCTGCAAATCTGACATCCAGGTACAGCCCTGAGCTCAGGCGCTGCCGCAGCTGCGGCTTTGCAGGCTGCCAGGCTCACCGCTAGTCCCTGCAAGGTGTCCCATCGTACCCTGGCTTCTGGGATGCACCTCTCCAGCCGCGCTTCCCAAATTGGCCAGTGGTTTCCACTCACTAGCTTTTGGCAGCTTGCAACCCTTGCAGGAGAGTAGACCTCTACCAGCAATTCCCACCTGTGCGGCAGTTCCCACTGCTGGAGCCACATTCTGAAAGCACCGTGTTGTAAAGCGTTGCATGCCGCTGGGTCACAGGGAGTGGGAGTCCTGCAGTGTGAGGTTCTGCCCTGCTGCAGGACCCATGTGCTGATGCTCTAGTTCAGCAGGAGAGCTTCTTGCAAGCCTCTTGTCCTAGGTGGGAGCCAAAATGCTGGAAGCGGCTGTGTTCGGAGCTTACTTCAACGTCATGATCAACCTAAAAGACATAAAGGATGAGAAGTTCAAGCTTGCGGTAAGCAGGGGCCGTGTGTATGCCCTGGACATGGTGATGACGATGAAATGGGACAGAGATGAAGCCTCTGTGACTCCTCGTGCCCAGACATCCACTCCCTTTGCCACCAGTGGGATGTGTGGGGTGGTTGGTGGATGGCTCTTCTGTCCTGTTGAGTGGCAAAAGATGCACCTTCTCCCTCTCTATGCAGATGTCACAGAAGATCTCAGGGCTGCTGGAGGAGGCAAAGCAAGGCTTGGCGCTCGTGCTGGCACTGCTGGAGAAGCGGGTGGCCTGAGAGGGGCTCAGGAACGGCCCAGCTGCTCTGCAGCAGCAAATACAGCTGGGAAACACACTGAACCCTGCCTGGGCTACTTTGGTATCCACCTTGGGAGAGCTGCTCTGCTCAGGCAGATCCTGGCATCATGTCCCCTGCTGGCCTTTCCCTGCCAAGGGTGATTTTTGCTGTCTTGGGCTCGGACCCCAGTCTCCATCCCCAAATCCTTGGAGCAGAGGAGCTGGCTGGGCTGGCAGTGCTTGGGTCATACGGGTCCCAACAGAGAGGACATCAGGGACCCCATGGCACTGCCCAGGAGAAGACCCCAGTGCATGTGCACCTCCTGGCCCTGCACACCCCTGTATGTTTCTGTGCCCAGAAAACTCCCCGGGACACCTCCCTGCCCACAGGGCTGGGGCAAGACCTGGCACAGTCCCTTTCTGCAAGGTGCCTTTTTGATGCTGCATGACAAGACCAGCCTGGCATATTGCTCACTGGACTGGGAAGGGAGTGCTGCCAAACACAGAGCAGCACTGGGGTGTTAGCGGGAAGATAGAGATGGGACAGGAGAACCTCTGTCTCCTCCTCATAGACCCCCCCCAAGAGGAAGATCTGAGCATCAGGGCATCCAGCCCTACCTCCTGTCACTGTTGAACAGGTTTGATGACAGATATTGCCTTCTCCACCCACATACCACGGCAGCACCCTGAGCACTGCCACAGGGAGCCATTAGCTGGATGCTGAGCCCCGCTGTCCCACAGCAGTGCCTGCGGGAGGGCAGCCCCCTGGCACCCTGCCCCATGCTGGGTTCACAGAGGGGACGCCTGACTCACCTCATCACCTGACACCCGGAGGGGAAAATCACCACCCTTCATTCCCTGTTTTTATCAGCCCTGTGGGACCTTTGTACCAGCTGGGAGCGGTGTGTTGACGTTTCCCGTGTGCCCATGGTGACGGTGCTGGGAGCGGTGCGGCTGGTTCCACCTCTTGGCAGTGTCACCCCTGCCCGCTGCACCCCTCCTCACCCGGGGCCGGGCTCTATTTAATGGGTGCCTGCCACCCTGAGAGAGCCGTGCCAAGGACAGTGAGCAGGGATGTGGAACCCCAACTCAGGTGAGGAGCCGTGGGGCCAGGTAGGGCTGCGGGTACCACGCAGCCATTGGGGCTTGGAGAGAGGCAACTGCCTCGGGCACCTGGGGGGGATGCCCTGCGTACTAAAGGGGAGTGGGGCATCGTTTTTGAGGAGGGGATAGACTGGGAGGGTGGGCAGGTACACCAGGTCCCTGCATTGCGTTGTCCGAGGAGAGCTCTGCTCTGCTCCCTAACAGTTCCCTCTTCTTCCTAGGTGCACCCGGAGGGGTGCCACCACCACAAGTCCAAATTTGCCCACCTGCTGCTCCAGGATGCCCTTGTCCCAGCGCTCCAGCAGGTCCCTGCCCTGGCTACCCTCCCGTGCCACCTAGCGCCCCTGGAACCTGTCCCCCAGGACACCCAGGTGGCTATCCCTGTGGCCCCTCTCCACCTGGCCCCTGCCCGCCGGGGCATCACCCGCCTGGCCCCTGCCCGCCGGGGCATCACCCACATGGGCCCCCCCCGCCGGGGCATCACCCACATGGGCCCCCACCGCCGGGGCATCACTCCCCAGGCCACCACCATCATGGGCATCACTCCCATGGGCACCCCCATCCAGGACCACCGGGGTGCTCACCATGCCCCCCTGGCTGCCATGAGAAGCACCACGAGAAGCACCACAAGAAGCACAAGAAGAAACACAAGAAGCAGCACCATGGAGGCAAGGTAAGAACAAGGCTGCAGCGGACCCTTCCAAATCTCTGCTGCGGTCCTCCAGACCCCCTCTAACATGCCACAGCATCCCACCTGGGCAGCTGGGGGTCCCCTCAGCCACCCTGCAGAGCAGACTGCCAGCACCCCAGTGGCTTTTGTTAGACTCCTGTTTGGTTAACAAACAGGCAAGCATGAGTCATTTCAAGCGAGCCTTTTGAAGCATGACCCCTGAAATTCTTGAAGCCATTTGCACCAGTGACACAGCCCAGGGTGCACCAGGTGGCGTGTTAAATCCCAGGACTTTGTCCTACTCACCCAAGAGCAAGTCACACCTCTGTAAAGGACACAGGCTCCGTGCCCTGCAGCAGAGGAGCAGTTCAGCTCCCGCCTAAAAAACAAACAAAACAGCAGAACAGATAACCAAAGAACCCCTCCACAGAAAAAAACAAAAAAGGGAAAAGTGATTTCCTGTGCCAAGAGTTGATGCTGCAGAAAGCGCCATTCCAGGGACAGGTGTCCTCCAAGAGAAGGTCTGAGTGAGGAGCTGCTAAACAAAACCACAGTTTTGGTAGGAGCATTTCCCAAACAGAGCAAACCGTCAGCTCCTCTCACTTGTAATGGCTGTGTGATGATCTGCCTTGATGTTTGCCCTCGCTGGGAGGGAGCAGGACCCTTCTGAAGTTTGCTTAACTGGCCAGGATAAGCTTGTAAAATATTAATTTAAAAAAAAAAAAAAGCAGCCCTCCCACGATATGCTCATAATTATATTCTCCAAGCAGAAAAATAATGGCTCCAAACTCTAAACCGTGGTTTGTAACAGCATTGCAACAAACATTGCGGTGATGTTATTAGCAGCTGTTTTACGTTCAAGTCAATGTGTCCCGGCCAGGGTTTGCTGTCTGCAGTTGTCGTGCTGCGCTGACTCTCATACAGGCTTACCCTCCGCATGACCCCTGGGGATTAATTACCCGCTAATTGCCAGCTGGCAATCCAGCCAGCCTGCAAACCTGAGGGCACCCCTTTTGCTGGGGTGCAAAGGTACCTTGGGAGAGGTGGGTCTGCAGCCACCGCTGCTGCAGGCTCAACCTGCCCCCACCTGGGCACTGGGAACGCGCACCCACCCCAGGATCACTAACATGCATCAGAAATGGTGTGAAAGATGGTTGTTTCTGTACTACCTTAAAGTTGTGTTGTCTCCTCCAGCACTCCAGCAGCAGCTCCAGCAGCAGTTCTGACTCAGACTGAAGATGACATCTCCCACCTGCACAGCGGTGAAGTGATGAGACATGAAACTGGACGCCCCACAGGAAACACCTGCATGTTGCTCCTCTCCTTTCCCCTTCCTCTTAGAGCAGCGTTTTACCTGCTGAGTGATTTTCTTGGTTTTAGCCTGTAAATTCTCTCCTCTGTCATTTGGAAGAGCCTGCTGAAGTCCATCCCTGAGGCTGCAGGTAGCCGCACAAGGAATATCATGTGCTAGTTTGCAGTCAGCTGGTGTCTGTGTGTTTTTTTTCCTGTGCAATGATGCTGGCTTCTAACGTGGATCACATCACCCATAGAAGTCCTTAAATTTCATGTGAACTTTCCCAGTTGTAGAGGAGGGGCTGGCTGGGGAATGCCATAGCTTTCCCTTGCTGAGCTGTACACCTTGGCATCCTCCATGCCAGGGTAATGTAAGGAACATTTAGCGAAGAACTGTTGTTTTTACATAGCTGAGGACCTGGTGCCTGACCCCAGCAGGGGGGAAGGACTGAGACACATCGGACTATGAATTTCTTAATGTAATACACAGTCTCTTCCCAGAATATGTACTGACACCTGTATACACACCGATACCTGTATATTGATACGTTAATTTAGGGGGAAGTGTACTCAAAGTACCAGGAATCCATATCTTCAATAGATTGATAAGGGGAAGGGTATTGTGTGCATTGGGATAGTCTGTAAACCCTGAAGTACCCAACCAATGGGGAACAGGGGAGGGAAATTGCGGCCAGGATTTTGGGGAGATATAAGCAGGGGCTTTTTGCCCTATTAGGTGTGCCTGCCTTTAGGTTTTGCAAAATCGTTATTACAATATGCTTTGCTGAGAGATCCTGCCTGAGCCTATTATATTTGCAAAAGAATTGTTTCCTACAGTAATAATTAGCAAGAAAAAGTAGCGAGCTCTCCTGAAGCCCCTGGGCCATAGAACTGTGGCACGCTGGGAAAGGTAAAGAGCTTGGCAGTGCTTTAACCACAGCCATTTTAACACTAGACTGCTTTTGCTGTTTAATTTTGTTTTGTCATGGCTCAAAAGGCCCCTTCCCAGCCCTGTTATCATGAAGGCTTTGATGCCAGCCGGTGTGACTGGCTGCTGGACCCAGTGGCACAAACACGAGCAGCTCACTGTGGCAGTGGGAATCTCCAGAAGAGGTGGCACAGCCCATCTTACCCAGATTTGCCACCAGCACAGCCTTGTTCTGTGCATGCTGGGGCAGCGCGGTTTCACTCCAGTGGCTCCTCTCTGGATGCAGTTGTGCTTTGTCCTGTGGCCCTCAAAACTACCCATCAGCTTTCCTTATCAAAGGAGGGAACATAGAATGGAATCATAGCATCACTTCAGTTGGAAGAGACCCTCAGGATCATCGAGTCCAACCATAACCTAACTCTAGCAATAAACCACATCCCTAAGAGCCTTGTCTAAACGCCTTTTAAATCCCTCCAGGGATGGTGACTCCACTGCTACCCTGGGCAGCCTGTTCCAATGCCTGACAACCCTTTCCATGAAGAATTTTTTCCTAATATCCAATCTAAACCTCCCCTGGCACAATCTGAGGACATTTCTTCTTGTCCTATCACTTGCTACCTGGGAGAAGAACATGTGGCAGTGACGCTGCAGCACATGTGGCCACAGGTCCCCACCACCATGCTCTTCACTGCAGCTCCTCTGCACCTGTTTCTGGGGTCTCCTATGGACAACCCAGGTCCTGCCCAGCCTCTCCTCCCCATCCCACCTCCACCACCATGCACATGAACTTACAGAAACATTCCCATCCTTGGAGGGTTCCCCTGCTCCATCATCCTTGGATGCCAGAGTGGGCTGAAGAAAGCTTGGGTAAGCCAGACTCAGGTACAATTCCATCTTCATGATGGGGAAAGGTGCAGTCCCCTCAAAGAGGGGCACCTGAGCTCTTCCCACCCGTGAACAGGTGAAGAAGATGAAGCAGGTGAAGAATGAAGACACAGTCTCTGTTGTGCTGAGTGATCATGGTCTGAATGGGCACTGTGGGGGTACCGGGGCCAGGGGTGAGAGCTGGAGAAGCCCCATAAGCATCTTGTGGTCCCTCAGGTCCTCAGTAGTGCCCTGTGACCTCAGTGCTGCAGGGACCCCTGGCCTTGTGCTCCAGCATTTGTGAAGAGAGGCAGAACACAAACTTATCTGGGCTTATCAGCTTAGCACCAGGAGAATCAGCTGCTCATTAAAAATAATTTGAAAAAAAAGAGACAAACTACAGAATAAAGAGGCTTCTTCAAAATAGGGTGAAAAGAGTTTGTTTATTTTTGCAGACTGCACAATTCAAGTCCAAATCTAGGCATCGCTCAGCAGATACCGGTGGGAAGAAGGCACCATGGTTGCTTTGAGCACATTGGGATGACAGGGAGGCAGCTCCAGAGGCTGCCCAGTATTTTGTGAGATGCTGGGAGGCATGCTGACCCTCTCAGCCAGCATTTTGGGTGCAGTAATAAATGAACAGGTTGTGATGAAGATCAAAATGGCAGAAGGAAGCAAGGGAGATATGGCCCACAGGAAAATTAAGATCTTGAAGAAGATCTATGAAATTTAGGATAGACAAAAAGCCCAAAAGGAGCACATGCAGACAACTGTAGAAGGCGGCAAAACCTCTCACTATCCCATTACTCCTGGAAAAAGAGGAGCATGCCATGCATAATGAAGGCAAACCGCTGACCATTTCAAGCCGCATGTGTTGTGTCATAAACTCAATTGATTCTCAGAGCAAAAAGTGCTGAGAGAAAAGAAAGGATGAGACAATCTGGAAAAGGGTTTGCGAAGGACTGGGGGATGTCACAACCATAAAGCTCCTCACAGGATGCTGAGGGTTATTGAGAGTGTTTGAAAACTAGAGATGATCATTTGTCCTACTACACTGGAAAGGTTTCTCTCTTGTCTGACAAGCCCTCCTAGGCTTACAGCACGTATTCAAGGCATGGCTTAGTGCACGTAAAGCTTTACAGAAGTACGTCGTATGGCTCTGTATCCTGCTTTGATTTTGGTTTTAATTAGCACCATAAATGTAAGATACATGACTTTTCATCATGAAAATCCAAAAAGAGCTCTGGATTTTGGCTAGAAAGGAGCACCCAGAAGGCAGCTTGTTCTGGGCCAGCTCAGAGATGCTAGCAACCATACAGAAGGAAGAAAATGAAATGGGTAATATCAAGGGTGTGTATACTGGTGAGAAGAGGACATGTGCACTCCATTTAACATATCCACCTAATGAACCTGTCAAAGAAGCTGGGCTGGGAGAGGCTGTCATAGTCCTTCTCCCGGAAGATAGCTGCCCGGTCCCCGAGGCCAAGCTTTAGCAGGACATCCATGTCTACATCACTCCCAAGAGCCACTACTGTGGGCATGACATCTTGCTTCTTCATGGAGTTGATGGCCTCCTCGAGGTTCTTGCTTCCCGTGATGCCATCAGTGATGAAGACAAAGGAGAGCTCAGCGTTGCGCCGGGCGAGCCGCTGCCCATTTCCTGGGCTGAGCACGATGTTGTTGATGGCGTGTATGATGGCTGACCCGATGTTGGACGATGAGTCCAGGTACTTGATCTGTGCCAGGGCGTCCGAGATTTCCGTCAGGTTGTACGTCAATGGGAAGACCACGTTCTGGTCCCTCTCACTGCCGTACTGCAGAAGCGCAATTCGGGCATTCATGTTGTCCGTGTCGCTTCTGGCCAGCGTGAGCTGTCGGGCCACCTCCTCCACAAAGCGGTGGGCCTTGTGGAAATTCTGCTCCCCGATCCTTTCAGAGCCATCGAGCAAGAAGACGACATCAACAGGGCGCTGTGTGCACTGGGCCACTGCAAGCTCTGCAGGAGAAAGAAGACAAGAGTTGGGAGCATGAGATAGCCTACAGGATAAGGCTTGAGCTTGACTCAGGCAGTCTGGGCCAGAGTTGCCTCTGTGCATCTTTGTCCAAAGAAGGACCAGCCCCACTCTGCTGCCAAAGCCTGCCTTTGCAGCTGGTAATGTGCGTGGTTTGCTTATGATGCCCTCAGCTCCTAGGCACTAGGTCTTAATGAATATTAATTCTGGGGCCTATGACAGACCTCCATGAGATTAGACCGGTCTGTGCATTTCAGTCCCAGAGTTACATCCCCCTTCTAACAGCAGTGCCCAGCTCTTATCTGTAACAGGACTATCCAGAGATTAATAGCAGGCAGTGTCTACAAACCTCTTGGTTACTTCTAGAGAGTGGTTTACTTTCAAAGTTATTCTTCACACCCAGATTTGTAGGACGAAAGCTGTTTTCATACCTCTCACCCAGATTAGTTTAATCAGCAGCAGTCACTAATTCCTGAAGAGTTTACAAAGATTGGGTCATATGGCTGGCAAACAAGACTATCCTTTTTGATGCACCTGTATGTAGTAAAGCAGCTTTTGTAATATATAACAGACTAATATTTGAGGGAAACACAGTGGGACATTGTTCTTCAGTCACTCAGAACAGCACATGTCCACAAAGGGGGCATATGAATATATACAGTAAATGAACTCAGAAAAAGAAAGAGACATTAAAGAACATTCTTTGGAGATAGCTGTTAGTTAGGGACCATTACGCTGTTCCTTTGCAGTAGTTATGTGAATGACATTTGGTGTTCCTCTGTGTGCACTGCTTCTCTAAAAAACACTTCCATTATTGCACTGTTGAATTTTCTTCTTCTTCTTCTTCTTCGAGTTTCCTTCTCTGCTGAAAGCACTGGTCAGGAATATGATTGCAACAGCAGTATTGATTTGTGATGTACACTCTGCAGCTGGCCACCCCCTGAGTTGGCAGCAGGGCAGTGGCCTCATCACTGTCAAGCAATTCTGTGGCTCTAAGATTGAATCTTGAAAGGGTGAAGACCTGGAGCTGATGTCATGTTGTGCTGCATGACTGGCAAGGAATAAAAGATTCTGGAGCAGCCCCAGCATCCATCTCTGGAAATGAGGGGTAACTTTTGAGACAGCAGTTGAATTTCTGTGCTATGAGCAAATCCAACTTGGCAAATTGCTTCCTCAGTGCTGAATGCTGTCAGACCTGGGTTCAGCATGGTGGGGTGCTGAACCGGCGTAATTCCTTGTATGAGGGGAGCAACAAATGGATCACCATTTAGTACATTAATACTATGTGTGTAGTCAACACTTGGGAAATGGCAAAGTTATATTTTAAGCAAAATAGATACATGCACTCTTGAGACTACAGAGACAGTGTCCAACGTGAATCCAGTGGCACAAGACAGTCTAGCAGGAGCTCTGATGGTGGTACTGTTGAGCTCGCAGACTATTTGTCACCACTTCCATCAATGACAAAACAGTCAAAGCTGATGCAGGAACTTCTGCTGGTACTTGTGATTTAACCTAACTTGTTAGACTTTGCAAAAGTCCATGTTTTTTTCTGTATCATGTTTCCTGACCTTGTAGACCGACAATTCTCCTTAGCCCACACTGTAAAACATATCTACAATGATGACAAGCCTTGAATGGTGCTTACTGTACACTGTCTTACAGTGAACAACAGGACTCTGCAATGCCAGTTCTGACTGCAGCAGAAACTAATTTCCAAGCAATGCTTTTTTGCCCATGAGTTTTTTGAATATAGCATTTAAAAATTTAACTGTGATACTCCACTCCTTTGAAGCATTAACAGTATGTACTCACCTCTGCCCAGCCTTCTTTGAGAAATGTTGTTTAAAGGTACATGGATGCTGCAGTTCCTGGTGTGCAGGTGCTGCTGCCACAAGGGTACTTTGCCATGGCAGCAGCTACACCCCCGGTCCTCACCTGCTCTGTGCAGTTGTGGAAGAGGAAAGGAAGGCATGTTCCTTGCAACCACACATCCCAAAATCTATATAGGGGTCTGCAAAAGCAGGTGGAAGCGAGCGAGTGCGGGTGAGGGGGGCATATCGTGTTGGAGAAGTGTTACCAGTCCGCCTCTCCCAATGCTTGTCAAGTTGTAATCATGTTTCTTGAGATGACAAACAAGATCCACCTGCCACCCACATGATCCAAAGCAAGCCTTGAGAGCTCCTAGTTAAGCAGACCACAGCTGAGAGCAGCATCGTTCCATGGAGCTTTAGCGAGAGCATCACGTACGTGTGGCTCTCCAGGCGGCCTCTACTGCAGGAGCACTCCCTGGAGACACACCACTTGCTGCTCAGGAGAGGGCTGCCTTTGTGCTGTGTGATAAGATGCCTTTACATAGGACTCAACCCACAGAAAAGTAACTGCTGCAGGGCAGCACAGCAAAACCTCGGGTTTGTCCCTCTCAGTGTCACGCTTTGATTGCTGCTTGTTTCTGGGAGGCCGAGGGCTTGAGCGCCCTTTTCTGCAGCAAGGAACAAGATTCTCGTCCTTAAGTAGGAGATCAGCTCTGAGAGGCACCACCACAAATTAGGCCAACTAAAATCTTCACATCATGCTTTTAACTGGAGCACTTGTCCATCTCACGCAGCTCACAGCAAGGCAGGGAGGCCTGCAGCTCCCTGTACTGCATACCGTGTGCTAGGACACAGCTGAGGACATCTAACAGCACAAAAAGCAGAAATACCATGGATTTTCTTGCCATTAGCAATGCATCTAGTTATGGGCTTGTGCAGAGTGACCCCACCCATTCACATCATGTTCCTGCTGCTTCTTAAACCTGGGTAACTTGTATTTCCTCCCTTGTTTCACAGTGTTGACAGTGGAGGTGAAAGTGACAGATGGGGACTGACTTCCCAGCCCTTTCACAACCCCTCCTATTTCTTTGTAGAGGTGGTGTCTGTCCTTTCCCCAACCCCTGATCTGTGTCCTTCCCTTGCCCAAGAGCTTCACTGGAAGAACTGCTGCTGTGATGAAATCTGGTTTTATCAGAGGGGTTAGCAAAACACCACTACACTTACTTGCCTCTGTCTAACAAGGGCCAACGCAAACACTGCTCAGGCAAAGAGACTTTTTATCTCTCCTTTCCCCCTCTCCCCATCCCCCATAACAAGCGGAAGGTTTTTGAGAGGTCAAAAACTTTCAATTTTGCACTGCTTTGCTAGGAAATATTTCCAAAGGAAATGAAATAAACAGCCACTGCGTGATGAGGTCTAAACCCCCTCTGCTGAAGACTTGCTGAATCCTCATCTTGTTCAGCAAGATGTCCCAGCCCTGAGATGTTCCCTCCAGATCAGTGTTTCTTTGGGGCTTTTCCTCTAGCATCATGGCTGGAGCTGCTTAACTACTCTGAGTTCAGACACCTGCTACTTTTGGGGTAAAAATGAAAACAGAGTAGGGGGCTTGGCACAGACTATCTGGAATATGTGGATTACAACCAGACACTAGCATCTGGACTCAGACACCTCATCCTTTCGCCTGCACCTAAAACTCTGAGCACACCATTTAAAGCTCTCTGAACAATTTTCCCTTCATTATATTCCAACAGCAGAGTTTTCTGGGCTCCCTGTCCCTATAGACTGGGAGCAAAATGTGCTGAAACCTTGGGAGAAAGACTGCTTTTGTGCAGGATGTCAGACCCGCTCATGTGCTGAGCGACACAAACACCTCCCCTGCGTACCTGTCACCAGATGCCTTCTAGCCTTGTCAGCTGGCAAGCCCCAGATGCTGAAAACACTGCAAGAAGCTCCAGCTCCTGTGCCTGAGCTTGGCAACTGGCTCCACTTTGCACCCCTGGAAACATTACCTCCTGACCACATTTTTGAAGACCGTACATCTCCCTTCTGCCCATTAAATATGACATTTGCTCAGTATACTTTATTGTGATAATACCATGTCAGTTAGAGAGGCTGCAAAATTCACTTGCTGGCAGTAAACACTTCTACTCTTGTGTCTGCACACAAAATGCTGTTTTCTTTTCTCACAGCTTGAGAGGGCAGTAGTTTTTCTGGAGGCAGGAACGACAGCCACCTGCCCAACCTTCTGTGAAAACCAGGGGCAACTGAGCTCATGGAAATATCACTCCTTCTCTAAACGTACGTACCCGCAGTACAAGTGGTCGGTCTGTGGTCTCTCTGAACCAAACTAGCACTGGGCATGGATTGAATGGGTTATACTACAAGTTTAAATACTTGCTTTTAAATAGCTCATGTAATGTATCACAGAGGTTTGACTGTGCAGTCAAGGATTTTTGCTTTGGACTGCCTGGTCCTACATAAACTCTACATCTTGGATATGAACAGGTACATGTTGCTCATTAAGACAGAAGAAACACAAAGGTACAAGCAGAGAAAAAGGCAGAGAGAGCTCATACAGCTTCTGAGAGAAGCACTGCCCAGGTTTTAGTGCTCTCAATGGAAAGCCAGGCTTGCCCCCTCTCCCATACTGTTAGCTCTTTCCCCTCAAAATTCCCAGCTGCCCATTAAATGATTGTACAGGGACACTCACTATGGAAAGAGGAGATGCACCTTGCTTTGCCAGTCTTGGCACACAAGTGGTTTGCATGAAGCGAACCCCCACGGTAACCCAGCGAGAGGATGCAAAAGATGCTTCAGAAGCGGTCAGCAAATATACATGTAGGAGACACGCTGGAGAAAGCTGCCATGCTCACCAGCCAGCCAAGCCAAAGAGGATTGTCCCTTGTGTCACATCACCAGCTGACCTCAACCAAGCCATTTCACTACCTGTGTTTCTCCTAAACTAAAAGCATCTACCAATGTACCTGTCCCCTCTGCCAAACAAGCACTCCAGGAAAGACAATTACAACCTCCGCTCAACCTCTGCCTCCACCCACTTCATGCGATCTCTAACGGAGATGTCAGCAAAGCCCTAGCACGGTTTCTGGGTCCCCCACAATCTCGCTGTGCACCATTTTGAAGGTGTCAATGAACAAGTCCATCCACTCTTGACGCTCATTTCCAGTGGCAAACTTGGCTTTTTCGGCGGTAAAGGCCAAGGTGGCCACCAGCTGGGTGTACATGCTGGGGTCCTGGGTTTCCCGCGTGGAGTTTAGGAACTGGGCGATCGAATGTATGGTGCTGGGGAAATCTATGTTGACTCCCTCTTCCATGGGGCGGAAAATAAGTGGATTTACGTTCCCAGGGTTCCTGTCATCTGCAAGTGAGCGTCAAAAGAATATTTTCAGGGCTTGCTAGCAATGGCTGTGTCTCTCTCTGAATGCTACCTGGCTTTCCTGTGTGCACTGCGCCAGAGAAGAGCAGAGCTAACGAGGGACAGAAAAGTAAAGACCAAAGCCAGATTTTAAAACTTTCTGCCACATTTATGCCTGAGGAACCATGGGATCCACACCAAAATCAATGGCACATTAACCAAGAGACCTCAGGAAATGATGTAAAACCTTAACTGCCCAGTTCCTTCCCACTCATCCAGCAAGGGCACGATGGAGAAAGAGCAGCGCTCAGGAAGGGATGGCCACGGGGTCCAGCTTCTTTCCTGCGTACGGGATTCAGCCACCACATAGCTTTGAACTCCACTACGTGCAAACCATACACATGATGCTGTACAGCATCTAAGGGACAGCATTATGTGAACTCCTTGCCTGGCGCTCAGCCTGCTGTGTTTTGGCTAGAGTCAATGCCCTGCAGCGTGCAATGCTCCTGTGCAGTGTACGGGCTACTCAGGACTCCAAGAGCCTCTGTCTCCACCTGGCTGTGCTGAACTTCAATTCAAATAACATCCCAAAGCTCAAAGCAAAGCCTTTTGCATGGGTTAGAAAGACTGTCACAGAGCATCATGCGGTTTCTGTTGAAGCAAGTGGTCAGTTCCTATTTGCTCAGCATTTAATCCATTTAACACTCTAGCATCCAGTCAGCACCCCAGTAATCAATGGGTAGTAACAAGGAGACAAGGCTCTGCCCCCAAACCACAAAAATGTGGATTTCCCGAGGCTTTCAGCTGCCGATGTGTACCTGAAGCAGTGATGTGCCTGGCTCTGCATGGCAGCAGAGAGGAATCTGGGGTATGTGTAATACCTCTCCCTCTCTGTGCCCTGCTGACAATACCCAAGCTGGAGCTGGGGTACGTGGCATGAGCAATTGATCTGCTCCTTAAAAGTGCCAGGACTGCAACTCTGACAGCCATGGGGCCAAGAGCAGGGCTGGGTGTAGCTGCCTCCCTGACCTGAACCTGTCTGGCCTGTCCACAACTGGACACATGTGTTGGATGTGCCCGAAGCTCGCTCAGACACCCGGCGAAGGGCACCGTCTTCATCCAAAGGGTTTGCATGTGAATCAGCACAACCCTTGAGCTGTACTCAGAGAACCAGAGGAAGCTGGGCACTGAGCAGAGAAGCCTCAGGCTCTCCCACATGCCTTATGTTACACTCCATCCAACATGTTCCGTTGCCACCAGGTCATTGCAAATCCTTCTAAATGATGACAGCAACACATCATGGACCATCCAGTGCATTGGGTGGAAGGCCCTTTGCCAAAAGGGCCCTGAATCCCTGAGTATCACTTAAAATTTAATCTACCATGCCTAGAACAGATTCTTGTGCACCAGGACAACTTTTGCCCATGCTGAGATGGGCGTACTGGCACTTTCACAGGAGGTCCGCACCTATCCAGCCACGTCACTACACCTCCCATGTCCTCTGGAGCGCAAGTGTAGGGTCTGCACTTGACCTGGCCTGCCTATGGCATGGCTTGAGGGATTCACCCATGAGGGGACCCTCTCAGATGCCTCCTAAAGCCATTTCTGTCCTGGTCCCCAGGACTGTCAGGCACCAGTTCTCACCTTGCATCAGGACAGAAACACCCAAGTATACAGCAGGGAAAGGAACACCAACTTCGCCTTGCTTTGGAGGGCTTTGATGACTCAAGCCCAGGAGAGCATGAGTGTGCCACTGCTTGGGTCAGTCTTTCTCCTGCAGTGTTCCTCAAGAACGGAGAGGCTGCAAAGACCAAAAGCTTTGAAGACACCTTAGCAGTCACCAGTGTGGCATGGTGAAGTCACCTCCTTTTGCATGGATCGGCAGGACAAAATTCCTCAGAGGACACTGCAGAGGAGCCTATGTGGATAGCTCAGCAACATGGTTGGACTTTGTGCTCTATGCATGGGCAGGTGCAAATACGCAAAATACTAGTGAAAAACTTTATATGAGAATAATTATAGTTTTTCTGTCTTCAGATTCCTTTGCTTTGTATGGAAATGAAGTGACTTCTTTGAAAATGAAATCTGAGATTCTGTATAACGCTGAGTTGAAGCTGGGGACTTTCACAAAAACATTCACGGGAAAAGTAGAGACAAAAATTGCAAGAATTGGCAAAACTTTGTCCCCTGTAAGCTTTGTGTATATCAGCAAATAGTGCATCTATTGTATTTAAATAGGCACAGAGGCTCAGACAGGATCTCTAGGAATTCACATTGCAGATCTGCCCCTTAACGAGCAAAATGTAATCAAGTAAAGCTACCTGCAGCGAGCAGCAGCAGTCTCCTTTATATCACGGGATCCTTACAGCCTTTTTCCTTTAATCCAACACCCTGAGTTAATTGTTAATTAAATACAGCCAGCATTAGAGAAGCCAAAGCTTTTGGTCCACTACTCTGTCATTTTCCAAACAGTCCCTACTACCTGCTATGCCCTTGTCACTCCCAAGGAGCATCCTGTCCAGTGCGGATGGGAGAGTTTAGCAAGGAGGTTTTGACTTGGTGTACAATAGAGATATGGAGCAAGTGAGAAATGAATTGCCAAGTCTGGAGGTCAAAATCTGGTTGCTCCCAGAAATTGGGACAGGGAGAATTACCAGGGCTGAGCCGTGCTGGTGCACAAACACGATGCACGCGTACCTGCACAGAGAGCTTAGAGAGACAGGAAAAGAGCAGAAGATGAAAACCCAGAGCCTCTTCTCATGCAAAGTAATGCTATTTTCCAAAATCCTGCTATCCAGAAGGAATGAACAGGTTTGCATACCCCCCTCCCAATCCCAAGTCTTGTGCACCCTCCCCTGGACCTACCACTTGGTGCAGAAGGCATGAAGCTAATTATGATGTTTACCTGTCTGACAGGGCAGCTCAGGGCAGACGATCTGTGGATCTAGAAGGAAAAGAAACAAGGAAAACTGAGTGATGTGCTGCCGGCCCCCTCCACAGCTTGCACACTCAGGCTGGCAGGGTAAGGACTCTTCACAAGGGGAAAAGGACTCCAAAGGACTGCCCCAAAAGGCCAGCATGTGTCTGAGGAAGGACTGTTCATCCAGGGCTACAGAAAAGGACAGCCCCCACCTTGAATGACTCAACTTATGAGCTATGGGCCAACCTGGTGGGACACGTCTCTGCAATGGTTGCAACACACCATATGTGCCCTCCACCCCAAACCCTGGGGGTGAAAACTCCAGTTCCAGTAAGAACTGTGTAGAGGACAGGTACAGACCTGGGCAGAGCACGTCCTCCATCTTGTCAATGAATTCCTCTGCCACCAGGTCTGAGAAGAGCCTCATCTTCTGGACTCGCTGGGGTTCATTGCAGGCAATGGAGACCAGGGTCTCACTCTGTTCTGGCTGATCAAACATGTCTCCAATGCCAATGGTGTTGACGACCACGTCTCTACCGCACAGAGCCCCTAGGTTCTTGTCGTCATCCCGGGGGTCGTAGCGCCCGTCTGTGATCACCACAGCAAACACTTGGGCTTTCTCTCGCCTGCTTTCCTTGATGAGCTTGTTGTAGGCAAACTGAAGGGCAGACGGCGTCCAGGTGCCTCCAGCGATCCACTCCAGGCGCTTCACTGCTTCCTTGAAGCTTGACAGCGAGTCAATGCGCTCATCATCAAGCTTGATGGCTTCAAATGTCCCCTCATGACTGTACTGCACCACCCCAACACGGGCACCTGCCAATGAAGTGTCACGTTACTTGGCTTTGCATGCTCAGTGGAAAGCAGAGAAAGTCAGCAAACTCTTGTATCTGCAAAGACCTGTCTGATTGGCCTACAAAGGGTGGAAGGGGGAAAAGCAGAAACTCCTGCAAAAATGTTGGACAGATGGATTGCAGACCAGAACAGCTACAGACAAAGCATGGCATCTGGAAAGATCCAAGAACCTTTTCTTTTCCCCATGCCCTGCTCAGTCCTCACAGAATCCAGACCTGTCTGTGACTTGGGATCTTTGGCAATGGAGCCCAGCCGGCTGACCACGTTGACAACAAAATTTTTCTCCAGAGTGAAGTTGGTGTAGCCAATACTCTCCGAGCTGTCTATGACGAACATGATGTCCAGGGCACCACAGCGCTTCTCACAGTCTGGGGAGAGGGACGGAAGGAGGAAAACACAAAGGTCAGTGATGGTGGGAAGGAGAGCCATTAGGACAGAAGAAGTCAGTTAACATCACACCAAGCATCCACAGGGCTTGTGGTGCTGCCTGGAGCCAGCAGCATAGGGAGGATTTTACATGCATTTTTCTGTCAAGGTATATGGGAAGAAACCTTTTTAATCTTGCTGTGTAATGCACACTGACCTATCACCTGGGCCACACAACTCTCTACTACAGCACTGCTTCTGAGATGGCAGAGTTAAATTTTGGGAGGTGAGACAGGCTGCCCTTGTGGCACCACCACACTCAGTGGTGGGCTGGGACTGGGATGACCAGGGAAGGGCTTCCCGTGGTGTCTCCTCTGCAGGGTGCAGTGCTGTGCAGAGCAGCAAGGAGCCCACCGTGATGGTGGCTCGGTGCAAAGGGCAGCTCATGGGGCAGAGCTCCCTTGAGGGAGCTCCTGAAGAAGGAGGCAGCCTCTGGTGACTCCCTTTTCTCATCGCTCGAGTGGTCATTCCCTTCCCTGGGGAAAGACATTGGTCTGCTCACCACAGCATCCGCACGTCTCTCGCACGTAGGTCATCACGTCGCAGTCCTGCCAAATAAGGGGTGAAGGGTGAGTGCCTCCCTCCTCATATACAGCATCCATCCCCTCATCAGCCCCCTCCCCTCTTTCCTTGGCTCCCGTGGGAAGCCACAGGCCACATCTGTGGGGCAGTGACAGGACCTGATGCCCTGTTTTGTTCTCAGGCTGTGCATGGCAAAGCCACGATCGCCCCAGGAGGACACGGTTGCAAAGCAGAGCTACTTACAGTCAGGCCAGGGTCTCCTGGTGGGCCAGGGGTCCCCTGTAAAGAAAAGCACAGGGATTTCAGGCACAGTTTTCCCATGAGTTCTCTTTTTAGGAACAAGAATGTCAGAGCCACCAAAAACGTGGCTTTTAACAGAAATCTGCCATGGGAAGGGTAGGAAAGCCTCGCTGGGAGCCAGCAGACTCGTCTGGCAGCTGGTGTCCCCTCAAGCAAGCCCTGCTGCAGGGGGACCTACTGGGGTCCTCTGGGCTTCAGAGCATCAAGGAGAAGTGAGGAGGAGCGGGGGGAGCTGCAGCAGCTCTCAGGCACAAAGACGCGGTACTGTACCTCAGGGCCTGGTTCACCAGTTGGACCGCGAGGTCCGGGCTCACCTCCTGGGCCAGGATCACCCTGGGGAGGAAGCAAAGAAGGGTCAAATATTTCTCAGCGATGCAGCCGCTGCTGTTGAGGGCTCCTCCTGACCCCCCCATCAGGCACAGCTTTATGATGGACAGTCACCAGCCTGCCACAGCTGAGCTTGGGGACATGGGGCAGGCAGGAGAGTGAGCAGTGCTGTACCCAGCACAGCTGGCAGAGTTGTGGGAGGGGGACACTGACCCTGCAGGCAGTATGGGGAATCTGCTTACCGGTTCCCCCTTCTCTCCTTTGGTCCCTTGCGTGCCTTTTGGTCCAAGTTCACCTCTTCCTCCCTGATCAAAGGAACGAGAAAGAGATGCAGCATGGAACACATCTGGATGTGCTCAGGCAAAGGCACTTACTGCTATGAGGCCATCAAAAACAGACATCTGCCTGGCCTGGAGAGCACCCTCCAAATCAGCAGCTCAGCGCAGAGCAAATAAACAGTGTTTACATAGGCATTAACTAAGAATAAAGAAGTTTTGCAAAGCTTATTTCAGATGGTTTCAAGAGGAGATGAGCTCAGGAGATCCACCCAGGCTCCCTTGCTGTGGGAACAGCCAGGACAGTTGCCAGCAGGACAGGCTCCTTGGCCACGCAGCTGCTCAGGTGGCAACTGCTCGGCATTTCAGTCAGTACGAAAAACAGTTGATGGAAACAAACACACTCACCTTGGGTCCCGGCTGTCCTTTCTCGCCCTTGTCACCCTGCAAAGGGAGAGGAGGGAGAGGTCAGCACCCAGCCGGTACCAGCCCCCACCATGCACACACATATCTGAAGTTTGCAGTGAGGAGCACGAAGCTGAACAGCAAATGTATCTTCAGCCCCACTGAGGCTGGGGTCCCCAGCACTGCTGCCATGAGGCTGATGGAGCTGTGGACAAGTTCAGTTCTGGTGTTCAGCCACCCAACTCCCTGCCTTTGCGGGCTTCATGTTTTTGAAAGAAAGTTAGAGCTCAGTTAATGCAGTAAATGACTGAGATTACGATTTCAAATGTATTAGTTATTCTTATATGTGAGTCTTGATCTCTTTTAAACTCTTCTGTCTTTTCCTTATTCATGGCTTCATGTCTTAAATGTGATTTGAAGAGCCTTTCTTCAGCTTGAAGGATCAAGCTGAGGATGGAGAAAAATATCGCACAGCACAATGTGTACTCCGCAAGAAGGCTATGTCAACAGATTTTGAGATTTGTCTATGATACATGTGTGATTAAAACTTTGGTTGATATAATCTGTCTTTACCTCTTACATTAATACTTACTCCTTTCTGACATAGTGTGACAGTGTCTTTCATTACATGAAATTCTGACACTTTCAGTTTTGGTTTTGTGAGTTGAATTCTATATAGTCTTCCACCTCCCTCCTATTCTTCCTACTTCTGAGAATAAGATTGTTTTTCAGAATTTAATGCTTATAGACCAAATCCTTATATTTCATCATAAAATTGTGCTTTTAGCAAACTCATGCAGCTTGACAGGGGGCTTTTTAATCTACATTCCCTTACCTTTTTTTGCCCCATTGCTTGTAATTTGACCCTTAACATTTTTCTTCCTCCTTCCCTCTTCTCCCAGGCTGCTCAGCTCCAACAGCAACCTCCACTGAAACAGGTTTCCTCGCAGCATGTACGTCTGCACTGGACAAGGCATACGTACCTGTGGTCCTCTGGGTCCAGGGTAGCTAAAGCCGGGTCTGCCTCTGTCACCCTTTGGTAGAAAAAAAAATGACCCGTTAGAAACCAAACCCAGCCTTTCTGACCTGGTGATGACAGCGACAGTCAGAGCCATCTTCATCCCCTCCTGGGGTGAGACACCATCAGGGGCTGGACTTCTGCAGCTGGCCCTGAAACATCAGGAGTGGCTGAATCTTGGGGATGTGTCATGCCAGGGACGCCCCTGAATCTGTGCAGGGTAAGGGGTGTAATCACAGCTGCCTTGGCCAGAGCAAGACTTGCATCTCTGCCCCATAGGGAGGCTCAGGCTTGAGCCATTCAGTTTCTGAGGCACTGAAGTTTTGCAGTGGAAACTGCCTTTTTTTTTTAGGGGGAAAAAAAAAAAGACAAGAAAGAGCACACAAAAATACCCTTGCAAATGCAGGCTGCTTTCAGTGACTTTACCTTTGGTCCTGGTGGTCCAGCATCACCTCTTGGGCCCAAGTCACCAGGGTCCCCACGTGATCCCTGCAGGACAGTGTTGGGGAGAGCAGAGGAAGCAGGTGAGGATGTTCCCTGGGGCTCTCTGGCCGTGCAGGGGACTGTGCTGGAGAAACCAGCTCTTGAGACGGTGGTGCAAGTCCACCTCCCCTCCCGATGAGGTTACTGTGACAGTGACCGCTTCAGCACTTGGGTTCCTACACCCCGTGGAGCCACATAGATGTCACAGCATTACTGACACAGTGGGATGCTGGACTAACCACAGACTCGGGATAAATGGGCACTTGGGGAGCCCCATCTTTCTGCACCCCATGACCCGCTCTGATATGGTCCCTTCCACGTTGTCATGGCAACACCTGGGTCTGGGAGTGATGGAGAAGCAAGGACTCTTGGGTCCTGCAATTTCTCTTTGCCCTGGGAAGGGTTAGTCAGGGGCCATTGGGCTAATTTTTTTAGCCTCCCTGGGAAAAGGTCAGGCAGGCCCCCCTTGAGAGGGACAGTGCAGCCAGCTTACATCAGTAGAGCAAGCTCTCACTGCAGAGGGAGGACAAGGTCACACAGATGCCTCAGGATGACTTACTGTGTTGCCTGGCTCTCCAACAGCACCTGAAGGGCCTCGGGGTCCTGGCAGCCCTTGGTCTCCCTGCAAAGCAAAGCAAGAACATCCAGAGGCAGGTGCAGGCAGGTGTGAATGAAGAGGAAAGCTGGGTGCGCTGCTCCGGATGGCGGCAGTGCTTTCCTTCCCTCCTGGCTGTCACCAACCCCTGCTTTGTGCTTACCCTTGCTCCTTTGCTTCCAACCTCACCGGCCAGGCCACGAGGACCCTCTGGACCCGGATCTCCCTGTGAGGAGAGTAAAGATATTCCTGGTCAGGGATATCTCCAGTGCTGTCAGTGTGCATGGCAGTGCTCCTTGGAGCAAGGAGGCATGCTGATGTTCTCGGATCTGGTGTTTCTTGTCTTGAAACAGTGTCAGGGCAGCATGTCCTCTGAACATGTCTCTTAGCCTTGAGCTTTGCTGCCATTCACCCCTCTCTGGATCAAGCCCTGGAAGAGGAAGCTGTGCCTGCTACCACCATGTCAAGCAGCGGGCACGGTGGGAGCAGAGGACACATGCAGAGCCCACTGGGATCCACAATGCCCAGCTCTGGTGTTAGACACTTCACACACACCAGTCCTGTGCATCTTGGGCTCATTTGCACTGGTCTGGGCAGTTGCTTTACTCACCCTTTCTCCTTTGGCTCCAGGAGTGCCTCTGCTGCCTTTCGTCCCTGGATCTCCACGTCGACCCTTGGCAGACACAGAAAGTCACATAAATGGGATGCAAAGATGGATGATACCTGAACAGTGACAGCTGGTTGCCCTGCCTTCTCCCTCCTGGCCTAAGAGATGTCTTCTTGCCCCTTTAACAAGCATGTGCCTGGCAGCAGGGATGCCCATGCTGGCACTGCTTCGGGGATCTTGCCTTTGCCTTTTGGGAAACCACAGCTAGAATATTCTTCCAGGAGGGTGGTCACCGCAGTGACCACTAACACTCGTGGTTCATTCTCTCAGGGTTAAAGACTCTGCTGTACTTCAGGCTCATCTGGCCTTGCTTCCCCCACTAGATCTCACACAAGGACACAAGCCAGCTGGGCTCCAGCCTCTTGGTGCTGATAGAACTGTGTTGCTGTATCCTACTAGGGAACATCACCTCCAAACCACTCCCCAAATTTTGCAGTGCCCTACCACATTAACTTGGATCTGTGTGGCACAACCGATGTCATGATGCTGCCCTTTTCAGAGAGCTCTACCGTAATGGCCACTGGATCTCCACTCTGTGAGCTCCTGCAAGAGTCAGCATTGTGGAGAACTTGCTAGAGTACAGCCAAAGGGTCCCTGGCATCCACAGAGGCATTTGTGGTTATGTGGGAATACAGGATGCTTCTCTCAGGAGAAATGGCTAACATCAGGCTTAGGATGAAGGAAACACTGCTCTGTGAATAGGGGGGAGATGAAGAGATCAACATCTGCACATCTTTTGGGAGGCCGAAGGAAGGGCAGACAGGCTAAAATAAGGGAGATTCTCAGTGCTTGTCCATGAGATTGCATCAGGCTCCTGTGGTGTGCCCACTGTCCAGGGACCTATTCAGACACTTACAGGTTCTCCTTTTGGTCCAGGAGGTCCTGTTTCACCTTTTCTTCCCTTGCTTCCAGCAGGTCCTTGAGCTCCAGGATTGCCTGGAAGACCCTTGGAAAAGAAAAAGAAGTGCAATTTGTTGGAAGAGAGGTCAAGGTACACATACACACACGTCTTGTCCCGTGTCAAGCCCTTCACCCTTGAGCAGAGGTCTGTATGAGCACACAACTTATGTTTCCACACACCCACCATGCCTATATGTCAAAGCTATGTGCACAGGCTCCAGCCTTGAAGCAGTGTAATGCTGTGTCACCTTTCCTCCATCAACCAGTGAAAAGGCTTGTCAGCTCTTCCTTGCAGCATCTATCCAGCCCTAACTAAAGCCAGAGGGCTATTTCAGCCTTCTCCACTATCTTTGAAGTAACTGGCCATCAGCATAGCAACCCCTTTGGCTATAAGGTCAAGTGCAGTGAGCAAAGCCAGTGTTAGATCCCTGAGCAATTAATTGTTGAAGTCTACTTACATGGAAAAAAAACAGCGAAACAAACAAAAACCCCACAAAACAAGCAAACAAAAACCCACAAACAAATAAAAATCCACAAAACAAAACAAAAACCAAAACAACAAAAAAACCCACCCAAACAACAACAGCAAAAGAAACAGCCTGCAAGTGCTGGCACTGCCACAAACACTGAGCAAGTCTTGAGACTGTGGACAAACAGGGCCTTTCTACTCAGGAAGAAGATGGGAAGACAGTGAAGGTGCAATGGATTGCCTAGAAAGGTAAATCCTCCTAAGTCTGTTTTGCCTGCTGTTCTCTGCTCTGGACAAATGCTCGAGATCCATTCTTGTTTTGCTGTGGACAGCTGCAGAGATGTTGCACAGGCGCCTCTCCTGTTGCCCACATGACGTTTCCCACTGTACTGGTGGGGACATGCATGGTGGAAGACCTCACTTGGCCACCCAGGAGATTGTGCTTTCTCCATGCAGGTGGACCAATTTGCAGAATCAACCAGGACACATCAACCAGCGTGCCCTGGCAAGCAATCACTGTGCTGCAGCTGCGCTGTGACCAGCAGCTGATATGACTCCGGCTCCACACCATGTGGAACAGACCCTAGTAAGACACTTGAGACATCCGAACACTGCATGAGCCTACCGGGCTTCCTTTTTCTCCTGGAGGTCCCGGGGGTCCACTGCGACCAGGTCGGCCAGGATCGCCCTGAAATAGCCAGAGAGCAATGGTTATTGCCTGTATCATCAGCATGTTGCTGTGCACTGCTGGCGTGCACCACAACGAGCCCAAGGACCAGGGCCAGACAGGATCATCCCTCAGCTCCTGTGTCTGCTGATGGGACCCAGAGCCCAGGCAAAGAGAGTTTATGGGGTCCACAAGCAGTGAAGCATTTAAGAGCAAATACAGGCAATGGTTGCCTCTGCCCTCACTCCGCTTGCTGTTCAGAGTGCTTGTACCTTTATGCCTTCATCTCCTCTTTCGCCTTGGTCTCCTGCATCTCCTGGGTAGCCATCAGGGCCCTATGGAGAGAAAGGACAAAGAACCACACATTTTGCAGTGGCAACAATATGCGCTTTCCCTGTAGAATATATCAGCTGGCCTAGAAAGTTGCTCTAGAGACAAAAATAGTTTTTGCTTGTTGCTAGTGTTGATGAAAGGAGCAGCTCCTCCTCTCTGTGTGGAGGGGAGGGATGCTGGGGAATCCCAGCCTATTTGCCCATGGAAAGGAGGCACAAAAAAAATCAAGCTGTGGTCCCCATTCCGGGAATCCCAGGCCTGGGGTCAGGTCATGCAATTGGTCAGGAAATGGGCCAGTAACCTCTCATTGACCGTTTTTCTACACGTGCAACTCATTTGGTAGCTACACAACTGATGTGCTGAATGAAAGAGTAAAGTGTTCCTACCTTGTCACCAGGGTCTCCCTTGCAGCCTGGTGGTCCAATTCTCCCCAGCTTGCCCTGGAGATTGCATTCAAAAGAAAAAAAAAAAAAAAAAAGAAAAAGAGAAGCTGCAGGTGTCCAAAGAGAAAATATAGCTTTTCTTGTTAATAGTTTTTAATTTTTAAAATCATCTGCCGAACGTACCTGTCATCAGCTAGAGAATAAATAGCAAGTATATTCTTAAACAGGAGTGTGGTGTGCAGAGACAAATGGAGGAGGAGAAAGTAGTCTAAAAGCCCCGAGTAGCAACGTGGGTGTTGGTGGGAATTCAAGAACGCTCATGCCTCACACATGCCCTGAGTGATGGACACGTCCCTTGAGACTGGATTTGGAGGTCACTCATGTCCATGGTTGTGCTGGTCCTTCGTTGTGCATCGTACATCAGAGCAGCTCAGGTTCACAGGACCCACGGCTGCCTGACGGTTGCTGTGAGAGCACTGTCTGCCTTGCTCTGCACCCCAAAATGGCTTTTCTGACAGCACTTAGACAGCTCATCTCAGCTAGAAAGTGGCAGGGACTGAAGGACTTCAGTGTTTTAGAGCTTCAGCAGGCGTTTGAGGGGTGGGAAGAAGAACTGGTAGTATCTCACAGATGTACTTGGCTGGGTATATGAGAAAACGCAGAGCAAAACCAGTGTGTGCTGGCCAGTGGACAAATCCAGCTGAAATCATCTCAAACTAGGCTATCCCGCTGCGGTACCTCTGCAGGGCACGCAGATCTGAGGAAGGGCATGGCCCTCTATGCTCACCACACAGGGAACAGAGGATTTCAGGGACTTCGTTACAAGGTACTTGAACCTGGATTTGGGGCTTTAGTGTTAAGAACAAGCAGAGGCTTAGACGTGAAATTTCAGACTCTGTGACAAACTGCCTTGAAAACCTAATTTCTGCAAAACTCTGTGTACATGTCCTGTAGGGGTCACTAACACTCAAGATGAGATATCTACACTCAGGTGATCTGATATGGCCACATCACCTCCCGCAGCATGAGCACAGCCCAGGTTATAAATCTCATTCCTAAGGAGAGCTTGCTGACGAAGGGATAGCTCTTCTGTGACTTGAATTAACTCGTCTCCAGCTAGCTCACGTATTTCTACAGGACATGCAGAATAATGAGCAAATAAGTTCACAGAAACCTCAGTCAGAACAAAAAGCTGGAGTGTAGGATGAGATAAACAGAACAACCTGTGGGGACAAGGCGGGATAAAGAAGTGAAACAACAGGAGCAACGTTATGGGGTGCTCCCAGTGCTGTTACCTTCTGTCCATCAGTGCCGTTCCTGCCTTCCAAGCCAGGGGCACCCTGGAATCAAGGGGGAAAAAAAGAGAGGGATCAGCGATCTGTCAACACACATTTTGGTAGTTGGAACACCATGCAAGATAGAAAATGTCCTTTCTTACCCTCCGTCCATCGGATCCAATCTCGCCCTGGAGGAAGAAGAGGACAAGAATCAGCATCTCTGCCTACATCCCACCCATTTATATAGTGAAAACATCACCACTTCACAAGACTGTGAACAATGCCTGAATGAGAGAGGCTTTGGGATGCTCCTGGAGATCCCTCCCGAAGTCTCCAATTACATATTAAATAGGGTAGTTATTCTCCCCATTACAGCTAAACTCTCGTTTTTTGTAACAGAAAGGTGTCCTTCCAACCCTCCAAGTACCCAGACCTGCCACGTGGTCTCTTCTTTCTCACCTTCTCTCCTTTCAGTCCTGGGACACCCTAGACAAAAAGCAAAGAAGAAAAAGCCTGTGTTAGTGTCTGGGAATCAGCAGGAGTGGAGGGGGAAGAAGCGCTGGTGGTCTCCAGTGGGAAACAGGCAGGTGAGAGGGGAAAGCGGCACTCCCCCTGCTTTACCAAAAATTAATGAATGCCAAGAACTCCATTACCGGCTATGGGATTCCTACCTTGGGACCAGGGTATCCAATCGGACCTTCGATACCTGGGTCACCCTTAAGGGAAGAAGACACGGAGAGTTAGCTGGAGCGTGGCAGAGATGCGGCCCCAGCCAAGGCAGGGACAGCAACGCTGGCTGCAGCGCTGGGGGACTTTCCACAACTTACCTGTCGTCCCTTCAGCCCAGGGGAGCCTGGCTCACCCATGTTCCCCTTTGCACCCTAAGGAAAGAGAAAAAAAATATGTAAGTCTAGGGTTGTTGCTGTGAGAAAATGGCAATTTCTAGGAGCAGGAGGTTCACTGCAGCTGCTCCTACAGAGCTTGGGGCAGCATGCTGGTGCAACAGGACCTGCTTTTCTCTGGGAAAGCTGGGGAAAGGCTGTATGGGGAGGTGAGCACACAGAGCTGGGGGCAGGAGAATAGGACACCCTGCACACGTGAGAGCTCTGCTCTTGAGACAGACAGACAACTGCTGCCTCACTCCAGTTGTGCTCAGGTGCTGGAGATGCCAGCTGTGGGTGGCACGGCTGATGCTCGGATGTCTCTCTGCACTGCTGTCAATGCATCAGCCTCAGCACGGACATGAGGAGACACCAGTGCTGGCTGTGTGTTCCAGCACGGCAGCCTCCCAAAGCCATGGCAGATGCTGGGGAGTTATTTTCCCACCTGCTGCAGCTGAGGTGGGGTCTAGGGCATCCTGCGGTGTCTGTGGCAGGCACGGGTATTATTCTCTTCCCACAGGTTAGGGAGACTCACCTTTTGCCCTCGGTATCCCTTGAGACCAGGTGGACCTGCAATCTCCAGGCAGCTCAGCTTGTAGCACTGAAACACAAATTAAACAAGAGGTGTCAGCACTGCCGGCTGCTCCACGTGCTGGGCCAGTGTGCACCTGAAGCTCAGCTCTGCACCATGGCTCTCTGCACACCTTTCCACAGCACCACAGTGCTAAAAACTGCTACGGCTCCAGCTGGATCAGAGTTGAGGCAGCAACAAACATGCAGAAAAGTGCTGCCCGTAAATTAAAAGCAGAAACTTGCCACAAGCACATTCATTATGGTTTGGCTCTGGGCCCAAACTGAAAGAACAGGACTGCTAAGTGTCAGGCAAGATGGTGCGGGCTTGTTCTTCTGGGGCCATCAGGGGATGTGCATGCCCTTTGGAGCATCACTCTGCACACTTCTCCCTACAGATACCAAACCCCGTTCATGTGATACCAGCAGGGCAGGAGCTGCAGCTTGCTGAGCACCTGCAAAACATGCTTCAAAAGTGATAAAATGGATCTATTCAATAGACCTGAATTAATTGTAGGTGAGGGTGAGGCAGAAAGTGAAGAACCCAGTATGCCATTTTAACAACTGGGTAAGGGGATGGATGCCCAGGCTCTGCACTGATCCACAGGTGGGCATAGCCCCATCCCACACATCTTGCTACAAAATCTGCCCTGCTACCTCGGGGTACAAGCTGGTCTTCTCTAAGTGGAGCAATTAAAACCTGTGTTATGTGGCAATGCCGTAAAGGTGCTGCTCACTCACCTCTCCGTAGGCTTCATGTTTCTGCAAAGGAGAAAACATGATGAACAGAATCAGTTAAGGTGGTTGGTCCCAAGAAAAAAACAGCGTCACACCCGTGGAGGTGTGTGTGATGGAAAGGGAAGGGAGGTGCTAAAGGTCCCATGGCTTTAAAGACATCCTCAGCAGAGTCCCCAGTTAACAGAGTCTCACAAGTGGGGCCTCAAGGACCATGAGCACATCTTGGTGCTGCAGACTCTTCCATGCACCCCTGGACGAGGGTCAGGCTGGGGCACAGGTTTGGCTTTGAGCAAGAGCCAGGACTAGGGTGGCAGCCTGCTCAGACGTGCCAGGGAAGAGAGGCATGAATCAAGGAGTCCAGGTTAAGAATCTAATCAAAGAAATCAGAGATGCTCGAGACTCCATTTGGCCCATAAGTGCTGAAAGGACATAGAAAAGGAACAGAAACAAAATGGAACATTTCCTCTGCTAGATGTGCTCTCTAGAGCCCTGCCAAAACCCACTACAGGGCTGCTCAGAAAACACCCCCCCCATCCATGTATGTGCTGCTTCTCTTGTCCCCCACATTGTGCTCCTTGCACCTCAGGCAGCGCTCCATACCATAGCTTGGATTATCTTGTCGATAGTGTTCACGTCGATTTCCAGGGTGTCTTTCTGTGTGATGGCATAGTTGTTGCGGTACAGCTCGTGGGGCAGGTTGGCGATCTCCCGCAGTCCCTGCTCATAGATGTTCTCGCTGGGGGCCACCGCGAAGAGCTTGATCCCCATGTCTCGTGCCCTTTCAGCCTGAACCTTCATCCCCCCGCAGGGGCTGCCAGTGACATGGCCATCGGTGATGACCACCGCAAAGTTCACACCCGTGGCCATCTGGGTCTGGATCTGCTCTGTCATGTTGGAGATAGCGCAGTCCGTGAAGGTGCCCCGGCCAAGGTAGTTAATGGCAGACAGCCTAGGGAGGTATATGTCTTTGCTGCTCGTTAAAGGGCTGTAAACTTCCACCACATCTGAGTAATGAAGTCCGCCAAACTGCCACGTGATGTAGACTTGGTTCTGGTATAGCTCGCTCTCCAGTTTATCAATGAACACAGGGATGAACCGCTTTATTTGGTCCACGAGGCTCTGGATAGGCACAGTCTGCAGAGCAATGCTCTCCGAGGTGTCAATGATGAAGTACACATTGATGGGGCAGTTCCTCTTTTCTGCACAGAGACAATTATTCAGACCATGTCAGAGCACTTCATGCACTGCTGCACCCCCTTCACTGCCTCTCAGAAACCTGGGAGGGGTTTCTGGGCCAAGACAGCACATAGAATTGTGAAGAGAGCAAACCACAGCACGAGCTCAAGGTTCAGCTTCCTGCAAGGATGTTGCAGCTCTTACTAATCAGGAGTTACTAATACAAAGACATCCAACTGCTTTGGAGGAAGTGAGGAAACTGAGGACCAAGTGACAGGTTTGAACGACAGCGAGCAAGGGTATGACTTTTGCTTTCTTGCACTAAATTGAGTGCCCTGCCTGCCAGGTTGCTGGTTGCTCCCTGATTTATATACATTTTCAAAAACATCATACCCAAGTGCAATATTGGAAAACACACACCTAGCCACCTAGCTCTGACAGTAACATCTGTGATCAGGTCAGACAACCCTGCAGTGTCCAGGACTCAAAAAGCCTAAGATCTGCTCACTATTGAGTCAATCTTGAAAATATTTTCTTTTTTTTTTTTTTTTTTTTTTTAATTTTTGTAAAAGTCAGGCTGGACACATAAATCACCTCCTCCACACTGCAACTGAAAAGCCCTGAGACTGTCAAATTCAAAATGGACTATTCACTGCCATCAGATACAGAGCTGAGCTCTGGAGACTGATGGGTATTTATTACTGCACCAGCTGGGAGAAGCCACCACTGGCAGACCCCAGCACTTGCATCTCTACCTCCCTGCCCTCCAATACAAACCCAGAAGTGGGAATTTCGGTGGAGGAAGGTGTTCCCTACAGACGGATCGCTGCCCCAGGGGTGCAAAGGGGCAGGAGAGGTGTCACGGGGCACTGTCAGTTCTTTGTGAGCAGGCTCTATGATTGTGCATGGCCATTGCTTTCAGTGAAAATGCTGCCTACAAAGGAGAGGGACACACAAGTTATCTGGTTAATACCTGTACAGGAGGTAGGACTGACATCTCCAGAATCCCCATCAAACTGAGCATGGAGAGGAACTAGAGCCACACAAAGGAGAGTGGAAAAAAAGGCTTCCCGGAACATCTCAGCAGTTCCTCTGGATATTTAGGTGCCTGTGGGAAAACACAAGTTACAGGTTAAGCATGATATACACCCTCCTAGCTGTTCTGGGAAGATATAAAGCCAGGCAATGCTCCTTGTAAACCTGCTGTATGGAAAACATGACCTTCAACACCACGATGTGTCACTAATGTAGATTTTTACATTGACTTGAAAGCTAAGCAATTAAAATATTTCTTTTGTTGGAGTATTGACAAATGATTTAAAAGTACTTTAGCTTCTGTGTCAGTCTGAACACTTGAAGAAATGCACGTCTTTAGCATTCAACCCATCACTGGGCCTCTGAGGTCCAGCTGCACATGGGAGTATATTTTGTGTAGGGTTATCATAACTTAAGCAGCAGAGGAGTTAGAGATGTATTCTGAAAAGTTCTTGGGAATATATATATAAGCATTCGGGGGAATCCAGGCTTTGAAAGTATATTCACAGAAAAAAAACACCAAAGTGACACTTATCAATGGCAAAGAATAGGAAGGAAAAGGTGATGCTCGTCTTTATGTCTAGAGGACAATCGCACTAACCAACATGGCCCCTTGATGGCACACAGACAGAGTGGTAGCATAGACACTTTTTGGCTGGTTTTCAACACAATATAAACTAAGAAAGGTTATGTGTGACCTCTGTTAGGAAAAGAAGGCCTGAGTCTAGTCCACAAAGAGAGTTTCTTCCTTAAATGGCTTTTTTGGGTAGTTCTTGGAGAAATTTAAGGCTTGAATGGACACTGAGAATGCATTTGGTTGCATTGACAGTGCAGGCGGAGGGCAAGTTATTAACAGTAATGCAGCTGAGATGGTGCCTTATTTGCAAGAGAAATAGCATTACTCGAAGAATACAGACAGCCCAGCTCCCACAGCGTCTCTCTAGAGACCTCTCTCCACATGGTGACCAGCTATTCCCTGGTGGGACACATCCCATTCCAGTTTACACTGCAAGCTGCAACACACCACAGGGTTCTACAAACTGGTTTATGCTGGAAAGGCTGGTTCCTGTCAGAGATGCCAATATCCTTATACCAGTGACAGCCTTCATCATTACTAAGGCTTTTGTATATGCTAACAAGCCCGACAGAGCCAGTGCTCAGGATGAGTTTTAGATAGAGAAAGGAGAAGCCCTTGTGCTCTTGGAGATCTCCTGGGAGAAGGGAACAAGAGGTACAGAGATCCGAAATATTCCAGAGTACCAGCTTGAGGTGGTTCACACACTCAGCTCAGCAAAGCCCTCTGACATCTCACATGGCTCCAGCTCAGCACCCAAATGTCCCTACCAGGTAGTTCATGGGTCCATTTTTCCCCTCCAGCCCAGAGAAGCTGCACAGCTGTTTGCAAAGAGACCTGACTGTGACCTCATGAAGTCCATGCATAGCTAATTGTGGCTCAATTTTCACGGCACCACAGAGAACAGAAGAGGTATCGTAAGGATAAAATACTTATTTCCATGCTAGAGGGGTATTTTAGTTAAGATCCAAACTTCCCCCCTCTAGTCTTATTACAGGCCTCCCTCCTCTTGTTTGCCCTCCACAAAGCAGAGCTGCAGGAGATCCTGCTCTGTTGTAGGACACAACAGCTTTGTGCGTTCGGACGGCACCATTTTGGAGCCAGTCTTTCGTGACGGCTGAGGAAGCTGGAGACATCAGCTTTTGGAGAGGCTGGGAGCACTGGAGGCTTTGGCCAAGTGTGTGACTCACAGATCACCGAGTCCCGAGTTTAACCACCTCCCTCCCTCCCACTGTGTGTGCGTGGGTGGGAAAGGCGCCGTGCAGAAGAGCTGCTCTCCAGGCAGAGCTGCGAGCAGCAGTGGAACTGTGTGGACATCAGGGCCAGCTCTGGCACAGGACCGTCCCTGCCCGCAGACCTCGGGGCTTTAGTCTGGGTCAATGCAGGACCATGGCCTTTGCCTGTACACAAGCAGAAAAGCAAGGCGGAAAAGTGACAGCTGAAAACATCATATGAACTTCACTTCTTTGTGGTCCTGTTGCACACAGTCTCCTCTATTCCGCTCTGTCTCCCTCAGAGGGGATCTCTGTGCCTCAAGCCACTCCTGCTCTACCAGCATCCCACCTGGTCATTAACAATGAATGGACACATAGCAGAGAGACCCCTCTCCCCACCTGATGGGCCTCCAAGGCTGGGGTGGGTGTCAGTGCCTATTTTATCATCTTTGGAGCACTACCAGCTACTGTGATTCTCTCACAAATCTCATAACTTTTGATATTTTCCTTAAAGCTCCACCTCCTGCTGTGAAACGCTAAAAAGGAAAACTCAGATTTCACCAGCAAAAGGGTGTTTTTCAGACTAATGTGTTTTCTGGATGTTGAAGACAATTTTTGAACACTGACAGTCCAGTAAACTAATGGAAAGAGCAAATTGGGAGCTGACTCATTACATTTGAATAATTGTGTCTGCCCATCCTGTTTGTTCTTGACCTCTCTCTCTCTGCAAGAGCAGGACCATGATATTGTAGGCATGAGGCCTTACAAGGATTCCTCTTGAAATATCCTTCACTTGGTATTGCTTAGTGATTCATCTTTCCCTATGAGATGCACACAAACAACACAACAACAGGGAATCCTGAGCAGTGTTTTTTGGGTCCTCTGAACAGATTTTGAGGGCACTGCTCTGCACCATCCTCCCTGCGTTAGGGTCTATGCTCCTGCCTAATGCCCCAGGTGCTCAGCAGAAAAATGCATGGTCGTCTTTGCTGCTGCCACACTCAGATCCACAGGTGACCCGACTGTAACCCACATAATTGCAGAAGTATACAGTGTCATCTACAGAGAGCCCTGCAAAATGGTGGTCTTGCAGAATAACCCGAGTTCCCTACTTGTGGGTACCTCTTCCCACCCTGAGCTACTGAATTAAACATATTATGGCAAACAAATGACTTGCAATGACTATTTCAAATGTGCAAATTACAGTTGGTTTAGTTTTTAGTGCACTAGAAAGGTCATCTCATGTGCCTGGTCAGGCAGAGGCATGGCTGTTTTGTCACACACATTGCTATTTCCAAAGTTCCTCCTGGTGCTCTGTGTATTTCTCCTTCAATATCACCTGTTACAGCTGAGCAAATTGTTCCCAAAGTCACAAAAACTGAGGTGCTCTGCTCTCTAAGCTAACTCTGCCTGCAAGCTCCTTTAAAGCCACAAAAATTGTGTTACTCTCAAGAAAGGAGAATTATGCTAGCTATGCCTTATGCAGAACAAAGTTTGAAACTGCATTACTGGTCTGACATGGAACCAGTCCCAACTTTTTTCATGGCCATGCCCAATGGGCAGTACCTGTGGTGCCATCCACTAGTGCAGGCAGTATTTTACTCCACTCAAATGTTTGCTAAAGAAAATAAAGCCAGAAGGGAAAAATGTGTCCCATTTGGAACGAAAGCTCCTATAAATACACCTCTTCTTTCTTGTTTGCATACCCAGGGTTTGCACATTCCCATGTTCAGGGAATTTCAGTATTCATCGTAGTCACTGCCCAGATGTGCCCTGTCATTTTGGTCCCTGGGGACTCACCACCCAGGGGAAGGTTTCCCTGGGGCTATGGGGATCCCAGCTCTTCTCCAGCTTTCCCCCAGCCACCAGGCCACAGAACTGCGCCTGCCACCCAGGGCAGGGGATGCTGCAGCCGCCTGGAACTTCAGCTCTGCCTGCCAGAAACCCCCATTTCCAGCATCCTGCAGATCCCCTTCCACCAAAAAACTAGTTACCCCGAGGGGGCAAGCGCAACGTGCTGTTACCCCCCCAACAAAACAGAGGAGCTTGTGCTGATGAAACTCAGCATAACTGGGAGACACAAATCCCAGGTTAGCGAGCCTAATCTGTATCTTCCGAATTTCAGAAAATCAAAGAGGTTTCGTGCAGCGGCAGATCACAGCAGCACCACTGTGCTGCTGCTGCTGTCCCTTCCCTCCCTTGTAGCGGGTGAACTCAGTTGTCTCAGGGAATAATTTGGTTCTACAGGTGGATCCCCCCAAACACTGCCGAGGGATTTTCTAGACCTCCGGCCCTGGCCAAAGGGAGTGTGTAGCTCACAATATCCTCAACCTGGGGAAAATAAAGTACCAAAAATCCCATAGACTCTTAGAAAAACACCCAAGCTACCCAAAAGCTGAAAGCAACAGAAAAATGTGTATTCACTTATAGCAGGCACCGTCTAAACACGACGTGCCCGAAAAGAGCAGCTTGCTGGCGAGCCCGTTAGCAGCGGCTGTGCCGCCCGCAGGGGCACAGGCTGGGATTTGGGAGCCCGGCTCTTTCATTCCTAGCTGGAGAACCCTCAGTAAAACAGCTGCACAACCGCCGTACAAGGAGAGGAAAACTCTGCCTACCTGGAAAACGAGGTCATCAAAACTTGCCGTCAGAAAAGCCCCAGAAATGACAGGAAAAAAAGCGCCTTTGCGGAGCGGCTGGTGTCAGGATGGCTCCTGCATCCCCGGCTGGCTGGGGGTGCTGGGGGTGTGGGGAGGAGCAGCAGGGGCGTCTCCAGCACAGTCCCTCCGTGCCCTCGCAGGCTGGAACTTCTCTCGATGTCCCTCCTCCTTCGAAACCAGGCAGAGCCTCTTCTGTAGTAGCTCCGGGCATCCACGGAGAGTCACTGTGGGTCCACAGACACCTCGGGACGGTCCCCTCCCACCCGCTCCCCTCCCAGGGCAGATGCTGGGCTGGGTTGTCATCTTTGGAGCTGGAGGCATCTTAGTTTTAAACAAGCTGGAAGGAGTCTCATTTTTCCATGATGAACGGCCCCTTTTCGTAGTTGGCATTGCTGCCCCAACATATTTATACTATCAAATAGTGTTCCTCTTTTCTTTCCCCCCACGTCCTCCTCCTCTTCCCATCCTAGTAATGTGCCCTGAGTGGAACAAATAGAACATTTCAAAAAAGAACAGCTTGCATCTTAGCTTTTACAAATATCCGAGTCTTGCTCAGAATCATCCAAGTCTGAGTACAACCTCTCTCTATTGATTTTTTTTTAAAAAAATCTCACAGCCAATTTTTAGCTCTGCTAAATGAAAAATTGGGGCAAACCTCCCAACAAAATATGGAGAACAGCAATGACTTTCAGGAATGTGGCCTGTTATCCCTTGAACTATAACTTTGCCTCCAAACTTTTGTGAAAAATGGGCAGTGTAAAGGGACCAGGATCAGACCACAGCTTCCAGACAAGATAATTGCAATGGGAAAACCCAATTTAACCCTAATTTCACTCTACTGACTCCCAAGTAGTGACATAAGCAAAGGATTTGTCTCAAGAGATCTCAGAACAAGCTGCTAACCCCACCAGTCCTGATCTACAGGAACATGTTGCTCAGGTTGTTTGTGTTTGCAAAAGACATCTGAACTACCAGGTGAAAATAATAAATCCAATTCTGTGTAGCTGCTAGTGCTTCAAATGGTGCATTTCTGGAGTAGCTTCAGTGTCAGCATGTTCACCAGGAGTACTCTTGTGGACTTGGCAGTGTTAGGTTTATGGTCAGACTTGACGATCCTAAGATCTTTTCCAACATAAATGATTCTCTGATACTCAAGCAGCACCTATAGGAACCACAGCCACAGCCTAGAATTTTCTGGGCCTGTTTCCCTGTTCACCTCCAAGCCCTGTGACAGAAGCAGGACTCATTCTGGAGCAAGGGGACACTGAAGAACAAGCTTACCTGAGAAACAAGAAATTTCTCAGTGATTCGTTGGGAGACCCCCTTTCCAGGGGCACTCCTGCAGCTCTGAATGGAATGGTCGCTTTTCCTCTGGAGCATCTTTAGTGAAGAGGAGGAGTCCAGCTTCTGGTGACAGTGGTTTACAGGACAGTACATGAGATGTCTAAGCAAAGCAGTCAGCTTCCATCGATCCAGCAAACACACCACATACCCGGCCATTTCTTTTCCCTTCTTCACTGCTGTGTCCAAGCTCTGCTGCATCCATGAGTACCCATCAATGCTGCTTCTAATCCATGTTCAGTATGTCTATTTCTAGGTGAATGTGCCCCTGCAGAGCTGTTTCTCCAGCAAGATGCCTCATCACAAACAGCACATCTGTCTCCTACTTTCCAGGAGAGTGCCCAAAGTGTAGCAAAGAACAGAATACAGGCCCAGATATCTCTCTCTTCCTCCTTGCAGACTTGTGAACGTTGCCTTTTAACTGCAGTTTCTTCACCAAAGGACATACAGACTCTTAGCTTTCTATGTGTGCTTCTTGAACTTTCTCATGTCAAATCAATACCTCTTCTTGCAGCTTGATATGACATAATGCCTTGTCCTCGTGAGGATTCTCATACATTTTACAAAACAGCTCCCTGTTGCATCCTTTCCCTCAATAAAAAAGGCTAACTTGGACTTTTTCACCTACCTCAGCATCCATTTTCATGACATCTGTAGGAATATTGTCTTCACACCTCTGCCACAGATGGCCATATCTGGCAAGTTTGCTTCTTGTGTTGGGGTGACTGAAGCGGTAGTGTGTCTTGTTTACATAGAAATTACAAAATAACCACAAAACAAGATGCTGCTTTTTTTTTTTTTTTCCTGGGTTTGTTGGGCTTTTTTACAGTCTTTTTTTTTATAGCTGTCATCATTAAAGGCCTGAGCTAGTTCTTTGTTACTGAGTTTTTGTTCTTGTGAGTGGGATGAAAACATATGAAGCTCTAGAGTAAAATGAACATGGGGCAGGAACGTTTTGAGACAGTAAGAAAAAATTATCTAGCATCTTCTTTCTTCTTTTAAGAGGAATCAAGATGGCAAAGACATTGCTTTCTGTGTGCAGTGATCCTCTTTTACACATAGTGCTTGTTATATGTCTATCTGACCTGCATACCATTATTACTGCTCACAGAACACGTTATGTACTGAAGAGATACTTAGCATTTAATCACATTTAAAATAGAGAGAGAGAAAATGGAGGAAAATGAAGTGTAGAAAGAGGGAAAAAACTGTTTGATTTTCTGCTCTCCCTATGACTCTGCATAGATGGCTACTATTTCATCATTTACATCCCCTTGTAGATTTACATGTGATTTATGGTATATTTAGTTGTTACTCTGTAAACTGTGCAGTTGGTCTTTTTTTTTCCTTTTTTTTACATCAGAGTTGTAGCCCCCAGTAAAATTCAGTCTCCGAGATTTAAATCACATACATACATCTGAAATAGCTTTATGAGACTGCTGTGGTTCTCTGGAAAACAGCTACTGTAGTTTCTTTGCGTCTGTCTGCAATTGCTTCCACCTTTCATGTGATTCTGAGACTATACAGTGGTCTCCAAGGGTCTTGTTTCCTAAAGACATGAAGAGAACCAAAAATGAGGTCAAGATTTTTAAGTGCTTAGTGAAAACAATGAATACCAGTTTTCAAATATTTATAAGTAGGCAGTTGATAATCTCAGTATTTTCACTGACAGCAAACAGAAGGTTGGATATTTACACCCTTTTGTAGTTGCCATTTTCTGAAATTCTGCTTCCTAACTCAATTCATAGGATGCATTTGTATTCCACACCCCTGCAAACAGGCAAACCCCTGCTCCTCCGAGATTCAGGGCTGTAATTCTGCTCTTTGCCTTGCTGACTTCTCTCAGCACCTCAAGTACCACTGTCTCATAGTCCCTGCAGACAAGGCTGCTTCCAGCCTTCTCATTTTTGGCCAGTTCTTTCCTGTGTCTGAGTAGCAAGTCCCAAAAGATCACCTCCCCTAGTCAGTTTACTCATCACCTCCACCAAGAAATTGCCTTTGAACCATTCCAGAAACCTCTTGTGGTGGCTGTAAGGATTCCTCCAAATGTCTGAAGAAAACTTCATTTACCTCCTCTTCTTCCTCAGGGGGTCTGCAGCAGACCTCTAATACGATATCACCTGTGCTGGTCCAGCCTCTGGTCCTCACCACCCTTTGTGTGGTCATTGGGTGCATGCTCAGCGGGCTCTGAGGCATCCCTGACAGGTCTTGCTCATCCTCACTGGTGCCCAAGAGAAGACAGCTATTAAAGAAACAAAAGAAGAAAAAAAACACATTTATTTTTCTAGATTGACCCAGGTCATGTATGTGAGCAACAGCCCCCACCGCGTTTGACATTCTTGAGTAGTGGTAAAATAAGACACAAAGGGGACAAAGGGAATCTTTCTGAAGAAAAAAGCGAATATTCATTTGATAACATATTTTAGCAGCATTTCCTGGGATTTAGGCCATTAAAGCCGACTGCTCCAGGATGTTTAGAGAGTCATCATGAACACACAAGTGCAATTTGAGCTTTGCATGCTTTTTCCTATTTTAATGTTCTGGTGTTAACTTCTAAGTCTCCTATTCTATTGCAGTTCTTATTTACTTAGCACCCCATTTTTATATACAGCAATTGCGTGCTCGTAAATTGTTGTTTGCTAACACAGACGGAAGTACTGTTTGGAGTTTCTAGACCTTAACTTCAAACAGCCCCAAGGATTTCCCAACCTACGGCATTGTTGAAGCCTTGCCAGGCGTAGACCCGTATCTGTGACCTTGTGTTTTTCACTAGAGCTCAAGATCCCAGAGAGAGCAGCTGGAAAACGAGCACCCAGAAACGGAGGTGGCAGCCCCTACATGTTCCAGCTGGTCCCACGCTGCAGACTCCAGAGGAGCTTGCAGGAGCCACCCTCAATGCCACCAGTGGGGCACTGGTGTGATGCAGCTCGCTTTGGTTGGTGGGCCAAGGATCTGCTTTGGTTCTGCTCTGCACAGCAGAGGGTTTTTTAGCAAGAGATCAAGGTAATGACGTTCTCTTGGCTCTCTGTCCCAGCTGCAGGTCATTCCTCACTGAAGCTTTACACCCACAGCCAGCTGTGAGCCAGCTTCCTCACCATTTCTAACAATCCTCCTGAAGCATTCCTTTAGATTTCATTAGTGCAGAGACCCTTCTTCTGAGTTTTATTCCCCTTCGCTCAAGATCTCCCTTCCCAAGACCTGTTTGGGTACTCTGGCTTAAAGAAAAGCCAGGGATGCTCTGGGGCTCCTGTTCTAAGCTGCTCTTGCTGCCCGATTTCTTTTAGGGTTTTGAAGTTTGTAGTTTTGAAGTCTGTCCTTTTGAAATCGAGGCCATACTTATGACCTTGTTAATATTTTACCTTCAGTTCCTCAGTCCAGGTTTTGTGTCTAGGGTCAGCTTTCCTACAGCTCCCTCAACCAGTTCTGGAGCTGCTCCTTCCCAATAGGGAGAAAGCCCAGGGCTTCCAGCTGACCCTTTCTGGGTCTCCTCACCACTGTGCTGTGGGTGAAAGAGCCAGCTCAGGCATCTCAATACCAGGGAAGGGAGGATGCCCCCAGAGCTGCCAGGTAGTAAAACACAAGATCATACGTGAACCCAGCAAGTAAAAAAACAAATAGGTGGACAGAGGGCAGAGAGAGTGGGGAAAGGAAGGTCTGCAACCCTTTCTCCCAGAATAATTCCCCTTTTGCCGGTTTCACAATCCTTGCTTTTTTGATGCTTTCATCTCTTGCAGCACATTTTTTCCATGCAGCGACTCAAGACGGTTGAGTCCCAAAATTTGTTGACTCATTGGGAAGAGCCTTTGCATAGTGAAGCAATTACATTCCAGCTCCTTGGCAAGGCAGGAGCTTGGAGAGGCGGCTGATGCCTCCGTGGTCCACAGTACTCGCTGGATAATCCTGAGCTATCTTTCTTGAGATGACAAATAATCTTTAGTTTCATAGCCCAGGGTAGAGAGAGAGTTAAAACACACAGTTTGTGTCTTTGGGGCTTCGTGGTGAAATACAGCAAGAGCAGAATGACCCAGCTGCATTTGTTTTATTTTCTTGTCACCAGAGAAACGAGAAGGAAAAACTTGCAGTGTTGTTTCCATGAAATTTAGAGAAAAAAACCCCACATAGTTTATAGAGGAAACCTCATTCCCCTTCCCAGCCTTTTACCAGTGATGGTTCAAAAAATGTACATTTTTGAACTTAGTCACATCCCGCCCCACCCATAGTCCTTAACGCCATGTACAGACCTAAGAAAGAGATTTCAGTTTCCTTCTGCTGATGAACTTCTATCTAAACATTTGCTTTTTTCACTGCTGGAGCCTGGAGGTACTCCCTCCCCATGAAATGACTACTCTGGCTAAGGTTACAAATAAAATATAGACTTTCTCTGTTAGATTTCAACTAAGTGTATGAACAATATTCCCTCAAGACACACTCATTATATTGAGCCATAAATCTACTGGGGGACACTTTTGCAATGACTAATGGGTATAAATAGAAAGGAAAGGAATTAATTAGTGCCTTATCCTGGGAAAAGAGGAGGCTGAAAGGGATCAGATAGGGAAAAAGCACCTTTTCTCTAAATGTGGGTTACAGCAGTGTGGGCTGCTGGGCTGGGAGGAGGCTGGCCCTGGTTGGGGTGACTTCCCTCAGGATTCTGGTGGCCTGGCAAGGAGACATTGGGGCTCAGCAATTGAGCTGATTTATTTGAAATGTTAATCTTGTCTTTAATCCCAGCTTTGTCTCACTGTAACCACATAGTTTTCTTGCCCTTGGGTCTTAAATAAATGTTTCCAACATCAACTCTTGTGTGTAGCTGAATCCTTGGGACAGATTATGTGTAATTCCCATTTCCATGGGACCAGTAAAAAAGAAATAGAAAGGAAATACGAAAAAAACCCTTGAAGTCAATGAGAGGCTTTTTACTGGCTTTAGGGATCTGTGATCCAGGTCCTAAATGAAAATCCTTGACTTCAGGGTTGTAACCTGTAACCAAAGATGCTGACCAAGAGAAAACATTAAGTTTAGCTTCTTGAAAAGTCCTAATCCTCACAAAGCCTCAGGAGGTGGGGGGGTGCTGAGAAATGAGCCTGGCTTCAAAATTTTATCCTACAGATAAACAGAAATATAATCCCTCCCTCTCTAAGCCACAGGACCTTATGGATGCAGGCAGTAAGGAGGCCAACAAGGGTCTAGAAGAAGATCTGATCAGTGCTCATATGAATCAATGAACTGACAGGCAAAAGGCACTGCACGGGTAAATGACAGTGAATAAGACTGAACAGTGATATGTTCTGGAGTTTCTGCAGGGGTAAGGAACCGTATCTAGCTATTCACTGACAACATTGCCCCCAAACTCTCTGCAAGACGAGTGCGGTCCTGTAGCAAGGGATGCCATTGTGGCCCCTTTCACAACCTGAATAAGGGGCCAAATTTGTCACAGGTTAAACTAATGATTTGCAAAACTTTTGCACAAAATTGCAATCACAAAAATTTGCAAAAACAGAATTTTGCAGCTAATTCAAGTCTTGCTATCAGTGTATGCCACAGACATACAGATGTGGCTTGGAACTGTAGCAACAGAGACCTCTGAAATCTGCACCCACCTCAGCCAGTAAGCCACAAGACTAAAGCCCAGCACGTCTCCAGCCCTCCTTGGAATGACTTCTTGTGCTGAGCTCCCCCAGGACTTGTTTTGCTGTGCCAGGGCAGAGCCTGCGGGAGCTGCCCTGTTCTTGGGACAGCGTGGTGGGCAGCCACCCAGCTGCTGTTCCTTGGGCTGCAGAGCTTTTCCACAGCTCGATGGCTGCTGCTTTTCACGTATTTGATGTGAATCCAGGGAACCCTGTGCAGCTCTTTGGCCGAGCTCCCCGGGTCACGTACAGCCGAGCGTTGCTTGTCTGCTTTTTGGCACAACGCTTGACACCTCCCTTTCCCTTACGCACATGCTCGAATTTTTGCTCCAACGCAAAATGTTAGAGGCCCTAATTTCATTTGCAGCTACAGACTGACACCCAAGAAATGTATAATTCTGTAATGAAGTATTCTCCTGGCCAAATACAACATGACAATGAAGTTCCTCTCTACTGTCAAACCTGCTACAATTGATGTGTCATAAAAATTCGAACAAGAGTTTTATGCGTATAAGAAATCTAACATAATTGGGTACGTAATCAGTGTTAAGAAAAAGATTCTTGTCTGAGTTGATTTGGAAGGTCCTCCTACAAAGTAAAACAAAACAAACAAAAGACTCTAACACACACAAAAACAAAAAAACTTCCCCCAAACAAACAAAAACAACAAAACCCCCACTCAAACGAGAAAATATGCTGAATTATTAACTTGTATTCCTCTGAGACAAAACAAGCACATACTCTGCAGAGCAGCTTAGCAATACAGAGGTGCAGAAGGAGAGGAACATTTCATCCTTCCTTGGATTCTTTTTTAACGGTGTCTTAAACCAGTCCAAGAAATCACACAGAAATTAAAATATTTTTGCCGGGAATGTGATATACCCTCTTACCAGCATAGCTGAATGTCCGTGCTCTTCATTTGAGCATTAATGTGAGCCCAACCTCCAACAGCAAATGAAATAATTTTGATCACATGCACACAATAAACAACATCTTGTGTTTATACTACTTTTTCTTAAGACTGCCAGTGGAACTTGAATGCTTATCTCCAGTCCAAAGAGGCTTGAGATTTTCCAGCTTCAGTGTATGATAAACAAAATTAACAGCGGGGAGGTGAAAGTGTAGGCATGCACTCACTGTTTTTTACATACAGTTCTTCTGTTACATTCAATTCTTGGCCTTCCCTTCTGTATCTCAGCCATCCAGACTCTGACAGCTTCCCTCTACAAAGATAAAAATATAAAGAGAGAAGCAGAAATGGGCAAGAAATCATGCTTTTTTTTTTTTTTTTTAATTTTATAATTATCTTCTTGGGCGCAGAAACCATATTTTCATTTCATATTGAGGTAGTGATTCTGGCAGGCTCACCAGTCTGCTCAGAGGAGAAACTTGAAGGCTTAACTGCTGAACTGTGTTTAAAATCAGGTGAACATGAGCATCCCTAAAAGCATCCTGCTCCTGTTTGCACACCTCACTGCCTCGCAAAGGCAGAATCCATGTCCTGGCTGCTTAGCACATCTCTGTCAGATACACACACACGCAAAAAAAAGGTGCATCTGTGATCAAGATGCTATTTAGTGTATCCCACCCCCTGGGAGGCACAAAGACAGACACAGTGAGAAAGGGGGAAGGGTGCTGGAAAAGGGAAATGGGGAAGGAAGGACTTGCAGGAGCCGCTGGAAACTCTGTGGGGAAACCAGCCTCCCACATCCCTTCTGGGGAATCCAGATAATTGAAGGCTGTAATAGTAGGCTTGATAGAAAACCCCAAACCAGGGATGATTGAATTCTCCAGGCCTTTCATCAAGGATACATGGATCCCATTGAGAGACCGCAGCTTGGCCAGTGGTGAATAGACATCTCCTTGGGGGAGGATGGGGTGCTGGCAACGTCTGGCAACAGGATACAACAGGCAGCAGCCAGTTTTGGCAAAGCCTCTTTCATTTTTCGACTTTGTGAGCAATCAGCAAGCTTCCCTCTGGTCCAGGGCTTTGCCCTTGAAACCTTTGGGAAGAGGTGTGGGAGCACGGGAGGTGCCAGGTCTCTTTTACCCCTCTGCTGCTTTGGCTGCAGCTGCTGCCAGTGCCAGCAGCAGTGAGAGCAGGGGCTGGTACAGATTGCACTGGAGAAGACCTGAAGCAGAAGTGCCAGTACATATTACAGCCTAGGTTTGCTACCTCTGAGCTGCAGATACCCGTGAGCAGCACCAGCCCCAGTTTCAATAGCATCATGCTGACTTAGAGTCCTGCTTTCAGAGAAAACATGTTTCCAGAACCAGGAGCTGCTTTCATACAGCCCAAAGTCCACATTTCAGGGGAACATGTATTTAAGAGCTGTCATTTGAATATACATTCACTACGAAGTCTTTTAACATCATCACAAACTTAACATACATGTGCTACAAACTCTGTCTTTCCCCCAGACAGTTCAGATGGACATGATAACACTGTGTCCATACACTCAGTAAACAACACTTCTAACTCTACAGACACCAAAATTAAGGTCACAAGTTTAAATGCACATATGTGACAATCTCCACAGAGTTTACACTGTAATAAGCTTCATCCCTTACCCATGCATAATTGACACCCCAGAAGCAACAGCTGCTTGAATACTCACCCATCACAGACTCCGCATGCTGTCTGTCCATGGGGGTACCATTTCTGCAGGAACAGTAGGATTGATCCACAGCTCCACAAATCCCTCCAGCTAGCTCATCCCAAAGACCTTCTCCACTACACAGGACACCATGGGCCCCAGCAGCCTCCTCTCACGACCCACCAGCTGCATCCCATCAGCTTTGGTGTCCCAGCACCGCTGTAACCACTGCAGGAGCATCTCCCCCTTTCCCTGTCCTGTGTATTGGGGTCCCCCTCTCGGGGGGTCACTCCCTCTTCTCTGTTTGCTCCTGCACCAGTTCTGGGGACAGCTTCAGTGCTGACCTCCAACCAGAAGCTCTCACTAGTGCCCCCATTAGCAGTTCATTGCACCCCCTAAGGCCATCAGTTGGACTCTCCAGCCCTGCCAGCAGCCCTTGCCAGCTGGGGTGAGCCCTGGGCACCCCACAGGGGAGCAGCACACATTTTCTGGGGCTTGGCACACAGCACAGCCCCACTGCAGCTGGTACTTCTGGATCCCGCACATGGTGAAGGTCCCAGATCCAGGCCACCAGGTCAGGGGCTTGGGCTTGGACCAGGACCCATCCCAGGTCTGGCTTCCCATTTGAGGAGGGTGCTATGGGGTCTTACACATCTCTTAGCTTCTCTTCCATTCTTCTCCCTGCCCAGGCAAAGAAAGGACTGGGTAGGACTCAAGCTCTTGAGAAAGGAATAATGCTCATACTCTCTGCACCCCAGGACATGGAGTGAGAGATGACATGCCATGATGTGATGGTTTTAAATATCTCCCATCTCCTTTTCTTGAATCTTTGTCATAACATAGGTCAGAAATCCAAGAGCTGTAGACAGGACTTCATCATTAGGGCCCAGCAATAACAACACATTTGTTCTTCCCACGGTGGCTCCCAGTTCATAGGAACTGAATGCTTTGATTATAGAGTAATCGGCTCTGGCAGAGATTAGGCCTTTTTGGCTGGAAAAAAATCAATGCTCTGTTTTTAAAAGGTTTTTCCAGAAATCACATGTTTCTACAGAATACCCAGAAGACAGCCAAATGTTTGAAAGGAAACAATTCGGCTGCGGAGAAGTTATCCATAACCTGATGAAGATGGAGCTGCCAGGTCAGTGCTCCAGTCTTTGCACCCTTCCTGCCTTGCTGGGAGCAGGAGAGGAGCCACGCTCCTCCTGCAGCCACCTCTGGCCAGTCAGCCTGGGTTTCACTGAGGAACGCGCTTAATTTCCACAAAAGTACGTGGAGTGGGAGCGAAAAGCAATGGTATTTTCAGTGCCCTGCTGAAATCTGGCCTTAAATGAAAGATCAGTTATTTTTCCAATCCAGTGCCCTGGGTGAGGGATTTGGGTTTTTTTTCCCCTCAACTGTTCTCAGCCCGCTGCTCCATGTGAGCAGGGTATGGAACAGGGGATGGGGAACCAGCAAGTAAGACAGTGTGCAAGGGCAAGATGGAATCCATGCCACATCCTAATGCCATTCACCCAGAGGCTTCAGCCCCAGCTGCCGCAATAAGCTTCCAGGAGGCACATTCCTTTTCCAGTTCAAGTCACGACTAGGCTTTATCTTCTCTAAAGCTCTTCATAAGCCAGGAATGCTTTTTTCCATGGGCTTGCTGGAGCACAATGCATCGTAAACCTGCACATCTGTAATTCATGGGGGGAACCTGGATCCCACATGCTATCTCTCTCTAACTAGATCCTCTTTTCCTGGAGGCCAGCAAGGAGCATTCAGAAGCTACGGCTTTGAGAACAGGATGGACACAGCCCCAAGGGTCTCCAGTACTGCCTGCTCATGTGGCTGCCCCTTCTCCACAGCCCTTGGTGGGACCAGGCACAGCACCCAGCTGCTAGCAGGGACAACCAGGTGAAATGACTGCAGCTTTCTATGTCACAGCTTATCGGAACCCCGGGCAAGGAAAATATTGACAACCACAATGACATCTGCGTTCCTGCCACCAGACAGGCACGGCACCCGCTTCTGGCCAAAATGGTTTCTAATGAATCCCCTGAGCATCCTGGGTGGTGTGCTCCTGCAACAGATGCTTGCAGTGCAAAGTATGGATACACACAGCTGGTTTCTCCTGATGTAAACCTATGGCCTCCCCTTTCGGAGACTTTCCATCTGCGTAGTGATTGGAGGCAAAAGGAAATGAAAATCCCTGCCATAAATGGAAACATTTGCAAGGGATGGGGTAAGATCAGCTGCCAAGTTACAGTTTCTGCAGTATGACTAAGCAGCAACATCAGCACAAGATACTGTACTTTCTGCAAGCTGCTGCTCTTTCACACAGACAACCACCATGCAGCTCCCTGCGCGGCTCCTCCACCACCCCCAGCTAGAGCTTGGTGACCAGAAACACGGCGACACTGGGAGCTGGTGAGCAATAGGGTGCCTGGTTCCCGAACCTGGACTCTGGGTCCCAAATCCAGCAGGATTACCTTGAAATAAGAAGTCAGGAACTATTTCAGAGTTTATAAACCTTACCCCACACTTTCTGTGTCTCTTCTGAGCCAAGGTGATGCAGTAAAGAGGGGAGAAGATCCCTCTTTATTTTTCCTCTGCCTCAGCTAATGCTTTGGGACTGCAGAATGTTTTCCTCTGAAACTGTGGTTAGCTCAGGGACCTGCAGGGAAACAGAGCAGATGATTTTCTATTGCCTGGGGTGAAATGGGGACCAGTATAACCACAGTTGAATGGCTGAGGCTGGCAGGCACCTCTGCAGATCATCCTGCCCGAGCAGGGTCAGGCAGAACAGGCAGGAGAGTGTCCAGCTGGGCTTTGAGTATCTCCACAGGGATACCCTGCTTCATAATATAGGCTTAATTCTGGAAGAAACCATCCAGGCTGGGAAAGAAAATGAACAAAAACATCCAGATAGAAAAATAATTTTCAATTCAGCAGTGAGTTCCTTACAATACTCTAATAAAATCACTTGCTTACTGAATTTCTCCTAAAGTATCAGTAAAAAATGTCATTCATTGAATGATTATTTAACACATAAGACTATATTTCAAATGTTTTAATAGAATTAAAGGGACTTTTTGGAATGTTTGGATGTAAATTTCCTGGAAAAGAGGTGCAAAGTAATAGATCTATTTTTCCTATTGCAGCATACATGTCCTTTCCAGTGGCTAACAAGCAACAACTCATTTAAGTGCAATAAGAAAATAGTGTTTATATAGAGTACTTCAGTTCCAATTTCACAACTGCGCAGTGAACACGTGCTTCTAATTCGGCTACCAAAATCAATAGAATGTAAAAAAGCTGGAGATGCAGTGGTCGCAGGCTTGATTCAGCCATCTGAGCTTATGAAAAATTGCACACAAACACATGATAACGCTGTACAGGAGCTGAAGGGGAGTGTCTGCTCTTGGGATAGTAACTAGCGACACACTTCTGAAATAGCTACCGTGACCCCTTTTTAACTGGTAGAGAGAAATGAGACTTGTATGGACAAGTTCACCACGCTCTGACCTGTCTGATAGGTCTCACGTTAATTTTACTCCAGATGTGTTTAATTCTTACCCCTGCTATGAAGAGGCCCTAAAATATTAGCTTAGACTAAAGTGTCTTCACTGAAGATAGCTCAAGCTATAGGAAATGAATACCCTCCCGAAAAAGGCTTATAAAATAAGGCATCTGGCCTGGCAGTGACGTACAGCATTCAGTCAACATAAGTGTCTCAGTATGGTGTTCCCATGCTCCATGCATAATGGAGGGAGAGAAAACATTAAGCCCAAAGTGTGTCTGAACACGAGCTTGACTTCTGTGCATATCACTGCCTTTGTGTCCCCTGTGTCCTCAAGGTGGTTTTCACAGAATCTCTTGCACAAAGAATCAAGGAAGAACGGTTCAGTTCCTACATCTCCTACAGCCTTGAGTTATGGTCTCGGGCAAGCTCCTACTTTATTTGTTTTGAAACTCCCTGCCAGCAAATCGGCTTCTATAATATTTTTCGAGCTCTTTACATAATAACCCACCAGACATCATAGGCAACAAGTATGATACAAACATCTTTATCAACCAGAGTGCTTTCAGTATCTTCTGATCAGAAGATTATTTTTCTGATTTCAAAGCAGAAGCACTTGAATTGTGCAAAGCCTCCTTAACCCTGTGGCAGATACAACATGGTCACATCTGTCTTTGCTATGCAGGCCACACACTGCTGTGTTATAGTTTCTCACACAAAACTGCCTTTCTCTTGGAAATTCCCTTCCCTTCACCAAAGAGGGTACAGAAAATCTTCCCAAATAGCACACCTTCTGCCTTCCCTACTTGAGTAGTAACCATCTAGCAGCCAGACTGAGTCTATCAGAACATCCACACAGTAGCCCGTTGTCAAACAGACAACACAGCTCCTGGGATGTGGCAATGCGCGTTTTCTGCCTGAAGAACAGCACGGTTGACTCACCATTCAGTCGTGCAGCATCTACCAACAGAGTATGTCTTGGCCACATCTTGCCACGTGCACGAGGGACTTCCCAGGCCCTGCATAAAAAATACAACAACATGAACCTGAGGGACCCTGAATTTACAGGAAATCCCAGGTCCCCTGGAGACTATGAAATATTGGACCACTCAATTAGGGTTTGATAGCACTGAATTCCCAGCACACACCCACTCGCAAATGAGCTGGCAAGGCAGCCAGTTTGCATAGCAAAGGGGACAGTGTGGGCTAGATAATGAGACATCAGCTGAGATGGGAAAGTGTGGGGACCCTGAGACCCTTGGCCAGACTGCACGGGCTTGAAGCACACATGGCCTCAGAGCAATCTCACCATCTTTGCATGCAGCTCTCCTCTGCACCACAGGGAGCACGTGGTCTTCCAACACCCAGCATGGATCTTCCCACGGGACAGGACCTGCGAGACCCAGGGATGTTGCAGAGGGAAATTACACAAGGCTGGTCTGCTCCTGCTTTGCTTTGCAAGGTAGGAAATGACACTTTCAGCAGGACCCTGCTGTGCCCTGGGAGTCGCATCCCGGGATGATGTTGGGATGGCTGGTTTTGACTGCAGTCATCTGCCATGTGTTCTCATTTCCCTTGCATGCCAGACCCCTTTTGACACGCTTTTCAAAGGAGTTGTAGAGCTCCAGATGGGACTCATCCAGTCGCCCTCGGCTGCATCTTGTTAAGTACGTGCCTAACGCTTCCACACAGGGCCCTTGAAGCCAGAAAAAACTGCAGTCTGCCGCTCGTGGCCTGAGCTTTATCCAGGACAGGCTTGTCCTAGAAAAGCAACATGATGGTTTTACAAGCTGCTTTTGAAAAATCTCAGGTACTTCACGTCCCGTGCAAAATACTGTGTGTGACTGTGTTTAGCTGTCACATTAACCAAGACCTAATTTTATATGCAGGGATAATTAGATCACCAGAGGTACTACCATAAATCTAGATCCCTCAGAAACACCCCAGGCTGAATTTCCCATTTATGTAGAAATTAGCACAACGCAGATGAAGGAGCAAATGTTTTGTGGCTCCTGAGCGTTTGGATTCTTTTAGGGCAAGAGAGGGATTTGCAGGGATTTCAGAAGCTATAGACAAGCACTTTGAGCTAATATCCATGTTTATGAAGGTTTGAACTGCTTTCTAGAACTGAGCCAGGAAAGAAACACCAGCCAGGGTCTGACAGATATGCCTTTTCTCTGTGCTTTCGGAGCAGTGAAAAAACATGGGATCTAGTTGTCAACCTTGCACACTTATTCCTGCCCTGCTTGCTTGCTCTTAAGCCATGAAAAATGCTAGTTGAGGGGTATGGGATTTGGTTGGTGGGGCAGAAGAAAACTTTAGGAGCAATCTTTAGTATCATGTTACACCAGGTTTGTTCCATGTAGAACATGCTGCTTTCAAAGCGGGGTGCTCCAAATCCACACTGTCTGCAGTCTGTCCTTCCACTGCCTCTCCCCATCAGCTGTCCCGGGCCAGCACCAGGGCAGTAGCAGCACAGGCAAAGGGGACCACAGGCTCCTTGCTTGTCTGCAATGTCTATTGCAAGATAGATCTTGAAACTGCTGGCTGACCTCTGTGGGCAAGGACCTGCCATTGCTAAGGCTTGCCAGTCTCTGCTGGACATGCCTCCAGTGTGGTACAAGGTCACACGATGCGAGGCTGGGCATCTGATGTCTGATTTGGTTCAGTCTGACTGCAAGAAACACATTTGTGGTGTTGCAGAACTCCCTTCCTGCCTCACAGCAGCATCTGAGGTTTAATACACCAGTAGGATTTGATCCCCCAGTTCTAACACAAGAAAAACTTGTTTCTGGAAAGCTGGAAGAACATCAAAATGCCACTACCCCCCCATGCAAAAAGAAAGGAGGGATTAATAACACTGCTACCTGCTTCTACTGATTTTTGGCCCAGCAGCCAACAGGGAGCATCCTCAGTGAAAGAAAACATGAAGCAGTAGTAGGGCTGATCTTGAGATCATCTCAGGAAATGACAGGATCTTCAAGAGCTTGAAAGACACAGTTTGGTAAGATGGGGGCCTTTGCCTGCCCACTAGAGCTGCTGGATGAGGCCCAGGTAGTGTCAGTGCCTGTCCCAGCCAGTCTATGAAACACATAAGCTTGCCTTGGTATTTCATTTCACATCTCTCTGAGGGGTCAGCGTGGAAACTGGTGTGCTTAGGAAGGACAAGTCCTGTTAAACACTCAAAATTACTGTGAGGCTTTAGAAGTTCTCATGTGCCAATATAAAAACTATTGTAGATGTGTATATTTTGTTCCATTTCATACAAAGTTCCTCCTCTTCGCAGAGACTTTTGGGGCCACTGCCAGTGATGCTCCATGTCCTTCCCCCATGGGATACAGCCCCAGCAGGTGGGAGAAGAAGCATTGGGAGACAAGGGTCATCGCAAAGCTGAAACATCAGGCTAGCCACTTTGAAATAGAGTGATGTGGGAAGTAAAAAGTCCATTGATGGCATTCAATCCTTGGTTTCTGGGCTCCACCATCCCTGTGTGCTCCAGCAGCAGCCAGACTTGTTGCACATCACTGTGCACATCTGAGGGATGCGGGTACCACAGAGTCTGGCAGGCTATCTCTCCTCTCAGCTTGATTCTGTAGAAGGATGCTATTTATTTCCTTTTGTCAAGCACCTCCTGGCCTTGCCTCTGTGACTGGTTGCTCTCCAGTGCCCATATTTTCCAGGATAACAGGTCAGATTTCAAATTTCAGTTTCAAAAATGATTTGCTGCTGGCTGGCATAAGCTTGTTACTGAAGATGGCTAACTCTGAGCCTGTTCTACTGATCCACACGTAAACCAGGGGCTGCCTTCCACAAAAGTTGTTTCAAAACTGTCTGTATACAGACAGTTTGTGCCTTAACCACTTCCTAGTCTCTAGGACAACCATGCAAAACAAATGTCTCAAGGTCCTCTTGCCAGAAGTCTAGTCTGGGTTATTAATCTGCTTCACGGGGGCTCAAAAAGGCTTTACCCTGTCCCTAAAATACCTTTATGATGGGTAGAGGTCTCAAAATAAAATAATCGCTGTGCAATTAACCCATGGGCCAACTGGGAAAGGTTGGCCATGCAGATTTTCCAATGACACGGGAAAACAACCCCAAACAGACCCAGAACCAAGGAGGAACGGCACCCCCACCATCATCACACGCCTTACCAGTTCAGAAAGGTTTTTCCAGATTGCTGCTGTGATGAGCATGTCTGCTACATGGACCTTCTCCACATAGGTGCCATGGCTGGGAACAGACCTCTGGATTTTTTGCCGTAGCTTTACCTTCACGTTCTCCCATAGTCTTCCTGCACTGTGAACAAGAACTGGGTGTTCAGGTCCTGAGAGAAAGAAGATGACACAAATGACAGACCTCAGCTGATAAATGACTCTCTAAGGGAAGGAGGAACACAATCTGTGTCCATGGTGGAGATTACAAGTAGCAGGCTTAATGGCAGCAAGAGATACTTAGGCTGGACGCTAGGATGTGTTCTCCAGAAGTGGCACCAGCTGCATTATTTGCAGCACTGTAAATAGCAGCAGTGTTTTAAACTAAAAGAGATTATCTGTAGATGTGATAAAGCCTCTGTGTTCAGATCTCTTTAACACTGAACAAATGCCCATCTGAGAGGGGAACAGCCTGTGAAGTGAAACATACCTTTAATGTAGAAAATGAGCTTAAAGGCCACTTCATGCCTTATTTCTCGGTGCTTCAGTGACTAAAGTTTGATGAGGCAGCAGCTTTTACTTGGCCAACATTGTGAAAAAAATAAAGTTTTTAGACAGAGGCTTAAGCACATGGGTATTCCAGGGCTGCTCCACCATATGCTTTGTGCAGTCAAGTCAGATGATGTAAAAATAGAAGACCCCAAAATTTCTTGCATAGTTTTTCCCCACTAGAAAACCCATCTCATTCCAAGAGACAGCTTATCTCCCAAGACCTTCGAAGTCACCAAAACCAAAGTTCCATAACCAAAAGTGAAGGGAAAAGTACTAAAAGTTTTCTCCAGAAACAGGACGTAAGGGGGGCAGCATGCATCTGCATTGCCTCCAGCTTCTGCAACTTCGTTCTATTTTCCCTTGCAATATATTACCATCAAGAAGAGATACCCCAGCTGCGCTTCTATTTGGTTCAGTGGCTTGAATGTTAAACCTCTAACATTTTCACAGGGATGACAAAGCTGAGAAGCATTTCCTGCGGGTGTCTGCAGAAATGGACGGGACTGGGAGTGCTGCTCTGCTGAGGTAGTGGGCAAGTGGAAGGGCTGCAGCGATATTTCATGGTCATAAGTGACTCCACACATTCTCGGTCATTGCTGGAAGGGCTGTGTCATTGTCTAAAGGTCCTCCTGTGAGCATCTCTATAGTTTCCATGTCTGACAGGGATGACCAGACGCTTTTTTGCAGAAAAGCATGGAAGTCAGACACTGTCAGTCCAGCCCAATCTCCCAACAGACAGAGAGAACAAATTTTGAGGGGAAGGGTTGTGGAAGAGCACGCTTGCTGTCTGTGAGCTTAGCCACAGGCAACTAAGGAAGACACTGTTAATTGCAGATCTAAAAATTCCTTGGTTGTCCAATTAACATCTTCTCAGCCTAACCAGGATACAACAGCTTATTTTGTCTGGTTATTATATAGGTGCTTATAAGGAAGGGAATTAGCAAAACCTAAAATTATTATATAGAATACATGTCTCCCAGACTTGCACTATGCCTTGGTGGTGTTCCCTCACCCTGTGCAATGTTACAATCAGCTTCTCGAATCCTTTACCTGGAGAAGTATGATGACAATAAAGTGTATTGCGAGGACCGATCTTCCTCTGTGGTTGTGAGTTTGCTCAGAATTACTTCTGTGCATCAAGCCTGTATTTCTTAATGGGTTACAGTCTTTGCTCTTTGCCACAAGCTTACATCATGATTCTTTCTCTTTATACAGTATGATTGCTTTTAAGGGGAAATCCTTGCAATTAGACAAACCAATGCAAAACTTAAACTAAAACATATTTGGTTCCAATAGAGTTAAAACAAACCCCAAACCACAGGATAGCAAGAGGCATTTGAACAACATTCTGCTGTTACATCTAGGAGAGGCTAGGCAGGGGACCTCTGCTCCTCGGGAAAAATCATAGGCGCAGGAAAGGCTCTTAAATAATTTTGAAAATGCAATTCAAAAATCATCCTAGGGCAGCTGTTTGTTGTTATACAGCTTGAGGTCTAGGGCTAGCAACGCCAACAGCAATTTGGTTGAGCTACAGGGCTGCAAGCTGGGGAAAGAGCTGCCCGGACAGCCCTGTGGTCTCCAGCAGCCCCATGTTGTCCAGGGCAGTGTCTCTGGGGAATGGGGCTGCCCAGGGGTGCGGAGGTGGTGATCATGATGCTATTGTGCCTTCCCAAGGATGGTGGGACCAAGCATCGACAGGAGCTAACTGGGCAGGATATTTCTCTCTCACCAGTTTACCTCTCTTACATCACCTTTTGCTCTGTCCCTCTGGATCACAGTCCCACAGTACTATCCCAGCCTGTTGCATTGCTAGGTTTTGGTGGGGTTTTTTTTGCATTGCTCATAGGGTATGTATTCTACGAGTCCTACCACATTGGTAAAGTGCCCTCAGTGATCCCCTTCTTCTGTGGCCATCACCTTCCCATGAAGGGCTGTGAATCAGCACTGCCTCAAATGAGGAGAATTTAGTCAGAGAAAAACAGAAATGTGGCCCAAATTCTGCCGTTGTTACATAAACCCCCTCGCTGAACATCTGGAGAACATCTGAAGTTCAACAAAGCAGGCCCGCAGGCAGAGGCATTTTTGACCTTCCGTGTAATGGAAGCACAAAAACCAAGACTGAAAAGAGGAGAGTAAATACAACCAGAAATGGAAGACAAAATGGGTCTAGCATATCAGGGCCAACTTTGGCCCAAACACTCGACAAGGGCTCCCGCAATCCTGTCTGGACAGTGCACAAGCGTGGGGACAGACAAGGCATCACGCCTGAAAACAAGGCATTAAGCTGAAAAATCTGCTGAAAAATCTCTGCTGGTCCCTGTCTTCTGGGGATGCCAGCTCTTCACCAGGCTCTAATTAAAACTGTGTTTCTTCTGGGCAAGCTGGAATTTAAAGGGAATGTTTAGATATTTCTTTTTGGGAAAACTGACAAACACTTTTAGAACCGAGGCTTGGAAATCAACAGTTTCTGTCGGTTTGGGATTTTCTTCCCCTTTCAGTAAAGGGAAAAAGTAAGGGCGTGTTTAGGGGGAGGAAAAGTGCCCAGAAGTCCCTCCATTTGGTATGGCCCAGCTGGGAGGTGAGTGGGACATAATCCCAGAAAGGTGCAGGAGTTGCACAGGGGGGTCAACACCCTTTTCCCACCCGCCTTGCTGGCAGCAGCACATCCCACCAGCCAGGCAGCCCAAACAGTAGGTGTGTAACACAGGGGCTTGTCCCTATCATGTTCCCTTCCTTCATGGATGATTCATGCTGAGGACTAGAGCAGACCATTAAGAAATATTTCTTCAGCTGTTACAATAACTGCCTTTATTAGGGCAGACGTGAGGGCATTTTTTCCTAACTTTCTGCGGAGGGGAGAGCGGGACATTTGATACAAAGTGCAGTCACCCACAGAGCCTCACCGGAGATGCTGCTCAGAATTTCCAGCTGTGGGTGAGGTGTCCCCAGTGCCTCAGGACAGCCAGGGAACCCAACAAGCATCTCCATGGAGGTGCTTGGCCAGGAGAGAGCGTGACTAATAGGAGGACATAAGACAAGGGGGAAGCAAGGCAGTGTCTCTCTCTGTGCCAGAAACAGGACATGGATGTGGTCATCTGTGTGGGGAGTGACTGCATGCACCCATGGTGAAAAGCTGCAACAAGTCCCTGGGACAAATAGGTATGGCCTGGGAGCTTCCCCAAAGACAGGCACCCTTAGGATGCAAATCAAATATTTGGGGAACACTGAGCCTGGCAAAGCTGAGTGAGATGTTTGACACCTTCACCACTGTCCCTGTCTGCAAAGCAGCACCCCCACGTGCCTGGGAAATGAGGTGCTAAGGGGAAATACTGAACATAAGCAGAAAGTAAACATAGCTTACCTTTTCACCATGATCACCATCCACACCTTTGCCATGATCACCGTCCTGCTACACCTGGTCTTCTGGAAAAAAAACCCAGTAACTACCTATGTAGTTTGGATTTTTTTTTTCTTTTTCAACCAGAAGGCAAACAGAAGCTGCATAAGCATTTCCTATCCTTTCAGAACTTGGTGCCCTTCTCATAAATTTTTATGCACTATTTAATAGATGAAGAGAATTCACAGCATTTCTCAAATCCATGGCATTCAGTTATAGTCAGATTTCCAATGCAAGAGCAATAGATCTCTCTTCTTCTATCCCTTACAGTTTTATGTGAGAAGTTCTGCTGTAGTCTTCCCAGATCCCAGCAATCTCTATCTTACTAAGGGACTTTTTAAACATTTGGAGCCCCTGAAATTCAAGTCAGACAAACTTCCAACAAGACTGTGGAAAACAATTTATTTGACAAATTTCCAAAGTGGACAAATTCAGTAAAACATAGGCATAAAACTAACTTGTACAATGGGGTTTTGAATACAAAGTAAAGAGATTGGGATGCCAATACCTGGCAATCACTGTTGCTTTCTCAGAAGCGCATAAATTCATAGCAAGAGCACCAATGGAAGCACTAAAACAAGATCTCACCCAGACAAACCACATTTTCAGTGTGGTCCTGGAAACAACTGTGTAAACACCAAGGGCCTGCATCACCCATGTAGTGATAGCACCTTTGTCAGTATATCCATAGGGTGTGAGTCAAAGACCCTGGCAGATAATGACAGCCTTTCCATTGACTTTGCTGGGCTGTGGATGAGGCCCTAATTCAATATATAGTGCAGTTAGTGGGTTCCCCTAGTGCCCAGGTGCCTAACTCCTAGATAGTCCTATAGAAACAGTACTCCCAGAGAGCTCACCAGGAATTAGACAGCTTGGCACTTAAAAAAAAAAATAAAAATCCCACTAACTGGGCTCAGAGAGATTTTTCTGGAATGGGGCTTGGACCATAACACAAGTCATCAGGTTATTAATGAGGTTCCTGGTTTCACTGTAGGGCCATGAAGGCCGTTTAGTGAAGGAGTGCAGTTATGTACTTTTTTCTAGGGTTTCTTCCCTTCCCAATGGCTGCTGTCCATCTTTTATTTGGTCAGCAGCGCCCAGCCTCCCTGCCCGAATGGGAGCATCAGCCCTAAGGGATGCTCTGCCACCCACCTCCCACCTCCACCCCAGCCCAGTCAGTGCCCCATCCCATGACACTGGAGGCCAGACGTGCTTCTACCAAGCTCGAGTAATGTAGCCCAGCCCTCCCCTCCCCAGGCACAAGAGGTATGAGCCAAACTTGCCAGCCATGACAATGATCCCTTCTCAAAGCTTGTTGAAGTGTTGAACTTTTCATTTGAAGCACAGCATTGGGTTAGGATCATCATGATGTATGAAAGAAAGAAGCAAATGAACAATAAACAATAAATCTGAAACGAGCAAAAATCAGCCTTGTGAGACCAGGCTAGTTCTTAGTGGTACACAATTCCTCATTCTGATTCTTTTTTGGCAAAAACCAGTGGGATGAGATTGTTACTGGTGTTCTGGTGGCCTGCTGCTGGGTGTGCTTGTGTTTGCCTGCTGTGGGGGTGGAGAGGCAGTCATGGGCAGGGAGGGAAGTTTGAGGCTAACAGAGTAGAGATGCAGGTGATGAAGCAGGGGGAGAAGGAAGGGAACTATACCCAGCCAGGCTATCTGCACAGATGTAAATTCCTCAGATTGGTCAAGAATACTGTTAATTTTCTGTTTTGTTGGTTTTCATTTTTAGGCAAGACAGAAGAAGGCATGGCCTTGGCAGAAACCCACCCAGACACTCAGTCAACAGCTATCTTCCTGGAGACAGTTTGGTAGAAGACACCACGCAGCAGAGACGTATAGTCAGGCACACGGAAGAGGTGACGCTCCCCGTAGACCACATCGTAATCTGCACTCTTGCCCGTGACCAGGACACGGATGTTGGGCTCATTGGCTTGGCTGCCCACTGCCAGCACATAGATCTCGATGCCAGCCTGCTGAGCTTCCTGCACAGCCCTCTCAATGGCCCTCGCTGTAATCCCTTGAGAATTGCCATCAGAAAACAGCAGCACCCTCTTCTTCGCCCCAGCACGGGAAGATCGCTGGTACAGGCCCGTGACGTACCGCAGAGCAGCGTTGACATCCGTGGCGTCGTTAATGTACTCCATGTTGTCGATGGCTTTGGCGATGACTGTGTAGTTGTGCTGGAACTGAGCTTCCACCTTCTGCTGGTTCCTGCCGCTGTACTGGACAACTGAGACGCGCACAGAGTCGTCAGCAGGCTTGCCGGCCTCCAGGAACCGCTCTGCCAGCCGCTTCACGAACTTCTTGGTGGTCTCAAAGTTCTTGCTTCCCACACTGGTGGAACTGTCCACCAGTAGCGTGATGTCCGCCAGCCCAGTGAAGGTGACTGCAAGGGGAAAGGCCCAGGGCTAGTTATTCTGCATTTCTCCTCCTGCCTCCTCCATGGAAAGACAGTGAAGTCACTGGCTGTCTCACTGGCTTCCTGCCTTGTCAGACTTGGGAAATCTCCAGTCTCTGGGTATTAGCTTGGTTTCCCCTACCCCAGTGTTGTCCTACACTTGTCCTTTTACCCTTTCATTCCATCTTTTATTTGGTTTAGGACAGGCTGCATTACAGGTACTTATCTGGCTTAGGTAATCTTGTGACTCTTGTTGCTTAAATACAACACTGTCCCCTCGCATGTCTGGGGAAACACTTTGTCTCCCAAGGCTGGCTTCTTTCCATGAGGAGTCTGAGGGCTGCACACACTTCTGACTTGGAGGTGTACCCCAATAAATTCCCCCCTGTACTCACTTTTCAAGCACCTTTCTCAAATATCCCTGCCATGGTGCTGATTTTTCTCATGCTTCCACCACCAAATAGCAGTTGATCTCATTACGTCCCTCAGCTAAAGCCTGTGAGGGCTAAAATCTGGCACAGTCTCCTCTCTAGGTTTGAGATGCCAGGGAAAAAACTGTCTAGGCCTCCTCCAAGATGCCTTGGGCTGGTGTATGTGTGAGAGACCCTACAAATTTCTGACAAGGCTTCCTCCATTCTCCAGCCCAGGAGCCTCCCTGTTGCAAGAGGTCTCCAAGCTATGCATTCCCACAAACTCCTATTTCCTCCACCACAGCACCCACAACCCCTTCATGTGGCAGGACGAGTCAATACTCACTTGGGCAGGTGTAGTCCGGACATTTCTTCTCTGTATAAGAAAATCAGAAAGAATAACATCACCATCTGAACGAGGAAAACCATTTCTATACCTTGCCACAGAAGGGACAAACACTCACCTGAGTCACAGCCATATCATACAAGGTGCTGTGCAAAGGCTATAAATGTGCACCAGAAAACAGAGGTGCATGCTTGAATAATACTGTGGACAGAGATGTCCTGCAGCAGGAGAGGAACTGCACCAGGTGCAAAGTGTTCTGAGACATAAGGTGTCTTTGTCCCTTATTTAACTATACCTTGAATGCTGTTCTCTTCCCTCAATGCCTTAAGAGCATGACTGTGGGAAGGCAATGGCACCCCTCCCTCACCCTTTGGCTGAGGCAATCCTCCCTACCTTCCTTATTGCCTCCAACCACAACCTCTCACCCACCTTGGCAGACATAAGAGGTGATGTTCTGCAGGAAGGTGTCATCCAGGAGCTCAGCATAGTTGTCCCTTTGAATAGACAGTCCTGGCCTGGTAGGTCTGCTTAAACAAGCAATGTCATTCAGATGATCTGGATTTGGGGGGTTCCGGAAAATGTCGCCTATTCCAAGAGAAACCACCTACAAGAAAGTTAAGGTTCATCACTGTCTGTTCATCCATGTCTGTCACTTTGTGAGAGTGCTTCTAGTGACCTGTCTCCCCCCTGCCCTAGCCTTGGGTAACAAAGCCATGGAGACCCCCAGAGACCCTGCACTACTCTGATGCACAGCTGCTGTGTGGGGGTTCCCTGCAGGCAGGATGCCCTCACCGGGGTGACGTCGCACAGGGAGCTGAGTGGGGTAGGGTCCCGCAGCGTGTCAGAGCGTCCGTCCGTGATGACGATGGCAACGCGCTTGTCAGAGGTGAATCTCCGCAGCAGGTTGTCCCTGGTGAACTGCAAGGCTTCTCCAGTGTAGGTGCCCCCAGCAATCCATTTCAGGTTCTTGACTGCCCTGCAAGCACAGACACCAGTTAGCCCACAAGCCCTGCCTCAGGAATGCTGAAGGAGTCCTTGGGAACCTGTATCTCACTGACACGCTTGTGAGGCAGTATAACGTCCCTGCATGGGGCTTTGGCCTCAGCACCACCTACAATGCCACCAACTGCTACTTCCCACTAAAGAACACTGAGCATCCTTGCAGTTGCAGGAGCTGCTGGTCTGGAGATAGAGGATGGGAGGTGAGTAGGTGTCCCTGGGTCAGGTCTCTGCACAACGTGCCAAGACCCCACAGACTCACTGTTTGAGTGCACCAATGTTGTCTATGTTGGCATCTCCCATGGCCACCAGCTCCTGCGTGTTGTCATGGCTGTACTGCACAACGCCCACACGGGACTCCCCAGGTTCAAACTGTTGGAAAAAGCAGAAGCCAGTTAGGGCAAGATACCTTCAGGGGTCCTGGAGAACTCAGAAATCCTGCTGATGGTTTCATACCGAACACCTTCACAGCAGGCTCTGCTATCTCTCATCTGCCTTATTCCAGACAACAGGGGCTCCAGCAGGAGCAGATGCACATGGGGGCCAGTTCAGTGAGCCAGTCAGTGTCTTACCTGCTACAGCCACCCAAAATGCTCATTGTGACAAGGAAAAGACTGAGAGACTGATTGATCAGGCAAGTACTTAATGAGCTGGGACATGAAAGAAGAGTTCCTTTGCCCAGAAGGAGCAAAATGCCCATATTTTGGGACAAACTGCTCTCTCATCTCCATCACTTTAGGAATCTGGGAGGAATCAAGACCCAGCCCAGTTACACACTTGAAGCTGAACCTTGTGGAGGCATCTCCCTGGTTTTCTGCTTGCATCAAAAAACATGTGAGTGCACACAAGCGTGTCCTGGCACTTGGTGGAAATCTCACCTTCACACGCTCATCCTTGCTCAGGCGGTCAATGACTTTGATGATGAAGTCCTTGGCAATTTGGAAGTTCTGCAGGCCGATGCTCTCCGAGCTGTCCAACACGAAGAGGAGGTCAACGGGTCCGCAGGTGCACTCTGCAGCAAGGCACAGGAGCAGAGAAGCTTGTGTTTTCTGCCTGAGCAGCTCATTCAGAGCATCACGTTTTGCAGGGAAGCACAGGAAAGCAAGCAGCTGATGTCTGCTGTTAGTCCTGACCAGGTGGGTGCCTGTGCCCTATCTACCTGCAAAGCATGGTGTAAAATAAAGTAGCAAAACAGCTGCATGGGAGACTTGAGAGTCAGTTTACTAATTTTTCCATTTGCATTTTGCTCAGCAAAGACAGCGAAGCTGTGAGTACCCTTAAAACACCCAGTAATTATTCCAAAACGCATTTCCTCACTTCTTCCATTCACCCAGCCCAGGAGGACAGAGGTGACACGGGTGGGCTGGAGGGGCTGACTCAGCTTGCTCCCCCTCTCTCCCATGGCTGAAGGACATCATGTGCCCTTGGCTCTTCCTTCAAGCTTTTGGACTGCAAACCCTACCCATCAGGATAGCGTCAGAGGAGGGAAAAAAAAAATAAATCACATTTCTCTGCAGACAAGCACAGGATTTGGAAGGAGGAGGACAGAGCTGGACCACAGTGTGCCATTAACTAGCGTCCTTTTCAACTGCAAAAAGGGTGGAGAAAAATCTGCCTGAAGTTTGCTGGCACGGGGCACCTCGACAAGAGTTCTCCAGTGGTAGGACCCAGCCACAGTAACCTCCAATCTGCACAGCACCCCGGGGAGAGCTCACTGCCCTCCCTACCTTCCTCATGCTCGGTCCTCCCCCCACAGGCTCTCGCCATATCTCCATAGCAGAAGACAAGGAGCAGGGAAAGGGAGGGATGCAAGCAAGGACAAGGGCTGGCAAATATTTGCAGAGCAACTTTGCCAAGTAACACTCACCACAGCAAGCTAGAGGAGAAGGGAGAGAAAGAGAGAACGTTAAAACACTTCACACGAGGATTTTTCATGCACTAATACAGACTACAGGTTTGTGTTTCCGAAAACCCAAGGACACCTGACCCAGCCTGAACAATTCAAGCTCATGGAGGTTTCCCTCCTGTTTGAAATAATGAGATTTCTCTCTTGGTTTCAGATTTTGATGCCGTGACCTGGAGCACTGCATGCAGCAGAGCTCCGTTTCTGCACATGCTTATACATTCTTATTTAAATAAGAATAAAAGCTAAGCCTGGAGGGCTTAAGTAAATCACCAGAGTATGCAGCTCAGAGTCAGCTCTCTAAATACCCTGCATCCTTCCAGCACTTCATTACTGGCCATGAGCCAGAAACCCTTTGCAGCACCTGTGTGCTGCTGCACCCCATGGCAGGACACCCCAAAACAGATCTGTCTTTCCTAAATGGAAAAGTCAGGCCCTGCTATTTAAGAAGAAGGCATTGCATGATGGTCCACACAAAGGTTTTACAGAACTTTGCTTGTATTTTCCCTGATGAGCATTTGTGTATGTACAGAGCCACAGACATAGCAAACCAGTCTGCAACACACAGAAACGAAACACCGATGTACAACCTACTAGAGATCAAGCTGGAAGTCCCTGGGTCATGAGAAGGGACGGCAACGTACAAATATTTACCTCTTTTGGGTTGCTGTCCCAGCTGCAGGGAGGGCCTCCCATCTCTGCCCCAGCTTATTGACCTAAATGTGACTCATGGAAGGGCAGCAATGCCCATGGCATCCCTCTGCACACTGGGATGGCCCTGCTTGCTGGGACCCCAGAGAAAAAGCAGCTACACCAGCTAAGCAAGGAGCCAAATGGGGTAGGAGGACCAGCACATGGTACTCACAGCACATCTTCATGATGATGTCCAAGATTTCACATTCCTGAAAACAGAGGTAAATAAACACCTGAGTTACAGTGAAGACAGCTTCCTGGCTCCCAGGTGCTGCCCACCACCACCACTGCTGTTTTATGCCCTCAAAGCAGGTCCTGATCTGGAAATGAATGAGGTGCAAGTGGGCCACACTACAGAGAGAACTAGCATCAAGGACATCTGGACAGTGAGACTCAATGTGACAGTAACAAGGGGCAGCCACCACCCAGCTTTAGAGCACAAGGCCCCTCCAGCAGTGACCCCCTCCCAGGAACCACCATGCATGGCAGGGGAAACACAGATCAAGCAAGTGAGCAATGCCCAAATTCCTGTCCCACTCACATCTGGTCCTGGAGGCCCCACAGGTCCTGGTGGTCCCTGTCAAACGGAAGCATGGAGACAACAGTTACAAGAGCAGCCAGTCCTATCTGTGGCATATTCTGCCAATAACTTTCTAAGCAATACAGAGTTAGGAAAAGTCTCTTGGCTTCCCAGTTGCTGGCCCCTGCACTGGGCTTTGAGCAGGTACATCTGCTTGCATGATGTCCCAGGGCTGCACAGCGATGGGGGGAAGGAGACCCACTTCCACCCATGCCATGCCCACCAAAGTGTGAAGGCAAGATCTTGCTGCAGGCAGCAAGCACACAGACCACGTCTGATGTGGCTTGGCATTGCCCCCACAATACCCAGGGGACGGATGGATGCCATTTGCTGGGAGGATGCCTCAACTTCAGCCTCCAGGCTACAAACTGGAATGTTTTCAGTTTCAGGATGGCCACTCCAAAGGGCTGCTTACCCTTAACGAACCTGATCATATGAGAACGCTTTGCTCATGAAAAAGCACAAGTGCCTGTAATTTCTGCCCTGATTTGAGACCTGTGTACCAGGCTGCAGCAGAGGGTTTTCAGACTGTCTTGTCCCTGCTGTGAACAGGGCCAAGCACAGCACATCTGCAGTGAGCCCTGCTGTTGGGAGCTCCGTCAGCCCAGCACGCTGCACTCATCGGTGCAAACCTTGCCAGAGTCCCTTGCTTACCGGGCGGCCTTCAGGTCCCCTATGGCCCTTTGCTCCTTTGATGCCTCTGGGACCAGGGGTTGGGTTCTGGAATGAAAACAAAAACAACATCCACAAATCTGTGCATGCCAGGATGCAGCACCTTCCCCTCCAGATGTCTGCTGAGCTCTGCTTAACCACAAAAATGTTATCTGAGATTACTGCACCCAACCAAATAAGTTAGGGCTTGGGAGAGTTGGGACAGACACTGGGAAAATCTCCCAGTTGGGCAGCACAGATGCAACCATTGGTGCTATCTGGAAGCACACAAAACCTTGCAGAGGTAATACCCGCCTCAACCTAACACATCTGGAGGTTTGCCACCCGTAAGCTGTAGGAAACAAAACAAACCTCTGGAGGCAGCTCTCCTTGCCACCAAACACCACACAGTGGTAAAGGGCACTTGCAGACTTACAAAGCCTGATGGGGTCTGACCCACAGGCGAGGTAGTGTCAGAGACCCAGCCCAAAGCTCCTGCACTGTGTTCACAGAGAAAGATGATTCAGCTTTATACAGATAACTCACATCATTGCCAGGGTCTCCAGCTTCTCCTTCATCACCTTTAGGGCCAACATAGCCTTTCGTTCCCTGAAAAATAGTAGAGAAGAGACTCCTTCATGGGCAGCTGTTGTTAGCACAGTGAAGTTGGTGCTGGCGCACAGTGAAGTTGGTGCTGGCACACAGTGACCTTGTGAGAGACCTTCTGAAAGCTGGTGTGAGAGGGGGGCAAAGAGCAGCATATAGGCTCCCTAGCACTAAATTGCAATGCTACTGAGGGACTGAGCATCTTAGGTGCCTTTCACTGTTACAGCACCATCCGGCTCCCCCTTGGTGGCAATTCCAACCCCAACCTCTGGCTCCAGAGCTGCAGAGACCACCCAGGACAGGCTGCTGCCCTTGGTTGTTACCACCAGTGCACCAAGGCAGGACACTTCCACCAGAAGCATCCATCACAAGGAGAGGCAGGCAGAAGGAAAAGAGGGCTTTGAAGGACCAGGCTGCTTCAGGGAGCCCATTTCATCATGCAGCTGATGGAGAGGTTCTAGGAGCCAAACCACCGGCCAGGGCAATTTCTGTTGTATATATGAGGAAGCAACACACTTACATTAATGCCAGGGTCACCTCTGTCTCCTTGCTGCCCCTGGGGATGAAAGAAAGGAAGCATGTTAGGTCTGACAAACAGAAATAATGGTCTTACAGTTTCAAAGCAGCACAAAAAAAAAAACAAAACCACAACTTACGGGAGCGCCCGGGAATCCAATTGTGCCATTCCCAGAAGGGCCATCCTCCCCCTGGTAAGGAAGGGAAAAATATGTGAGATAATGAAGAACAGACCCCTTATATAGCACAGCAGCAGGATCCTGACCTCCTTGGACAGTTTATCTCCACAGCAAAATATCTGTGCAGAAAACATGTGGCTGGTAGGCTGGACATTGGTGCAGACAGGTAAAAAAGGCAATCTTGCTGTTTGCAATCTGCACAGCCACTGAGAAGAATGTGATGCTGTCTCAGAGACTGGGGATATAGCCACAAGCTGGGAACAGACTTAGCAGTATCAGGTCTCTGTTTCTGGAAAGTACACCCCAAAATACCGCTCTTTAAGCCTGCAGATATAATGCATATTCAAAAGCAGGCTGATTGCAAGTTTTCCTAGCAGCTCAGCTGTGTACAAATGTAATTTCTTTTCTCTGTGAGCTGGATCAGCCTGTGTGGAACCAGCCCATTGTACATCCTTTCTACATAACATGCAATCCCACCAAACAAATAGGACTCACCCTTTCTCCCATGAGGCCAGGCTCTCCAGGCAGCCCAGGTGCTCCAGGCAATCCCTTTGGGCCCTGGAAGGAGAAGAAACAGCAGCCAAGCATTGCACATTATCCTTTGAGCTGGGAAGATGGTGCCTTCTGAAACAACCAGCTACCACCGCAAGCCCATCACAGGAGATGTTTTGTTTATACAAGAACAATGCAAAGCCCACAGCTGGGCTTAGGATTCAGCTTGCTCCCTGCCCTGGGCATCAAATCTGCTGGCAGATTTGGGTGGCTGCCCTCAGAGAGCAGCTGTGGTGCTCTGTGACGGGAAGCCATGCGGATTGTGGTGTGGCTATACCTTATCCACGAAATGGCCTCTGGGAGGTTGGGAAAAAGGCAGCCATGGCCTTAAGGACCCATAAAAAATGCCTTGATGTATCTATCAAGAAGCTAGCACTTGTGTTTGTACCTACAACAGGTTTCCAAGATCCAAGAGATCTAGGGACAGCCCTAACAGGCAGCATATCCTGGTCTTTCCTTGATTCCTTCCCCCAGAAAATGCGGTGATGAAGCAGCACTTACCTCACTGCCACGGGGGCCATCGTCGCCCCTGTAGCCCTTGGGTCCTGGAGGTCCAGCCTCGCCCTGGGAAAACACAAAGAGCTCTCACAATAGGGATTTTTGTCTTGCTGCCACTCCTGCCCTGAAGGGCTGGTCCCTTAATTTCATGTGTGATGGGTGGAGGCATCCACCTCATGCTCTGGTACCCATCAATGAGTCACCTCCACCTCAGCCAGACTCACAAGAAAGGACCTATTGATGGGGATTAAGGCAGGGGGAAGATGCTTCAGGAGCTGTGCCCAGCTTCTCCTGTGCCCCCCACCAACTCCTGCCTGCACAGGCAGCAGCTCCCCAGGCTGGCTTACATCCCACTTGCACTGCAAAGCCCCATCAGAGGCAGCCCTGGCCATATCCCTGCTGAGCACCAGCCAAAACAAGAAGCTTTCTGGGCCAAGGTGTGACACTGCAGGCATAGGTTGAACATCGTGTGCTCTCAGCAGCAGCTGGGCTGCAGGAGGGAGCAGCCTCTGAGCAGAACCTCCAAAGCCTGGAAGCCATCCTTGATCTCCACACTTGGGTCTGGTGGGGAAGAAGACCAGGGAGGCAGGGGTGATGCTTTCTAGCAGAAAAGCACAGCTGGGTTGCGCAGTGGCATCTCATCAGCTGTGACAGAGGTGCCCTTGGGGTAGAGAAGTGTCCTTGGTAGAGCATGTCACCCTGAAGGTGACACAGAGCTCCTCCTCCACAGAGTCCTTCCCCATGCCTCAGAGCTCAGACACGTCTGGGTCACAGCCGGGCTTGTAGAGGCCCTTCTGTGGCTCCAAGGAGTTTGTCCTCAGGAGCTCTGGCAGCATGTGCTGGAACAGACCAGAGCTGTCACTCTGCCACATCCCATCTGGGCAGAGGCCACTCACTTCATCAGCTGCAGGGATGGCCAGAGACAGTCAGAGACAAGAGAGGAGGTGGGAGGGGGAATTTTTTTCTCCCAGAGCTCCAAAAGATGCCCAAGGGAGCCCCTCCACCTTCTGCTCAGTGCCAACAGCCCTTGATGGGGTTTACTTGCCAGGAGATTGGTAATGATGGTGGGTAACAATTGGGTAATGATGCTCTTGCCTGCAGCTCTGAACACTGGAGCAAGGCAGCAGCTCATGTTGAGTTGGGTGTGAAGCCAGTCCCCGGGCGATGGAGATGACAGAGGTGGGGAGAGGGAAGGCAGAGAGCAAGCTGTGGTGGGAGCTGGGAGCGAGCAAGCAATGACAAACTGTCCTCTCCATCACCGCTGCTGCAGGCAGCAGGAATGCCAGTTCAAGATTCCTGACCTCTGAAACATTGACTATGATGAGCTGCATGACTGCAGGCTCCTGGTAGGCAGAAGGCAACACCTGCTCAGTGATACCTGGGCTTCAGCAGCACATGCCCAAGAGCCTCCTCCATATTTTCAGTGCATCATCAGAACCTCTGAGGTTTTTTTGGGAGCTGCCTCAGTGTGGTGGCTCAGCCTAGCCCAGCTCTGCACTTACTCACCACTCAAAAGCTGAGGAAGCTGTAATCCCTTCTAGCTGTCACCTCTGCTCCCTCTTCGCATGACGGCAGCTGGGAGAAGCTGGTGCCAAACGTCCATGCACACTGCATGCACTCTTCTTCCAAGGAAAGGTGCACAGGTGGGTGCAAAGGACTTAAAGCTGTACAGCGCAGAGCACTAAACTGCTCAAGGGCATGTGACCTTATATTTGCACAAAAGCCCAGAAGAGAGAAAGCTGGGAAGGAGGGACAGAACTCATGATCGCTCACGTCAGCCAAAGCTGGATCCACAGCACCTTTGGCTCGCACTGGCCATGCTTGTCCTCACTGCAGCACACAGTGCAAATCCCTCATGGCCATGGAGGAGTTTCTGAAAATGCAGGATTTTGGATTGGGAAATCTTCAGCAGCTCCCTGTCCATTACTTTTCTGGGTGCAAAAAGAACTGCAGGAGGGACAGGCACCAAGGCCAGGAAGAGAAAGGGACCACCAAACCTGCCCATGAGGATCAGGGAAAGAGTGCGCTGACCCTTTGTTTGTCTCGGATAGAAAGAGGATGAAAGGGAGTCACAGGTTAGTGGGAGCCCTTTCCCCTTGCCAAGAGAAATACGCTCCAAGATCCAGAGCTTGCAGATAACACGGCTTGAAAAACACTTGTGTTTGCCAAAGTCCTACTCTTGCCCAAGCCCAATTACACATTTATTTTTAATTTGGCCTAGCAAAAGCATTCTTCTTCAGCTTATGGAAAAAAATCCTTGCTTTGCAATTGCTTTTGTAATCTCCCTGGAGCTGTGGAGGTGGTGGGGCAGTCTCTGGTCTGGGGAGGTGGTCGAGGTGCTTCTGTAATGCTTCCCTCTCTGGCAGGGGTTAGACACAAGTTCATTGCTGGGGAGGGAAAACTGGTGTCCCACAGGCTCAGTGGCAGCAAGGAGACTGTTCTTTCCCCTCTTTCCTCATCCCCACCAGTGAAGGCTGGCTGGAGGCAGGATCTGCCCCAGCCTGGCTCCCCAACATGCTTACACAGCTTTGGCTCCCAGGCTTGTGTCAAATATCCATCTTAATTGACTTCTGCACAGTCCTTCTGCCTTGAACCTGGAATGAGCCTCTACCACACAGAGAGTGGCTCTGGTTGTTCTTCCTTCACTGGTGTCAGCTTGCAGCACCAGTCCATTATATATCTATGTCCAAAGAGCTGCCTTCCCATCAGGGTCACCTCCCAAAATGAGACCTCACACCACAATAGTGCCCAACAAACTGGATGCTGCCAGACACTCTTTGGTTGCAACAGGAGTTCAGTGCATCTAAAGACAGTAGGATCTGGAAAATCCTCCTGTGTGAATTTGGTGCTGTTCACTAGCATGAGACAAGCTTGAAGGAATCCCAACTCCAGGCAAGCACAACCCTGGCACAGGCATGTTCTCCCTCCAGGCTGCAGCATGATGTAGGTCTGCTGTGGAGGTCACCCATGCTGGGGATAAAGTGAACACAACAGCAGCCCCGTCCTGCCTGTCCTGTACTCCAGATCTCCTTCAGATCTCCTTGATCAACCGTAAATGAATTCAAAAGCTGTCTTGTCTTGGTCTGCACACTGGTCTCCATGCTTCACCCCTTCTGGAAGACCTGCTCCACCAATGTGGGAATGTTTATCTTAATACTTCCCTGTATCTTGGGCTCCATCAAAACTGGTGGTATGAGTAGGAGGGGAATTGTCCCACAGAGCCCTGTCCAAGCGTGTTGTCAAAGCATGCTTGCTCAGGTACAAAGACCCAGTTGGTCTTTGCAATCAGTGCTTTTGCCCTGGAGGATCAATCCAGCAACACCGCCAGACCCAGAGTTATCACTTGGGAGCTGGGTATGTCTTTGGGAAGAAAGAGCCTTTAATTGTGCAGGGGACAAAAGCCTTTCTCAGGCTGGAGGTAGCCAGGTCTGCTCTCCAGAAAGCCCGTGGGGTCTGAGATCTGTTCCTTGAGGTGCACAAGGACAAGCAGACCCCAGAGCAGGAAGGCCAGACCTTGCAGCAAGCAGACTTAAGGAATTCTGGCTTTGAGCAGACTCTGTCTGCAGATGCCAAGAGTGTCACAGACACTGCTGGAGCCCCGTCAGGCTATCCTCACTGACACAAGATGTCTCATTGACTCCCCTGACCACGGTGAGCAGCATCTGGCCCCAGGCCTGAACATTTTGTGCGTTGCTGCAGCTTGCACTTGCCAGTTTCCAAATCTGTCAGATGTGTTGACATCTGTTTCCATGGGATTGGGAAATGGCCTGGAGGTTGCTCTGTCCCCAGCCCAGCAGCCAAGTATCCATTTTACTTTAGCCTTCTTCATATTCTGGGTTCACCCAGAAATCACTGCCCCTCTTCACCAGCTTTGCTACCTTGTCTGGAAGATGCTGAGAACTTGCCCAAAGATGCTGTGGCACAAGTCAAGCCTCTTATCTGCCTCTCCTCACTGTCCTAACCACTTCCACCTGGGATCCAGAAGATTAATCCAAGCTCTTACCTGGTCGCCAGGTGGTCCGAGGGGTCCTTCCCGCCCTTGGTCACCAGGTGGTCCAGGCTCTCCCTGAAAAGGCACACAAGGGCATGAGAAACTCAAAGGACCCTGCATGCAATGGGGAGCAGACATGCAGCACTGGTAACACATGCTAGATAGAAATGCAGTTGTCCAAACAAGGAGGCTTGAGGCAGATGCAGGAGTTCGGTAGGAAACTATCAGAGGTGTGGGGAAAGACAGGCTAGTGTGGCCACCTTGAAGCCAAGATAGCCATAAGAAGGCAGCGTTCTGAAGGATGGGAGTGCTTGCCTCTGGGTGACATGTTTCAGCTCATTTTGTGCCAGAAAAGCAAAAGACTGGAGAGATTAATCTTTCAAGGCTTCTGCAGATACACAGATGTGGCCCTGGCTCCAAAACCATGTAGTGGCTTTTCCAGCCACACTCTGCAACCATGGCTGGTTTTCTAGAGCGGCTCCTGCCCTGAGTAGCCTGCATGGAGAAGAGCTACTGTCCCTATACATAGGCAGCAATTCCAGGCTAGCAGCCTCCATCCCTTCTTCCTCCAGCCTGCCAAACTTGTGGAACTAAGCGAATTCCCAAGGAAATGAGCCAGCAGATGGTGAGGGATGTGCCCACCTCTCATCACTGGCACTCTCCTCTCTGCTTTGCTAACACTTAGCACCCTGAGCTGGGTTAGGGCTGTTTGCAGAGGATTAACAGCCCGGGATAACCTGGAAAGTCTGAGTCTGGGTGTTCTTGCACCCCAACAGCTCCAGTAAAAGGAAATGCCCAAGGGCTGGGTATGGCTCGGTTCCATTTTCACTTAACCAGTGTGGAGAGGCACAGCCTTCCACCAGCCCAGCAGAGCTGCATCCCAACAGGGCAGTGTGTCTGCCAGGCCCAGGCTGGCTCCAGGGCACCTTCTCCATCTAGACCCACAGCCAGGAGCGAGCAAGCCAGGGAGGCAAAATGAGAACCAGAAGGCATGGCCCCCATCCCTGCAGCTCAGGGGCTTGCTGGAAGCGCCTGGCAGTTCAAAACAAAGCTTTCCCCCACCCTCCCAAAGTGGAACATTACCCCTTACAGAGCTGCAGGACAGCTAAGCACAGAGCTCTGCACCTCACAGCCAAGCCACTCCTGAGATCAGCCAGCACCAAGCGCCACAATACAAGTGTCTTTGCATGAGGTGCTGCTCTGCCTGCAGCCCTGGGGCCAGGCAGCCCCCAGGGAAGGGATGTGCTCAGAAACTTCCCCTTGACAATCACACCTGACTTAAAACTTTAAGGAAAACAGTTGAAAACTTGGCGAGCAAAAGCTGCTGTTTGCAAGCTAGAAGCTTCCACATGCCTAAGCCAGACAGTAAATAAAAAACACAACTTCCAAAGGGCCCCAAGTGCCAGCGGAGACGTTTCTGGCAAGATTATGAAGCCTCGTGCTTGGACTACAACTTGGAAGGAAGCAGCTCATCATCTGCTGAACAATTTAACTCCAGGACACTGGCTTGTCTTCATCTCCCGCACACATCTGCCCCGCACACCACATGCGACAGCGCCACTCCCTGAGCACTAAACAGGAATTGGGAGGCTGCCAGCAGCCCCCTCCCAGGGCAGACCTCTGTCCCCCATCTCTGAGCTGGTGGTAGACACTTGCTGTCCCCACCGCAGAGACAAGGAAGGAGTGGTGGCGGCTGCCCAGCAGTGCCAGGACATGGCTGGCCACCCGCGGGGATGCTGCTCCTGGACATCCTGGCTCCTGCTGTCCCCACCCTGAGCAGCAGCACCCCTTGTCCCTCCCTGGCGTGCGTGGCACCTCTGTCGCTTGCCACATGTTTGTCCTGGCCTGCCGAGGGCTCCTGCTTGTCCTTGCCACACTCACGCTCGGTGACTCAGCCCAGCAGGCAGGAAAAATACTTTCCTAGTGACTCCCACCCAAAAGGGGAGGGTGTCCCCCCGCTCCACTTCCACACCCAGGCCTTCCTTTCTGAGCCACTGGTACCACACGCAGCCCTTGAGCAGGACATCTTGCATCTTTGCTCTCCATCAACTGGTTATGGAGCCACAAGGCAGGGGTTGACCACTCTCCACCTGCTCTTGGCTTGCCAGGCATGTCCTCCTTTGGGTCCTGGCTCTTTAATGATTAGTTACCAGCATAAAGGGGCAATTGCTGGGGAATAATGGCAGGTCCCCCCAAGACCGGTAGGTAAAGGCTCTGCGCTTGCCTGCTGGCCCACAGGCTGGTGGAGTCAGCCACTCAGCACCTATTTCCAGCCCCTGGCTGCCAAGCATGACCCCATTTGCAAGCAGATGCTGAAAGCCACCCATGGATGCAGTTACCGGCTCTCCTCTTGGCCCACGGTCACCTGGCGAGCCTGGGGGGCCTCTTTCTCCATTGCTGCCCTGAAAGGAGATGGTGGGAATACAAGATCAGGACCTGCCCCCAAGCAGGAACAAAGCCTTCCCCTCATCGGTCACCTCCAGCCCACCCCTTCTGCAGGGTACCAGCCCATGCCCTGCCAACATGGTGCCCAGCAGCAGTGCCCTCGCTTACCCGTTCTCCAGGAGGACCATCCTCGCCAGGAGCACCCTGCAGAGAAACAACGGGGTGGGTCAGGACGTGGGAATGGTCGGCAAGCATGCATGGAGGGCATCACAGGCAGAGGACTCACCTCATCGCCAGTCTCTCCTGCTGGTCCAGGCTCACCTTGGTTTCCAGGTGCACCCTGTGTGAACAAGCCACAGGGGTGCAAATGAGACAAGTCAGCAGGTTTTGCAGCAAAGCCCTGTGCTCTTGGGCAAGCTCTGCTTCAAAGTCAAGGCTGGCAAAGAGGATGCCTCCCCCTCTGGCAGAGGGCTGAGGATGCTCCCACACAGGTGTTTCGCTCACCTTCTCTCCAGGGCTGCCGGGAATGCCCTGCCGGCCAGGTTTTCCGTCGTCTCCAGGCTCCCCCTTTGCAAGGATACAAGGCACTGTCAAGACTGCATCCAGCCGTGGATTTTGGCTCCCATGGTGCAGAGGCGTCATGAGCCTCTGTGCACCCCAAGCCCCTTTGTGGGCTGCTGTCCCTCCCCTGGGAGCTCCACATCCCCAGGCAGATCCCTCCACCACTCCACCTGCCCAACGCAAACCACCTTTCACAGCAGCCCCCCAACATCTCAGGGATGCTCATATGCCAGGCTTGGGGACATCCGCTAACCTCAGGCACACTGGGAGTCACAGTGGCCAGATCTTACTGTGGGTGACGTGCAACGTCCTCAAGCACAGGCTTGCTCCCAAGCAGCGCAAGGAGGTCAGTGATGGGTCCATCACCACCTTTCCCTCTTGCAGGCAGGTGGGATATCAGCACCTCTCCTCCTGCATGGGGCTGATCAGAGCAGCTCACCTTTCCACCCTTGGGTCCATAAGCACCAGGATCTCCCTTCGGTCCAGGCGGGCCTTGAGCTCCCTGTTGAAAACAAAGGCAGTATCACTGAAAACTAAGCCAGCATCGCTATCTGTAAGAAATCAGGCATGGACTGAGCATCCCAGCAGGAAGGACAGGAGGGATGTGTACTTGGGAGCAATGGTGGGGATGTCATGGCACTCTTGCACTGCGAGCTGTGCAAGCAACACAATATTTCTGGGTGGCTGGTCACAGCAGACTGACATTGGTTGATTCTGGCCTTGCCTGTCTGGCACTGAGCTCTTCTTTGCCAAGTTCCCTGTGCTGAAGAGCCTCCTGCCAATGTTCCTGCAGCTTCCCAGGCAGGCACATGCAGTGGGGGACAGCTTCCAGGTGAGGACAAGTCAGACTGCCCCATGGACACCTCGAAATGCCACACCTTGGGTGAGCATTGCATGTCTAGAGGCACATGTCCAAGAGCAGCCACTCCCTCCCACAACTCCCCTTTTTTGGGAGCCCCCTGTTTCCACATGCCATCACAGCAGACTGGCAGCACTGGTTCATTCATGTGTAAGGGGCACCGCTGGGGTACATACATCAAATCCAGGTGAGCCTTTGCAGCCAGGTAACCCAGGGTATCCAGCTTCACCCTGTCAGACAGACAAAGCAGGGGTCTCCGTGAGTGGTGCCCATGGGAAGACTCCATCCATCATCCCAGAGCCCCAAAAAAAGGGACATCCAAGCCCTGTCCCTGGCCAGCAGATGGATGGCCCTGCAGGAAGGGAGCCCCACTGCCCCATGTGGGACACTGCCCTTGTTCCTGCACCCCACAATGGTTTTGGATGGGCAAAAGCCAGGGTTCTCAGGCTAAACAGACTGCCCCAGAGTGGGAATTTACCTTCATGCCATCAATGCCATCGATTCCACGCTTGCCTTTCTCACCCTGAAAGAGAGAATAGGGACCATGAAGAAGGGATTTCCAAAGACCATTCTATCCCCAGGTGTCAACCAGAAGGAATAAATGGTACAAAAGCAGAGACTGACCTTGGCTCCTTTGGCTCCTCTAGAGCCCTGCAAAGGGAAGGAGAGAGATGTTAGGCCCCTGTGCAGAGCAGATCCATCCCCTCACCGTGCTGCGGTCCCCATGCCAGCTCAGTCTGGGGGTGCAGACATTCACCATGGCCCTGCACGCTTCCGGTCCCTCGTGTTTTGCCCGGCTGTGTCCATTGCAGAGTGTTCATCCAAAGCCCAAGGCTGTATCAGCAGCAAACTGGCTGATCCCAAGGGATCCCTGCTCCTGGCACGGGCAGGGCTGGCAGGAGGGACAGATGCACAGGCACCTACAAGACCCCAACACCTGGCAGCTGCAGCCTGGGCTAACCAGGCAGAGGGACACAGAGTTCTTCCCCTGACATCCTCATCATCCTCACCTTTTCTCCTCGACTTCCTTTGTCACCCTAGAGATGAAAGGAGAGAGGAAATCAGAATGAGAACATGCAGCACAAAGCCTGTGGCCCATCTAAGAACCATGCCCATCACCCTGCAGCCCCACATACCTTCATTCCTTGGTAGCCAACAGGTCCCATGTCTCCTGGCCTGCCCTAGAGGACAGAAACATGGTGTTATGAAGGCAGATACTGTCACCACTATCAGCATGGGGCAGTTTGCCCCAGCTGTCATACCCTCCCACAGGAAGCTCCCCCATAATTCCATTCCTTGTCTCTGGGCACAGGACCATTGTGAAGGGCAGAGGGCACCTGCTTTCACCTCCACCATCTCCAGCCCTTCCTGGGGATGAGGGAAATGGGGCATTTGGGGACACATCATTTGGGATGAAAGCAAAGGAAAAATCTGTGTGTGCATGACATCCGGTTTCCAAATTGGGAACACACAAGCTGAGTAACTGCACACTCACATGAGTGGGAGTAATGCACCTCCCAAAAATAAGTGCATTTAGTAAAAAAAAAAAAAAAAAAAAAAGAGGGAGGAGGAGGGAAAGAGTTTCCTCATGCTATTAGCTTATTATATACCAAAGGTTTCCCAGTAACACTGGTGTGCTTGTTGTGTCAGAGGACGCAGGAGGGAGCCCAGAGTCCACCCTTGGGCTGGCACACATGAGTCAGAGATGTGTCCTCCAAGAGGAATGGCTATTTTAGGCGAGGAACAAGGAAGCCTTGTAGCAACAGAGGAGGGGGCCACCCCACTGCCCACCAGGAGCCACTGCTCAGCAGGGTAGCTGCAGAGGGGGACAGCTGGCTGTGACACTACATGGAAACAGGGTGATGCAGGGGCAAGGGCTGGGGAGGATGCATCAAAGAGGTCTGGCCAGAAGTGGCTGAAAAATAGCCCCTGTGCAGCATCAACGGGGCTGGTCCTTTACTTACGGGGTCTCCCGCTTCTCCTTTCTGGCCAGGAAGACCTGGCTTGCCTCTTTCTCCCTGCAATACAGGACAGAAATAAAGTTAGCTTATCATCCCCAGGAACAGAACAGTGACCTGTTGAAAGGAGAGCAGGTAGCAGCAATGATCCATGGGTATGAGGAGCAGATGATGCTGGACGCATGGGAGCACAGTGTGGGTCCTCATCCACCTCTCCATGGGACAGTGGTGGGGGCTGAGGACACGTGTCCCACAGATCTCTGAGCATTCCCAAGTGAGCCCATCCCACCAGCCCACTACTACACCATGGCTGGTCGCTCACCTCATTGCCTGGGTCACCAGGAGGCCCGGGTGGCCCTCGGGGAGGCTACAGGAGAGAGATATGGGTTAGATCAGCCACCAAGGCACCGCCTGGGGCCATGGGGATGCAAGGGGAGGGGATGGTGGGGCTTCCAAAGCTCCCACCACTCACCTGGCACTCGAAGGAGCAGCACTGCCCAAAGAGAAGGAGACAACAGCATTAGAGGCAGTGAGCAGAACCAGGGCCAGGCTGCACCCTGCCAGGGGGAGCTCCCCAGGCTGACAGGGGCTATCTGCAGGGCAGGGCTGTGCCACCAAGCCCCTGCTGGGCTGTGGGTGACCCACAGGGGACAGGCTCAGGCACAGGACTGGGGGCAGCAAGGCTCTGGGAGACACTCACCGATTGCTCCGTGTTAACTTTCTGCAAGACAAAAAAGCAAAGAGACGAGATTTAAGTGGGACAGGTGAGCCCAAGGAGGGGTGGGCTGGTCACAGGGCACAGTCAGTACTCACAATCATGTCGATAATGGTGTTGATGGTTTCCTCCACATCAAGCTCCCGGGTTGGCTTCAGGCTGGTGGCGGTGAAGTTGCGGCGGTAGGCATGGTCTGTGGCAATGATATTGAGCCGCTGGTCCTAGGGTTGGGGGTAGGGAGGGCAGAGTGAGACCTGTGGGTACCCACACAGGACCCATCCCCAGAGACCACCCTAGGGACCCACATCCTCCCTCCAGTGAGGGGCTCTGAAGGGCACTCAGAGCCTCCTTTGCCATTCTGGGGGTCCTGTTGTCTCACTCAGGATCCCTGCAGGGAGCATCCCCTCCACATGTTTCCTACCAGGTGGTTGGGGGAGATGGCGACAGAGAACACTTTGATCCCCAAATGTTTGGCTTCATTGGCAGCATCATCCAGGCCTCCACAGGGCTCCTTGTACCCTTCCAAGGGGTGTCCATCAGTCACCACGATCAGGTATTTATTCTCCTTGTGATGGGAGCCACTGCAAGGGTTTAAACACAGGATTTTAACGTTGCAAGGATTCAGCAGATTTAGCTGGAGAGGAGTGGCTTGGGGACCTCTGGCCACTCACCCCAGGCAGTGCCCCAGCCAGTGCTCGGGGCAATGCTTCATCCCACTAAAGCTGGGCACTAGCAACCTGCCACCCCTGTGCCTATTTCATACCCAGATGATCTCCTCTCCTAGCTTGGGGACAGCTCTGCACAACACACAGGGACATCCTAACCCAGATGCTTCCAACCTCCATCCACCACAGCCATACCACCAGCATCAGACCCCTCCACCCCCACAGCCTTACCCAATGAGCAGCTCCTCGATGCCTCGCTTTATGGCGCAGTCAGTGTAGGTGCCCTTCCCGATGTAGTTCACAGCCGAGACGCTGTTTTTCAGCTCATTCCGGCCGCTGGGCATTGAGGTGAGGCTTTTGATGAGCACGACCTCATCGCTGTAGTGCAGCGCCCCGGCATTCCACACCAGGTTGCGGTCGCAGCGGTAGTACCTGCATGGACACACCAGGACACGGGCTTTCAGCACCTTCGTCCACGCCCTGCCACCACCTCCGCTTCACGTGCACTGGCCTGCCATGCAAAACGCAAACCCTCTGCCAAACATTGCAGGGCTTTGCTAGGGCTTCCTGCTGCCCTGCAAGGCTGGGGTGTGCTTCACATGCAAAGACCAGCCTTGGGAGCAGGCAGTTTGTCCAGCAGGCGGAAGGGCACAGGTGTGCTGCTGGTGGTGTCCAGAGAGGTCAGACAGTGTGGTAGAAAGGCTTCCCAAAGAGGTACCAGGCTGCAGTGGCTGGAGCTGAGCAGGAGAGGCTGAGCCAGACAGCCAGGTGTGTGTCTGTAAGGTAGGTAACTGCTGAAACACCCCATCCAGGACTGCAGTGAGTTTTCCTCTGCTGGACATGTTAAAATAAAGAGGGACGCCTCCCTCTGAAGGATGCTCTAACCGGGACAGATGAGTGTGTGTTGAAGCCCTGTCCTGTGCACTGACACAGCCTTTATGTGTGACTCCCTGGGACAGAGGCATCACAACTCCCTGTGCTTCGGTCAGTGCCCCAAAAATAGTCTTTTCAGGATGCCAGGGACAATCTCAAAGGGATGGGGTTGCACAGCTCCCTTGCTTCCCCAAGCTCATCTTCTCTCTGCCCAGCAGGACCTTTCCTAAAGCCACCTGAGGATTGCCTAATGCCATCCCCTCCGCCCCACATCTGCCAGTTGCCTCACCGTCACCTGGGTGATCCACACTACACATGCTGCGTGTGGCTGGCAACATGGTGTGCACAGTGGTGGCTTGCAGAGACATGTCTCCAGCACAGGTAGGGCACAGGGGTTTTGGCATGGGCTCAGGAGGCCTGTCCATCTCTCCGCATGGAGCAGAGGCTTTTGACAAAGCCCTGAGTCTTGCTTAGGAGAGTCATGCTGCATTGATGGAGGCCTGGCAGGCTGTTCTGAAGCACAAGGCTTCTAGTGGCCACTCAACACCTTGTAAAGTAGCTCTCCTGCCTGGGCAATGGGCAGGTGACCTGTTAACCCCCTTCCACCTGTTTTGAGATGCAGGCCTTGCCTCTCCAGCTCATGCAGCACTGGGACATCCCCCCGGCGCCCCTCTGGGCACCAGCACATATTTCCTGCTGTCCTTAGGGCCTCGGCAAGATCCATGCGCCTTTAGGACTTGTGGTGGTCCCACACATCCCAGGATCTCCCGCCAGCATGCAAGCCATGGCCTCTGCCTGCAGCCCTTCCCAGCATCAGAGACATGCTCTGGGAGCTTTGGCGCTCCTGGGCATCCCTGGGTGACCTCGCCCTGGGAAACACAGGATCAAACCGGGGTTGGTGGCTGCAATGGTGGGTGAGGAGGTGGCAGATAAAGGGCTGGGCACTGGGGTGGATAAGGGGCACCCAAATCTGGGTTCAGTGCTGCAGGGTGTCCCTGGCGGATGCCAGTTGCAAGGGAGGGTTTGCTGGGTTTAACATCAGAGGTGCCCTGCTATCACTCAAGCACCGGGGTTGTCCTGGGCCTGAGCAGCTGATGGCATGGGGATCAACATTGCTTTGGCATTATAGAATAACCACCCAGTCAGCCAGAGGTGGTGGGGCTGGGGTGTTTCATCTGCCACACCAGGAAAAGCCCTTGCTTTCTGGAGGACGGATGCAGACAGCCCTGCTATAGGCACAGTGCCGGCCTTGGCACGGATAGGGCAGAAACAGGGCGACACAGACCGGTAGAGGGAGGAGACGCTCCCACCCCCTCTCTGGCATCCCTGCTTTCTTCCTCTCTCTCCTTGATGGTCACACAAGGTAGTCTCAGCATCCTGTCCAGCACCATCCCTAAAGCAGCCTGGACCAAACCCCAGGAGGTGTACCTGTTTGTCAGCTTATCAATGAACCGGTTGGTGAAATCTTTCACTTGGGCAACCAGGTCCCCAAAGGGCTTCACTCTCAGGGCGACACTCTCAGAGGTGTCCAGGACGAAGAACAGGTCCACAGGGCAGTCTGGGAAGAAGCGGGGAGGGAGGAATGGGCAGGTGGCCCCAGTGCATCACCTCCCAAACCTGAGCTCCCCGCACATCTGCACCCAGCTCCCCTCCCAGTGCCTGCACCCAGAGAACCACTGTCACATCTCAACCCCACGCAAGACACACAAGTACGCACAGATGGGTGAGGTTGCTCATTTGTTTCATCATCAAGTGTAAGCTGGACCGAGCACATACTCAGAAAACAACGCTTTGCAAGGTTTAACAGTTTCCTATACATCTTTTTCCATTTACATTCAAAGGATATCTTTGCAATACCAATACTAGTTATTGTGTAAAATAACATGCAGCTGCAGTAACTACTTAAAAAATAAAACCAAAACACGATAGCAATTAATACAATGAGAAATCAATGATTTTCTGGCACATTCTAGCACAAATATCATTGCAAAGGAGAGCAAAAATGAAAGCGTCCCTTAACAGCCAGTGTCAAAACCAAAATGTTTCACAAAGATAAACTGGTATCATCTGTTACCCCCCACTCCTGCATCCCCGTGCTACTGGTAAGATCTGACAAGACAGAATCAAGGAGAAAGAGCCAAAAACCTTTTAAAGTGTGTATGTCTTGTAGATTCTTTCTGATCCTACATTGCTCTCCCCAGCAAACACAACTATTCCACCAAACACCCCAACAAAGCTGCGGCTGTGTGCAGCAGCAGAGAAGTCTGCCCAGGAGGCAAACTTATCTGAAGACCCAGGGGAAGAAAACTACCCTGGGAAGTAGCTCAGGCTTACCTTCCGCATTTGCGACCCGGGTGGTGATTACTGGGCGCTGAGCCCATGAGCCCCCCCCTAGGAAGCCGGCTGGGAGCAGCAAAGTGAATAGAAAGTCTCGCAGCCTCATTTTTCTTGGTTCAGATTACCATTGAGCTGGATCGAAGGAAAAAAAAAGGCAGGGAAGGAGAACCCAGCAGCTGAGAGAGGCCACGGTCCAGAGGCAGGAGTTGCTGAAAATATTTTTTACCGCTTTCCCCTTGGTTTCTGTGGGAGGGAGAGCAGGCAGGAGGGTAAGGGTGAGGAGGAGACTTCTCCAGCCTGAGGACGGAGGGAGGGAGGGATCAGGGGCTGTCAGCTGTGAGTCAGAAATGAATGAGGCATTTCTCCTTACCCTTTTCTGGATGTTGCTGTACCTGCCATGACACCCTAGCCACCGGTGCCTGCGGTCTCTGCAAACCTCACACAGGGAGCCCTGGCATGGGCTGTGCCCAGCACCAGCATCCCCCTCGGGGGTCAGCCTGCTCTGTGGGGCAGGGGCGCTCGGAGCACCTATGAGACTGCTCCCTCCCAGCAATGAGAACAGGGATTCCCATTGCATCCCCACCTGAATGATAGCTGGCCTGTCTTGCCCCTGTTAACCTGGGGTGTCCCCACCACTGGAGCAGTCGCATGGTCACCTATGGAAGCACCTTGGAGGCACCACATTTTTGGAGCAGCACCTTGTTTCCCAACTTTCAGGGCTTTCTACTCAAGCCAGTCAGAAAGCTGAGGGGAAAACTGAGAAAAACCTCACAGGGACCCCCACAAACTGGGAATAACCCCCGCTGGCCATGCTCAGGGGAGGGAGCAAGGATGGAGCCAAAGCTGTCAAAGCCAAGAGATAGAAGCAGGAGCCCCAAGCCCTTAAGGATTCCTGGAGATGAGCATCTTTCCTGAGGACCTGCAGCAGTGGGGAGCTGGACCCCACAGCAATGACCCCCAAGGTGTTGTAAACCATTTGCTCTCCATGGCCAGCACTGTAGACAAGTCCCATGCTGCTGAGCTCAGACTCAAACTGCCAAACCCCTCATCACAACAGGAGCATTATTTGCTATTGGAGAGAGGTGGAACACCTAGGTGCTGATTCTGCTACAGTTGTAACCTGCTCCCACAAGTACAGGAGGAGACCAAAAGCTGGCATTAAATAGCAAATTGATGTTTTGTCCAAGATGGCTCCAAAGCGCAAAGAATTGACAGCACAAACCTCATCAGTACAAATGGTTTGCACACAGGTTGGTTGCATGAAAGCAGAAGGAGACATGCTGTGCTGCTTTACAGGTCCATGCAGGGCTGTCCGCCACATCCATCACCCTGCCTTTCACACACCGCTACTCTGACAGCATCTTTGTGTGAATGATCAGGAGAAAATGTCATAGACTTGGCTGTAGGAAGTTGTCTCAAGACAACTGAAAAAACAAAAAGCCATAGCTGCACTGATTACAAGTTACATCAGTGGAGTAGCTTGTCCACACTATTGAGGCAGATGCATCAAATGATGACTCTTTGGATAAACAAATCTAAAGTTAGTGGGGGAAAAAAAAAACAACCCACACAAACTTTGCTGAAGTGAAACCGTGCAAACCCAACAGCACAACAGGTGATGTTTTTCCTGCCAATACAAATTTAGGTGCACCTGTGGAAGCTGACATTGAAACAAAAGAAAGAGGAGAAGCTGATGGTCCCAAAGAAGGGCAGGACTGCTGCTGGGCACCCCATCTGCAGCTTCTCTAGGACTTTGGAGAGCCTCAGGGTGCCATGTGCTTTGACCGAGGGGCAGCCAGACCAACAATGCTCCTTCTGGGAAGGATGTCGGGCAGCATCAGGGGGTGACACCAAGATGTGAAAAAAACCTGTGTGTGTTGGGAATGGGAAGAGACTTTCCAGCCCCAAAACAGCCAGGTGTTTGTTGTGCTGAAGAAATAATATTTTTTCCCCCACCTGAAAAGACTTAGTATGAACATGAACCTGGCTGGTGTCAATAACCACCCGGCTGTGCACCAGGAGATGAGGACACCAAAAGGCAAATTTTCAAGGCATCTCAAACCTACTGAGGATGCTTTCCAAGAGAGCAAACTTGTCAAGGGACAAATCCTGTTGTGTGACCGTTCAAGGGGGATCAGACCTGACCTGACTCTCCAGCATGGCTCCTCAGCACCCCCATGAGGGAGCTCACCTGCGATTTTGAAAAAGAGCCAGAAGCTCCCAGGAAGGAAGGTGCTGGGAAGGGACCTGTTTTCCTGCATCAGCTCATCAGAGGCATCCCTGAATCTGCACACCAGAGATGTTTCCTATTTGCTTTATCCGTTTCTCTCTCCCTTTCTCAGGGAATTGCCCCTAGCCGAAGAAGAGCCGATGCCTCCTCACTTTCTTACAGGAAGGGAAAGCACATCACATCCAGCCCGGGAACAGCTCTGCAGAGCCTTGCAAGCTGGAGGCCAGCTGGCCCCGCCAGCAAAGACTTAATGATAATGGTATGGCTTGTGCAAGGCGCCCGCTGACCGTATATGGCTCCAGGCAGCTGCAGCTTGTCAGACGCAGTGCACCCCAGCACCCAGAGTCAGTAAGGCTTCCCCCATCACACCAGGGACCCTGCTCCCCGCCTGGAACCCAGCCACCAGCCCCAGGGGCTCTTATCAGGCGTAACATCCCAGGAGCATCCTCTCCGCTATCCAGCCGGACTGTGGGCTTGGACCGTGTCCAGCTTCAAAAGCATTTTAAAGCACTGCCTTGTCCAGGTCCACACTGCTAAACTAGAGCCAGCAGTGTCCCCTGGGCATTGAACAGCCGTTTCCTTGGAAAAGCGTGGGCTAGTTTTGCAGAAATCCAGCTGATAGCTGGACAGCAGTTTGCAGGCTGACCCTAGGGGTGTTGCAATCATTGCGCCTAGCAGCACACCATCAGGTCCCAAAATCTAAGGACACATGCCTGCGAAGCACGTTCCCTTTTCCTTCTTCACACGAGGCCAGGCAAGTGGAGCCCTATGGCTCTGCCACAACAGGTCCTCCAGGAGCAAGGGATCTTCTCCATCTACCTGTATGGGGCCAGCATCTCTCTGGAGTGCCATGCAGATGGGCAAGGAGAGCCCCTCCATGATGCCCGTGTGCTCTGGGGGATGAGAACTCCCCATCCCAAGTCCCAGCCCGTAGCACTGTATTGAACAGCAAACAATAAAATTTTAGCCCTATTCCAGACCAAACTGGAGTGTAAAAAAAAAAAAAAAAAAAATGCACTTAGGACAGGATTTTTGCTTTTTCTCCTCCCAGAAACTGACAAAAGAATGAGTTTGCTTTGTTTTTCTGCTATTAACTCTTCCATGCAACTTTTCCTTCCTTTTAATCAAGTCCACTTAGAAATGGAAAATGCTTCTTCCATAAGAAATATGGAAATGAGCTGAAATGAATTCCCCTGGGACAAGCCAAGATTGAACCCACCAGCACTCTTACAACCAAAGGGTGCTTTGGAAGGCAAGGAAGGATCAAGTGGCAGGTTTCCAGCTACATCTTCTGCAGCTGGGACTACTTTATCCTGTCACACAGTCCCAAGAGACACCACAATCAACAAGAACTGAAATTTCCCTGGTTGCAACCACATGAAGCGCCACCAGCCTCCTGCCAGCTGGCTGTGTCACCTTCCCCCCAACGGGGATGTGAGCACCCAAAACCTGCCACGTGTTTGGGATGGTGAAGGCATTTGCTTGGTGTGGTTTCCATGTTGTCTGGTTACCATGGTCTGCACCTCTCCATGCTGGCTGTAGGACCCCATGGCTCAGCCATGACCGCTCCATCTCCATGCTCGGACCTGCAAGGCAGGAGCAGCCGTGGTCTGAGCATAGCACTACACCAACCACAGACCCCACTGGAAAGAGTGTGGTTTGTGGTGTTTCTGCATATGATAATCTAGCTTCCCACAGTACTTCTATGCACAAGGAGGCGGCAAAAAATCCCTCCAAGCAGGAAAGCATGACCTCTCCCAGCACAGCAGCAGCTGCTCTCCCAGCACAGGCGGGTGGTGCCTCGTGAGTGTCCTACCATGGGCACAGAGGGGGCTCAGCAGCACCAGAGGAGGGGCTCACACTCACCCACCCACCTGCAAAAAAGAAGAGCTAACCCATACCATGCAGCATCTTCCAAATCCCTTGACATCCCTATTCAAAGTGGCACCTTGGCACTTTTTCTGTGCCAGGTGCTCCTCCTGACCCTGCAAGAGGCAGGACAGCCATGACGTGGCGCTTCTCCTCTGCTCAATTCTCTGGCTCACCCGACTCGAACTTCCCCACAGTGCACTTTGCCAGCTGGGCTTTGCTCCTACCAGCTCGAGCTGTCCTGGAGGGACCCTTCCCTCCCTCCCCGCACTGTTTGGGGACATACTCTTCCCTTCCCAAGCCACCCCACAGGGCTACCGCAAGTCCAAGGAGAGGTTTCTAGCTGCTCTGCCATTCCGGCACACATAGGGTGCGAGTTACCCCCCAAACCCTGCTCTGCAGACCCCTTGCACGCCGGCACAGCCAGGACACAGCACAGCCCCACCAGCAAAGCCACAACCCCAGGCTGGTGCAGGGTGGGTTAATGTTTTCCCTATTACCTCACACTGGCCTCTGGTCCTATGGAAAAAAACAAACCATCTGGTAATAATATTTCTCTAATAGCTGTCTGCGTCTGTGGGAAAGCTTGGCTCGGCTTCTTAGGAAAGATGAGTGGGCTGAGTGAGAGGGGAGGTTGCAGATGCAGCGTGGGAGCTGAAAGAGAGGAGATAATACTTTTGGGCTCCTTTTTCTGGCCCTTCAGTGTTCATAGAGATCCTCTCCTCGCAGGGGTACCATGGGATGCAGGGACATCACACATTCAGGATACCGGGAAGGGATGGAGTCACAGCCTCTTCCCTCTACCATGGAGGCTTGAAGGTGAACAAAGTAAATCTCACTTTCACGGCTATTTTACCCCTTTTCTCCAGGCAAAAACGTACCCCTTATACTCAGAAAATGGAAACAGCCCAAAGCGTAGGCTTTTTGGGGTTGAGGGCATTGTGGTTTGGGGATAAAAATGTCCCAAACCAGAAAGGTCGGCAACACCTGCACTATTCTTCTGTTCTTGGAGAAAAAAAAATACAAGGCGGGGGGAGGGGGGAGTGGTTTTCTGACAACACTAGGGAGGAAACGATGGAAGGTGTTGATTCTCAAGAATCATTACTTGCTAGATCCTGACCGAACCCTTGGCAAGGAACCGCGCTTGCCCCATCCAGCATGTGTGGTGTCAGCAGCACCCCAGGACACACCACCCCCAGCCCTTGGGACACTGCTGCCGGGACAGGGGACAGAGCACCCGCGTCTCCCACGCAGCTTCTCATGGAGCACATCCAGCAGCCACAGCATGAAAACCGGGCGGAAAAACATGCGCTAAACCCTCCGGCAGTTGGGAGGAGAATATTTTCCATTTCTCAGCAAGAAAGTGAGCTGCTTGGGCCATTCCCAGGGAGCAGAACGTGTTCACCAGGCTGGGCAGGGCACATCTTCCTGTGGAAGGGAGGCACCGGGTGCTCGAGGAATAGATGAGCAGCCACCAGACACAGCCCTGGCTCCAGCTGGGGGAACTGCAGGTGCTGGCTCCCACCCAGAGTTCCCCTGCCCCACGATTTGCAGAAGTCAGGCCAGCCTGCATCACCAAGCTGCAAAGAAATGAGTTACCCAGGTAGAAAACCTGTTTTTCCCCTGCTATGGACAACAGCACCACTTCTAAGCCCCCTCTCTGCATCTGTAAGCTCAGCAGCTTGCTGGTGCACACCAGTGCCCAGGACTGGTCCCAGCAAGCCCTGGTTGGAAGGGGTGGTAGGAGGCTGGCAGCAATCTGCATCCTCTCCAAAGCCACGCAGCAAAACTCCCGATTCCCACGCTGTGCCACGCGTCTCCTTCCACTCCTCATTCATTTTCCATTGGCTTGTCTTTCAAGCTGCAGCAGTGCTCATCTCCTCTTGCAGAACCAAAAGACCACCACTAACTGCTTTCCATTCAGTTTCCTCCTGCTCTCGAGTTTGCTCCACCCCCATGAACAGGCTTTCATTTCCCCCTGCTGTAGGCAGCAAGCACCCAAGCCCCACGTAGCACAAAGGTTTAACCTCGTTGTTAGATTCCCCCCAAATAACATACCTCAGCTGGCCTCAGCCCAGCACCAGCCTGACCCCTTTATGTGCTTTTCCAGGGGGATGATCCATCCCAACCCAGGAGCTCACATATCTGGCAAACCCCCTGAGGTCCCTGCTAACCCGCACCCAGACTGTTTCTGCTCCCAGTTTTTTCAGTACACATTGTTTAGACTCGTTATTTTTGTCACTCCAGCAGCCACCACAGCTCCTGGAGTGGCTGTGCCCTTTGAAAGCAGTCCTGGGATGCAGCATGGCTTGCAGCTGAGCTCTCTTTGCACCAGAGCCAGATCCACCCTGCAGCTTTTTCCTAGAAACACAAAATGAGTCCACTACCCCTCCTGGCAAGGACTCCTTCCCAGCTCTCTTCGAGCAGTGCCAAGCATCCTCCTCAGCTCCTTCGCAGACAACAAAGAGCAAATGTAAACCATCCAGCCATTTTGCTGTCCTCAAGCATATTTCCTGCACTCTGTGCTAAGCTGTGGCTGAGATAGCAGCGACAATGCTGAGCTGGAGGAGAAGCAGGAAGGACAGCTGTCCCTTAGGGGCACTGCCGAGGAGCAGCAGCACCCTCAGTCTTGCAGGCATGCACCCTGCCTGGGATGGCAGCACCCTTGCACTCTTGCTCCATCCTGGAGCAGAAGCAGGAATTACAGAAGAGGCAGCAGACCAGAGGCCCCCAGCACAAGCTGCAGCAAGGGAAATCCCAGCAGGTCATAAAGATAAGCATCTCTCCTTCACTGCTTTGTTGTGCAAAGGAACAGTCAAAGGTAAACAGGCTGTTTCAAATTTCCAAACACTCACCCTCTCAGCAGGAAGCCATTGACTGCTGCAGCCGGCTGCCTCCCAGCAAAGTGCTGGAGACAACTTATCCTTGGTGCCATCTCAAGGCATATCAAGGTTAAGAGGGTCATTAGGGGCAGTCAGCATGGCTTCACCAAGGGGAAGTCTTGTTTGACCAACCTCATAGCCTTTTATGAAGACATAACGAGGTGGATAGATGATGGCAGAACAGTGGATGTGGTCTACCTTGACTTCAGGAAAGCATTTGACACAGTCTCCCACAGCATCCTTATAGCTAAACTGAGGGAGTGTGGTCTGGACAATCAGGTAGTGAGGTGGACTGCAAACTGGATGAAGGAAAGAAGCCAGAGAGTCATGGTCAATGGGGCAGAGTCTAGTTGGAGGCCTGTACCTGGTGGAGTGCTTCAGGGGTCAGTACTGGGGCCTATAGTATTCAATATATTCATCAATGATTTGGATGAGCTGGGGCTCTTGAGCTTGGAGGAGACTGAGGGGTGATCTCATTCATGGTTATCAGTATATAAAGGGTGAGTGTCAGGAGGATGGAGCCAGGCTCTTCTTAGTGACAACCAACAGTAGGACAAGGGGTAATGGGTTCAAACTGGAACACAAGAGGTTCCACTTAAATTTGGGAAGAAACTTACTCACAGTGAAGATGCCAGAGCCTGGACTGGGCTGCCCAGGGAGGTTGTGGAGTGTCCTTCTCTGCATTCAAAACCCACCTGGACACCTTCCTGTGTAACCTCATCAGGGTGTTCCTGCTCCAGTGGGGGGATTGGACTGGATAAGCTTTTGAGGTCCCTTCTGATCCCTGACATTCTGTGATTCTGTGATAGGGAAGAGGGGTGGAGCATCTGCACCCTTTAAAGAGTTCACAGGGGCACAGGTGCCTTGCATTTCAGCTCATCTGCATCCTGCAGAGCAAAAACCAGCATGCAGGTGAAGCATGTGGGTGATTAACATCCACATCCCACCTCTCCAGCCTGGGTGGGGATTCACACCTGTGGGTGTGAAGGCAGCAGTAGCTGGGGCTGAGCCCCAGGTGTTTGCAGTCATAGGTCCAGCAGTGCCACTGGCTCCATCCCTGTGGCTGTCCCCACCCTGGGCAGTCCCTGGCAGTGTCCCCCAGCACTGTGCAAGGGTGCATGGTGACACAGGGTGCTCGTGGATGGCCCATGGTTTGTGGGGAGGTGGGAAAGGAGCCCTGAGCAAGGCTGGCCTATGTTTCCCAGAGCATCCATCTCAGTTGGTGACACTCTGCTTTGGGAGGGTGTCCATGGTGCTCTGCTTGGAGGAATGGGGCAGGAGTGGGGACAGGGTTTTTTTTCTCTAAGCCAAAGCGTATGATGAGCTGCTGGGGCAGGAGAAACCTCAAAAACCTGGTTTTTTTTTTTAGTGAAAAGTGGGTGCCAGGCCTGAAGCTGCACATCACAGGTGGATTTGTGGCTTGCCTGCCTGTGCCTTGCCTCATCCACAGTAAAGTGATTTGTGAAGCACAGCAGGAGCAAAATTATGTTTTTCTAGGCAAATTCCCATCTCGGGCAAGGTAACAGCATGCTTTTAAGGATGATGCCAGTTGGTGTTTTAACACAGAAGCTCCCCGGCCTTCTGCAAGCCAGCAAAGGTGGCTTTTCCTCCTGGACAGATGCTGGGATAGGGTGGGAGTGGGGACCTTTTTTCATAGAATCATAGAATATTCTCAGCTGGAAGGGACCCACAAGGATCATCGAGTCCAACTCCTGTCCCTGCATATGACAACCCCACAGTTCACGCCAAGTGTCTGAGGACATAGGGCCATGATGCTGACTATGGGGTGACCAAGACCCCCCCCCCAGATGGCGCACAGGCTGACACCACTATATAGGGCCAATAAGATTGGCCATGGGGCTGGGCCCCAGCGAAGCGGGTGCCAAGGATGGCACAGACAAGGGACAGATGATTTCCCACTTGAAGGCACTTGGGGCAAGCAGCAGTGCCCACACAGATTTGGGGCTACTGCTTCCTGGGGAGCAGGTTTATTGGGGTGAAAAGCGGACTCCAGCAGCAGCACTTGGGTTCAACAAGCTGCAGAAGCCCCGGAGGGGCTGCCCGCCTGCCCACAGCCCCTTTGCAGGGCCAAATGTGAGCAAGGGTGATGTGCACTGCTCAAAAATACGACTCCAAATGGAGAAGAAGGTAGAAACAGGTATTTTTGCCTTCATTTCCACCCTGCGCAGAGGTCCGGGCAGGCAGCGCATTGGGGTGCTCAGCAGAGTGGTGGCCTGAGCCAGCAGCTCCATTTCTGATCATCACGAGGTGATATCCCCTGCTCAGGGCTGGCCTAACCCATGGGCATGGGCACAGAGGGGCACTGCCATGGCTGGTGACGTGGCAGGGAGGGGCAGTGCTCTGGCATCGCTTCTCAAGTGAGAAATGGAGCATCCTGCAGAAAACACGTGCCTTGATTTGGCTCAAAATAGCACTGAGTCTGCTGCAAGGTCCAGGGCTGCTGTGTGGTGGCTCAGGGGGGAGTGCAGCTTGAGAGCTGCCATTGTGTGGGGCTGGATGGGCAGCCCGTACCCCATCCAAATTGCTGGCGGCCCATGCCATGGGCTGCTCCCATTCGAGGGCCTGGCAGTGACTCACGCTTGCCATAAACACATCTCTCGATGGATAATGAATCCCGGCTGTCACAGCCTTCGGGGAAAGCTCTGGATTTTCTTTGCAGTGCTCCCCCCATCCCACTCCTCCTCCCATCCTGGCAGCCCCGCTCCCACAAAGGATCGTTTCCTGATGCTGAGTGAAGCCAGCGCTCTGAGGCCCTTTTTCCAGCCAGTCATGGTTTGCTTTGTGGGCTGCGTGGGCTGAGTTTCCCCTTTAACCCTTTCAGGGGTACAGAGGCTTCTGCACTGCCCCACCACCCACCACCCAGCATCCCACCACCCTCCCCGTGAACGCCCCGCTGGCCAAGCAGTGTGTATACTCCCTGGGGACCCCATTTTGCTGTCACCCCAATCTCCTCCTGTTAACCACAGAGAGTACCTCAAGCAACAAAAGCTTTACTGCAGTTACACAAATAAGCCACGAAGTACATTGCAAAGCGTCAAGGGAGCAAGGGGTGATAAAGAAGCGCAGAGAAGGGTGATGGGGACCCACTTGCTTGCAGAAGCAGGTACTGCTGCGTGCTGGCTGCAAGCTGCTGTCCCTCTGCAAGCCGCTGCTTGAGCCACCCAGTCCCGCTGCTGCCCCGTGCCATGGCTGAGGGATCTGTGCAGCCAGGGGTGGGGGGCTCCGGGCAGCTGGCCTGAAGGGTGCCACGGAGGACAGGGAGAAGCTGGTGGGAAGCTGATGGTGTCTTCAGGTAGGATTCAAGCGTCAGCCATTGGGCCCATGTTGGCTGTGGTGCTCCAGTCAGGCGGTGAAGGAGCTCCTCCCGTGGGGATCAGGATCTGGAGAGCTGGGGGGTCAATGAAAGGAGATGGTCAGGGCTCAGCCAAGACTCCAACACTGGTGTCTCCCCCTCCCAGCCCCAGCCATGCCTCGGGCTATGCTGACACATGTGGCCCTGCAAAACCACCCAAGCAACTCTCCAGTGTGATGCTGAGATCACCCGCACCCCTAAGACTAAGCCTGAGTGAGCCATGCCCAGGCTGAGCCCTGCTACACCAACACAAACCTCCCTTTGCTGCTGGAGCTCACACCCAAACGCATCCTATGTGAGCACTCCGGGCTGCCAGCTGAGCCAAGGCACGCATCTGGCACTGCGGGTTTGCCTTGTGGGGTCTTGCTGCGTGCCAAGAGCAGCTTTTTGGGAGCTTCAGAGGAGCTGTCTGAACATATTGAAGCCACAGGCTTTGTGCAGGTAAAATGCCTTGACCCCACACTACATGCTGTGGGCTGTCCCTGGGCTGAGAATCACCCCTGCCCTCCTGCCTGTCTCTCTGTGCCCTGCAAATGTGTCCAAGAAGATGGTGAACCAGGAGAGCTGGTGCTACTGGTCCCCATCAGCCCATGCAGCAAGGTTTGGGGGTGACGGGCAAATGCATTGGGGGTGGGGGCTGGGGGTATGGGCAGGAGCCAGCAGCTAGGAGAGGAGCACTGGGGAAGGGTGCACACACCTGCCCCACCTCTGCAGGTGAACAGCAGAAAGCCCGTGAGCAGGTTTTGTGCTTGGCATTGTGCTAAGGGTAAAAAAGCACACCCTGTCCGTGTTCTGGCCAACAAGGAGCTATAGTCATACAGCCCCAGGCTGACTCAGCACAGAGGGGACAAGCATCACAGGGTGAACACTGCATCCCAGGTACAAGACCACAGGCACACCAGCAAATAATTTTTTCAGTCCAAACCCCCACCCCAAATATTGCTGCATTTAAAGATGCACTGTGCCGTCTTAAAATCGTTGCATTTCAAAATGAAATGTTTGGAGGGGAAATCTACTTGAGGCAAGAAAAGCAATATTAGCATGCAACTGAAAACCTGTTTCAAACACAGAGAATGTGGTTTATTGGGGGTGTCAGATTTGCGCCTTTAACTGTCTTTTTATAGGCAGTGAGAAGCAGCACACCATTCCTCTGCAGCGCTCCCGTACAAGATTCGGGAGCACGGCTGCGTGCTGAGCAGCACACAGCAACATCCCTTGGGAAAACCACACAGCAGCCTCAGATGACCTCTTTGCAATGTCTGGGTGGGAGCTCTTCTGTGAAGGACCCCACAAAAAAACCTCAAAAACCCACACCACTAAATGAGAGCTTTTGGGTGAGCACATCATGAAGCTATCTTGCTTCCCTTTGTGCTGGGAAATCCTATTGGATTTCCGTTGTGGTTCGACCCTAAGCCATGCACGCAACCCTGAATTCAGGAGTAACACTGCTCCATCCCCAAAGCCCACTCTCCCTGAACATTTCATGCTTGGCCATGCTGCCAGCTGGCTGGTGGCCCATTACCACCATCCCCACGCTTCCCCAGAGCATCCCCCACCCGGAGTCTCATCTGAAGCACCAAAACCCAGAGAGGCTCCAGAGCCAAGAGATGTTTGTCCCCTTTTTGGTACAGACAGAAACGCTCTTAAACACAGGCTTTCCTCCCGGAATAAATAGCACTGCTGAGACGCTGCCTGCAGGGAACCAAAATACAGCACTCTGGGAGTGCTTCAGATACTCGAGTCCTCATGCACATCCCAGCTTTTCCTTTCAGGATCAAAGCAGTTCCTTCTAGAAACAGCACGCATGTTTTAAATCAGCAACAGGCCACAGTTCAGAGTGGGGCACAGCCACAAAGCCTCCTCCCGCTGCTCCGTTTTTACCCCACTCATCCCCTTGCTGCTTTTGTTCCCCATGTGTGGAGCTGACGCGAGTATCATTTCTGGGAAGAGACATCCCTGTGGTTACACTCACTGCCTAAACACGGGTGTGGGAATCCAAAGCCAGTCGGGTTTCACACTTGTCTAGATTCAGTCTGTGGGATGCTTTCTGAGAAATCTGATGTCTCTTGTTCCTCTTTGCAGGACAACTCTGCTGAGGCAGAGTGGGAGGTGGGGGCTGCACATCTGGAGTCAAAGGAGTTGCACATCTGGTACATTCAGTACTTCCTAAAAGTCACTGCCACGTTACCCTTTGGATGGAGGCCTGGGACTTGATGCATAGCAAAGCGGATTAAGATCCGCAGCTGCATTTTTTTTCAAAGGGAAAGCAAAAATAACCTTCTCGGCAGATCCCCAGCTCCCTGTGATATCCAACATGGGGAATTGCACTGAGACCGTGACCTTTCTGCAAGTCGTTCCACCCCAAGCTCCACACTCATGCCAGCTGCAGATGCTTCTGCTGCAAACCAAGGCAAACCAACCTCCCTGGGGACAGCGAGGGCTGGAGACCCTTGAGACTTCTCGAGCAAAACCTTATCCTTCTGCTGCGAAATGCTGGGTCAGGAAGACTGAATGGGCTTGGGCCATTGTAAGGTGGGGGATTGTGCCACCAATGTCATACTTTGGTGCAACCGGCATAACCAGAGAGCGTTAGGACACCTGTGGCCAAGGGAACTACTTGCCCAGGTGGGCTAGGGTGTCTCCATGGAGGTCACAGCACTGATGGGACATCACTGCTGGTCACGGGTGTGGGGGATACAAACACCCTCTCCCTTCTCACCCCAAGCAGTGTGGTGTGTCTTCTGTGAGAGGATGGAGCAGAAGCTGGGAGCACCCAGATGCTGCCCACGCCCCGGCTGGAGCAGGATGCTTGCAAAAAGCTGGTCAAGAGGGACACCTAGTGACCAGCCTGGGTGGGCCAGCGCTGGGGAGCGGGTACCCGCCCGGGGCTGGGGGCTGCAGCCTGGCAGGGTTAGGGGAGATGGGCTGCTGGGCTGTCTCTCATCGGCGAGACAAAGGTGTCAGAAAGGGTTTGCACTGAGCCCGCACCATCCTTCCACCCCTGTGGCCCAGGAGAAAATCCAATTAAGGATTCATTCCTCCCACAGCACAGAGTGATCCCCCAGACACTCCACCTCTGCTGGCACTGCGGGGGAAATTACCCTTGCTAATGGATCATAAGCTTGAAATTAACATAATTAAAAGTGACTAGCATGAATACATAAAAAACCCCTGAATTACAACTAAAAGAGAGCGTTAAAGAGTCTCCCTGGTGAAAGTCACTTTCCCTTAGGGGAAACTATCTACTTTTTTTTTTCCAACTCCATTATGTACTAGATTTGCAAATACAGTCTAGGAAAAACAATGCACATAACAATACTCCAAACACTTAATTTTGGGAGCATGACCTGGGAAGGATATGAGGGGGAGTGGAGAGCTTTAGCTGAAGCCCAGGGGGGCAAGTACAGACCTAAGCCAGCCCCTCTCTGATTAAGAGCCACCACGCTCTAGGGGCAGGAGGAAGCATCAGACCAAAATTTTCCTGCCAAAGTAACAATTTCCCACAAAATAATGCATTCTCAAAGAGTCTGACTGAGTAATACTGAGCCAGATACTTCCAGAAATGTTGAATCATTCTGTCTGGATGAAATGCATTGCTTTGAGAGAGAAAAGCAATGCACTAAAGCTATTCTGTTGATTAACTGGGACGTTCACCTTGTATTGAATATTCACTCCAGTATTAGAGATGTGCACATATTTTTCCCAGTGGCATGGCTGTGGATGCAACACTAGAGCGTTTTAAATTCATAAAAAAAAGCAAACCAAAGACATATCACAAGTAAAAGCAGAACACCGAGGCTCCTTCCAAATAAAACAGCAAATCTCCTTTTGAGCTGTACCAAGGAAATCAAAGCCATTCCTTGTGATTATGTTATCATTGCTGTCATTAACATGTTCCCAAGAGACGCTGCAATTGTTTAAACATCTTTTTCTCCAGCCTCGCTCAAGCCCAGGTGATGATGGATAAGCCGCTAGATTTCCACATAACACTGGTGTTTTGTTTCTCTTTTTTTTTTTTTATTTTGCAAACTAACCTGGGAAATGCAAACCCAAAGAGAAGTTGCAAAGTCAAAGACAATGTCAGAAGGAAAGATGCCTGAGCCACGCCAGCGTGACCGCATCCTCCACTGCACCCACTCCTGCAGGATCCCACCCGAAGCTTTCCACAGGTTCCCCCTCTCCAGCCCTACAGCAAAGGGCTCAGCTCCTTTCCCCCTCCTCTAAAGCCTGAATGCACTGAGGGGAGAGGCAGCGGGTTGGGCTGTATCTCTCCCTCCTCCTCTGAGGGGATTCCTGAGCAACTGGAGGCAAATAAGCATTTGTTTTGTAGGGGCTCAGTATAGATTTATCATTTTTTGCATGCCTGGTTTGAGAAACCCCTGGCTTCATTTGCAGGAGGGGTGGCATTTCCCAGCTATAGTTGCTCAAGTTGCTTTTTCTGTCATAAGCACTCTCCAGATAGCTAGAACAAAAAAGCACCCTCTCTCCAAGCAAAAGCACAATTGTGATCGGTTTGGTACATCAAGGCACCTTTGCCTTCTCAAGTCCCTTGGAAATACCTCAAGATTTAGTGATCACACAAGCAGACATAACTCAGATAAAGAGAACTGAAATGCCATGGGGAGAAGGGAAGATCCAGCCCCATGCTCTGACCTCCAGGACGGCACATTTCAGCAACAGTCCTTACAAACCAGGTGCTGAGCAGTGTTGCTTTTTATCTAGGTGCCAGGAGATTTGTGAGACTCTCCTGCTGCCCCACACTGAGCCGAGGCTGCAAGGACATGGTGCTCCTGTGGGGTGGCCGCTACTGCTAGGACTGTCCCTTGCCACCCCCCCATGGCCCCAGCATCGTCCCCAGCGTGCTCCCACAAGCCCAGGTCCTTGCTGCAGTGCGTGGCTTGACATGACAGCTCGGATACCTGCCTAAAGCCAGAGCGATGCTCGTACCCGACCTCCCTCACTTCACCATCAGCTCCTGCGGCAGCTTCACCCGCAGTCACAGTCTCACTGGGTGAGGGGCAGCTGGGATGGGGATGATACCCAGAGGAGGACATTAGCTGCGGGTTCCCTGGCACAGGTCTGGGGGTATCACTACACTCTGCTCCTCCTCTCTAGCAGCCTCTGAGCTGGGTTGCATCTGGCAGACCCAATCTGGCATTTGCTACTTTGGGCAGCACTGTCTCAGCAGAGGTGGGGAACAGCACGGGGAGCACAGCGCACACAGAGTAAAGGAATTCAGGGCAGCCGTGATCTGCAGAAACCGCAGGTCCCCATGCAAAGCCATCTCCATATTCATTGCAATTAGCACACCATTAAGGTCCCTGCCTTCCTCAGAGCATAAGCACCCAACAGACATATGAACCCCAGAACTGCATTGTCTCCTTATAGAGTTCCCTGTCTTGGCTGACATGATGTTGCTGATGATTTCTGACTGCAACCCATATGCCAGAGCTTTAAAGTGCTCTTGTGTCCCACAAAAGCAGCACAAGAAGAGACAGGCAGCTCCTGCCACACACCTTGGTTGGCATTCTTTTTCTTTCAACAAGAAAAACACTTGGGTTAGAGTGAAGGGAGGAACAGGAGAGGGCAAGGAGTGGCAATTGCCAGCAGGTGACTTACCATCTTGGCAGATGGCTCTGTGCTTGTTCTGGGCAGTGGGCAACTTGGGGAAGGCAACATTTGGTGCCTGGGCTCCTTCCCTCCTCCAGCATCAGCACAAATATGAGGAGAATCTGCTGCCTGAGGAGCTTATCAGCTCCACCTGAGCCCACATAGCAATGCCCAAAACACCTGTGCTCCCCTGCATGGGGAATAAGGGGGTGCTCTGGAGCATGTTTGGCTACTATATCACTTGAAAGGCACAGCCGAGTCCAAACTGCCTGGGAGAGCACAGAAGGGTGTTGGTAATAGGCAGCAAAGCATCTTATGAAGGAGCTGGAAGCATCTTTAAATGCAGAGGCTTGAAACGCTGCAGAGAGCTGAGCACGCAGGGGTTATACAACGCCGAGGCTGAGCGAATGGTTGATGCTCAGTGGCAGGGCTGGCAGCCACTTCCACCTTGCAGGAGCTTTGCCAGCAGTGGGCTCCTGGGCTGGGGGAACGGACCTCTAAGGAGAAGTGACGATGCTGGTTGACACACGCAGATAGCAGGCACATGCTCAAGCAAACTGACTCCCTTCACCCTTTAGCATCCCTGCCAGCTGTTGAGCAGCTGCATGAGCCCCTGTGCTGGGGCTGGAGTGTACAAACCCCTGCCCATCCCTGGCTCCACAGATGTGGTGGCATCACCCTGGGTCCCCACCACAGTCCCGTGTGAGGGCAGAGCAGTCAGCGCTGGTGACAGAAGGGGTCCTGCATCCCAGCACCAGGGGAGGAAAGGCCATGAAGTCTTGGGGCTGACTTGGAAAAACAAAATATTTCCCATGTGGTACAGTGCAAAAACATTTAGTGTGGCTGCTTTAGCTCTCTGGGGACACGGTGTATTACGATCCCCACATTTGCAATACAGGAAAAACATGTGCCATACTTTTTGTACAGTAGGAAGTTAACAGATGGAAAATATATTTGTTTCCCGGTTTGAGAGGCAGGAGAGAGAAGTAAAGCCTGGAAGCAGACAGAAGGCAGGACTGGGCAGAGAGGGTCTTGGGGAACGGTGCAGGGCACAGACATGGCAGATCTGTCCAGACAAGGGGGCAGTGAGAGATGTTTGTTGTCATACTGTAATTTGTAAATTAATCTTTGGGAAAACCAAAGCATCATGCAAGCCAAGTACCCTCCCTTTTAAAAAAAAAAAGGAAGCCTAGAAATATTCAGGAAGTGTATTGCTCATTGCTAAAAATAAAATAAAATAATGGTGATGACGACGATAATAATAATAGTAATAATAATAATAATTAAGTTTTTTATACATCCCCCACCTTCCCTCCAAGCAGCTAAAAAGGTGTGGAAGGAAGCGAAGGGCAGGATGGGGCTAGAGATGGTGGGATGAGCCAGGAGAAGAACAGTCGGAGCCCATCAGTAGCAGAGCTGCACAGACATTTATTGAACACGAACAACGACAAACACAGCCGGCTCACAGAGCTTCCTGAGCTATCGTTCAAAGGTTTTGCTCGTGGGGATTGTCAAAAGAGTGCTTTCAAAGGCCCCTGGGGGTGTGAATCCCATACAGCTGAATTCTTCCTAATTCCAGTTGCTTGCTAGTTAAAAAAAGAGAACCATTTGCATGTATGTGTGTGTGTGATTCCCTTCGCTTAGTATGAAAAAGGGCTTGTCTGGACCCTGCCATGGTGCAAAGAGCCAAGCCTGCGGGTGAAACGGTGCATCCACATTGGCTTGGCTCCCGCACAACCTACTTCCCAAATAACATGGGGTAAAAACTTGAAAACTACACCTTACCCTGAGGGCAGGGGTGCAAAGTGGCAAAGGTGAGCCAGAACAAGCAAAGCGAACAAAGAGGGAGTCTCAAAGGAAGAAGGGTGAGAAAATTAAGTACTCTGAAGCACGCACAGCTCTGGGTGGCGTCACACATCCATAGGCTACAGCAAGAACCGCCAACATCAACTCAAACGTGTAAGTAGCTACGCTAGACTGACACTAGAGACTCCGTCATCTTCTGAAGTCTCACCAGCAGAAAAAAAACAAACAACAACCAACCCCCCCTCCCCACCCCCCAAAAAAGCAGATGAAGTAATAGCATCGTACGCTGAAAACAAGGACCATAACCAAAGAGTTCGGGAGCAGCCTTGGGAGCACAGGAAGGAGCTCGTAAAGAAACGTTCCAGTGTGTGCATATGTGTGTGTATTTATATATATATATATATATTTGTTAGTAAAGAAAAGAGTATCTGTGGAGGCAAAGGGAAGACGGTAAATGTACAGGCTGGGTGGAGTGCCGGTGGCTGGAGAGGGTCGGGTGGTGCGGAGTGGAGGATGGTGGGTGGAAATTAGAGTGCGCCCATTCCAGTGACCTCAGACGTCAGCCTAGAATAGACAGGGGCAGAGAGAGGGGTGGGGGGGAGACAAAAACAAGCGCTTAATATCTGGAGCAGAAAAGAAAACGAAGACCCTGCGGGGCAACGCTTCTCCTCTTGCCTACACCCCGCTCAGACTCGGGGGGCAAAGCATCACTGGGCAGCTTGGGGGTCCCTGCAGAGGGCACAGGGGGGATGCTGTGGCAGACGCACCACTCACCAGGGATGCTGGCAGGAGAGATCCCAGCACACAGCTTCATTTCTATCACCATCCTTCCCACGGAGGACATGCAGCTGTCCCAGCTCACTCGGGTTCTTCGTTTTGCTCTGGTTTTCAGAACTACAGGAGAGGCTGAGCTCTGCCCCATCCTGCCCCCTGCCAGGTCACCTCTGCCTCCACCACAGCACAGGCTGCAGCTCAGCCAGGTAACCAAGAGCCACTCGTTTTTCTTTTCTTTCCCTCTCTTGTCTCAAGAGGTGGGAGCGGGAGGGGATTGGCAAGGAGCTGTGGGAAAAGACGCTCAGCAGGGCTGTCCCTGTCCCTCTCCTGGGCATCTGGAGAGGTGCCACAGGTGCAGGCAGCAGGACAGCAGGGCAGGACAGGATGGTGGAGGTCTGTTGCAGGTTGGGTCTGAGGTGGGTTGGGTGTAAGGAGGAGAAATCACACACAGACCTCACTGGTGCTCCCAGCCCGCACCCCAACGAACGTTAGAGTCGCCGCCAACAGCCCGCTCCATCCTTGGGACGCCGCTGGGAGCCTCCCACGGCCCCACATGTCCTGGGATGGCGGCAGGTTGGTGAGGCACCAACTCTGCCCACGGCAGAGCGCACAGACAGATGGACGGGCTTGGCTTGCACGGCTGTGCCAGGTGGCCATGAAGCCACCAAAAGGCCCTGTCTCCCCTTAAGCTCCCCATCCATGAGTCCGCAGGCACAGGCAAACAGGTCTGTGTGAACACCCGGGACACAGCTCACCGCCGGCACGGAGCTGGTCCCCAAGCCCCTTCCAGCTACTTCTCCCCCATACGCGCCCCTCGCAGTGCCTTGCCAGACCCCCAGTCCCCCTCAGCGCAGGCAGCATTGCCCCCGGGCCGGAGGCAGTGTTGGGAGCTCTAAGCCCCTCCAAAGTCCTGCATGAAAAGGAAGCAATCAGGCCATTCCCATGTCTTGCGTTTATTGGACTCATTATTTTCACTGGATGGAGAAAAGCCTTTGGGAGGCCTGGAAGCGCGTGGAAGAGGCTCTGATGCAGCGGTACGCGATGCTGGGATCCCAGCGAGGAGGTCCCAAGTGATGCTTCCCCACCACCACCTCAGCTCCATCCCCATCCCCTGCCTTGTCTGCAGGGAAAGGCGGTGGCAATTTTGCCCACGCATGAGCAAAATCCTCGAGCAAGGGTGGCGGGTGGGCAGGCGACTGGCACAACCTGTGGCCACTCCACCGGCAGCGAAGCAGCTCCCAGTCCCCAGCCAAAGTGCCAGCTGGGGTGAGAGGTCCCGCTGGTGACGTCTGGTCCCTGCTCAGAGGTCTCAGCAAGCCACCATCCATCCCAGCCGGCCTCAGGAAGCCCCTCCTGGCCCGTGATGCCAGGAGCAAGCGCCGCTCCCACCGCGCCGGCAGGACGGGTTCAGCCGTGGCGGGAGGCAGTGGAGTTCGGCGAAGGGGTCTCACCTGGCGTTGATGAGGTACTGCGCGAGGCTGATGTTTGCAGGGGTTCCTGTGATGGTAATTTGGCGCTCTGATGACCCTTCCGTGGCGTTGGCAATTTTGATCTGCGCTCCCGACATCTGCCGAATTTCATTGATTTTGGTCCCTTGGCGTCCGATTATGCAGCCTATTAGCTAGAAAAAAAGCATGGAGGGAAGGTCTGAGAAGCGGCAGCTCTGGCCGTCACTGGCACCACAACTGCATGGCACTGGCCAGAAGCCTTCCTCCCCTGCCCTGGGGCATGAGTGGCATTGATGCTCATGAAAACAGGAAAGGGACAGCCCAGGGGTGAATCCCACCTGCACAAGAACACAGTTCTCCCAGGACACATCCAGCAGCCTGCCCTGCTTCCTGGGGTGCAAATTTCAGTTATCTGCACACAATGCCTGGCATCTCAGAAGGCTTCAGGAAGGGCAAGGCATTATACCGGGCTCATTTCGGTAATAATAATAAACATGGTCTAATGATGGGTCCATGTTTTGCAAGGGTATAAGGATGGGAATGTCACATTCCAGGCTGTGCTCCACACCCATCCCCTTGCCAGCCACAGCAAACCTGAAGGTGGTTATATGGGATGCGTTATCAGAAGAAAACAAACCCACCACCTTCCACGGGGATAGCCTGACCCCAGGTGCCCCCTCATCAGCTGGTGCAACCACACACCGTTGACAGCTTCCCATTGCTCACCCCGCTCCACCCTTCCTCTGCCCTATGGGGCACCCTCGCTGCAGCCAGCGCCTGCTCCTTCTGTCACCCCTTCAGCTCTCTCAGTGCAATGCAAGGGCTCGCTGGTGTGTACGCTTTTGACAAGGAGGGCACCACCTGGCTGGTGGTGCTAGCAGAAGAGGAGAATTCTGCTTCAAAGTGTGGCTTTCACCTTCTTGTGAAAAGGTTAGAGACACTTGGAGGCTTTAATTTCCTCAGTGGTCCTTTTCCTCAACGGTCTTCATCTTGGCTCTTGCTCATTTGCACATCAAATTATGGCTCACTCAAGCACTTCCACAAGTTGGCAACGTGTATCAAGATGTCAGTATTTTCCAGAACAGCAACAAGGTATTTCCGCATGCCTTTCTTGGCCATCAGCATTTGAGCTTCTTTCTAAGGTTGCACCTGGGAATTTTATATGTGGGACACTCATCTTGGCAACTGCTGAGCTTCTGTTGCTGTCTGTAGAAGCAGAGACAAATGCTCCTCCAAAGGTTCACTGGTCCTGTTGTCAGATCATGGGGCTGGTCCTGTTGTCCGACAAACTACTGTGGTTTGTCCCATACAGACATGAATATATACCCCACTGCAGCACTGGGAGGGTACCAGTTATCTTGGGGGCTGCAGTGTGATGTACAGCCCAACAGCTGCACATCCTGCTTTTCACAGCACAGAAATAACTCAGAGATGCTTCAGCAAATAAATATCCCTTGTAGCTGGGAACCTGCTGGGGAGACCCGAGGAGCAAAGCCTATATGGAGAAATGTTCAGCAACATCCAAGCGCCTCTGCACAGCATTCAAGTTTCTCCTGATGTTCAGAGGAGTGACAAGATGGATTTCATCATCAGCTTTCCCTCAACTGTCCATTCTCTGCAGCACACCCACAAGCTGACCTATAACACTAAAATACGCCTGAAGACCTTTTGCTTTAAGAAACCAAAACCTGTTCTCTGCTTCCTGGGAAGGTAGCAGTGTGAATTTAAGAGTCTTCAAAGCAACAGGAGGCAGAGCTAGGGAGGCATTTTTCAGCAAGCAGAAAGATGCAGGTGATGACATTTAACAGTGCGCAGGTCAGATGAGAGCCAGGCTTTCAGTGAGTGGACGCTCCGAGTGTTCCCAAGTCCCGTGGCATGTCCCTCAGCATGTTAAAGGGGAGGAAAGGCCCTTTGCAAAGGGTGGCTTGATATTCCTCTCATTGCTGCCAGGGTCCTCCATCCCACATCCATCCCCCTGCACATCCCCAAGCACTCTCCTCGCACCACTCAGTGCCTTGTGTGATTCCAGCCTCCTCCCAGCCAATATCCCAGTCCAACATCCACTTTACCACAACGCCTCCATCTATAAGACCCAAAAGCTGACTGCCACCAGTATCAAGATGAGATGCACCACCCTTCAAAAGCTTGTGCGACACTTCATGACATTAGAAACACTCATTACTTACCTCCTCTCCAACCCCTCAGTAAGTATGCTCAATCCAGTGCTAGATTAAATGATTATGGTTTAATCAGGACTGGCTCACGAGCTCTCTCCCCTTCCCAGTGCTGTCAACTGGGCTTGTTTCATGAGCACTGAGTTCATTTGGAAAGGGAAAAGGAGCATTAAGAAGGATTGTACCTAGGAAAGCTACCAAAGGGGTAAAGTCCAGAAGGTGCTTTATGCTGCAGGCTGATCCCCAACAGGCTGCACATGGCACAGGTGAACCTGGTGAAGGGGCACCTCTAAATATATTTAACAAAGCCATATGCCTGCAGCTTATATATATATATATATATATATATGTACAAACACACACATATATATATGTGTACACACACAGAAACACACACATGGTGAGGAAGCACTTGGGTTTACTTACATCATTGGGAATGGTGAGTTCATGAGTACTGGCCGGGGGACTGGCATCCAAACCTGGGCATATGCAAGGGAAAACGGTTACAGTGTGCAAAGGCAGCGCGGTGGAGCTCCGCTGCTTTCCTGCATCAGTCAACACTGCAAAGGCTGTGTCCTGCTCCAGGGCCGGGAGGGGAAGGGGATCACACACGTTGGTACAAGGAGGAGGAACATGGAGGTTGCTACCTGAGTGCTGGAGCTGGGTGCCACCTGCCCCTGCATCCCTCACACTGGCTGGCCCACGAGTGCCTCGCTTCCCACCGCCTTCCACTGGGAATGGCTTCAGATGAGTGCAAGGTTGCAGAATCATCGGGGGTGTCTGAGAAAGTTGGGAAAAGCACCTTCCCTTCTCCTCAGCGGCAGCCAGCCTGCTGGCTGGGAAACCCAACCCTGAGGCAGCGGGAGGGATGTCCATGCACCCTCCAGCCCTCACTGGACCCCAATACAGAGGCCCTCAGCTACAACAGCAGCTCAGTGGCCTAAAACCGGTTTCCCCAGGGGATCCGGCAGTGTTTGTGCAGGGCAGCCTGCAAAGCACTTTGCAAGTTATGGCCCCATAGACTTGCATGCTGGATTTATGCCAGACAGCTAAGACATGCACACTAGCTGGACCTGGTGCTGATGGTCCCTCTTCCTCCCAAGGGAATGCCTGGCAAACAGTAGGTAGCCAGCAGGCTACCGTTGTGTGTGCAGCTCCACAGGCGAGAGGATAGCATGCCGTAACGCTCCTGAGCCAGGCCAAACCCTGCTTCCCCCACAGGTTTCCATATTTAATCACCTCAATGCTGAAGCAGGGATGTCCTGTGTCAAACCTGCAAGAGAGAAGCTGCCTGGTGGATAACAGGTGTCTGCAGTAACCTCAAAAAGAACTTTATCCATATGATATCAAGTACAGAGGAAGACTTTCAAGAGCAGTATGTGCAAGAGCCCAAGACAGCTGTGCAGAGTAAGGGGGTGCAGAGAAAAGCACAAGGAGACTGTAAGTGGTGGGCTGCTACAGCACAAGACAGCAGGCAGCTCTGAATTCCTGGTCACCCAGCCCAACAGGGCTTCCTCCTGTTGCACGGCACGATGCTGCTGCCTTATCCACGCTGAGCAACTTCTCCAAGCTACAGACAAGTTTTGACAGTCTGCATTTCTGTTGAGGAGCTCCCATCCAGTTTGCCAGCAACAGCTGCCCAGGTTTTAAAAGCCAGAAGGTCTGAACTGATGTCTGTCTGGGTACCGGCACTGTCAAAGCAAGATTTCTAAAATACTAAAATGAAGGCTTAGGTTGCAATCCCATTTGAGCATCACCCCTAGAAAGGAGAATATCAGGTATCCTCGATTTGGTCTTGCATGATTCCTGTGCTTTCCCACATGCATCTCCCTTTCAGAGACGCAATGCTTGGGTACACTGCCCAGGCACCAGCTTGCAGAGAGTCTACCACATTTTTCACTCAGGTGCACACAGAAAGGCAGGGAACGGGGATGCAAATCCTCCACTCAGCAGCCCTACACCTTCCTTCACCCCTGCTGGGTGCACTAATGCCAAAACCTGCACAAAACAGCTCCTGCCCAGGTTTTACACAGTGGGCGATGCTTAATGCTGACTTTATAGCACACCGTGTTAGAAGAGACATTTCACCAGCCCTGGACCATCTTTCACATCAAGGCTCTTCGCAGTCCAGGGGCAGATGGGCTGCACCTAACACAAAGAAATGTTCCCCAGGGTACAGATGTCTCCACCTCTTGGCCATGGGTTACAAGGCTCAGCTCAGTAGCAGCCTGGGTATGGCTGAAAGTGTGTTCTGAAGAGAGCAGAGCACTGGGGATGGGGTCAGAGCAATGCCAAGGCACCCAGGGGGTCTTTAGAAATGGAGGCTGGGCTCCTGAGATTCACAGACGGGACCCCCTGCCCCACGTGCAGATGGCACAGATGCTGCTGAAAGCCCTCGGGACATGCAGTGCCATGATACTACATCATAACAGCCATCGAGGAATGGCCACATCGTTCTCCATTACCTGCAGACTGTTTATTTCATCATACCGGGTCCTCCCTCTCTGATAACACACATGCAATTCCCCACAGCAGTAACATGGTGGGGTCAGGGCAGGATTAGCACCTCAGGTGATTGCACGGGGCAAAGCAGGGCATGCAGAAAACAAGGCTGCAGAGACTGGTATTATAAAATCTGTATCTGCTATAGCTTTGTGGGGTCTGTTTACTTAGGCTCTGTTTGCTTGCATAGCTAGGTGACGTCCCCAGGCTCTCTCGAGGCGTGCGATGGGATGCACCTTGGCTGGCACAGAACATGTGAGCGCCTGGCTCATGTCGCCTATGAGCCTCCAGGTCTCAAGATAACTCCTCTAAGCAATGGTAGGTTATAAAAGATAAGCATGTTCAGCACATATGGATGAATGTGTGGGACATTTGCCATCAAAATTTCTCCGAGATTACAGGCCTGCTTTGGCTCCTCAGGGTCCTGTCCCACTAAAAATGCAGCTCACCCTGAATGGCTGAGACACAGCTAAAATTGTGTCTTGTTTCTGCTCCCACAGGCATTTTTCTACTGTTTCTGAGCAAAGTTTACGCAAAATTAAATGAAAGAATAAGGGCAATGGCTCTGATGTCTTCCTGTTACACGGATGGCAGTTATACACAAACATCAAAAACCAAGGCAATAAACTCCAGGCACTTTTCTTTTGGCATGCTGTACAAAGGAGAATGGCAGGTAGGTGCTGCCCGCTCTCTCCCTGCCCACCAAGAAAACCTGCTGTCTTCTCCACAAATACCACAATTCATCTAGGAGCACAACAATGGCACAGTCCTATCTAAGAAATATATTTCAACAGAAGCCTGTTTATTTCCCTGTAGCTTTGTGTTTTACCTGATGACTGGCCCATCAGATTTTGAGCTTCTTCGGAGGAATGTAAGGGCAGCTTTTCTCCTGAAGAGCAAAGAAGAAACAGATTTAATGCTTTTGCCTTCGAGGAGATAAGCAATGTCACTTCATCTAGGAAGCTCAAAATATGATGAACATACTGTCAGAAAAGGCATTTCCAACTGGCACTTTGACCACCAAGTAAGCAAAGGAGTCTCCATCCCCTGCGCTCTATCTGCTTCCCAGGTCACCGTGAAATACGTTTGCTGCCACGCCAGCCTTGGGGACAAGGCTGCTGAGCCACGCCACGTCACGTCTGTCTGTCCTACCATCAAAATGCTCCTTCCCATCACTCTACCCAGCGAGGGGTGCCCGGCTTTGCACCACTCCTCGCAGTCACCGAGTCAGCATCCCCGGCTGGCGCCCAGCTGGTCCCCCCAGGAACGCGGGGATGTCCCACCGGGGTCCGGATCAGCGCACAGCAGGGGATGCTGCCTCCTCTGGGCAGGGGAGGATGGGACTGGCACTCATCGCTTCTGCTGGGGAAGCCAGCAAAGCTGGGAGCGAGGTAAGCGTGGCTTGGCAGGAGCAGCCCAGGTGCACACGGTGAAGGGCTGAGAGCTCACCCGTGAGGACCGTCACCCCCAAACATCCATCCTGTCTCCCTGTTAGCCTTTCCCCGTGGACATTGCAACTTCAGTTTTACTTGGCCTGCTTGTTGCCATCAAATAGCATGAGTTTAGAAAGAGAGAGAAACTCTACAGGTAAGAAGAGAAGGATATCTAGAAAGGGTGTGTGGGTACGTACCAGGGAAAGCGGGGGTGGTCTGTCCAAGGGGAGTAAAGGGGGTTTGCTGCATAGCCAACTGGTGGAGCTTGGTCAACTGCTGAGGGGTAGGAGGGACATTAGAGCTAAGAAGGTTATTTTCATAGAGTACAACAAGTCACACCGAAAATCAAGAATGAAATTATAACGGAAGGAAAAAAAAAAAAGAAAAGGAAACAAAAGAAAAACCAAACCAGGAAGCCATGGTGAGACATGGCAAAAACATTAGCAGAAGGACTTGGCCTGGGTAGAATGCAATAAAGCCCAAATCTTTTGCAGGAGTGCTTGGTCAGGGTCTGAAGTACGATACCAGCAAGAAGCCCATTCTCGGTTTCCACCCCTCATCAAATGGTTCAGCCCCTTCGGCACGAGCGAGCAGCCGGCTGCTGCCTCCCCTCCTGGGCTACGCAACCTGCGATCAGAGGCTGCTGCTCACTTCAGGGTGGCTTTAGAGCACTGCCAGGCTGGTGGCCACCACGGGCCAGCAGCCAGAACACCCTTTTTGTGCAGCTGGAGCCACACTGTGACCACTTGCCCCTGCAGCAAACGCTCTTGTGCTGCACCTCTGATGGGAAACACGTCTGGGAGACGGACAAACTGCAGCTCAGAATGTCAGCATGGTATGAGCGCAAGCCCCTTAGCAGTGTGGGGAAATAAGGGCTTCAGCCATGACCAGTAGGTATTTCAGATCCTTGTATCCCTTGTTGTGCCGGGTAGGTTTTTGTGCCCCGTCTGGAAGTGGTTGCATAGAGAGGAGTTTGTCTGGAATACATTTTGTGCTCCTTTTCACTGCTCCAAATTAAAAAATTAAAAAAAAAAAAAAAAAAAAAGAAAAAGAAAATAAAGCAAAAGAAAACCAAACCAAACTGGGCTGAAGTCTAGCAGTGAGCAGGAGGGAGGGTCTTTATCACCTCCCACTTGGCAATTTCAGAGGTGCTCTGAGGGTTGCCAGGATCACATCATCCCCCAAAAGCAAACCGCTCCTTGTACACATCCCCTCCGCAGAGAGAGAGAGGTAGGATTTCCACATTTGAGGGGGAAACAATACTCAAAAACCTCCTTGCTCCTGCAGCGTGGCTGGGCAGGGAGTGCAGGGGGTCTGGCCGGCAGCAGCAAGGGGGAAGCGCTGGAGACAGCAGCTCCAGGAGGCTGAGCAGACCAGGGGCAGAGACTGGGGGAGGCAGCGGGGAGGGGAAATGCCTGCAGATCCCCAGAGAAATAGCCAAGGGAGCCCTGCCTGGCAAAGCTGTGAGGACTTCCAGACTTGAGGAGAACATCTCGCCACCCCAGGAGGAGAGGCAGGTGCACATCTCGCTCTCTGCAGCACGGGAGATAAGCCAAAGGTGTGTGTGCTACAGTGGGTTCCTGCCAAAACAGTTAGCTCTGGGTAGGACCTGGCACACCATCCCTTCTGCAAGCAGCAGAGACATCAGCATCCACTGCTTTGTAATTTAAGAACTATCCTGCTTTCTACCAAATTAAACCCAGGTGAGGCCTGTTTGTGGAGCTCCTTGTTAGAACCAGTCCCAGTGGTTGGACTCCAGATGAAACCTTCTCCTGCCTCTTTGCTGGCACTGCTGAGGAGCAGAGGTCCTGCTTCACCCAACAGGGCAAACACCAAAATCCTTTCTCATACTGATCTAGCATATTTTTAAGACACAGTTTGAGTAGTGGTATCTAGCAAACACCCATAATAATAGCAACAAAAAAAGGGACTAGAGGAGAAGATGGCTATGCCTATGTGTTAATGCGCAAGCTGTTATGCGAGTGCTTGCAGTGAATTAACATCTCTCCTGTTTTCTGGAAAAAGCTGAAAGCAAAAACCTGAGAGCATTTCTTCAAACTCTGGTTTTCCCCATAGACCAGTGGGAAGTTCCCCCACTGGCACTGCCGGAAGGAACAGAACAGGACCTGACAGCAGCGCTGGGACCAACGTACAGCCATGCCCAGCATCACTAGGTACCCACAGCAACACCCGGTTACACCCCATCAACTGGCAGCCTCGTGTGTACCCAGGAGCGATGCCCTGATTGTGGAGGTTTCCTGTGCTTGACATTCATTTCACTCCCAAATACCCCTGACTCCTGGCTGCCATGGCCATCTTTTCATCTCCTGTCACAAATTTCATGAAGACAGGTAAGCTACACATCACTTCCCAAATGGCTTATGAGCACCCAGGCAATGCTGAAGCCCTTCGTGAGCCAAAACTCCTGCTGACCTGGTGTTTTTTTCCCAGGGGATAAAAATCAAGGCAGCAGCTCTTCTTTTAACTTCGGTATTTGAAATTCTGCCCACTCCGCAGCCACGGGTCTGCAAAAGGTATCCACTAAACACAGACATCTGCAAGAGCAAGGGCAATACCCTGAAATCATGTCCCAGACTGGTTTCTGCACCAAACAGTGTTTAAAATGACCAGTCCAGAGAGCTGTAAGGATGGAGCACGTGGCCCCCGTATGAACAACTTTTTCCAGGTCTCAGTGGATCTGCTGGGAATAGGGCAGAACACAGCCAGCAAATGTATTAAATGTATTTTATTCCTGTCCATCAGAAGAGTATAATAACAAGGAAAACACTAAGCTGTCACCACTGCTTGCAAAGTAAAACTGAGACACAGAATATATTGAACTACGCTTGCTAAATACACAGGTGTATTTCTTTATATTCCACTTAAGAAGCAAAAGTGAAGTGCACACAATTAAGAATATTTCTAAGCAGTTGTCGCAGCAGACTATTCAAAGTACAGGCATACTGGTGCCACATGGAGAGCCAAAGCCTGGCCTCCACTAAACTGGGTGAAATAACTGCTCCTAAGATCAAAAACCATCCTACAGCTCCTACGGGAAGCGTGCATTCCTGGTATCAAACAGCCCTGCCCCATTCTCAATCATGCAAAAAGTAATTCCGTGATTTAATACCCAACACACCCAGCAGCAAGAGGAGCACTGAGCTATGTCCAACTCTTCCCGTGCACGGCCTCGGTGGAGAAGATTTTCCGCCCGGACCTCACCACTTACAGCAAAGCCACATCCCCAGAGCGGCACTTTGTGCTCAGCCCCCACTGCAGACCCCTTGCATGTCAGCAAGAAGTGGCCTCTGAGGCGACTCGCCAGCTATTTTAGCCCCTCTGAAACACATTTCGAACACTGCAGCTTTTTCCAAGAGCTCCCCAACACGTGTTAGCAGTGATGACCCCAGAAGCTGAGCAGCTGTCTGCTGACAGCAAGGAGCTGCTGGCATTGCAGTGCTTTTCATAGCAAAATCCTTCAAAACAGACTTGATTTGCTATTTCTGTTGGTACTTTTACACACAGACGTGCTAGCAGTCGTTCCCTACATGTTCCCCCACAAATGTGCTGTAGCTCCTGACCAAGCACAGTGCAAGCAAGGGAACCCGAGCATCACCAAAACCCATCCGCGCTGCAAGCCTGAATGGCGCCTGTCTCCACAACAAAGAGTGTGACACAAAGCAGGGACCATGCCCATGATGCTCCCCCCGGGCGACAGAGAGCCAAACCCAGCAAGACAGATGCCAAACCTATGGTGACCACTTGGGTTGGGGGTCCAGCTCCCCGGGGAGGTGCAGAGCTCTCAGCAAGGTGAGACCCAGCAGCGTGGTGGGCGGCCATCCTCTCCATCCCTCTGGGGGACACAGGTGGCATTTTGCCCAGCCTCAGCACCTGCTTCCAAGTCACCCAGAGGATGAACCCCAAAATGCCACATCCCCCCTGCCAAGACTTCAAGTAAGAGAGCCCGCACTGCTGGAGCTCTGGCTTCTCACCACCCCACCAAAGCACTCAGCACCTAAATAAGCCCTTGGCTTACCAACATTTTAAGGACAAGGAGGAAACAGAATGAAAAGTTATGGTTTTTTTTTTTTTCTTTCTTTGTGTGTTTTGATCATTTTGAGGCACAAAATGCATACAGTATGGTTTCTCTCGGAACAAAGGGATAGCACTGAACAGTGCAAACAATTTAGCATCAGGCCAAGTCCTCAGAATTCATAAAGTTTAGTGCTAACAGGTTAAAAGGCTATTCAAAGTATTACAGATACTACACACCGCCAGTTACTTTGAAAATGTGCTATTAATATTATTGTCTAATATTAATATTTTGTGAATTAACAGTAGCATGCAGGTGACATAAAAGGGTATAAGAAAAATTAGGGTAAAACTCACATCCGGGTGTGGAATAGCGTATTGTCCCTGAATTGTATAGGCCTGCAAAAGAAAAAAAAACAAACATGTTATTAGGGTTGGCAAGAGGTGGTGGCAAAACCTCGTGTCTCTCCGCAGGGACTGATCTCCCTGGGGTTTGCTGCTTTCTGCCTGTTGTGGGGTAAATGCGGTGAATGCAGGGGCTGAAGAGGAGCTCAGCCCCCTCCCTGCTCTGCCTGGGACCCCTTCCCACCCCCAAATAGCCGAGCAGGGGATGCTGAGCACCGTGACTCTGGCACACCTCTCCCCTTGCTCCACTGCCACTGAAAGCGGAGCGCAGGATCTTGAATTTTGACTTAACCAGCTCAATTTTGAGGCTGGAGGGGATGAGGGAAGCACTTTCTGTGCAGCCAGCAGTTGCCCAGGGGAAAAGCCCCTTTGTGCTGCATTAAATTCACTGGGGCAACAAGTCCCTGGGGTGGGAAGGAGACATACCCCTCCCTCTGATCAACGCCAGAGCATGCTGAGCTACCTAACTTGAAGGGCTTGGGCTCAGTTTGGCTTTTCCAAAAGGAAGGAAACAGCTCTTTAAATGTGTCAGAATTGCATGGACTGGGAAGACTGGGCTTTGCTGTACAAAAGATGCTCATCAAACCAGAATTATCTGTGTAGCGGATGCAGGGTAACATCACCGCTGCCCTTCGCACCTTAAGCGTGAGCCTAGGAAGCAAGCCAGCGCAGTGAGCCTCTCCGTGATTTCAGTGCGCAACTCTGAACATGCTTCACAGATCCCCAGTATATCCCAGTGCTCTGCTGGGGGAAATGACATTGCTGTGCAGAAAGACAGCTGGTGCTGATGTCTCACCAAGCATGGAGAGCGCTCAGGGCCAGGCTGCCTGCACTGCAATGCCTTTCACCAGCAATAATCAACAAATCCATGCAAATGTCTGCCAGGCAAACTGCTTAGTGTTTTTAACATCGTTTCTAGCAATCCTTTCTCTTTTGTAAATAACGTGAAAATATGCACCACTGTGGGTAAAGAGCCAGACACTAGAGAGCCCACTATTTTGGACTTAACCAGCTAGTAAAACGTATCTTACTGGTTGACACGTTATTCAAATGATTCTGAAAAAATGGCAAAAGAGATGGATAACACTTTTAAAAGGGAGAGTAAAGATAGCCAAGAAAAAGAAAAAAATACCCTCTGAACCTCCTGCAAATTTTCTGCATTGTTTGCAAACAGCAAAGCACTTTGTGTGAGGAAAACCCCCAAAATCCTGGAGGAGGAAGAAGGCAAAGCCCCATGCACAGAAACAGCAATCCCAGTGCCTACCGGCATCCTAGTGCAATGGCACTGGTGTGCTTGTGGGGACGTGGCAGAGGTTGCTCTAAACAGTTCACTCTCTCCTGGTGGTTTAATTTGGTCATTGATTAGGACAATTGATTAGAAAAAGCCAATTAAAGGCAGAAAGGTGTCTTGGACAGATGCAACCCAACTCTGACAGCACCCTGGCTTTCTGCAGGGGCTGCCATTGCACATGGACGATGGGGCTGATCCCTTCGGCAGTTGCCACTGGCCACTGTGACCCCCAGCCTGCTGAGCTCCTGCAGGTTCAGCCCACCCCAAGCAGCACCACTGGCTGTCACCTGCTATCCTCTGCCCACCTGCCCCATGTCACCCCTTGGGCAGAGCTCCCATTTCAGCGATGGTCGCCTCTTCCCACCATGTCACTTCTGTGCAAGACACCAACCATTTGCCAGGAGGAGAAATGCTACCTTCACCTTACTCTCCCTTTTGAGAAGATAAGTTCACCAAGCAGCTGGACTCAAAAGCTCTTTTCCAGGACGGCGGCTCAGACCAAACGGCACGCTCCTTCCCATGCTGGTAGTGACTAAATGATGCTAATTCAGCACTCTGCCTGAAATAACCTGTGCTTTGAGCTTTGCTCCCAGCCTTAGCTTGCCCTTCTGCTATTTATTAAGCTTGGAGACAAACTAAATAACTTGTGTGGTGCTGCTCTGGATGGCATTTGCTGTAGCTTTGTGGCACTGGCTCTACCTGGCTGCTGGAGCTCCTGGCAAAGTACCTCTCCTGCTAGATCCCGGTGCACCACAGCATGATGGCATCACCTGGCAAGGTGAACAGATGAGGTTGAAAAAGGCTCAAATCCCCTCTTCAAAAGTATCTGCCCACTTGACCACTCATTTCATAAATCACATGCCACCGGAGGCTGATTTTTGTTTGCAGAACAACCACCAGCTCCCGTGCCATGTGTGTGCAGTTATCCTGCAAAGAAAAAAATCTGCCGTCACTTCCCAAGGGTCACTAGAAATCCCACATCATGCTTGCAAGCCTGCAGACCGAGCCCTGAGCAGTGTCACTGAAGGCAACACCATGCAGGCTCTCCTGTGGGCAGAGCTGAGACCCAGCTGTGCAGCAGAGGTCCTGGTACGTTTTGGGGAAGCAGCACTCTGAACCAGCCCAGCACCATCGATGGAGATGACTCTGTCACAAGGGTGCCCTCAAGAGAGGCTCAGCACGGTTCTGGAGTGGCTGGGATGACCCCTTCCTATCTCAGGTTTATTGCAGCTGTGTGAAGTTATTTTTAATTGGAGCTAGAGATGTCAGAAAACAAACACTTGCAGCCACTGTGAGAGCATTGTCATTGACTCTTGTTCAGCAAGCCTTTTCTCATTTTCTCCTTCACACAGGTAACTGCTAGAAAATACTGAATTGGGGTACAATAAAGCAAACTCAAGCTGGATTTTGATCCAGGAGCCATTTAGAAACAGGACTCAACAAGGCATAAATGCATGCAAAAATCAGTATTTTGAGCACAGGAGCCTATCAGAAACACAGTGGGTTAGGCGTGGTGCTTTGGGACATGGTTTAGAGGTAGACTTGGCAATTTTAGGTTAATGGTTGGACCCAAAGATTTTAAGGGTCTTTTCCAACATAAATGATTCTATGATTCCCCAGGCCAGATTAACACCTCCACGCTCTCTCCAGCCTTTTCTCAGTGCGCAGCAGAGCTAACACCTCTCTCCCCTGGGCTGGCCCTTTCCTTATCCTTCAGCACCCATCGCAGGAGCTGAGCCGTCTGGCCTGGCCTTGCAACCTGCCAGCAGTTCTGCAAAAGAGCTTTCAGTTCGCCTGCCGTGGGACACGACGGATGGGATGACACCATGCAAGTCAGAAGGCAAGAAACCTGAGTGCACTAACGGGCAGCGGCTGGTGCTGCAGTAAAAGGCTGAGGTTGGCAGTGGAGGCTGCAAGCGGGTCGGCTCTTACCTGACCACCTGCAAAAATGACAGGGGTGGAGGCGGGCTTTGGGCGGTAGGGAATGGTGGCACCTTTTGGTGGGGACTAGGAAAAGGGACAAGGAGAGGGAGAGAGAACATTAGAACAGCTTTCCTGAAACGGCGGCAAAAAGAGCGTTAGAAAAGCACCCGACGGAACACGGCCCCCGGGGCCGCTGCCAGCAACACCCGCACCAGGCAAACCGCGTTTCTGGACAGGAGGACATGGGGGAAATTGGTGTTTAACGGACAATGAGGACAACCTGGGGTACAGGAGATGCTCTGAAAGGCACAGGACCCTAAATCACTTCCCGAACCTCCACCGCCTCCCTCGCCTTCGCTCTGCTCTCCGCGAACTATGTTGCCTGGTCTGGACTAGAGCCTGAGGCTGGAATGCAGAGCCCTCCTCAAAACACCCTGGGGAGATGCTCCAGGTGCAGCAAGAGGAGGAGGCATAACCACAGACGAGGATTTTCACTCCCACCTGCCAGAAGCGTCCAGTGCAGTGGCTTTCTTTGCCGTCTGAGAGCTCTTGCACGCTACAGCCCACCCCAGAGTTGCACCAGCCCTGGCGAGCAGCAGGAGATGTGGCACAGCATTGTGAGCGTGGGCATCAGAAGGAGTGAGCAGACCATCTAAGTGACCTGGCGCGGTCCTCAAGCTCTTTGACCCCTTTCATCTTCCTCACCACTGGAACAGGGTCACCTTCAGGATGTGGTTTGGTCTATTTGCCATCCAAGCTGGGACATGGATGGTCACGCAGAGGATGCTGCGAGGCACCGTCATTGTGGTCAAGATCTTCCATGCCCTGGTGGGGCAAGCCTCAGCAATCGCTTTGGCTGGGGTGCTGAGCATGGGAGGAGCCAGAGGCTTGAAACCCCTCTCAGATGGCAACACCAGTGTTTCTAGAGATCTCATCCTAGGGCTGCATGAGCAGCCAGCCAAACGCCAGCAGCAGAGGACAGACCAGCCCTCCTCCCGCAGCAGCGTGCCCTGGGGCAGCCCTGCTCCAGCTGGCCAGGACATCTCGCTCCTTGCTGCAGCAGGTAGGTCCGAGCAGAAGCTGTAGCGATGTACATGAAGATGTAGTGGCGCATCCCTCTGCGTGACACACAGGATCATCTCACCCAAGTTATCTTTCTGTTGGATTTCTCTTGAACAGGCCACAGAAGAGATTTTGGCAGTTTCTAGGGATCAGGAGAGATTTCAGATAAACTCCTGGTTCTATCTGAGTGAAATCACCCAGTTACTGCTATGTAAGGATTGGCAATATAAATTACGCTATCTTATGGAAAAGTCTTCATTTTTAATGTACATTATTAAAAACATCTACTTGCAGCCAAGTGACATATCCAAATCTTCCTGCTGAGCACAGGTCTGCAGGAAAGCTGCATGATCAAAGCACAGCCTCTATAATCACAAACCTGCTTTTTCTTGTATTGCATTACAGAACTTGGAAGGGATTGGCAAGGATTTCTATGGTAAGATAATTTAAGACAGAAAGGTTATAAGGAGCATCTCTGTGGACTGTTAAAGTCAGGAGACTTCCCAGATTTCAGAGGAGCAGAAACCCTTACTTTGGTCAGTGAGAAGAGCAGCCACCAAAGACTTTAAAACACACCTGCAAGTGTCACCTGGGGCCCAGCCCTACCACAGTGCAGCGCATAACCTGGAGTCACCCTGCAGCTAAAATCACACCCTTCTGGCAGCAGTGTCCCTGCCTGAGCATCACCACCAACAGCAGTGGGTAATGGGGCTGGTGGCAATTCCTCCTTAGCCCTTCCGATGCTGAACTGAAGTTGGTTACATTTGGTTTTGCTTTACCTCCACCAAGCCTTGGCATCCTCATGTGAAGCTCTTGCAGCGGCAAACATGCTTCTGCCTGATGTGAAAGGGCAGCTGTGTGCGGGCTGGGCAGCAAGGCAATGGGGCCTGATGTGGGTCTGTGCCTGTCCACTTCTGGGAGGCACCAGAAGCAGAAGGTGTCACCATCCTGTGTCCTGAGGGGTTTTCTCCTGGAGCGTCTCCCCTCCAAAGTAGTTAGCATGGACGTAAGGCACGTGCCCACAGCCATTCCCAGCAATAAGCCATCGGTGCAGCAGCATCTCTCCAGAGACCTTCAAGCTCTGCTCATCAGCCTTTCTCCCAGACAAAGCCCACTCTGGACACATGTCCACATGCCCTACGGGGCCTGCTCTCCACCAGTGTTCCTCACTACCTTTCCCACTGTGCCCGGCTGGAGCTTTGTGCTCCCGGCCCCAGGAGATGATGCAGGTGATGCCCTGGCCTCCTCCTCCCAGCTGTCGTTCTCACAGGGCACCGTGAGCCCCACATGGAGGAGGCCATGTGCTCAGTGGGATGGCTGCAGCCCCTGTCCCTTTCCCACAGCACACTCAGCACTGCTGGGACACCAGGCTATGGCTGCCCCAGCTCACCCCATCTCCTCTGGCACTGCTCTCTCCTGAAGCCACCCTGTGCTACCACACAAACCATCTCCTTTGGGGCACCCGACCAGGCAGGTTTCCGTGGTGGGACTCTAGAAACAACGTACAAAGACGGTGGGGAAAACACACTGGGTGGGATTCAAACGGAGGTACCAGGAAATGAGTGGTCCGACAACGCGTGGTGAAGGGTACGAGAGACACGCTCCACAGCTCCCAGTGCTGTTGTGGTGCCAGCTGGGTTTTTTTCCTATATACTTTACCCCCTTTGTCACAGACTGTACCTCCAGCATCACCACACAGATCTGTTTGACACACTGGATAATTGCGTCGGGTGTCCCCGAGATTGTCACCGCCCGCTCCGTGGAGTTGGGCAGCATGTCCCCCGCCACTTGAACCTGAGCACCTGTTGACTGGAGACAGAAAGAGAGAGGAGGAGAAATCCCACAGCTGAATTGCCTCTCCTTGAAGCCAGTGCCAGCTCCAAAACCACACGCCTCCCAAGAACCATGCTGCCCTGCGCGAGCTGAGATGCGGCACCCTGCCTGCATCCATGGGAGCACACCGGCAAGGTCCCATGAGAAAGGCATGGACCTGTTGGACAGGCTCCAGAGGAGGCCACAAAAATGATCAGGGTGCTGAAGCACCTCTCCTATGAGGACAGGCTGAGAGAGTTCGGGTTGTTCAGCCTGGAGAAGACTCTGTAGAGTCTTCTTATTGTGGCCTTTCAGTAGTTAAAAGTGGCCTATAAGAAAGATGGAGCCAGACTTTTTAGCAGGGCTTGTTGCAATAGGACAAGGGGTAATGGTTTTAAACTAAAAGAGGAGAGATTCAGGCTGGACATGAGGAATAAATTTTTTACACTGAGGGTGGTGAAACACCAGCCCAGGTTGCCCAGAGAGGTGGTAGATGTCCCATCCCTGGAGACATCCCAGGCCAGGTTGGATGGGGCTCTGAGCAACCTGAGCTGGTGAAGATATCCCTGCTCATTGCAGAAGGTTTGGACTAGATGAGCTTTGAAGGTCCCTTCCAACCCAAACCATTCTATGATTCTGTGATGCTGCTCCTATGTCAACAGGACCATCCTGGGAAGCAACATGGTGCATGATGCTCGCAGTGTAAGGATCCTCCTTTCCAAGGCAGTTCCTCTTTGGTTACAGATCAGCTCTGAGGAGCTGCGACTACACACAATAACAAAATCAAGTCTGCCTTACCTCCCTGATTTCCTTGATCTTGGAGCCACCCTTGCCAATCAGTGAGCCACACTGACTAGCCGGCACGACCAGCCTCAGTGTCACCGGAGGCTTGCTGGTAGCAGTGCTGTTGCTCATTGAGTTGGTTATGTCCTTGGGAAGGAAGAATGCAACACATCAGCTCTTGGTACCCAACCCGACGCCTGTCACCCAGGCCAACCCAAATGCTCTGGGCCAGAGAAGAGGGGTCATGTCCCCCAGATTGTGGCTGGTTTCTGTCTGCAGCTGCATCACTGCGCATCCCAGCAGTTAATTAACTGTGAGGCCTCTGAGACAGTTCACTAAAACTCAGTTGTTGCCTAGTTAGAGATGTCTGGAAGGTTCTGTCCCAAGGTCATGTACCAGTTAAGCAAGCCCAGCCAGGCACACACGGGTTGGAGGTATCCAGGCCCATCTGCACCACTGGCTCTAGCGGTGGGCACGCTGAAGCTCTGCTGAGCTGGTAGGCCACCCAAGGGTCTAGATGCAGACCCTTCTACTCTGTCCTCTTGGGGAAAGGGCTCACATTGCTCACCTCCTCAAATTTGTAGGCGATCATGGCAAAAGCCTTGAAGATGGCATCGGTGGGGCCGGTGATGGTCACAATTCGCTCGGGGCAGTTTCCCTCCGAGATGTTGATCCTGGCCCCGCTCTGGAAAGAGAAGGGCAGTGCTGGAATAGCGACAACCAAGCAACACACAGGGATGTGCCAGAGGCACAGCCCTTCCTCTGCGTCAAGTCCTGTCCCAGCCTGGTCCCTTGTCCTCTCCTCTGTGCCAGCCTCTTGATATCCCATCTAACCTTAAAAACTCCCATCTCTGCTCCCCATGATGCTTCCAGTGCTGCCTCATCCTGACCCCCAGAAAGGGTTCCCAAGCATCCACTTTAGGGCTTTTACTGCAATGCAAACCCACAGGATCAAGACAAGATCAGCTTGTGGGATCGTTGTTTGTAAAAAGCACAGTGTTGCTTACTGGTCTGATATAATAACTCTTTGGTAGCTTCAGGCACAAAGACCTTGGACAAACTCTTATGAGTGACTTAATTTCAATATTTCATTAATAGCAAATTCTTGGCTCTGGAAAATTCCCATTAAATGTAGTAGGAGTTTGTCTGAGAACAGAGTGAGAAAATGGGACCAAAGAGCTCTGGGCATGGCCAGCTTGCATGTCCTGATCCTGGGAGTTACTGCACATATTGCAAAGGAATACGCAGCTATGGCTGCTGCTGGGCAGGACAGCCCGATACCCTCCCCACCTCTCTCCCCTCCTCCTGCAAACCCTTCTACAGAGCAGGGTCACTCACCTCCTCACGCATCTTCTTCACAGTCTCTCCTTTCTGAAATAAGAAGCAGAAACACAAAATACTACTGAACATTCAAGACTTCCACCTTCAAAACAGCCCTTCCAAACATGCATCTCTCTAACACATGGCAACATGTAACCAAACATCTGGGCAGTTCTGTGATGACTGGCCCTCCATCCCCACGCGATGGGCAGCTGAAGAGCTGTGTGTAAGCCACTGTAGTCCCGCTTCCCACGTCTGCACAACGTGACAGCTACTAAGGCCTCCACCTCCCTTTCTGTGTTTCCCATAAGGAGGAAAAGCGCACAGAAAAAGCTCAGAAACTGGCCCCATGCTAAGAAAAGCACTTACAGAGTGGCTTCAAAGAGCAGTTTCTGATCTGGTGTCTATAGAAAGATCTATTTTTCTATCCAGATGTAAAGCAAGTAAAACTGTGAATCTTCCCAGGGCTGGACAGGTTGATGGAAAAATAAGGTACAAGCATATAGGGGGAAGGTGTTCATGTTGCAAACCTTTGCCACCATAAACCTGCCTTGTAAAAACGTGAAAAACTAAATCCTGTACAGTCAAGACTTTCCAAATGACTGTGGCAAACACCACAGAGCAGAGCACCTTGTGAAGCTTTTCTACACAAGCTAAAGGGTGCCCTGTGGCCTCAGGGACAAGTGCTGCAGAATTTAAATGGGCCTGTGTGACACTTAAATTTCTCTTAATGAAGCAATTTGATTAAAATGTCAGAACAACACATTGATCATAAACACCTATTCATCACTCCAGTGAAACACCTAGAAACAGCACTAGGTAAGTTTGGTGGTGTTTTGGGTTTTTTTAGGCGAATTATCTTTGAGGGGAATTTGTCTCACAAATGGAGCAACAAGCTCATGCACACCAAACATTTAAAGACATCACAGGGAAGAAGTTACTGGCATCTACCACACCACAAGCAGCAAATGGCACAGGCAATAGCATTAAATACACATTTAAAAGACATCCTTACCTTTCCAATGATGCTTCCAACTTCCTACAAGAGAGAAAAAGCCAGGCACAAAGGAATCAGTATTACAAAACCTGAAGACTATCCAGCCCAACCCCATAATGAAGCCAAGAGCTGGTGCACACTGTCCCCAGCAGGACAGGGTGTGTTGCAAGCGTGACAGGGGCCAGAAGCACCATGCCACCCTCCCCATCAGCAAGACACCTGCTCCCAGCAGCCTGGGTCTGGGGAGGTGGTGTGTGGGGATGTCCGGATCGGGGCTCAACCAGAACAGAGGTGGGAGAGGAGGCTGCAAGGAAACCCCCTCACTGGGAGCCCCTTACCTTGCCGTGCATCAGCAGCCGGATGGTGAGGGTGACGTTCAGGCCGCCTTCGGAGACTTTCGACTCCATTTCCTACCAGGGGACGGGAGACGTGTGTTAGCTGGGAGAGCAGCCCCGGCACAGAAGGAGACAGCACCACGGCCGTATCACCTGGGGACAGAGAGGGGAAAGGTTTTCTCTCAAAATAGGCGGGTTTCTTGATGTGGGACCCTGCAGAGCATGGGAAAGCCATGGCTGGAGCTGCTGCAGGGAGATGTCGTGGGCTGAGCACCTTCGTGGGTGTGCATCAGGCTGTCCGCTTGCTGCAGGGACCGCAGCTCTGCCACTGGCAGAAGCCATTGTGGGAGCACAGACCCGAGTGTTGGAAATGGCACAGCCGAAGGGCTTGCCCACACCTGCACCAGCCAAAAAACAGCTGTGCCCAGCTGGACACCTGGACACAGGGTCAGGGAGTCAGTGGAGCAGCCTGGCCAAAGAGCGATGGCTGAACTGGTACTTTAAAAGACCCAGGGCATCTAGCCAGCAAACCAAAATTCACCATTTTAAGTGTGAATGAGCACTCAGAAAAATCAAAAGCCAGTTTTTCAGTAACTGGAAAATATAAGGAAGGATGGAGCTGGTGTCCTCATTGCTACACATCTTTCCAGCCTGATCTGTGAGCACCCTAGCTGGGCACTCCATCTCAGGACCACGCCAATTCTAGCCATTCAGGCTCTGCATGTAACCAAACCTCTGTGAGTTTTCCCTGTCACATTCCTTTCCCTTCCCATTCTCTCTCTTGCCTCCCCTGCCCTCTAGAGGGGAAAACACCACTGATGTTTTGAAGGCACAGGAAAAAAACAAACAAACAAACCACACAGTACTGCAACAAATCCTTCCTTTTCTTCCCTGACACCTCCTGAATGGCATCTCTGCATTTAGGACCCAGCATATAAAATGTCTTTGCAGCCTATGTCTCAACTGCATGGGGAGAGTGGTCCTGTTTCAGAGGGAGGTGCCAGCATCCTTCTACGTGCAACGGCGTGAGATTTGCAGCCATTCTCTCTCACGTTACTGAATCCCTCAGTATTCATCAGATGGGAGATTCTTCATCCTGGTCATGAGCATCTGGAATTTTCCTTCACTCCAACCGGGACTTTGACCAAAAAATGGGTGGTAAAACAGTTTTCTAGTATTACATTAATGGAAAGAGGCAGTGGGGATGAATAAACATGCAGCAATGCACACATTATGGCTGGGAGATGTGTTTGATGCAAAAAAACCTCTTTCAAGAGGTTATTATGAAACCCAGAATGTATAAAACCCCCGTGGTCAACAGGGAGATGACGTTCTCAGCAAGCTTACAGGAGACCACTCACTGGGAATGAGGTTGCTTATAACCTACTTGCAAATGCTGATCTTGAGGCAGCTGGATGTTAACATAAAAAGAAAAAAAAAAAAAAAGAAAAATCCCCACAAGAAGGATAAGAAATTAAATGTGTTGAAGATGTCAAGCCAAAAGGCACTGTTAAGGGTTGGGGGAAGAGAATATTTCAGAGGAAGAAGGTGACACAAGAAGGACTGACACACAATAGCACAACATGAGAGATCAGGAACTTTCTCTTTAAAGACCAAGCCCCCTGCAAGGAAACAATGAAGGAAAATAAAATAACTGGTTAAGTTGGTTAACCCCATCTTAGTTTCTTTGCAGGGCAAGCAGTGCTGAAAAGCATGAATGGGCTGATTTGTGGAGGTCAGGAGCTGGTGCTCCTGATGTACCAGGAGACAAAATGTCCAAAAAAGTACCAAAGAGGTGCCTCTGCCACATAGGGGGACAGCCATCCTGGGGTGTCCTGACCCAGGAGCCACCTAGCTAGGGAAAGAAACAAAGCCGTGACACCACTGCAACCACCCAGGAAGCCGGTACATGCCAATGGAGGGGTTCAGCTCCCTTCCCGCCTGATGAGCATCCTCTAATAGCAGAGCCAGAGGAAGGCAGAGGCTGCTCACAATTGATGGCCACGGCATCTCCACATGCAGTGGCTCCCATGGCTTGCACGTCCCAATGAGGCAGCTCACGACTTGTCCGCTAAGGACTGGCCAAATTCACCGTTTTGCTTTCACCAAATGTCCTAGAGCGGCAGGGCTCATCGCAAGGGTGTCTGCCATCCCCTGCTCCACATCCCTCGCAGGAGGAATCCTGCATCAGGCCGTTATGTAAATGTTTCCAATTGATTGAAAAAGTGGGTCATGTGTTAGCCAAATGCTCCTGGCTTTAAGATTTATCAGCATTATTAAATTAAACACGCTTCATGCTCCAGCAAACAGGAAAGCTACATTGGCCTTTTCTTAATCATACTAGCGAAAGGTAAGTCTTTTATATGGGGGTTCATGAGCTCAATGGAAGTGATGGGAACAATAGAGCCGAGGCATTTACCCTGGGCGCGTGCCTCCCCCAACAGCCTTCATTCTTCACGGACAAAGGGCTGGGAAAAATTATCCCCCAAACGCCATTTTGAGCATTTCAGAGCATTCCCTGCCTGGAGAGAGACCCATCTCAGACCCTTCCTCTTCACCGTTGTATTCTGCCTACTTCACAACAGCTTTGAAATGGCTTCTTCGTCCATCTACTTGAAAGCCCTGAGGACACCATTAAGTCCAGTCCAATGGATAGAGTATGTCCAGAGCACAACTCCAACCCAGTGCAAAGCAGCTGCAGCCCTGCAGAAGTCAAAAGAAGCAGGATTTGGAGACAGAAGTGTCGAGTTTAGCCCTGAAATAGACGTTGCACAGCTCTGCTGAGCATCATGCCTGGGCAACCACGGGAGAAGGACCAGAGCAGCATCATCCCAAGCGCAGCCACGGCAGGGAGGAGCCCAATATCTTTGTATGGCAGCAAGGGGAGCCTTGCAGGGTGGGGAGCACAGTGCTCAGCACTGATCTGCCCCAAACCAGCCAAATAACATCTTTCCAAACGATGATCCCATTGCAGAATAAATAGGCCTTTTACATGCAGCTGTCTTTTGGAAAAGTGCTCAGAAGCAGCATCATCAGTACTCAGAGCAATCTGGTTCTCCCTTGTTCCTTAGTTTTGAGATTAAATATACTCAATTCTGAGAAATTTCCTTAATCTATCCGTAACTCCCTATGTCTGCGAAAGCAGCTCAGGTGCCAGTGACCAAGGACAATAAGGAGAAGAAGGAGGAAAATGGAAACCCAGAACAGCAGAAAGACTCCTCTTCTACACGTGCAAACATACACACTCCAATTTTCCTCCTGTCCAGTTTTTTAGAGGATGGAGCGATTGCCTAAGCTGTGTTTATTCTGGCTGATGCCTGACAAATACTGAAATTCAAGCAAAACCTTCAAATTAAGGGAATTCTGAATACCATGTATTAAATTAACTTAATACCATGATCATCTCGCAGACAGGAGATGGCACATGAAGCAGAATAGGGGGAGGGAAACTGAGCTCTGGGCTGGACTTTGTTCTCCAGCTTGGTTTCCAAATGGGATGCTGGGACCCCTGTAGCCGTCTCCAGACGGGCGGTAGCAGGGGCACAGTCGGTGTCCCTACAGGGGCTGGGAGACATCGCTGAAGCCAGCCCTCCTCCTCCTCTTCCCACACATCCACTTGGGCTCCCCGGGCACATTATCCATGCGCGAGCGGGTCCTGCGGCGCAGCTCCAGCAAACGCTGCCTACATCTCCTCTGCAAATGCCCAGCGGAGACCAAGGCATCTGCTGCTGGTACTGGGGGGCAGCTCCCCCAAGACAGCCCCTGCCATCCAGGGATGTGGCAGCAGCCGCCTGCATTCTGGAGAAGGGGATTGAGGCTCTCAGAAACGAGCTCCGTCACAAAATTGTTCCTTTTGCTTTGGCACCAACGTTGCTGGTGCCTGCAGAGCCCAGCTCCAGAGGGAGGGTCTCTCTTCTCTGCACTGAAGTCACCCTGGTGCCTCTGGGATGGATGGTCCTGCCGGAAGATTGGCTTCTTCTTTGGAAGATCTCATCATGGAATACCTCATCAGCATTGTGGACATCAAATTTCACGGCTTTATCTAGCTATTTGTTTTGGGGGACTGCAATGTTTTGTTCAAGCTGTTCAAAAACAAACTGAGAGCACAACTCAGTGCAAAAACGTCCCACAACCCACCTCCTCCCCAAAAGGTTTGGATGGAAAGTTCATAGGCGCTGCCAAGCAAAACTCAAAGAAGAAAATCTCTGTTACCCCCCTCACCCACCACATGGCCTCAGAAAATCACATGTTCTTGACAGGTTTGGCCAATGCAGGTTGATAAACTCCAACACCTTGGAGCTCTGTTGACCAAGAGCCCTTGATGACACATGCAGGTAAAGTACAGGGCGGTCAGGGTACCAGTCTGTACAGGGATGCTGTGCCACCTGCCCAGAGGAACGCCCTTGAGACCTTACCCTGGACCATCGTGGTGGCTGCTCAACGGCAGTGCCACCCTGAAAAACATCCAACGTGCTCCCCAGGCTCTTTGGTGCTCTAGGAGCAAGCCAGGTATTAAAGACAACCACAAAGCTCCCATGTCCTTCAGCACACCACAATATGCAACAGCACGGCCCAGATTTCCAATGTGGTTGGCAGATTTTCATGTTGGGGATTAACATCTTGGCCAGAAAGCCCATCACTCAAGACAACATTTTCCACTGGGAGGGAAGAAATGTTTAAACACCTTTGACCTCTCAACACCCCCTCCACAAAACTCAAACCAGCATTTTCTGGCCCTTGGAAAGTGAAGGACATTCTAAATGCAGTGAAAAGTAGGGTAGGCCACCGAAGAAGCTGCTTTTCCGACATTTTAAGTTTTCTAGCTTGTTTTCCCGAGGAGCACTGCCTGTCCACCTGCGTAAGCAGGAGCTTTCTCTCCACTCATCTCCCAGCGGCTTGATCCTGCCATTAAGACCTAATCCGGTGATTTTCAGCATTGCATTTAGTGGCTGGGAAGCATCACAATGCAGCCAGCTGAGGATTATGACGACAACATGGTCTGGCCAGGTCAGGACGGGGGAGGAAGGAGAAAAAACAACACTATGGCAGAAAATCAAAGTCAAGCATTCCCTTAAACCCAGGCTCCAAATGGATGCATCAGCCACCGCAGGCTTCGGCTGTCAGAAATGAAGCTGTGAGAGGACAGCAGCACGGTCTACATGACACCAAATGCTGTTTTGCAATAAAGCTGCATTTCCAGCTGCTGCCATTTTCCACACACTGCAGTCACTTTGGTTGACCTTTCCTCTGCAAACTCTCCAGCTCCAATGGAATATTCCCTGCTTCTCACCTGCCCTTGATCTTTCCAGGCATCACAGGAGAAAAACATCCCTGCTCTTGCCCTCAGAGCAGGCGTCTCTGGAGGCTTCATCTCAATCACCTTCTCCCACCTCCCTGCTCTCATCTGGATATCTCCGCTCATGGCCCAGCATGTCAATCATTGGCTACTGATGAGCAATCTTAACCTGCCTTCCCCTCCATGCTTGTGTGCACCAGAGGGCTCTTCCAGTCTTACTCACCTCTATGCCAATTACCCCAGTTTCTACTGAGGGGATGCAAATGTGCCTTCCCCTGTCTGCTCTGCTGGCTCCTCTGCCCGCAAATTCAGTGCCAGGGCCACCAGAGGAACCTCTCCTGCTGCCTCCATGCCTTGGGTGGTCTTCTAACTCCTGCCTCTCCCACCTCTTTGCTGGCTGCAACTCTTGGGAGTTCTTCCGTGTCTTCTAAGCAATAATTTCCTACCACACCTTCATGTCAGCATGGCTTTCTCCCCAGAGCCTTTGCCCTCTAGAGAACAGCATTGTTTTTTTTACACTGGGTGGCTCTCCAGGGATAGATGTTGGCTCTAGATATTAGTATTAGCTAGAGTTCAGGAGCAACTGTTAGGATGACCCACAGCTCCAGCTATGTCACACCTTTGTGGGCTCAGCCACATCACAACCAAATGCACAGCTCTGCTCTCAGATGTGCCCAAAGCTCTGCTAAGCCTGCTCTCCCCTCCAGGAATTTCCCAGCTGCTTTCCTGAGTTTCTCTTTCATATAATGCACCCACAAGCTGGTATCAGGCCATGCATCCTGCTTTGGGTGTCATCCATACCAGCCTGCTTTGCCTCTGCTGAACCCACCTTACCTTTGTAGGTTTTGAGTGGGGTTTCACACATTTCAGAGTGATTTCTGTCCTGATGGATAAAGCAAGAGGAATAGAAACACAACATCACACACCTCCAGCACAGTCCAGGAAAGGTGGCAAGTCTCTACAAGCAAAACTAGCACAAATCCCTGGCTCCAGCCCACGGAGACCCTGCTCATCCTCTGAGCATCATGCAGTTCATCACAGCCACCTGCACCTCAACAGTTAACCAAAGACCCACAGCAGCCGCCCACAGAAGTGCAGCCCTGGCACGGCTGGTGCATCGATGTGCAACCACGCATGAAATCAGAATCAGGCCCTGCATGTCAGATGGTGTTAGTCTCCACCACCTCTACAGCAAGCCCAGTTCAAGGAGAACAACTGGTTTTATCACAATAGCGGTGCTGTTATTGCAATCTTTTGTGTGCAGGCTAGCAAACGAAACCACAGCTTTTCCCTACTGACCACACTAGGATGAAGGTCTTGCATGCAATAACTCCATCCCATGTGACAGGCCAGCAGGATGATAGCACCTGCCTCTTGCCCTGATAAATCTGCAAAAGACATAAAACTTGGAGGCTTTTGTTAATTACCGTGTGCAGGGGAAATTTAGGAAGCTGCACCTAAGATATGTATCTGCAGAGATCTATAAGATGCAGAATTTCCATTCACTCACGCGAGCTGCTGCTGTGTTGCAAGCGGAGGTTGGAGGGAAATGCAATCTAGTGAGAGCAGGCTATTAGATACCCCTGTGCAACCCAGAAAACCCTCTCTGGGCTGGTTTCAGGGCTCGATGATTGTGGGACCCTGAGCAAAATCAGCAAGCTGAACCTGCTAAACCACTGTCTCGACAAGCTGAGATAATGCTGCTTGGAATAAGAATAGGTCTTCACTTAATTTGTTTAATTTTGTTGTGAATTAAAGCTGCTTTTGGATGTCTGGGGTGAGAGGGCAGGTAGAAGTGACACATTCTTAATTCCTACTTTTTGGAGAGGCCGGGAGCGAGGGCCCCAGAGGAGCTGCTGATGGACCAGCAAGGACCAAGCGTTGGCTCAGTCTCCGCATTGCAGCCCCAGCCTGGACCCTGCCGCGGGGCTCAGCACTGCGGAACGGGCTGGATTCTGCAGCAGCAACTGAGAGACAGAAAAAAAATCCCAGAGCTTTCCCGAATTAGCTGAAACGGCACCGCCTTGCACTGCGGAGGCCGGGAAGATGACTGCTTCAGTGCCATGCTCCACGTCTGCTCCTTGAACGTGCAGTGGGACAAGGGAGACACCGCTAGCAGTGCCACAGAGGGCAGCTGGACCAAGCTGTAGGACAATGGAGAAACTCCTGTGATGTGAAGGGAGCTAGGGCAGCCCATCCAGCATTTCTTCAAGCACCAGCAATTAATATCCCTGGGATGCGTCTTCACAGAGTGGGGAGATGCCCTAACTGGTAGCAGAGGGGTGGCTGTTCATACTGTCCTATGTGGCATCATCCTGAAAGAGACAGGGAAGCCTGAGGCAGATGAAACCATTTGAAGATGGCTGGGAAATGCCCTAAGTCCCCAAAACGTTTATCAGTTGCACCCCTGTTAAACTGCCAGGTGAGTACCCAAGTTGGGGAGGCCAACATACTGGAGAGCAGAGCAAGAAACCAAAGCGAGCTTGGCAAAGAAGAGAAAATAAGGCACAGTTCAGCGAGGCACAGTGATGAGCTTGGCTGGGTACAATTAAGTGCACAGAAACAGAGGAAGAGCTCTCCAAAAAGGGCTGGGAGTGACAACTTAACCTGCAAGTTCAAGATCTGCAGAAGTAAATAAGGAATTACAAGGTGCATCTTCATAGGACAACCAGCCAGCAGAGAGCAACCTAGGTCCCTGGGGCCACAAACATGGCCCATGAGGAAGGGCTGGAGGAACCAAGTCTCTGCAGGACAGGGGGTGGGGGGAGACAGGGCAATGGGCTTAAGTGAGGACCTTAAAATGCATTGAAGAAGATCCAGGTCAGGCAATGGAAAAGAGCTTCCCCGCAGCCATGTGCTGCTGGTGACAATGTCATTCTGCCAGTCAGTGTTGTTTAAATCTTGAAAACATTTGCATATTTGCAAACAAAGCTCATCTCTGTTGGACAACTGCACTTATAACCTTGACACTGAGCTATGCGCAAGGTCAGTCATGCTTCAGGGATGCACCCAATTTAGTCTATTTATTTTCCCCCAGCCGGAGGCTAAGGAACAGGAGCCAGGAGACATCACTTGCTCTGGGAGATACCTCCACAGATGCCCCCAGGATGCTCTGCCAGGGCTGTGCATCAGCTCTGAAGGAGCTGTGTCTTGCCCAAGAGATGCCAGTGCAACCAGCATCAGAAGCACACCCCTCCAGAGATCAAGGGGTGAGACGACCAGATAGCAGTGCCTGTTTTTAAGTGCAATTTTTCTGATGAAGGCCAAAGGACACCCAAAAAAGGGCACTCATGGCTGTAGGTGGACCTCAGAGGAAAACTGGCTGGAGATGAGAGGGCACAGCTCTGCAAAGAGCTCCAGGCACACTCCTGTCATCCTTTCAACCTGAGGGGCAGCTGAGAGAGCACCTCCGAGGCCTCAAGAAAACAAAAAGCAATGGGCATGTTTATCCCGCTGCCATGCCAGACACTGCACAGCCTCAACCATCACCTCCAGGGGTAACTCAGTCCTCAGCTAAAAGAGCTGAATGGACTTAACCGCCACAAGACTTTTGCCCCTGCTCTTTCTACACCACTGCTGCACAGACGCATGCGTGGCTGCAACACCTGCAGAGCAGGCACCAACCTCCCCCCACTGCCACTGTTTTTCATGATGTAGCCATCATGAGGCCTCCTGTCCTCTAAACCCTCTCTCCACCTTGGCCCATCATGCTGCAGACGCGTTCAGGCACCCTAGAGAGCCGGGGCTGGGAGGCATCTGCTTCCAGTGCATCCTCCGAAACAGATGAGGGTGCACCCAGGAGCACCTCACTGCAGCTCGGAGCAGCAGGCACCCCACAGCCCCCTCACCCATGACCCCCCCTCTGCCACAGCCTGCTGGCTGCTCTGGCTTTAATCCCGCAGGCAGCATCATCCCAATAATTTCCCTCCGTTTTCAATCTACTGATCTGGGGGCAGTCCGCAAATCCCTTCATCCCGAGAGCAAAGCAATCTACTGCCTCATCTCATCCCATCTCTGCTTCTCTCTCTAATCCCTGGAAACAGGGACAAGGCTTGCAGCGCACAGGCTACCCTGGAGGGGTCTCTCCAGGCGCTGGTGGACGGACAGACAGACTGACCCGGACCGCACAGCAGCAAACAAGAGGTGCCAGGTCAAGATGGGCAAGGAGCCTATTATTTTGACCATTCTCAGTCTCTACAAAAAACAACTGATTTAGCTGGTTATTTTATTTTTTAAGTAGATGACAGCCCAATGCCAGGCTGTGCAGGATGAAAGATGGGGGGCATTGGAGCTGCTCTTGTGAATGACACCGAACCACCCAAAGAAGTTGGGGCAGGTCCTAGCCCCTCCTGAACCAAGGATGGGGGAACAGCCAAGTCTTCCCATTCCGCACCCTCATGGTGGGGACATAAGGGACAGACTGGGTACAGCACCACTCTGCTTGTCCCCTCCATGCAAAATGTGTGTGAGACCAATGGAGAAGCCACAACCAGCCCATCCCAATAAATCCCAGCTCCTCCAGGCTCAGGGCTGGATCCAGAGCTCTGCCTATGCCGTTTCTGCACAAGCCTAAACCCGTGACTTTCACCCTGGCCACAGATGCTCTTTGGGAATGGGAGACTGACAGGAGACATGGGGAGGGAGACCCCTGGGACCTCTTCCCTGCCCTGGAGACACAACCCGGCATTGCTTGCTTAGGACCGAGCAGATCGGTCAGGATGCTGCGCTAATCCCATCCTTCCTCCTTTCAAGCATCCATTTGCACAGAGCTGGAGAAGGTGGGGGCTGAGTCCATGCTCAGTGGCCACCACAAGGCCATGTCCTCCTGCCTGGAGGAAGAGGAAGGAGGACACAGTGTGACAAAGCCAGCCAGCAGCCACGCTGGCGGTGGAGCTGGGCTGCACGGTCCCCGTCCCATGCTCACTCTCCCCGGCTGCAGCCAGCGAGGAGGAGGACAGGGGCCCTTGGTGGCTGGGGGTGGATCGCTGCCACGCCACACTCAGACCCTGACAGCAGGCTCCAAAACTGTCACTCCCGATCTGTTTTCACTTCAGCTAAACCTCAACCCCGATTAAAATCAAGGAGAGCCGCCTTCTCCTCTCTCTCCTCCTCCCCGTGGTAGGTCCTCTGTAACCTCGGGTCTAAACACTGAGCAAAACACACCGGCATGGGAATCAGTGACTTTGCTTGGCTGGGAATCGCGGCTGCTGGGGAAAGGGTCATGAGCACCCCTGTCCCCAAACCTGTCCCTGGCTGTGAAGGCACGGCCATAGCAGAGGTCCCATCCCCATGGGGCTGTGGGTCTCTGCTGAAATCCAGGGTGGGATACGGCACCCTGAGTTGCCTCTGCCGCTGGCGGGTGGTACCGCGGCAGCTCTGGCGGATGGTGCATCCGTGGGGTTTGGCAGGTCTGGTGTCACCAGGACATCCTGCGCTGACACCCACTGCTTTCTGCCAGCTCATTTAGCAAAGCCTGAATAAAAGAAAGAAACTAAACCACACACTCTTGTGTGTGCAGCCACAGCACCAGGACCAGCAAGAGGCTGGAAGAAGCTCACTACAGGGATGGGGACAGCCCTCGCCCACTGGGGAAGCATTTAAATTCACTTTCCATTTCAGCTGGCCAAAAAGCAGCTGCAGAGGCCTGGAAAACTCAAGCTATGAAGGCTGCTACCCACAATCACGCTGCAGGAATGGGGACTCCATGCCAGACGTGCCACCCCACGCCGCATGTCCTGGAGCCGGGAAAGCATCCTCTGCTTCACCAAATGCAAATGCGTCGCTTTGCTACAGATCAGAGCTGGGGCTGGAAGTGCTCTGCTGCCAGTGGGATCGGCTCACCCCCCTGTGCTGGGCATGAGCCCCTCTGCCGCCGCGAGCCATGCCGGCCAGCACCGTGCCGCCAGCAAGGTGCCCGCTCCCCTTGCCGCAGAGCAAGCGCCAGTTTTCCAAGCGGGTGCATGACTTGGAGGAAAAATAATAATAATAACAATAATCATGGCCTGAGAAAAGCAGCCCTGGGATTACCAAACCACAGAGGGTAAGAACATCCCACAAGGTGGGGAGCATCTCCCCATACAGGTGCCCAGGACCCTTCTGCTTCCACCTCAAATCAGTGCTGGCCACTGCAGAGGCAGTTCCCTCTGTCCGCTCCACACAACCCATGCCACCAATTTTGACAGTATTCCTATTTTCTGATCCTTTGCGCTAAAATCCCACAGCTTCTCCAAGGCGTTTTGAAGGCAGAATTCGCACCTATTGCAATATGAACATTAAATAATGCTGAAAACACTTAAAGAGGTGGTGTTGGTTTTTGTTGGCTTTTTTTTTTTTCCCTTGGTCTTCACCCGTAGCCTTTTTTTCCCCATCCCAAAATGATCAGTTTTCTTCAGAAAGAAATGTCGTCTTAATTCAGCTAGATTAAAAGAATATTTTTTTACAGTTACTTCTCAGGAAGAAAGAATTTCAAATTTGCTTTTGTATCTGAGAATACTAAAAATGTTTATATAAATCCATAAAAGAGGGAGATAGTCTGAGATTAAGAGCTTCAGAAATACTACTGAATCGTGTTGGAATTCTATATTAAAAAGGAAACCCCAGATATTAGGAAAATCTGCCTTTTTCAGGGTTTGGTTTCTGCATCAAAATGCAGGCTAGCATCTGTCTTCGCATCTGTCAAAACAAAGGTCAATCATTTTATGGATACTTAAACACAATGCCCTTGACCCAATCTTTCTGTTTTATTTTTAAGCTGGACGTGACTTCTGACTAATAAAATAAGATTTTCTAATATGGCTCACATTAAAATCATGTTATCCCAGAAAACCCAGATCACCAGAAAAATACATGTGAGAACATTCTCCCTTTATAATAAGGATATGATATTTTGGCATTGATTTCAACAGCATGTAAGTCCTTCACAACCTTTGCAACTGAATTTCACTGTTATACAGCAATGGTGCAACCAAAGAAAATGCAACAGAAATGCGATGGTATCAGAAAGAATTTAGCCACCCTGAGTAAAATGGGTATCTGAAGGCAAACCAAAAAGAAAACAAAGCGAACCTCACGGTAAAAGGTATTCCCCTCTCCAAATTTCCCCAGTGCAAGATAAAAAATTAATGGAAATAGAACCAAAAGGTAAAAATCAAATCAAATAGGGTTGGGGGTTTTATTATGTGATTAACATCTACGTTATTTTACTAGCAATTTCTTTAAGGCAATTCGATTTGCATTATTTCCACCCCAAACACATACATAAACAATACTGTCCAAAACCTGCACTGTAAATCACACAAATTAGGAATGGCTGAAGATTCTGGTTTATGCGGAGATGGACACTTCCCTGCCCAGAGATACAATCTTCAGCATTAGCCGCAAGACACAGGTAAAACTGAATATTAGCAAAATACAGCACACATGAGAACACAGAACAACCACTTTGCTAAACAATTTTGCAAAAAAAAAAAAAAAGTTTTTCAAAAATATTTTTGCAAATATTTTATAGCACAGACTTGAGAAGCAGCTGTTAACTTAAGCTGACCCCCTTCCTCACGCACCTATTTCTCCCATAATCCCATCTCCCTCCGACACGGACTTAAATTTCCTCTACAACAGCCTCACTTAAGACAGCTCTTAAGCATTCAACACCCTTTTAACACATACTGGAGTCCCAGACCCAACTCATTTCGTGATTTTTCCCTGATTTCCATCCATAGGAAAAGTTGCACGCGGCAGGTGGTCTTCCACCAACACAACCTTTTAAATCTTCTTACCTTCCCCAAAGAGCCGCTTTAGTGTCGATTTGGTGTGAGGGGGGTCCGGACAGATGGCCAGTCTTTTCACGTTTGGAAAGGATGAAAAATGCTACGGGGGGGGAAAAAAAATCCCAGTGATTTTTTTTTTTGCTGTACGGCGCAGAGGGCTCCGAACCTCATTGGCCCTGCGAGAGCCACCACGTGGGATGGCATGAAGGGCACGTGACCCATTTTCTCCCAAATCCCTCCATTTGCTGGAAAGGGGGACGCACCCACCACTGATGTTCTTGTTATTTCACTGGGCTTTGATTTTTTTTTTTTTTTCTAATTTTTGTTTAAAGGCCACTGAGCAAATCAGGTTGCCTTGAGGCGATGAGGGCGAACCAGCCAATGCATTCAACATGAAGGAGAAAGGAGCTCGGGTATGAGACGAGCACTGGGGTGCTGCCTGCCTGCCTGCATGGGGAAATTTGGAGATGCTTTATCAGGGTATCGGCACAGTGGTGCCCACCTGCTCTGGAGCCTCCAGGAGGAAGAGGAGGATGTAGAGCAGCACATTTGGCTGTACTAAACCCTCCATCCCAGAGCTGGCAGTGGTGGAGGGAAAGACCAGGCTGAAGCGCTGGCTGCAGACCCCAGAGCTCAGCTGGCTCCCTGAGCCTCGGAGGAAAGGGATGTGTTACAACTGCTTCATCACTAAAAAAATTATCTCATGCCCCCTGCATTGCTCCTGACGCCCCCCCTGCCAGCCTGATCCCATCCTCCACTGTCCTCCCAGATAAACGCACAGCGGTTGCACCGACCAGCTGCTCCGAGAGAGGACAAGTCTCCTGCTTTGGAGGCAGAGGGTCTGCTGAAACAGCTTTTTTTGCAAGAAAGACCAAGCGCAGTGGAGGGAGTGTGGCACCCAGGTGTGCATCGCCTGCTCCCACCACCGCATGGCCACACTGGGCTCAAAGGGCATTTCAAAGTGTCCACTCACCACACCTAAAAGACAGCACAATTCTGGGGATGTTCTGCCCCGGAGACCCAGTGGAGCAAGGCAAGGCAAGCCACAGCTCCTAGTGTCTGACTTCAGTGCTGGGGTTCATCCTTGCCCCAGGTCTGTCTTTCTCAGGGGACAGAGGCTCTGAACCACCACATCCCAGCCAGTCAAGGTCCACAGGCCTAGCAGCTTCTGTCCTTCCCTCAGTAACCACAGGTACCAGTCCATCAGGGCTTGACACAAAGTTTGGGGAAAGGAAAAGGAAATTTTGGAGCCCAAGACATCCTCTTGTTTTTCCCATCAAAGGTCAGGCCCATAGGTCATGCCACTCAGAATCTGCATTTTTCTGGCAACCTGAGTCTCCTCCCAGTAAATCCCTCAGCTGTGTCATCTTGTTGTGCCGGTGATACGCCTGTTCACCACCCCTGCCAGTGGAAAGCCCCAGATGAACATACCTCTAGCATCCACCCTTGAATTCCAGCAATGCTACTTCTGCAGAGCAGCTGTCCCCTATCATCCAAGGGCTTGAGCCCTTTTTATCTCAGGGTAACACCTGAGGCTTCTCAAAGAACCAGCTGAGCTTGGGCTCTGGTGAGAAAGCACAGCTCTGGCCACCTCCATGCCTTCTGGTCATTATCACCACATCCCAACCTGGCCGCTCGTTCTCCATCACAGCTGTTCCCCCACCCACAGCTCTGCAGGGGGACAGGAGGCATCAGGAGTACAGTCTCTATTTCCAGGTCCTTCCCCAGGCCAAATACAAAAATACAGCCATAAAAGACCCCAAACAGTGTAGAGAAGTGCAGAGCTTCACCTGAAATCCTTTGGCTCAGGGGGTCACACTTCTCCACCCACCAGCCAGACAATGGGGCATTTTGTTCCAACAAATACAAGCTGAGGGACAAGCTTGCCACACTGAAATGCAAACTACGGGCAGAGCCAAAAGTGCTCAGCTCACTGCTCTCCCCTCCTGTGTTTTGTGATGGCCAGCGTGCAAAGGGAGACAAGAAACCCCCCATCTTCCAGCCCTGCAGCTCCCTGTTCACAGCCCCCTCATCCTTCCCCAGAGATGCCCAGCTACATCTGGCTCCCCAGTAATCTTCTGAATAATTATATAATAGAGAGGCAGGCAGAGAAATAATTTTAGGCTGCTCTGTCGATAGAAAGCAAGCTGGATTAAAAGATCAGAACAAGCAATACTTAGATTAAAATGGTTTGTTATTTTCAGCTGCAGAAAATCTGTGGCTAAAGCACAGAAGATGTTGAGGGAAGGCACATCACCTTTCTTTCCCCTTAAAAGAGCTTTCTACGTATTAGCCAAGGCAAGTCCTAGGTTTCCAACCTATATTCAGGTTTTGTTACACAACAAAGAAATAAAATTGGCGAGTTCATACAGCATTTTATCTAAAGGCTTAAGAGCAGCATGGAGATGCTTCCAAGTTACATTTTGCTCTGCAGGCTGAGTCTGAATTAAACATCATCAACACATCACTGCTTGTTCTTGCGTCAGGAAGACAGTGTGTGGCTTGGAGGACAACTTCATTACCTACGAGAAACGTGCCTCCTGGCACACAGCGTGGGTTTTATTGGTGCCGACGCCTTTAGCATGTGCCTCCCTGTACCCCCGAGCTGACAGCAGGCAGATGCCCGGCTTACCAGCAGTGAAGAGGCAGCTGTGGCTGGGAGAAGCCCATCAGAGAGCAGTACAGCTCTTTGCAAGCGCCTATATGGCATCTCCCTGGCCCCCAGCAAGGTCGGTGGCGTGGGGGGCCGTGCTGAACCCCACGCTGACTGATGGCTTTGGAAAGGCGTGAAGGGGAGGCAGGAAAAAAACGGTGGGAAAGGGACCCGGTGCTGCGGGCCGAGCTCTCCACAGGGCATGGCGCTCGTCAGCCGCATCCCGGATCGATGCCGCCAGCTTTGCTCATTCACCTTCAAGTTCAGATTAAGCAGAAGGGTCAAACTGGGAAATCGTTTGTCGCTGGCGGGCACATCCCCACCACCCCGCAGCCCCATGTCACGCTGTGGCCAGTTTTCCCCTTGCCAGCACGGACACTTCCCACCCCAGCACCCTACTTGCCCCACAGCATCTCCAGTCCACAGCATCAGCAGTGACTGCTTGTCGCATTGCTTGGATGTGAGATGGAGCAGCAGCAGTTTCCCAGTGCCAAGTGGTCTCCAAAAACAGAGTCCTCTTCCAGGTGTCTCCTGCACCTGTAGTTTTTCTACAAAATAGTCATGGTACTACACGCACAGGATCATTTCTCAGTTCAAAGGATGAAATCCCATGGGGTGAGAGGTCCAAGACACAGCCTTGAAGGAGGCTTAGCATTTAAAATGAAATTTTGCAATTTGCAATTTGAGGCATAAGCTGCTGGCTTGCACTGAGCTGGGTACCAGGCTCCTCTCCTGCCTGTGGATGAGGGAGAGGGGCCAGGACACATGCTTAGGAGAAGGGAGGGGGCATTGAAGAAGTAGTGTGGGAAGGCAGAAAAATCAGGCTGGAGACCCTCCTGGAGGGAAGCAGGAGCTGCAGGGTGTCATCGTGTTCATCCAAACAATGCTTTAATAACCACTTAATGCAGAAAAGCCTCTTCACTAAAGCCAGAGAATAAAACCCACTTGCTGGGCAGATTGGGGTTATGAGCCCTTGTGGGATGACAGTTTGGGGACTTGGTCCCAGGCTGGACACTCATTGCCCTCAGCAAGGCCATGCCCTGATTTTCCTCAAGTTGGGTACGGGAAGCCCTTCCTCAAGAACTGTCATGCTCAAGGGGATGCCAGAAATCAGGGAAAAGGCAGAGCCCTCCCAGGGTGCCTTCTCAAGGGCATCCTTCCTTCAGCTCGTGGCCTCCAAGCTACTTGCAGGAAAGCCAAAGCCACCCTCCACCCCCAAAAGAAACTTCTCAGTGGATGGATGTGTTTGTAAGAGGCTGACCATAGCACACAGAAGCTCCAAATGGTGACAGCAGAGACCTCAGATGATGCTCACTCAAGACCAGGTACAATTGTTACCCACCACAGCACCAGTGACCTTGGACAAGCCTCCTCGCAGGTTTTTGGGCAAGTTCTACGCTGGCTGCCCTTTACTGGGTCACCTGCAGCTCCTCTGAGAAACCCTCCATCCCTTATCCAAAACACACCATCTTGTTGCAGGTATAGGGTGTTGCTCTGGCCGGTCTCTCCCAGGGTTTTGGGTACAGAAAACAAGGATTAGCAACACTTTCAAAAGCAAAGGGAGAGAAGAGAGGTGGGTTTGCCTGCCTCTGTAACACTTCTGCTTTACAGAGCTGTCTTCTCACTCAGAGATGCGTGTTCTCCTCTTTGCTAATGGAAAATGTTGCCCCGCCGTCCATTTGCAGTAGTCAATGCCTGGGACAATGCGATGGCCCCAGGCCAAAGCAGATCTATTTTAGTAACAAAAGCAGAATGGCTGATGAAAATGACCCCATCTATGCACATCCCAGCTTGGCTCCGCAGCTGGTTTTAATGGACCCCTGTGACCAGCATGGCGGAAAGTGGGTGGCAGAGGTGGCAGGACAGGAGACCTGCACAGATGAAGGACCTTTGCAGAGAGAGGCCCCCGCAGCAAAATACACCTCACAGGGTCCCTGTTAGTGGGACTGCACTGTGCGGGGGGCAAAACCCCCTTCCCTTTTTTGCCCACACCACAGCGCAGCCCCTCTCGCAGCGCCGGGTCCCAGCGGTGCAGCAGCACCTCTGCCTGCAGAGCCCAACCCCATCCTCCCTGCAGGCGTTTTACAGCCTAAGGGACACTGCGGTGCAGCTGCAAAGACCCTCCGCTAGAATTTGGAAAGGGACTGAGCTCACCTTACCTTACCCTGCAGGCTGGGCTCGAGCTCCAGAGCGATTCCTCAGAGGGTCCGGTTGCACCAGAAAAGGGCATGCTGAGCGCGGGGTGGAAACCGGGGCTCCGCGGCACGAGCCTGCAGACCAGGACACGGCAGAGATCAGGTACAGCATGGAGGAAGGACACCCAATGGCTGCTTACCATCCAGGAAAAGTGTATTTCAGAGAGAAATACAACATGTTTTGGATTGTAGGGGGACTCAAAATGACCAGGAGCATTACCTTCAGGTTTTTCACGGGGCAGGCAGCAAAGCCCTGTCTACACTTTTCTCTGCACTCAGAGCAGATTTGGACAGGTCCTGCCCCAGCATCTACTGGCCAAGGGAAGACATCCGAAGAGTCAGGCTGTGGAGGAGGACATCTCCAGAATGTGACCCCAGCAATACCCCCCAAGTGACCACAGCCCAGTGGCCCAGCTGCAGGAACAGCCCCGCATAGGGAGACCATGAGCCAGGGGTCTCCTTCATCCAAAAATCACACCGCCACAGCAATGGAAATCATCCAGCACGTTTTCATGACATGGGCGCGGGGTTATTTTTATTGCTTTATTTTTGCTGCTGCTCCCAATAAGTTAACTGGGGCATGCATTACCCATCAATAAAATCAATCAAGCAGCCTGAGCCATTAATAAGCTGAGTGCCAGAGGGCAGGAAAACCTCTCCACCGCCCAAAATATTCCTCGGGTAGTGGGACGGGCGAGCTGCAGGCCCCACTCGTCGCTCAGACTTGGTGCTGCTCTTGACATGCCAGGGCGGCTTGTGTGTTAGAAGGGGAAACCTTCCTCTTCATGGTGACGTAGCAGCCACCGTGCTCATCCTCAGTGACCTGGGAAGGAGTCCGTTGGCAAGAGGGGAGCCCATGGGACCCCCAAGGTCAAGCGTTGCTGTTCACAGCAACATCAGCACTAAGATCAGAGCAGGCTGCCCAAGGCTTTATCCCTTTGGGGCCTGAAAAGCTTCCAGGATGGAGATTGCACAGCTTCTCTCAGTGATCAGCTATCTTCAGAATTCATGTTTTTTCTCTCTCAATATTTTATATGTCTCTCTGAATGGCTGCCATGTCTTCCAAGGTAGCTACTGCATCCCCACCTGGTGTCCCCAACAAGCAGAACAGGTCCCAAACAAATGGCCAAAAAAATTTGAAAAGCATGAAAAACCCAAACTGCGACTCACCGTTGGAGGAGCAGAGGGGACAGGCTGGGGAGGCCGTGGGGCAGAGGGCTGGTGGTCAGCAGCAGAAGTGGCAGGGGAGGACCTGGAAGACAGTACAACATCTCAGCACCCTGGGGTGCCCGGCCAGCACCCCCACCTGAGAACTCACAAGAGCATCCTCCCGGCACCACCACCATGGCCGAGGGAAACCCAGGGGATGGGGAAGAGCATGGGTAAAACAGTCCTGAGCAGAGGAATACTTGGTAATTTTTTTATGCTGATTAGCACACACTGATTCCTGTGTTGAGAAAAAGAAGGAAAACCCCTGACCATAAAAATACATGTGGACAAGAGGGCTCAGACAAGGATGCAGGATGCTGGAAGCATGTTTGGTGCAGACAGAATTGTAAGCCAGGCTCAAAAACTGCTATTTGGATGTCTTGCGGCCCCCTGAGATGCACAGGAGCAGCTCAGTCAAACCACACACTTGTCTAGCCACCTGACTTGTGTTTTTGCCACGATTGAGAGACGGGAACGCAGTTTGATGCAAACAAGTGTTCGATTTATTGATCAGAGGCTACACACTTATATAGTCTATGGCTAGCGTGTTACATACTGATTAGTTACTTTTTGCAAAGTTAGTTCGGCTGAGAAGGTTTTACAAGCTACGTTCCCATCGCTAATAGTTGCTAACAGTTGCTAGTTTCATGGTCATAAGATATACTCTGTTGCAAGGAGAAGACACCTGTTTATCACAGTAAGTCCCTTGTTCTTTGTTCTTGCTTCAGCACGTTGTAATTTTCCACTGCAGCACATTCCCACTGTTGTCATGGCCTACTCTTACAACAGACTAGCTAACTTATTATATGTATATAAGACTATGTTATAGATCAATTCACATCATATGAATTTAGACAACCCACATGTTTTCTGCCATAAAGGTGCAGGTCACCTCCCAGTACGGACATCCCTACATTTCCCAGAGCATTGGTGCTGTGCTTGGGGCAAACCTCAGTTCCAGCACGGGTATGAGTGCACCTCAAGTATTCCAAAAGCTGCCTCCGAGCAGCAACCTCAGCACTGCAATGTGCGTCTTGACCACAGCTGCTTTCAGCATCCCCCAGCACCTGCAGGGCTGTCTCCAGAACAGCTCTGCCAGGCACAGCCGTCCAGTGTCACTGGCTGTGGCAGCTGCCTGTGTCCCCACATCACACGACAGTGGGGTCTTGCTCATCAGTGACCAACACAAGGCAGCCAGGAGTTGTCTTAAAAGGCAGCATCATAAGCTCATGGACAAGCAACTTTTTGGTCTGCTAGTAGACTATCATCCTCACCATCATCTCCTAAATCCTCTCTCCAGCACAGCTAAAGCCCCTGCACCTTGTGTCTGCTCTGGTAGTACAAGCAGAGGAATCAGTTACCATTTTCCCTGGTTGTTTCTCTCTAGTGAAACATGGACTGGTGCCAGGAGAAAGACACCAGCAAACTTAAGCCAAAAGCTTTCTATCTTCTGATCCATGTCAGTGGAGAGCACGGCTGCATCCCTGCAAGGCCAGCTTGCCTGCTAGCTCTCATGGACTAGGTTCCATTAGTAAATTGGGTCAGCAACGTTCACAAGGGGTCACCCAGGATGCTGAAGGAGTCATTTGTGAGCAGCTGCCCCTCACCTGTGAATACCTGGCTGTGCCCAGAGGACACCTTGCTTGGCCCTGTTTCTGGGACCATGGGGCATCTGTGGGGTCTAAGGTCTGCAGAGAGCACGGGGGGCTTGCAGATATCCTCTTGCTTTGCTGCACCCCCCCAGGGAAAACTCAAACCCTCTGGGAAAACATGCTGTGCAGCTGGTGAGGGATGCACCAGATGGGCTGGGGATGTTCTCCCACCACATCCCCAAATTCCTTCATGTCGGAGGGGACCCCGTTCACACCCAGTCGGGGTGCAGCAGCCCCTGCGCGGCCGGGATCTGCTTTGTTCTGCTGCTTGGGGTTTTCATCGTGTAGGGGAGAGAACGATCCTCCCCTGACCTGTGTTCCCATCATCCGCCTTACTGGGTGTTTTACGCAGACAGAGGCAATGATTTTAATGTCCCAGTGAACAAGCTGTCGGGACGCATCAGCCTCAAAGGGCAGGCTTCAGCGACGGCTTCGCCTCCCAGGCACTGCCTGAGCAAGGAACACCGATTCCAGCTCCCCACACACACACGCCATGCATGTGCCACCGGTGCCCGTTATTTTCCAGCCTTTTAACAAAACACCCTTCAAAATCCCGCTCCTAAGGAGGGGGAGGCAGTGAGCCCAAGGTGTGGGGGGCGCAGGTGAGATGCTGCAGGGACAGCGCGGCCGCCGGGCAGGCAGAGCGGCCAGCGCTGTGGGCAGGAGCCAGCATGACGTGATGGGACCTGAGCGCTCTGAAGCCATCAAGAGTCTCGGCAGAGATGAGCTGAGAAAAGCCATGAGCGGAGCTGACGTCTGCCCCCTGGGCGGGTACCTAATGAGCGGAGACATTGTCCATTTGGGGAGATGAGGTAAAGTTAAAAGATTTCCGAGCTGACACCTGGCAGCCTCCATCGGTATTCTTGGCGAAACAGCAAGGGAAGGAGAATGGAGACAGGGGGCCAAAACTGGTGCCCCCCCAGGCTCTGCAGCTGTGGGTGAGTGGGATGGGGACAGCAGTGGCATCTCAGCATCTCTTCTCTGCTGCCCAGAGCTCCCCTCTACGTGATTTTCTGCCACATTAGAAGAGAAACTGGTGTTTTCTGAGAGCTGCCCCACCAGGAGCATCCCCAGAGGGGCGTCTGGTGGGGTCTCCCCATGCCTGCTGAGAAGGCAGCAGCATGGGGAGCGCATGTTCCTGGGTCCAGCAGCACGCCAGACCTGCTCCTGGCTGAGCTCTGGGCACGGGCACAGGCGGTCCCCGCGGCCGGGAGCAGAATGGCACTCGGCAAAGCCCTGGCCCTCAGCACCACCCAGCAGCCCCTCCCGCCACTTCCACAAACCTAATTCAGTCAGTCCCTATAAATCCAGTATCTGTAAGCCCACTTGTCATCTGCTCTTCCCTAACTTACCTCCAGTCTCTTTGCTACCCACCACCTTCAAATGGCGCCTGGTGACGAGACGGGAGCGACGGAGCGGGAGAGAGGAGAGCCCTGTATCGCCCATCACCTCCCGGTTTTCCCCTCCAGAAAACCTGGCTCTAAAAGTGCTTGTAAGCTACCAAACCTCCTCCCATTTACCCCCAAAGCCCTGGCAGGCACATTGTTAGTTCACCTGGGAAACCCTGCACTGAGGTGCTTTCCTCCCCACCTGCCCACCTGCTTTCCCAAAGGCCAAAGGGTTTTTACAGGGCAATCATCTCCTTGGGACCATCCTGGCTGGAAGGGGTTGGTCCTTGAACATCCTCAAGGCTTTTCTACCAGCCAACAACAGCTGAAAAAGCCTTGCCATTGCTCCACACAGTTCTCATCAGCTCCATCAACAAACGCCCTTCAGGTCTAAACCACACCATAAGTGGGATTTTCACCCACGTAGCTCTGGAGCTTTTTGCTCCTTTCTGACAGATATAGCCAAAAACGCCCAGCTCGGGGTGCAAACCCAAGGGTGGCTTTGCCCACGATGCCCGGGAGCAGTGACAGCAGTTGGGCTCCCTCCGCTCCTCTCCGGCACCCGCTGACCTGCTGGGCTTGAGCAGATGGAGCAGCTGCAAATCCCCCACTAAGCCAGGGAAGGAGACTAATCTCCTAGAGGACAAATCAGTTGGTGAGGGGAGGAAGCTCAGCCTTTTGCCTTTTCCTCCCTCTTCTGGCAAATGCCAGAAGCACCCAGCATGCACAGAGGGTCAGCAGCATCACTGAGTGCAGAGGAGGCAGTGCTGGGGGCTTGGGTACCCAGTGGAGACCTGGTTTTGGGACAAGCAGGCATTTCATTTAGGTCACAGCAATCTAAATCATAAGAGCCCTACCCAGGGGGACAGGGCACCTAGTGTCTCCTTGGGGAAAAGCACCTCTGGTGAGTGTTAAAACTTCCAGAGCACTCCTCTGCTATGAAGGACTGAGGCTTCACTGCACATTAGAAATTCTTGGTGGGCTTAGGAAGCCTTAGGAGTCACCACCAGGATGAGACAGACCATCTGCAGTGGAATCCCTGGTCCTTGCTAGCCTTTGGGGATGGATGGATTAGGTCCACTGGATTGGGCTAGTTTAGGTCCCCAGGATGGGATTTAGAAAGCCAAACATGCTTTCTCCAAAACCCAGACATCACTAAAAGGATTAGGAGTGACATAACGCACCGATGTCAAAGCAGTGGAGCCAGAGCTGAGCCCCAGCAGCTGAGCACCGGCAGCTACCCAGGACATCACCTATGGCCAAGCCCATTCCGTGCCTTTCAGAAGGGTGTTTCTGCCCAAAAAAACCCATGGCAGAGGTCAACCCAAGGAGGCATCAGGCTCTGTACAGCCTGGTCCTGATCCCGGGGCCATTTGCAAGCAGCCAGCACCCTCCAATTCATTCTCCTTCTGCTTCAGAGGCAACCGAGAGCAAGGAGGTCAGCAAATGTGGTACCATCCTCCATTCTTCTGGGTTGTTTCATTTGGGCTGTTTTGTTTTGTTTTCTTCCATCCTTTCTTTATCATTGCTCCTCTTGCCTTGCTTAAGGGCTGGCAAAACTACTCCTGCCTGCTTGCAAGAGAGAAACATCTCACCAGATACTGTCAGTTCCACTTGCAAAACTCTATGGTGTTTTCTAGCCGCGCCAGGGAGAGCTGTTGACGACAGTAACGTTAGCTCTCATAAACACTTGAAAGGAGAAGGTTGCAACCCAGGGCAAGGACAGAGACTGTACAGGCCAGGACATGTGGTATCTGGGCACGGTTTGCACCCTGGCCCTCTGGTGGAGGAGCATGGGTGGCCGGCAGAGCCCGGTGAAGAGCTGGCTGAGGCGTAACACACGTCAGCACAGCACAGCATTGCTTCTGACACTCACCTGGGGAGCCAGAGCCCCGGCGCAGAGTCCACACGCAAGGAAATGTCCTGGGAGAGAGAGGGTGAGCTATCGGGGTATGTCCCTGTGGACCACGGCCACCCAAGCTGAGCAGTAAAAACAGGCAACTTCAGGTCCCTCATTCATCCATCCCCTGCCATGCACTTAGGTCTAAATTTCCCAGGAGGGGTTAACACATTTTCCAGGTGGGGAAACCGAGTCACAGAGGCAACCAAACAAGAAAGGTACCTGAAGATGTCCCCCGGGTGGATTTTTCAGTGGGCACTAACACCCGATGATGCTATGGAGCTGCTTCTCCGCACCTCACTATGCACTCACCATCCTCCCCATCACAGCCTCATGTGTCTCTGCACAAGCTCCAGAAGCCCACCCCGTGCATCCCCAAGGCATCCTCCTCCCCTGACATAAAGCACCCAACACAGTCAGATTAGGAGAACTTTCTTCAAAGCTAGGAGATGTCAGAAATGTAAGCATTTTGCCTGCTGGCTTTGGGCTTTGCAGCTTCCCAAGATCCCTGAGGTTTCACGGAGTGGCCACAGCAAGCACAGCGGAGAGACCCACCTGCCCCATTGGGCTGCACTGTCACAGGAGAGGGCTTGGTTTCACAGACACCCCTCTCCTCTCTACAGCTCCCCAAAACCTTGCCTTCATGTTATCAGTCAAATAAAAGCCTTTAAATAGGGAATTGTTTCCGTATTTGAAGGAATGCCAGAGGCACGGAGTGAGTCAGGCTGTGAGCATCTCTGGAGGTCTCTGGTCCAGCTCCTGCCCCAAGCAGGGTCATTCCAGAGATGGATTAGGCTACCTAGCATGAAAGAATTTCACCCTGAAACCTCGAAACTTTTTCCGAACCCTCCATTTTTTGCCTGCACACTGGGAGGGGCTCTGCCGTGGGCTTTCCCAAAACACAGAGGAAGAGAAGAGATGTTCGCTTCAGGCACGGAAATTTGGATGCCCTCATCCTCATCACCAAAACAACTCATTTTTATCATTTCAGGAGCACAACAGGCAGCGGGGATCTCATCACAAATCATCCAGCTTCCTAACATCACCTGGTAAGGGGGGATGGAGTGGCCACACACCACCCCTTGGCAGCACAGAGCCGGTCCAGTGCAGCCTGGCCACCAGCCAGTGTGACCTGTGCCAGGGAGAGACACGTCACTGTCACACCTGGAGTCCCCTGGGCAGCCCTGGACCTGCGGCAGGGCTGTTCCCACCTCCTTACCCCCAGGACCGGTCCCCAGAACAGTGCGATGCGGGGGCACATCTGGCAGCCTTGGGAAGGTGACGGTGCAGCTGGCCGGACAGCTCTTCTCTGCAGACAAAAGGGACAAGAGTCAGGCTGTGCTGGTGAAAAAGTGTCCTCCAAATAATGCACCCCTATGCCACACAAAGCGCTTGGCTGCCCAGCAAACCGCCCCCAAAATCCTCACGAGAGCATGGAGCAAAGATGTCACAACCAGAAACATGTAACCACATCATGGGGGGAGTCAGGGAGGGCAGACCCCACATCATGGTGCGTTTGCACAAGGGTCAAGGTTTCAAGGCAGAGAACCCCGGCAGCACCCCCAGCCCCATCTCGGCTGTGGTTTGCTGTTTCCATGAGCCTCGTGTTCATGCCATGTTTGCTATGAACACACAGTCCCAAACCAGGCATGCAGCAAAGCCGCACGCTGCGGATGAGAAACCCCTCCCTGAGCAGCAGCTCAGCCGCTAACGTCGAGAATAAGCAGAGCATTTGCTGCATCCACTTGCAGCAGCACATCGCTTAAGTTTACAAATGCGTTGCTTAAGTTATTATCTTATAGTGGCTTTTAGGAAAAGACTCTGCTCCCTTCCCACCTCCAGCCAAGTGTGGGCAGGCTGGTGGGTTGCTCAGCCCACTGCAGGTCCCCATCCTAGGGACACTCGCGCAGGTGCTTCAGCATCACCTAGCACCCATCCCAGAGATGCCACTGTCCCCACCAGTTCCCTAAGGACAAGCCAGTCCTGGCACTGCTGGGAAGCAGCTTTTCCCAAACCCCAGGGCACTTGGATTTTCAGGAAACCATCACCTTGCGCTGAGAAAATCTGGACAAGAGGGTTTACTCCTTGGTGGCAGGGATGCATGAGTCATCCTCCAGCCGCTGCCCTTGAAACTGAGCCAAAAAAGCTTTTACCCAAAGCAGCCAGCAATAGGATACCAGATCTGGATCTCCAGGATTAACCCCTTCCTGGGAGACAATGGCTGGTCGCCCTTGTATGTGGATGGACCCTCTTTCTCCTCCTCTGGTTGGCCCCGGGTTTCTCCACTGTGTGCATGCACCAGGCTGGTGGACACGATGCCAACGCTGCCCTGGTAAGGGCGGGTGGGACACACGCCGTGAGACCCTGGTGAGAGGCTGCTGCTGGCCCAAAGGGGGCTGGAAACACATTCCCCACAGCTGGGGAATGGCATTGCTCTTCTGCATGTCTTGTTGCAAAGCCTGCGCAGACAGGCAAGAATCTGGGGATCAGCAAGGACAGGAAGCAATTGAAAAAAATAAGGCGGAAAACTCAAAGCACTTCATTTTGCCATTTTCAGTGGAAAGTGTTTGGTTTTTGCACTCATGAGTGCTCTCTTCATTTAGGAAGTCACCAACCACCTGTAGCTCCTGTCAAAGGCTCCCCATTGACTGAGTCTCCATGGGATTTCCCCAAAATGAGGGGAACCTGCACACTAGGAAATCCACATTCCCTCCTTAACAGAAAACAGCCCCTTGGGGACACCCAAAGGAGGAACCTCTGTGTTAAAAAGAGTTTTTCTTCTTGTGTTTTCCCTGCAGGCAGTCAGACAGGTGCTAGCACTCACCCTCCCTGCCAACCTGATGAAAAAGTGGACCTATTTCTGTGAAGGATCCACCCTGGGGATGGAAATGCTGTCCCCCAGCCTGGGACACATCTCTGGCATCCCCACAGCCTCCATGCAGGAAGGACAGCTGATGGGCACCGCATGGGATGCTGGCTGTGTCATAGTGCCATTAATTCGCCTCTCCAATTAGCAGGGCAAAGAAGCAGCCATTACTGCCGCCAGCAGCTGCCTGGACTGTGTTCCCTTCCCACGGAGGGGCATTTGTTCCCCCTCCCCAGGCTCTGCCCCATGGGACGGACACCACATATGCAGTGGTGCCCACAGCATCCCAGCCTCGCCGTACAGGCCTGTTCAACAGGTGGGTGGGAGCCAGCTCCAGCACTGAAACAAGCCCACACTCTCTTGGGGCCATGGAAAAAAGAAGGGAAAGGAGCCAGGGGTTATATTTGTACCCACTAACCTGGGCTGGAGCCTCCTACAACAGCCCCATGGACCCAGGGCTCAGGCAGCACAGGGGCTGAGCATCGCTTGACTTACCACAGCAATGTCTGGCAGCACTTTCGGCACCTGCACGGGACTGCCCTGAGCTTCACGGCAGAGCTACACCTTCTCAGCCATCATTTAAAGCAAGCTCAGACAGGGGCTTCCCTCTTGCATCTCCCAGAGGCCACTATGGACATGCTCCTAGAAAGCATGGAATAGGTCACAGAGATTTTGGGTGCTGCCTTCACCTTCCATGGAGGTCTCCACCCCCAGGCTGCTTGCTTACAGCGGAGCTGGTCTGCACTAGGTGCTGCTATCCATTTCATCCACCCTCGGGGACCCCTGTGCACCTCCCAGCCCAACTAAGACCCCAGCACACAGCCATGTTCAGCGCATCTCCCACCAGGACCAGCCAGTCCTTTGCTACAGCATCCCTTGGGATGCACAGACGTTCTCTCCTCTCATAAAGATGGAGAGAGGGCGTGCACCATCCATGTCTGCAGGTCAGGAAAGCCTGGGGCACCTGCACCATGTCGCATGGCCGCAGCACTCAGCTTCAGCCTACACCCCCAGCACCATGGGAGCCCCAGAGACATCACAGCCCCAAGCTGCCCCATCTACCCTGGGCTCACAGTGCTGCAAACCTGGGGAGGACGCCCTGCGGCGCGGGGCTCTGCGCCATTCCCGGGGGGCCTTGCAGCATCCGCACCAGGGTGGGGACGCTCTGCAGCACAGCGGCCGATGAAGGATGCTGCACAGGGCTGAGATACAGCAGGAAGGGTGGAATGGTACCCCCTCCCCAGGATGGGTCAATAAGGCTTCATCCAGACCCCAGAGGGACTTGCTGAGAGAAGATGGGCAATAAATGCCCCTGTTGCTCCAAAGGTGATACCTAAACAAACCTACTCCTCTTCACCCAGCTCCACGAGATGGGAGGTGACGGCTCCAGTGGGGAAGGGGGAGCAACCCGTAGAGAATCCTATGCTTCCTCAGGGCATTTGCTGATGAATCAGCCCAACTTTGGAGGAAGGATAGGAAAGTCCCAGCTGGGGAAATGGGCTCCCAGGAGATGATTTGTGCAACTGCAAGGAAGTTCGGAGGTATCCTCCAGAAACAAGGCCTGGGCCCCTTTCCTCCCCCCAACATCTGCCCAGCTGTGTGCACTAATGAGCTGCTCAGGGGGTGCTTGCTGACTGGCACACCCAGAGCTGGGGCTTAGAAATGACCATCATACTGACAGCTGCAGGACCCTGTGGGATGCTGACACCTGAAGGCCACCACCTGAAAGCCAGCTGCCTGTGCAGCGTCACTGCCATCACCCATCCCCATGTGTACCTCTCCCTGCAGCAGCAGGTGGGGGGCTCGGCAAGCTGCCTCCTTTGGGGCATTCCTGCCTGTGAGCCAGGGCCATGGGGACAGCACTTTGGGACCTGTTTCGGCAGAGTCCAGCCCTTGCCAAGCTATGCAGCATCCCAGGCTGGCAGTCAGGGACAGAAAACTCTCAGCAGTCTCGCAGAAACACCCACCCAGGGAGGTGGTAGGGCGCAGGGGGAGCCCCTCAGGATGGGGACTTGGGGTGGCCAACGCTCTACAGAGCTACCCTGGATTTGGAGGGTGCTCACCTCCTGCCCCAAGGCTGGTTCCGAGTAATGCCGCACTGGGAGCCGCCTCCTCGTCGCAGGGACTGTGTCCCCTTCCCTGCCACCACACAAGTCCACGCGTGGGGGACCCGCCCCAAGGATGGAACCGGCTGGGGCAGCGTGTGGCCACCTGGTGCAGGGCAGCCCCTCTGGTACCGGCGGCTCCGTCCCGGGCTCCCCCGAGCCCGCCCCCGCCCTTAAAAGAACGCCCCGTGGAAGGCAAATCCCTACCTGCCCCCGGACAGACGGACGGACGGGCTGTGCAGAGCGAGGAGGGCTCGGGCAGGGTGGGCAAGAGGAAAGGAGAGGAGCGGAGTGGCGGAGTTGGGGGCCGGGAGGGCGCGGCGGGGATCGCTCCGGGGAGGCGGCAGCCGGAGCCCGGCCCGCAGCCCTGCCCGCCCCCCCGGCTGTGCCCGGCCCCGCAGCCCTGCCCGCCCCCCCGCCTCTGCCCGCCCCCCCGCCTCTGCCCGGCCCCGCAGCCCTGCCCGCCCCCCCGGCTGTGCCCGGCCCCTCAGTCCTGCCCGCCCCCCCGGCTGTGCCCGGCCCCGCAGCCCTGCCCACCCCCCGGCTCTGCCCGCCCCCCCGGGGCACCGCCCCGCCGCCTTGCCCTTGTCCCAGCCCTTCCCTGCCTCTGGTAAAGCCCCTGTCCCTTTCCCAGCACCAGACCTCGACACTGGCCCTGCTCCTGATCTTGCCCCTAAAACTGCCCTGGGTCCTGCTCCTGTCCCATCCTTCGTACTGAAGCCACGTCCCAGCTCCAGCCCAAAGTCCCAGAAACCGTGCATCAGGGGATGCCAGCCCTTGGCTCTGGTGGCCGCCTGGCCCCACATGAGCTGTCTGGTGGGAGGCTGGGGTGTCCTATGCTGCTAGTACCCTGCACTCTTTGCACAAATGCATTAGCTAGCCTGGCCCTCGAACCCCTGGGTGCTGTCCCAGGCTTTGAGTCGTCTGGCCAGTGCCTGGGGCTGGTAGCAGCAGTATGAGTTTGCCAAGGGACGCACACTGGGGTGGATGGGTGAGAGTCCTAGGTGACACTTCTCAGGGTCATTAAGACCCATCAGTGCCCTGGCACTGCCTGGGTGCACAGCATCACCCTGAACCCACACCCTTGGGTGCTCTTGTGCCCAGGTCCTACTGCACACACCTAAGGGACCCAGCCCTGCAATCATCCTGGCAATCAGGGGACGGAGAGACCCACCAAAGGCTGACCCCCTGCCCAAGAGAGGTGCATGGTTGGCACAAGGAGCCTGTGGACATGTCTGCTGTCGTCTTGCCACCCTCCCCAGGACCAGCGCCTACCTGTCAGGGGGACACAAGCCAGCTTCTGCAGCACCAAAGCTGTTCTGGTGTCCTGGTTTCCTCCCCAGGGATGAAACTAATTAGGGGAGCAAATGCGATGTCATTAAAGAAAGGACCTGGGATGTCCCTCACATAAACATCACACCCTGACTCTATCCATTTGTCTAAAAAAAAAAAAAAGGGGGAGAAAAACTCAAGTGAAATAAATACTGGTCCAGCTCTCACTGCAGTGATTTGTCAGTGAGCATCTTCGCATGGGTGTTGGGGGGCTCAATAGGAAAGGAGACCTCTGGGTGGGAAGACCCCAGATTGGGGTGTGGCTGCCTGGGCCCCTCACAGCTCTGGGTGTGGGGGTGTGACGATCCCGCTGCTGTGGTTCCAGGCGGGAATATATAAATATTTCAGCAGATCAGCCAAGCCCTGTCAGGTTGCATTTGCTTCCGGCAGGGTAAGTGCTGGAAGAGGGGGAGGAAAGTGGGGAGAGAAGATGCTTTCAGAAGCTGTGTCATCTCCCAGGAGATGGGGACGCCAGCTCCAGGGCCCAATCCTCGAGGGTCTCCACCTCCACTTAGTTTCCCTCTGTGGAAGCTCTTGCCTCTGGGACGAGTGCAGGGCCACGGTTCAGCCCCTGTTGTCCTCATGGCCATGTTTCATCCCATAAGCACATCTCGGGGGGCTGCATACAGGCTGTGCCGGGAGCAAGAGGGCATTCGGCAATTTTGCTCTGACCCAGCAGGCAGCGATACATCCAGGACTCTCTGGGATGTGGAACAGCCCACATTGTAACAAATCCCCTCCCTCTCGTAAAAAAAAAAAAAAGCGGGGGCAGAAATAAATCCAAGCAGCTCCGGGCATCAGGGCGTTAAATCACTGCCAAGGCTCCCCGGGAATAGTGCGAGGTGCAAGGAGAGGGGCCCCGCAGCCCAGAGGCGCCGGTGGATGGGCGGGCAGAGGGTGCTTCTCCTCGCCACCGGGGGAGGGGATGCGGAGGCGATACCTTTGTGTAGGGAGGGTGGAAATTTCCCTCGGTTTCGGTCACACAACCACGTGCAGCCACCTTGGCTCTGCCCCCGGGGGCGGCCGGGTTTCTCCTCCTTTTCCTCTGCCTCCTCCCTCCTCTTCCTCCTGCCCGCTGCACTGTGGGGCTTGTAGTCCCCCCGCCGCCCCGCACATGGGGGCTGACTACATTTCCCGAGGGCCCCCCTCCTTCTCCTCCTCCCCCTTCTCCTCCTATTCACGGGTTTGCTGCGGATCCGGCTACGGCGGCCGCGGGGAGCCCCGGGACCCCCCCGCTGCGCCCCGGCGGGTAGGGTCCGCCACCCCCATGCCCGCCGCTCCCCAGGTACGGCCCGGGCTGCGGGGGTACGGGGTGCTGTGCTGACTGAGGTACCAGAGGTAACGGATGTCCCTCGGGTGTTGGGGTGCCCGGGGTACCTGGGGTGCCGGGGATATGGTTACTGCCCTAGCGCCCCACAGGTGCCCGGGCTGCTGGGGTTGTGGGGTGTCCCCAGGGTACGCAGGGTGCCCTGTCTCAGGGTGAGCGGCCGCCGCGCACCGCCCCCCCCGCATCACCCTTCTCTGCCACGTGCACCCCAAACCATCCCCCAGCACCCGAAAGAGCCACCCGTCCCTTGGGTGCTGGGCAGGGAGGTAGATAGGTGCCCGCACGGTGGACACGGATGTATTTTGGGGAGCTTCCCCCTCCTGTTTTGGCGAAGGTGCCCAAGGGACCCACACACCAACCACCCCCTGCCTGCTCGCAGCTGCCCACAAAATTCGTTGTGCTACGGTGGCGTCACTTCTTTGTCACCGACACGTGGCTGTGGGGAGAGCATCCCCACCGGTGTCCCCCGGGGGTGTCCCCTCCATACTCTGGTGGCTGTGGCTCCCCTCGGAGCTGAGCCTGAGCTCACCCACCCACACAGCCTGTGGCTGCAGGTTGACAACTGCGTGTGTGACAGCAATCCCTTGTCAAGGTCACACCACGATAACCCGGCGATAATCAGGTTCACACGTTGATAACCGTCCATGCTCTGCTCCCCTCCTCTGCCTGGCTTGCACCAGGACAGTGGGATGACAGTACCGAGCTGGGAGCATCCCTTGGGACTTGCACCCACTCACCTCAAGTGGTGGGAGCTCCATGCGTGGGGTGGAGACGTGGAACTGGGTCTGGCCACATGGGTTTGGGGCTGAGGTCCCTAACATGTGTGAGGATACACATGCCAGGAGTTAGGAGCCAGTGCTCCCAGGGTCAGTGGCACTGGGACAGAGGCATGGAACTGTATCTCGGGTTTAATATGGATGGTTTCCTTTGAGCCAGGGATGAGCAGTTGCAGCCATCCCGGGTGGACATGAAAAGAAACTGGGAGCATCTGCTTCCTGAACGGGTTTGGAGTGTGGAGGGTGGAAAACAGCCCATCGGGGTGCCGGAGCATGTGGCAGGGGACTGCCCTGCAGAGAGTGGCAGCTGGAGGTGACATCGCTCACATCCACAGGGCAAGTCAGGGACAAGCGGAAGATGGGGCATAGTCCAGTCGGTCGTGGCTGGCAGGGGCCCCAGGCGGGCATAGCACGGCATGGCGTGGCGCTGGCGTTCGGGGGGGTTCAGCCCCCACTCCTTGCCCCTTGCCCTTCCTGGCACAGCGAGGGGGCTGCGGTGCTCCATCCAGCACACAAGCCGGCACCGGCTCTGGGCTGGCAGTAAGTACCAGATCCCTGCCCCACTCCCCCAGTACCTAATTAACAGGTAGAGGCTGTTGACCCAGCTGTGAGCTACACGACATGTGTGTTTTCGTGGTGTGTAGGCACTGGCGCTGAAATGCCATGGGAATGATGCTGGACCAGTGAGTCCTCGCTGGAGCTAATGGGCACTCTGCCACCCGCCGCTGCTTTTGGTTTCGATCACAACCGACTTTCCCTTGCTGGTGCTGATGCTGGCTTGTTTCTCCATTAGCCATGTGCATTATCCATGAGATACACTTCAGGGTGGCAGCAGAGGACACAAACTGGGACCATGGACTTCCTTTTTAATGACCGTGATTAGTTGTGCTGCAATTAGCAAGGTAATCGGGTTTCTAGACCTTGCTCCCGTGGCGTGGATTGGCACATGTGGATTTTTATGGCTCGAAAAGCACCGTCAGTGACTTGCAGGAGTGGGGAGCACTGGGAGGACACCCAGGCCAAGCCTTCTGCCTTCCGTGCCTTCATCCCGTGACTGCTAATGGGGCCTCCCCTGCGCTGCCAACTTTCCTGCGGCCAAACCTCAGGATTTGAGCATTTAATCCCTCTCCAGACCATGAAACTCGTGGCATTTTGCATTCTCCCCAGGCTGAGCAGCACTGCCTGAGCATCATATCCTGCCAGAGGAGAACCAAGGGGCAGCCCCTTGCCTGCGGCTCGGCTAAAGTCCCACCGACCGCCCAGCTAATGTATAACGTGGGCAGCCCTGCACTCGGTGTGCAGATTAACTCACTTTCACAAGCGGCACGGTCCCCACAGCCACTGCCATCTCCCTCCAGAGCATCCCCGGCACAGGGTGTCCTCATCCCTCTGCCTCCAGGTCTGCAGCAGAGCAACTTGGCTAGAGGGAAGCATCTCTTCAGGGAGAGGGTAAAACCCCACTGGCTCTTAAAAGGGAGAAAAAGGAGGTGACCGGAGCTGAGTATGCCCCGCTGCAGAGCTGGGTGTTCCATTTACAATGGGATTTACAATGTTGCCTGAAATGCCCCGCCACCAGCTTTTGCACAGCAAGACGCGCAGCTGCTTTTCTTCTTGCAAGAACATATCCTGGGGAGAAGGTAGTGGTTATTTATTTGCCTTGCGATTATGGAGGAATTTGAGCCTGTGCCAAATGCTGTTTTCTCCCCAGAAACTGCAGCGACGTGGCTTTCGATGTGTCGGAGAGCGCCTGCGGCCAGAGAGGGGCTGCCTGGCCCAGCAAAGCCCATCTAGCTGACAGTCCTAGGGATAAAGCTGCTGTCCCACAGCAGAGCCAGCAGAGCCATGCCTGAGAAGCATGAGGATGCCAAAAAGCCGTCATCGGAGACAGCGCCAGACCAGCGCTGGAAACTACAAGTCTTCTACCTCTGCTTCTATGGCTTCATGACGCAGATCCGGCCCGGGGAGAGCTTCATCACCCCTTACCTCCTCGGGGCTGACAAGAACTTCACGCAGGCAGAGGTGAGCCGTGGGCAGCCTGTTCCCCCTAGTGTCCCTCTTTCTGCACACCATCACTACCCTGGGGCTGGCCAGAGCATCCTCCTGCGGTCCTGGGGTGTGGAGGGGTGCAGGCACGCCATGTCCCAGGCAAGGTGGTGTGTGGTGATGCTTTTGGGCCGGAGGGGGCGTGGGAAAAGTGGCGTTGTATGTGCCCAGATCACAGCACGTCCCTGTCTCACTGGGCTGCGAGGTCACCCTGGCCCCTGAGCCCCAGGCTCAGCTCTCCCTGGCACAAGACCTCATTCCCAGGCTGGCAACTGATTTTGGGGGCTGATGCCTAGCCCTGCCCGCCTGGGCAGACAGTGGGCTGGCAGGGGAGTGCCAGGCTGGGAGAAGCCCCATTCCACTGGGGAGACCTTCCCATACTGGTGCAGTGCACAGTGGGGGCACAGGGCTGGGCACCACTGAGCTGCTGGCAGCGACGGGGTTAGACGAGCAGAGGCCACATGTTGCTGTCCCCCAACCAAGGGACGCTGGCCCTGGTCCCAGCAGGCTGCTGTGTCCGTGGGAACGCTGCATTCCTGGCCCAGGAGGGGGCCAAGGCTCAGCCAGGTCCCCGGCTGAGCACGCCATGGGCCACATTCCTCCCTGAGGAGGTGCCGTGATGGGGATCAGCAGCTGATGCCCACCCAAACTACACTCCTCTGGGCTGGGGGCATCTCCTGGGGATTTGTCCAGTGCTCAGCCCCTGCTTGCACATGTGTCAGGTGACCAACGTGATCACGCCAGTGCTGAGTTACTCCTACATGGCTGTGCTGGTGCCCATCTTCCTGCTGACGGACTACCTGCGCTACAAGCCGGTGCTGGTGCTGCAGAGCCTGAGCCACATCTCCATCTGGCTGCTGCTGGTTTTCGGTACCTCCGTCCTGGACATGCAGCTGATGGAGTTCTTCTACGGCATCACCATGGCCGCACGCATCGCCTACTCCTCCTACATCTTCTCCCTCGTCGCCCCGTCCCACTACCAGCGTATGGCCAGCTACTCCCGCTCCTCCGTCCTCCTGGGCGTCTTCACCAGCTCAGTGCTGGGCCAGCTTTGTGTCACATTGGGTAGTATCTCCTTCCTCACCCTCAACTACGTCTCATTGGGCTTCGTCAGCTTCGGCCTCATCCTCACCATCTTCCTTGAGCGGCCCCGGCGCAGCCTCTTCTTCAACCGGCCTCAGGGGGCTGGTGATGGGGCTGTGCCCACTGAGCTGGACAAGATGGCTGGGGGGGATGGTGGTGGGGGAATGCAGGGCTGGCAGGAGGCAACGCTGTGCCGTATGCTGCGGGAGGTGGGAGCGTTGGCCAGGCAACCCCAGCTCCGGCTCTGGTCCCTCTGGTGGATCTTCAACTCAGCTGGGTACTACCTGATGCTGTACTACGTGCAGATCCTCTGGAATGAGATCTACCCTGCCATGGACAACCGCCGGGTGTACAACGGAGGGGTGGACGCCGCCTCCACGCTGCTGGGTATGCTGCTTCAGGCTGGGGACACCAGGGATGCAGGGGGACACTCCATCCCACTGCATCCTCTGGAAATCGTGGTCCTTATGGTATTTTGGGGGATGCAGGGGGTGGTTTGGCAGTGGTGATAAGATGGCCATCACTAGGTGAGATGAGCATCACTAGGCTAGGGGATACAAGGTGGTCCCATGCTGGTGGTGGTGTTCACAGCATCCTTCATCCCTTCCCCAGGGGCCATCGCCTCCTTTGCTGCTGGCTACGTGAAGATCCGCTGGACGCTGTGGTCAGAGCTGGTGATCGGGGTGGTGACAGCTTTCCAGGCAGGGCTCCTCCTGCTCATGAACACTACGAGCAACATCTGGCTGTGCTATGCCGCCTACGTCCTCTTCCGTGGCTCTTACCAGTTCCTGGTGCCCATTGCCGTGTGCGTGGTTCCGTGGTGCCCCTGGGGGCCGGCTCCCACCCCTGCAGCTGGGCTGGCACCAGGGGCTCACTGGTTCCCCTCTCTGTCCCAGTTTCCAGATCGCTACCTCCCTCTCCAAAGAGCTCTGCGCACTGGTCTTCGGGGTCAACACCTTCTTTGCCACCGTGCTGAAGACCATCATCACCATCATCGTGGCTGACAAGAGGGGCTTGGGCTTGTCTGTGCATCCCCAGGTAGGGATGGGGGACACCTAGGATGGAGGTGGTCCCCAAAAAGTGAAAGGGTGGGTGCTGCAACGATTGCTCTCTCCCCACCTTTTGCAGTTTTACGTGTATTTTGGCTACTTCACACTGATGGCGGTGCTCTACCTGCTGGCAGCCATTGGTGTGGGCATCCGGCACAGGCGCCACGAGCAGCCAGTGGAGCTGGCCATGGCCAAGGAGCCGTGCCAGCTCCCTGCTGAGATGCCGGCGCAGGAGAAAAGCCCAGAGGCAGATGCCGTGCGAGCCTGAGCGCCAGCACCATCACCAGCGCAGCCAGGTCCCTGCTCCGTAAGCGTCACCATCACCACGTGCTTCGTTTCCTGTCCCACCAGCGGTCCTTGGTGCTAGCCTGTTGAGGACGTACTCCTTAGGACCTGCTTTCTGCTCCATGGGTGCAGGGGCTGTGCCCCCCCAGCTACAAACACAACCAGAGCAGGGGCAGGATGCCCGTGGCTGCCACCGCCGAGATACGGGTGGGCTCCGGATGGTCTCCTGGCCACCGACTCTATTATCATCATGTGAAGCCAGGCTACAAGAGAATAATGTTTCTTTATTCAGTGCCTTCAGAAAATGGTTTATAGGACACAACTGACAAAAAAAAATATAAAGATCCACAGGCTTTAAATTGCATTAATTACACAAAATACAGTAGACTGTAAGAAATAGAGACCGTGTGACTCGCACAGCTTTTATGGTAATAATTTCCATACAATAATAAAAAGCTAGTTACAGATTTATCTTTTTTTCTGTCTTTTTTTTTGTTTTTTTTTTAGCACCTTGGATTTGCCCACACCAATTCAAACCAACTTTGCTGCGCCTTGGCCCTTAGAGCGCAGCAAAGGTGGCACAGGGAGCAGGGGGACGATGGGGGCACCTGCCCTTGGTACCACACGTGCTCAACACACACACGCTTGTACACACACACCAAGGAGATGCCTGGCCCCATGTCAGGGCCACCCCATCACTGCGATCCCTGCACTGGCCTGACTGCAGCTGTACCCAGGGTGGGGGGCACGGCACAGGGTCCCAAGGGTGTGCAGAGGAAATTAGGGGGACCAGGCCCCTCCCACCCTGCCAAGGCTCTCTAGCTAGGGATGGAGGTGAGGATGATGATGGTGACGGAGGACTAGGTGGAATGGACCTTACCTGGGGAGGACAGAGACCAGCTGGGGGGAGCCCAATCATGGCCACAGGACAGGCCTTTGCTTGGATGGGATGTCGGGGTTTTGGCTGGAGAAGAACCCATGGCCCCAGCAGTGGGGATCTGGGTTCAGCCCCAAGTTCCTGGTGAGGACAGTGTGGAGCTGGTGGGGAGGAGTCAGAGAAATCCCCACAGGCTTTCCAGAAGGACACACCACACGGCAGTGCTGAAATCTCCCTGCCCAGCATCCTCCTCCCCAGCCACCCTGAAAAGAGCATCTGAGCAGGTGGTGCACACAAGCTGAAGTGGTTAAATATTAGGGGTTAGAAGAGAAGTGGAGCAAGAGGAGCAGGAAGGCAGCCAGCCCAGGCAATGGCCACACTCTTTGGTTTCAGGTCTGTGGGAGGAGAAGAAAACCTTGTGGGGTGAGGGCAGGAGATGGAGGGGCCGAGGACCACCAGGCTGCCGGGCTGCAGGCTGGTCTGACCCTCCCCAGGGAGATGGGGAGTACCCAGGGCAGGGGGAGGTGGTGTCACTTTTTGGCAGCAGTCATGAAGCTGTTCTCGATGCAGAGGACGATGAAGTTGTGCTGGCAGCTGCTGGCCACCTGCTCCAGCAGCTTGCCGGAGCCCAGCGAGGAGGCCTGGCCAGTGGCTGTGAGCTCCTCTGTCCGCCACGTCTCGCAGTAGCTCTCGGGCAAGCGCCGGCCCTTGGCATCTGAGCCGTGCCAGACACTCTTCTGCGGCCTGGAAAGGAGAAAGGTGGGGAGCTGCCGCTGCCCCCACCGTGGTCCAGACCCCCATCTCCCCTCCTTCCCCATCACTCGATCCCGTACTCACCATCCTGCATCCCGTAGGACATCCCGGCCATCAAAGGAGAGGATGCGGGCACCAGCTTGCAGTGGGGCCCCGCTGCCCGTGAAAAGGGCTTCCCAGTTACTGAAGAGCACTTCGTCCTGGAGAGGGGTGGAAAAAGGGGAGAGGGGAGTCAGTCCTGCCTGCACCCCAAGAGCCTTGGCAGCCCCTGGGGATGGGATGCTCCATGGTCACTGCTGTGCAGATGGAGGGGGGCTTTGGAATGTTCTGCATCCCTTGGGGCCCCCGTGGTGTCAGGAAGAGGATGGGGACACACACGTACCCGGAGGTTGACGATGGGCACGGCAGCGCGGTCGGCCCTGCGCACGATGCTGTAGAGGTCCTGCAGGCGGGAGGAGAGGAAGGCACGGAAGGTGCCAGCCAGCCCGACCTGCCGGGCTTGCTGGAAGCACTGGAAATCGGCACCGCGGATGCCGCGCATGCTGCCGCTCAGCGGCGCGTTCAGGGCCACCAGGTGAAGCTGCCAAGACGGGACAACAGGGCATGAGGGACAGGGCTTTGGCCACCATCACCTCCTCCACTCGGCCAGCACGCAGCACTCACAGCGGGCTGGAAGTCCTGGTGCATGTGGGCGGCTACAGGGGCCGGATCCGGCCGGCGGTGGATGTAGTAGCTGTTAAGAAGCTCATGCTGGTGGTGGAGCAGGGGTTGCTCAGGCAGGCGGTGCTGGTTGGCCACCACCTCATCCCCACGCCAGGGCCGGGCAGTGGGTGGGGGACTATGGTTGCGGAGGGGGTGAAGGGGTCCACGGGGCTGGAGCGGGGGCTGGGGGCCAGTGTAGTGGACGCTGGGGGCCTTGTCATACACCTCATTGTCCTGGGGAGGAAAGGAGAAACAGGCTGAGGGTTGGTGGTGCCCGGGACAGGGATGGGGATGGTTAGAGATGGGGCTAGTGACAGGGCTGCAGGAGGCTGGAGAGATGAGAATGGTTGGAGATGGAGGGTTGGGGATGGGAATGGTTGGAGATGGAGGGTTGGGGACGGGAATGGTTGGAGATGGAGGGTTGGGGACGGGAATGGTTGGAGATGGAGGGTTGGGGATGGGAATGGTTGGGGATGGAGGGTTGGGGACGGGAATGGTTGGGGATGGAGGGTTGGGGACGGGAATGGTTGGGGATGGAGGGTTGGGGACGGGAATGGTTGGGGATGGAGGGTTGGGGACGGGAATGGTTGGGGATGGAGGGTTGGGGACGGGAATGGTTGGAGATGGAGGGTTGGGGACGGGAATGGCTGGAGATGGAGGGTTGGATGGATGGATGGAGGACAGGGAACTCACCAAAGCCGAGCTGGGGATCAGGGTGTGCTCCTCCAGCTGCAAGTACATGACACATCAGATCCCAGCCACCCCCCACTCTCATCTTGTGCAAGGGTGAAGGGGAATGCCTGAGCATCCCCAAAAGATGCCACTGAAACCCCAGGAAAATGCTGCCTGCACCTCCTCAGAACCAGGCAGTGCAACCCAAGACGGGGCACCCTCCTTTCCCCCCACTCACCAGCACCCTGCGGAAGCCCCCGCGCAGGCGGACATAGAGCTCTTGCCGGTCAGTCAGGAAGACAAGGCTGCCCTCGGGCAGCTCGTGTGCAGTGCTCAGCATCGCCTGGTAGGTCGGCAGGGGACGCAGCTGCGGGTACAGCCCAGCAAGCGGCTCAGGGCTTGTCTGGCCAGCCTGCAGGCAACCACAGCCCTCCAGAGCCCCAACTCACCCCCAAGGACATCCCGCTGGTGCCTGGTGGTCCAGGGGGTCCCGGCGGTCCAGGGGGGCCAGGGATGCTGATAGCTGGAAGGAAGAAGGGTGAGAAGGAGAGAGCTGGAGCACAGGTCTGGAGCACGGGGCAGGATGCATGAAGGGATGCAGAGGCACAAGTACTCACCTTGTCTGTGGGGGCCTGGGAAGGAGGGTGGACCAGGGGGACCAGGAGGGCCAGGGGGGCCCTGTCGCCCCTCATATCCAATACCAGGGGGGCCCTGAGGTCCAGGAGGTCCCGGCGGCCCAACGATACTGTCCCCCTTAGGACCCTAAGCAGTGCAAGAGAGCATCCCTAGAGCAATGCACCCAGGGGAGCCACCCCGCCAGGCCCCTCTTGCACCCCATGCCATGGGGTACTCACCGGCAGCCCGGGGTAGCCCTGGGGCCCTGGTGGCCCCGGCAGCCCGGAGACACTGGAACCGTAGAGTGGGGTGCTGCCTGGCTCACCCTTCTCACCCTTGGGACCTGCATCCCCCTTGTCACCCTGCGGGATGGCACAGCCTTAGCGTGAGCAGCTGGAGTAGTACCCCAAACCACGCCAGGTGCTGGCCCCAGGAGCCATGGCCAGTGGGCAAAGAGCTTACCCGCAGGTTGGCACCAAAGTGACTCAAGTCATAGGGAAAGTGGCCTGTGGAGAGGGAGAGGAGGGGAGAGGAGAGTCAGGGTGGGCATTACCCACCTTCTGCTCACAGGGATGGATCACCCACCTGGGGGTCCTGGGGCTCCGGTATCGCCTTTCTCTCCCTTTTGTCCTGGAAACTGGTGGAAACCTGTGAGGAGCAGCAGAGAGATGCCACCTCAGCGCTGCAGCATCTCAGCCCCAGCTACCTCTAATAGAAGGTGTCTCCAATCCCTGAACCACCCTGGGGACACCCCCTTACCAGGGAAGGCTGGCAGCACGGGACGGCCGGAATCGCTGAAGGCCTGTGGGGACACAAAGGAAGAAGTTGCAGAGACAGCAGCATCCTCAGGGATCCTCCCTTAATGTGATGCTGATGGCAGTCCCACATGCTGGCCCTGGCCAGGATGCCACCAGTGTCCCCCATCCCCTTCAGCCAAGTAGGGGCCACTGCGGGGCCAGGGTCATCAGCTCTCACCTTCTCCCATCACAGTGACCGTGTTGTTACTCACATTGCTGCTGTCGTAGACTACGCTGCCAGGTGGGCCGGGGGGGCCTGGGGGCCCTGGGGGTCCTGGGGGACCCTGTTGAGGGAGAGAAGATATGTCAGGGTCTTGCAAAGAGGACAGTCCCTGTGGGGGCAACACTGGGGCCATGCAGAGGTGCGCCCAGTTCTTGACAGGGGGAAGCATGTGCCCTTTGCCAAAGGATTTGGGTCCCCAGAGAGATCCTCAGTGTGTGTCCCCATCTGCTGGGCCAGCAGCCTGGGGGGTGGTCCTGAGAGCACTCACCCGCAAGCCCAGGACACTGCTGACATCCGCAGGGTCACCCTTCTCACCCTTCAGCCCGTTCATGCCGGGACGTCCCTGTGGATGAGCAGCACAGATAAGCCTCGTCCCTGTCCCCCCACCAGCTCCAAGGTGACACCCCAGCATCACCCCACCCCTGGGCACTGCAGGGACATGACAGGGTTTGAGGTTTGGCGGGTTCAAGATGTGCAAACAGAGTGGGGGAACACAGACGAGGAGGCGATGCCCGAGGGAACAAACAAACCGGGAGTGGGTCTTACAGGTCTGCCTGGAAAGCCGATCTCTCCCTTCATCCCTGGTCTTCCCGGGGGACCCTGGAAAGGAAAGTAGATGAGGATGGGGGTGCTCTGAGTAGGGGCACCCCCCCCAACCCCTCTGCCCTGGATCAGCCCCGTCCCTTCCCAATGGACATGAGGAGAGTGACGATGGTGACTTACCAAGGGTCCCATCGGTCCCCGCGGTCCCGGCTCTCCCTGGGGACAGTGGAGAAGGAAAGAACATCACCACCAGGACCATCCAGTGCCTGGGGACATGCTCTCCATTCCCACAGCACACCCACCTTTTCTCCTTTCACCTTTGCAGTGACCACAGTCCCATCAGGGCTGATGATGACACCGGGCTCCCCTTTCTCCCCCTGCAAGAGAGGAGGAAGTGTGAGGGTAGGTAGAGGGACCAGGCTCCCTCCACAGCAGGGCTGTCATCATCACCAGCACCTGGTGGCCAGGCAGGACAGGGGACCAGAACCATGACCACTCCATGGGCAGAGGTGGCCTGGAGCAGTTACCTTCAACCCTGGGGGGCCCTGTGGACCAGATGGCCCCTGATCTCCTTTCGGTCCCAGTGGGCCCTGCAGGGAGGAACGCAGAGCTCACATCAGCCCCAACACACCATAGGCAGACCCCAATTACCACCCCAGCATCACTGTGGGATGACCAGCAACCAGAGATTTCACCAGAACATTCCCAGAGCTTTCACTCTGACCCTCCTCCAGTGCCCACGCTCCATGACCCGCTGCAGGCACCAGTGCCACCCCTGCAACAACTCACCGGGAAGCCAGCGTGACCTGGTCTGCCCTGCAGAGAGAAGCAGAGATGTTCGTATGAGCAAACCTCTTCTTTCCAAGAAACTGGGTGCCCTCCTGGCACTGCCAGGGGCTGCAGGTGACAGGGGAGCACTTACCTCTGGACCGGGCAAAGCCACCAAAGATCTCTGTTAAAAGAGACAAAACAAGGCTTTTCACCCCTTCACCCCACCCTAATTTTAGCTCCCCCAACCTGTGGGGAAGCCAGGACCCATCACTTACATCTTCGCTCGAGACAGTTATGACCTGTCCAGGGGGACCAGGTGGACCGGGAGGGCCAGGCAGCCCCACACCATCTTGGCCTCGCTCACCCTGGAAGACACAAGCCATCAGCCCCAAGGCCACCGCCTGTCAGTCCCCATCCCCAGCATGGTGGCACCTACCTTCTCTCCGGGGCTGCCTCTCTCACCTTTGGGTCCCTGGAAGGAGGAGCAGGCAGGGGTGAGCATCCCACTTGGCAACACATGCAGCCAGACCTTGGCTCACAAGCAGGGACCCCCTCCTGCCTGAGGCTCAGCAAAACCTTTCAGGCCACCCCCTGCCACCTGCAAGGTCCAGGCAGTGAGCTGGGGTGGGATGCTTTTGGGTGGAGGTGATGGCGAGCAGGGTGGCGAGCTGATGAGTATGGGGTCCCAAGCAGTGTGGGCATCCACGGCACACAGTGAGCCCAGTCCCAAAGCAAGGCAACAGCCAAAGGCACTGCAGGCTTGGATTTTGGCTGCTAGGTGTGGATTTTGGCTGCTTGGGGCAGCTTTTGGCTGCTGGGGATGGAGCTGCTGCAAGTGGCCCTGCAGCAAGCAAGGATGCTCTGCCTGGAGTAAGCGAGGTGCTTCTGAAAAGAGGGAGCTGATGCTCCTACCTGTGGTCCAGGGAAGCCCTCCAGGCCAGGGCGACCATCCACACCTGGCACACCAGCATCCCCCTGCAACAAGGCACAGGAGAGGGTGAGATGCAGTACTGAGCATCCCCCCCACAGCCCCACATTGGGGAGCACAGGGGTCCTCCCCAGCACCCTGTAAACCCCAGATGCTCGCACACAGCCTGTCCCAATCTCCTGATGCTCCTACCTTTGGTCCTGGTAAGCCAGGCTGCCCAGGGCTGCCCACCTCCCCCTGCAAGGAAAGAGGTGTCAGAGCAGGAGCATCCCCATAGGCTGCCCGTGGGCATCCTGCGAGGATGGAGCCAGGCTCCTGTGGCATTTGAAGGGCTCCTCACCTTCATCCCTGGCAGTCCTGGCACACCCTGCAAGCAACAAGAAGAGGGCTATGAACATGGGGTGATGGCAGCAGACATGGTGGCAGATGCCCAAGCAAGCCCAGAATGGAGGGGAGGGTGGGAGTGGAAGCCACCTGTGGTCCTTCAGGTCCAGGTTGTCCAGGGGAGCTGGCGGCGAATGGCAGCCCTGAGCCCTCCATGTCACTCTAGGCAGGTGGAAAAGAGGCTGAGTCACATCTGTCCCCAGTTCCAGCTCATCCCGCCCCCCCATCACAGGGGTGATCACTTACAAATCCAGCCTCATAGCCCGGCCCTGGTGGCCCTGGGGGACCGGGGGGTCCTGGTGGCCCTCGGGGTCCCATGGGCCCAGGAAGGCCAGCTAACCCCGTTTCTCCTGGGGCTCCTGCTGGTCCTGTTTCTCCCTTGCTGCCCTGCAAAGGGGACAAGAAAAAAACACAAGGGAACAGATGGGACAAGGTGACAACAGTCCCTGCCTGGGGCTTGCAAACAGTAGGCAGCGCATCCCCTCCCACATCCCCACACCGTCCCTTGGGTCAGGGCACAGATGCTCCCCTGTCTCTGGGGCAGGGGCTTTGCGGGATGGGGTATTGCCCAGCTCTGGCATCCCTTATCCTGGCTGTACTCACACTACGCTGGATCCCTGTGCAATGTACACAGTGGCCACCAGAGGGTCGTCTAAAATCATAAATGTGACTATTTTTTGCATGCATCACAGGCTCTGATGCGGTGGCAGAGCTCAGCACAGAGGGGCGATGCTCACAGGCACCCTTGTGCTTTACTACTGGTCTCCGAGTGCAACATCAGTCCTTATAATCATTGTCACCCCATCTACCCTCTCGTTGCTGGCAACGTTAAGAAACCTTAACTCACTAGGCTCTTGCACCCAGCCCAGGTGGAGGATGGCGGGAGCCCAGCGAGCATCCCCGGGGTGCAGCTCCACGCACCCTTGAGCCACCGCACTGCTCTGCTCCAGGAGGAACCCAGATACCAGCATCCCCCTCGCCGCCCCGGCACAAGGTGGCCCCCCAGCAGCATCCCCGCCTCCAGGCTGCAATGCACATGGAACCCCCCTGCAAGAAACTTGCTCCAGGCACAGTACCTTGGGTCCTGGTGCACCGGGGAGGCCGAGGTCACCCACATCGCCCTGGGGAGGAAGAGGAAGGTGAAGAGAGTGCGAAGAAGCTGCCTTGCTCCATGAGCAGGCTGATGCTCTCCAGTTCAGGGATGAAGGGAGCTGAGTCCTCATGGAGATGTCCCAGGGGACTGGGTGCCAGCTGCCCCACAGGGGAGCTGTGCATGTTCAGGGGGAACAGGGGACAGAGAACACTCACCCGCTCTCCTTTGGGCCCTGGCTGCCCAGGTGCCCCGTCTCTTCCAGAAGGACCCTGAGGACCCTGCAAGATGCCCATGAGCTGGTGCCAGCATGGGGAAACCCCATGGGGCTGGTGGGCACGAAGCCCCCCACCACCACAGGGGGAAGTTATGGCCCTGCTGCTGTAGGGTGGCACTGGGATGGGTCCCCTTGGCCACCCTGTACACCTACCACTGGCCCCAGGGATCCGGGGGTCCCATCCCTGCCTGGCAGCCCAGGTGGTCCCGGCAGGTCTGTTTGATTCATCCCAAACCGTCCTGGCTCCCCTGGCAAACCGGGCACACCGGGTGGCCCTGGGGGACCGGGTGGCCCTCGTGGACCCTAGAGGAGAAGGAGGGGATGATGGCTGAGTGTGTCCCCCACTCCCTGTCAGCAGGAGGGGACCCACACTCACCCGCAGGCTCTCCAGGTCACCGCCAAAGCCGGAGCCCTCCATATCGATGAAGGTCTGGGGGAGAAGCACAAGGGCAACATCACACACCCATGGCCACGGCTGGGGTGCCCAGAGGCACAGGGATGTTGCATGAGAGGAGCAGCAGCATCCCGCTCCTCTGTGGCCCCAACCCCACCCCACCCCACCCCAAATCCTTGTATCCTAGGGGGCACCCACCAGCTTGTCATGCTTGGAGGAGGGTCCTGGTGGTCCCGGGGGACCGGGTGGTCCAGGGGGTCCCCTTGGCCCCACACCTGGGTCACCCTGGCAGAGAGGAGAGAGTATGGTTTGTGAGAGCAGCCCAGGCAATGGCAAGAGGAAAGGGGGGCAGCAGCATGTCCTGTCCCACACCAGCACTCACCTTCTCCCCCTTCAGCCCGGGCTCCCCTGGCATCCCGGGGAACCCCTGGGGCCCCATGGCACCCTGTGAAGGGAAGCAGTTGTGGGTCAGGTGGCGAGGCAAGGGCGTGACCAGCACCCATTGCCCCACCAGCCCACCCCCTACCCCACTTACAGGTTTGCCATCCTCGCCGGGATCGCCCTAGGGATGGCAGAGAGGGGAGAGGTCAGTGTGCAGGCAGGCAGCAAGCAGGCAGGGCTGGGGGCACAGGGGATACCCAAGGGGTTGGGGACTCAACTCACGGGTTCTCCATCCCTGCCAGGGGCTCCGTCCTTGCCCGGTGGCCCCGGGGGACCAGTGACCTGCTCCACCACTGAGCCATCGGTGTGCCGTGAGAGGGTCCTGGGGGAACCGGGGTCACCCGGCTCCCCCTTCTGGCCCTTGGAGCCAGGGTAGCCAAATCCGGCACTGCCCTGGGGAGGGAAGTGGGGATGGATGGCATGTCCCCAGGGGTGGCAGCCCAGGCTCCCCCAGCGACACTCACCTTAATTCCCACCTCACCCTTCTCCCCCTGTGGGACAGAAACAAAGAGGAGTGGGTGTCAAATGCAGACACGTTGGTGGCATCCTCAAGCCCCTGGGATGCCCTCTGTCACCCACCTTTTCACCCTTGACGCTGCCTGTCCCCACGATGCTGCCGGTCCCTGAGTCTCCTTTGAGGCCCCGCTCGCCCTTCTCCCCCTTCTCACCTTTTGGGCCGGTGCCTGCAGGAAGGGAAAAGAGACCCGATAGAGCTTGGGGACGGCCACCCCACCATGTCCCCACCAGTGAGCCCTGGGGCCGGCCAGCACAGGGAAGGGGAAAGCTGTGGGTGGTGTTACCTCCAGCAGAGACCCGCAATGTTTCCTCTGCTCTGGTCCTCTCCGCTTGCTGTAGGGAGCCCCCGCCACTCCTTACCCCCCCGCCTGCTGCCACGGGGGGAGAGGTGACGGGGACAGCATCCACCAGCCCTGGGACACCCTGTGCCAACAATAAGGGGACACCATGGCACCATTCACCTCCTGGTGCCCTCCCAAAAGGAACAGGCACTGGGACCCCATTGGGCATCCTAGGACCTTGACCGTGGGGGGCACCCAGCCCTCCTCATCCCTAAAACCTTGGGGTCCTGCCACTGAATGCAACACTTGTGGGCACCAACTCACCCTGTCTTTCCCTGAGGGCTGGTGTTCACCTTCTGCTCCACTGCCAAAATCGCCAGAGACCTGCATTTGCCCAGGGCAAGGAGGTGAGGGGTGAGCGTGAAGCATGGGGCAGCAGCCTCCAGCCCGCCCCAGCCGGGCTGCCAGCGCTCACCTCCTCGGTGTCATCCTCCTCTTCCTCACACTGGCGCTCAGCCGCCCGTGGGTCCCCTCGCAGCTTCAAATCTGCAATCACCCCCTGGAAGGAAACCATACTGATGGGTGCCATGGATGGACAGGTGCCACGGACAGATGTGTGCCACAGACCACCCAGTGGCATGATGGGACCTGCCATGTCACTCAGCCACCACATCCTCTCTTCAGGCTCTTCCCCTGGTGCAGAGAACACTCCCCACCCAACCCTACATCCATAACCCCATACAGAGAGGTTTCAACCCTGCAGCCCTGGTGCCCGGCACCACCAGCATGGCTCGACCAGCCACAGGAAAACGCCACGTGCCAGCTCTGGCACCAGGCGGGCTGAGTGGAGACAGCAGCCGTGATCCAGACAGCCAGCAAAGCCTTTACAAGGACCTTTTTGGCCATGCTCCTTGCTTCCCCTCTCCAGAGGGCTCCCCAGACACAGACAGCCTCTCTGTCCTGAGCAAAGGCTGCTGGCAGGTCCCAGTCCACTGCAGCCCTGGTTTTGTATTTCTTAGGCTAATCCACACTTCCTTACCATTTATTTGGGTTTTGGAAACACTGTGCACATCCAAACCACTTGTTTATACAAGAAACAGCCACGAATTCCTTCCTAAGGATGCTGCCTCCAGACAAACCCCACAGCCAAGCTACCTGCACTGCCCAGGAGCGCAGCATCCCCATATCGACCAGGGAGGGTGTATGGGTTCCAGCCTGAACCCCACAGCTCCCATAGTGAGTGGGGTCACCCGGCACATCTTGGAGCCCAGCCCAGGTCCTCGCTGCTGGGGTGGGACAAGGGGATGCTGCTGGGACAGGATGATGCTAGGATGGGATGCTGCCCATCCCTCTGATCCCGGCGGGGAGGTGTCAGGGACCATGCTGGGAAGCCAGCTCAGAGAAGGCAGATGCCTCCCACTCGGTGTCTCCTCTCCGGGCAAGACACCTAAAATAATATTTGGGCTCTGTTGAAAACAAAGTGCACCATGTCCGGGAAAGAGAGCTGCGCTCAGGAAACACAATGGGTTTAAGAAAACAAGAATCGGGGGCAGTTGCAGTTCAGCCAGGCTGGCTATGACATCATAATATGCATATATTATAAATATATTATAGATACTTAACAAATATAATCTAGCATAAATAGATTACATTTTTAATATCTATAATAAAAATATATAATTAAATCCCTTCCACAAGCAAAGGCCCCCAAGGTGGGTTGTGACATCCTCCAGCTGCTTGTCCTGGTGACAGCCGGGTCTAATTCATCCCCCTCCTCCCCACCGAGCACCAGCAACAAGCCCAAGCTTTGATAAACACCCAGCCTTCCGGGTCCTGGGCCTTGCTGGAGGCATCAGAAACAATCCAGTTTCAGCCCTAAACCAAAGTATCTCCTGGAGGGATGGCTGTAAGGGCCCTTTGCAGCCCACTTTCCCCAATAAAGGGGGCAGCAATACCCTAGGTCTTACCATGCATCCAGCTGCCACCAAACCCTCCTGCCAGACCCCACTGAGACCCCACTTACAGTAACCCCCTTGATATCTGCTGTCTCAGAGGCTTTTTCTTTATCTGCAGGCTTTGTCCCCTTCAAGTGTCACGCCACTGACAAAAAGGCAACCTGGCATGAAGCCCAGATGCCAGCTGAGACACCCTCCAGCATCCCTCCAGCTGCCCGTCTTGCAGCTTGACGGAGGGCCAGGTTTTAACCAGCTTGACACCCAGTTAGTTCCAGATAATGTGAGTCAGGGCTGGTTGGTGATGGAAGTACCACGAGGCAGTCAGATGCCAAAGAGACATCCAAGCCTGTGCTTCCCGCTCCCATCTCGGCAGCCAGCCTCCATCTCTCCATCCCAGATATTCCCCGCGGGAAAACCGGGGGCGGGCGGTGGGGTGGGGTGGTTGGCAAGCTGAGGAACATCACCTGCTAGGAAGGCAGGAGCTCTTTGCTCTGCTCTGGGCTGGTGCTTTGCCTTCCAACTGGTGCAGACCCTCTCCAGCTGGGGAGAGGAGTTCCCCCATGGCCATGACCTGGCCCTCTCAACGTGTTCAAGAGTAAACAAATTGCTCTTCAAAAAGTTGCTCTTGAGACCCCCAGGGACCAACACAAATCCCAGCACAAACTGGTCCCCAGTCTATCACTCATTAACCCCTTCCCAGGCGAGCTTTCCCTGCCCAAAGCAGTTTAACTGGGCTAAGCAGTTTAACTGGTTAATGGTTGGACTCAATGATCTTGAGGGTCTTTTCCAACCTAAGTGATTCTATGACTCTATAACTGGGACTGCAGCAGCGCCACTTGTTAGTTGAGATGATGCTTAAGCTCAGAAATGTGCTTTGCAAAGCTCCCCAGGAAAAGCACCGTTCCACTCGGCAGAGCCTCTGTTGCTGGGCAAATCGTGCTCAACCAAGGAGAAATCCGGTGGTGCAGTCCTGAACTTTCCTCTCCTCAAGCACTACAGCGGATTTCCACATTAGCTACACATTTTCGCCACACTTTCCATAAACCTTATCTAGAATATAGGTCATGCTCAATTCATGGGCTGAGTTATCAACTCCTCTCCTTGCTCTTCAAAGTCTTCCTGCAGATACTGCCCAACGTCAGCCAACAAAGATATACTCTGTCCCAAGCATTTTTTCCATCTAAGAGAGACATTTTAAAAGCCAAACCAGCTCCTCCACCCAAGGAGTTAGGTATTTTTAGCAAAGGAGAGACTCAAAGAGGCTCGATGTTTGCTGGAAAAGGTACGGGCAATGCTGGCTGCTGTAGCACAACCCCTCCTCCACCTTGAAAACTTTGCCTTGACAAGACCCTAGACAATAAAGCTGGTGGCATCCCAAGCCACCTTTCCCCCTTATCTCAAGCATCTCCTTCCCCAGAGATGCACGGAGAGTGTGGCCACTGGTTTGTCTTCTGGGCAAACAGATTGGTTCAACAGACACAGGCTGGTGTCACATCCCTTCAGCCTTACCCAGGCTTCTCCTTGGAGATGCTCCTTGGAGTGACCCAAGGCCTTACCTGGTATTTATCTGGGTCAGCTCCTCCAGCCTGAGCAACAAAGAGCCCAGAGCCATCTTCCAGCTCCATCTCATCCGGGGAGCGCTCGAAGTGGGTCCGCTCATGCTCCTCACAGTCTAGGTAGAGAATGACTTCGTCCTCCTCCACGCTGATGGCAAAGCGCGTCCACTGGTTGAGCAAGGTGGGCACGGTGAAGGTGGCTGCTGCATTTGAACTTGGTGAGCCCGGCTCCGTGTAGTAGAAGATGATTTGCTGCTTGCCTGCCTGCAGCTCCGAGAGCTTGACGCCCATGTAGATGATGCTCTGCGAGGAGTCTGTGATGGCAAAGAGCACACCGGCCCGGGGCGAGGTGGGCTGGATGTGGAACAGGAGGGAAAAGTCCCGGTAGAAAGGGCTTGGCAGGTGGTACCGGGCCACTTGTCCCGTGTTGGCATTGGGGCCGAAGACATAGCCGGGGTTGTTGTCAGGGCCATAAATTTTGAGGATCTCCTCTGGTGGGGGGTCTCCAATCAGCTCCAGGAGGCTGACCTCAGCGCTCAGGTTCTCTGCAAGAGGAAGAAGAAGGGGATGGTCACAAATGGCCTGGCAAGTACGGTCACTCTCAGCAAGGCACCCTGTGGAGACACCACTGGCCATGTTTCCTCCAAATTCCGCTCTTCAGCAACAATCTCCGCTCACCTTCCCCCGGGTCTGGGATTTTCCTTCAGGCTGCGGGTTGGCCAAGGCAGCAACGCTCCTTGAGCTCCTCCTGGAGCACCAGGATGCTGAACAAGCACGGAGCCACGAGGAAGCGTGTTGCACCAATACCTGCTCCAGGGTCACAGTGACCCTCCCATGTCATCCCAGGACAAGCTCAACAAGGTCACCCCAGCTGGGAATAAATCAGAGCCATCCTCTTGCAACACCCTGGAAACAGGGCTCAAGCCGGCATGCCCCACCAGCTTCCCAGATGATCTCAATTTGGAGCTCGCCTCCTTTCCCAGCTCCTTTTTCTCAAGGCACTTGGGGAAGTTCTGCTCAGGACTGTCTCTCCTACCCGACCTGACGCAGCTGAACATCTGGCCGGGGTGAGCCGGCCCCTCTGTACGCCAGCTCCCGTTGTTTTGGCAGTAGGAACATCCTCATCGCCCACACACCGGGCGCTGGATTCCTCCTCTCCTATGTCAACTGCTCGGGCGGGTGCCAACTCGACGGGAGTGAGAATGCCGGGTGCTTTTTAACTCCGTGTTTCCCAGGAGCAAGGAAACCCAACCACCCCAGCTCCGAAATGGCCAAGGGTTCCACACTGGGAGCGGTCTAATGGATGCTCAGAGACAATTTCAGCCCCATCCGTAGTCAGGAGCAGGAGCTGAGAAAATTCAATGTCCCCAACTCCCCCGTGAGCGATGCGGGAGTATCAGAGGTGTGCTGAGCCCAGGAGGACCAGCCAGGAACCTCCACCCTTCTCTGGAGCCAGGCATTGTCCTCCAGAGCTTTTGAAAAAAATGAAGAGGGGAAAATAAAAGAAAGAAAGAAAGAAGAAGAAATCAGCCCCGCCTTGCCCAACCTGGAAGGAAAACATGTCTTTTGGGATGGTGGGAGGAGATGGAAACCCGGTTGCCTCTTCCAAGCCTGGGGGTACCTGTGGATGTGGGGCATTCCCAGCCTCCCCCCGCTGCCAAGCCCCAGTGCCAGCCCCGTGCCAGGGACCCTGGCAGTGGAGATATCAGAAATGAGACCAATTAGAGGTGGGGGCAAGTTTTCTCTCTGCCAGACCCCAGACCCACTGAGCCTGCCGCTCTGAAACTATTCTGCACCCACTCTGCTCCTCCAAGCTCCCAGTCCCTCCCAAACTTGGCACCCTAAAACCGAGAACCCCTCTGCAAGGAGACCTCCCTCCCGGTCTTGCACCAGCCCTAACCCCCTCATCTGCCCTGCACCCTGACTGGGTTTCCCCATGGGGCATCCCCATCCTCAATGCAGCCCCTCTGCCTTGCTGCCCACGGCGACCTCTGGATCCCAGAGCTCAGCATCTTTTGAGCCCAGCATCCTTTCACACCCAGATGTGCGCAGCCCTACACCAAAACTGATGGGGCAAGTGAGTGGTCTCCCCTGGACCTGCAGCGAGCCCCAGCTTGGCACCCACCCTTTAGACACCCCATGATCAGACGCCCCAAAATTCAATCCCACTGCCTCATCCCCCTTGCAGCAGGCAGCTGCGGCCAAGCCAACTGCAAAGGTCAAGATGCAGGGATGGAGCTTATCTTGGGCTGGAGGAAACCAGAGCTTCCTCCCAGGGGTCCGCACGGGTCTAAAAGTCAGTGCTGCAATTTCTGCAGCCAGACAAGCCATCGGCTGCCCCCAGGGCTCGGCATGATGGGGGATGAGCTGAAAGAGGCTTTTGTTAGTGATGCAGTTTTCAACCATGCTCCCCACAGTGTTTCAGCCAACTCCGAGATCTCCCCTCCTCTCCAAACATGCCACTCGCCCCCGAGCCCAGGGTGGGAGCTGGGTGCCAGCGCTTCACAACAGGATACGTCTCTCTCCTGTGCAAGGTGCAAAGCAGGTGGTGGCCATGGCTATGAGGCTGGAGGGGGGAGCAGGATGGGTATGACAAGAGCCCCTCAAACACCTGCTCCCCTGCAAAATCCAAGTGCTCCTTCCAAAACCCAAATATTTCAGGCCATGCCTGCTTTTTCCAAAGGGCATCCAGAGCCCAGACATCGCACCCATCCTCCCCATGACAAACCAGCAGCACCCATTGCAGAGCATGGGGAGCCAGAGATGGCTGATGCCACAGTGGTTTTGGGACAGTCGCTTGCACAGGACAGCTGCAGGGATGCCGCTGCTTGCAGTGACTGAGCCATTTGCTCCCACTGCCACCAAAAATGCCCCAGGGATGCTCCAAGCCACCTCCCCACTCTGCCATGACCTTCTCAGCAGGCTGGGATACAGGGGAGCCCCCAGCACACAGGAGCATCTCAAATCACTCCATGGGGTGCACCATCGTCCCCACATTCCCAATCCATTCTTGACGCTGCCCATCCAGAAGCATGTGTCTCCCCAAGACCATCCCTGTGACCTCGCTGCACCCCCCAGGGTCAGCTGGTGAACAGAGACGCTTTGATAATGAGGGGATCATGTGTGCGACCCTTGTCTGCCAGCCCCCTGCTAAATCACCCCTCTGACGGCAGCGGGTGTCTCGCCGCTCCTTGTCGGCAGCCCCAGGCTGTCACCCGAGGGCATGGGGGGGCCAGTGTGGGAACACAGCCCCATTCAGAGGGCTCAGCGGGGGGAGCACCGAGCTCCCGCTCCTGCTTTCATCCCAAACTCTGTTCTTGCTCTTACACGCCGATGTGCATTTCTCCAAATGCCTGTCTCCCCACCCCGCCGCTCTCTTCCTTTCACCCCCTGCCAAAGAGGCACACGTCGATCCCTGGCTGACACACACAAGGGTCACAACCACCCAACTACGAAGCCGGAGGCGAAGTAACCTCTGCCGCCTGCCAAGCAGGGGGGATCAAACATTAGCCGTGGGGTAAATCATTAACCCCAAGGCAAAGGGCCACTCGGGGAGAGGGGAGCATGCGAGCATGGCCGTGGGTCACCTTGAAGCCTCCTCACCACCATGACCTCAGTTGTTGCTGTGGTTGGTAGGGACCACAGTGCCACCTGCAAACCGGCCCTGAACGTCAGTGTGATGTGCTCGCGGAGCATCTCTTGTCCTGGCACTGGCATGGTGCCTTTTAACCTGGACAAGGTAAAACAGCCTGAGAACAGGATGGTGACATGGGAAAATGCTGAGGGTAGATGGAAAGAGATTTTTGGACTCAGCAGTATCCTATTGGGACAAGTCTGAAGTATCCCTTGGCACCTAAAGACCTGGGAGGGTTTACGGAGGGGAGACAGACAAACACACATGCATCACCCAGCCACATTACCTGCAGAAGCATTAATAAAGACACAAGAATACCCTTCATCCTCCTCGGGGAGAGCATCACAAGGCAGAGGCAGGCGGCCGCCGGCCAAGTGCATCCAACACTGGTCTCTGACGGCCTCGCAGAAGCCTTGGCAGGGCGGGGGGGTTACAGGGACAGAGGCGCTACACCCAGGGAGCAGGAGCAAGCAGAGAAACCACTCCACGTAGCGATGGCACCGCGATTCAAGCAGCCCCTCCCAATCATGCAAAGCCGCCCGAATTTCCACCTCGCTGCCGTGGCGGAGGTAATTTGGTAATCTGACATGGTGGGTGCCCAGCACGCTGCAGAAGGGCAGGTGGGTCGGGATGGGCAGGCAATGGCCAGTCGGCGATATCAGTCCAGGTAAGAAGGCTGCAAGCCCCACGCCACTGCCACTGTAGAGTTGCGCAGCGGAGGTTAGTAAATCAAACCCAAGAGGACGGGAGTTATCGGCTAGAGGAGGATCCACACCGTTAGTCAACCTCCTGTTAGGCAATGGAGGGCTCCGGCTCCCATTCACGCCAGCCAGCACCAGCCCCCAGCGCCCAGTGCTGCGCTGCAGGTTCGGTGGGGCGGGCGATGCTCCATGGTGGGTTTGGGGTGGTTGTGCCGTGGGGTTCTGGGGCAGCACCACCTGCTCGTGGGGACCATCACCTGGTGAGAAAGGGAAAGGCGCACTACCTGGCCAGGGACCCACGGGTCTCTGCAAGGACACCGGTATCCCCATCGCTGCAGGGGTCACTGTCCCCAGGAGCTTCTGGTCCTTGCTGGTTCCTGTCCCCAGGAGCTGCAGGTCCTCGGTGGTCCCTGTCCCAAGGAACTGTGGGTCCTTGGTGGTCCCTGTCCCACGGAGCTGAGGGTCCTCGGTGGTCCCTGTCCCAAGGAACTGTGGGTCCTTGGTGGTCCCCATCCCCAGGAGCTGCAGGTCCTCAGTGGTCCCTGTTCCAAGGAGCTGCGGGTCCTCAGCAGTCCCTGTGCCCAGGAGCTGCAGGTCCTTGGTGGTCCCTGTCCCCAGGAGCTGCAGGTCCTCAGTGGAGCTGGTGGCCGCATCCTGGCCAGGGGCAGGTGACGTGCTGCGGGGAGGAGCGATGCTTGGCTGTGCCGTGCTCTCCACCAGCCCTGTGGCATTCCCGTCCCACTGCTTGGTGTTTTCAGCCACGGTCCCCGCACCCATGGGTGCTACTGTGCCAGGATCCTGCTCCCAGTGCTGCAGGGTGGCGATGTCCCCCTCCACCTGGTCACCCCGCGTCCCCGTGGATGTGTTGGGGGTGAGAGCTGCCACAGAGGCGAGCAGCTCTGGTGCTGTGGTTCCCTTGCTGGGTGCCGCTGTGCTTCCTGTGGTCTTTCTGCTGCTCCAAATCCAGTCCAGGAGCTGCGTTTCGGAGGAGGAGAAGCAGCAAGCCAGGAGGAGCAGAAACCCCAAGCGACATGGGGCCAGGGCCATTAGGAAGGAAAAATGAGTCCTGTTGCTTCAGAGGACGAAACAGAGAGGCCAGAGGAAGGAAAGGAGGGAAGAGGCAGGAGTTTTGCCCCGGCCAGACTCCCGGAGAGCTCACAAACCAGAGCAGAGCGGGAGGAGTGGCCGCGCCGCTGGCCCTGCCAAGCCCTCCTCTCCCCTGCGCCAGCCTCCCTGCAGCCGGCACAGCCCCCCGGGGACCCCGCTGCGTGGCTGGGGATCCACCTGAGCCCCCAAAATCTCCGGGAGCTGAGCCAGCCCTCAGACAAACCCTGTTGCCTGTCCCAGCTGCTGCTGCCAGCTTTTTAACTCCTTCCTGACCAGAAAAATCCTAAATCCTCCCTCCTTGCTCAGCAGCTCTGGTTAAACTATCGGCATTCAGAGGCATACACAAGGCGGGGGTCACACACAGACAGTCCCCAGGGATGCCCAGCTTCGGTAAGACATGCAGTGAACCCTCCTCCAGGTCTCAGGGAAAGGTTATAACCTCAGAGCAATATCAAATAAGAAAGGAAAAAAAAATCCCAGAAAACATTTCCAAGATTTCCACTGGCCCAAAACATTACAAGTCCCAAAAGTCAAGTGCTTACAAGCTGCTTTCCCTGTTCGGTTACGGAGCCAGGACCCCCCAGGTGCTGTGGCAGGACAGTGACGGGGTTGCTTGCAACACCCCACCAGAGACCTCTCGAAGCCAGGAGGTCTGAACAACCACAGCCTCAAGCACTTGAGTTTCCCTAAAGTCTGGGATGCAAATCTCCCCTGGACAGCGCTGGCACTCTCCCATGCCCCCCCAAAATTAAGTTGCTCTTTGCCTCAGCTTAAAAAAAATCCTCCAAAATCCACTTATCTGGCCCATTTCCCTACCTCAATGTTACCCTCCTCCAGGGATGATGACTCCTGTCCCTGAGGATCTCCATGTCCCCAGTCCCCTGCATGGATGGAGTGTGCCTCTGCACCGCACTACCATGACACTCATGTCATGACATCCAGCAAGTCACCTTAGTGGCTGAAAAAGTGTCCCTAAGAGGGTACATTGCCAGGGAGGTGACAATTTCAGGTCCCCACAGCTGGGATTCTGCATGGCCAGGAAAGCCATGGTATTGTGGTCCTGCCATATGGAGAGGGAAGGGACGTGACTCTCCCACTGCTCCCATTTTAAACTATTCAATAAAAGCACTGAAATGAATGCTCAGATTTCTATTTTGCTTTATGTAATGTTTCCCATGTGACTTTTTAAGCGATACGGGTGAGTTTTCCCTTAAAATGGCAGCTGGCACAGCAAGGATACCGTTGCTAATAGGCTTTCCCACAACTGATGCTGTTAGGGGAGCGTGTTGTGGAACAGCCCACGACAAATCGAATGCGGGACGCATTTTTGTCCGTATGTCAGAGTTTCCATATGGCCCCCCTGAAGCTCGTGTGCTCCCATCAACCTGATGAAAGGAGCCAGCCTGCCAACCCGCCCCGGCGTGTTCGGACAGGACCCCGCTGCGCCCAGCTCTGCTTCCCTGGGGCGAGGGTGAAGCATCCTGGCAGGATGCGGGTCCCCCCCCAGCATCCTCAGCTCGTCCAAGAGGGATGCCGGGGGCTGCTGCTCCTCTCCCATCGGTGGGGAGGACAGATGGAGGAGTTAGGTGTCCTCATAGCCTCTTTCCCAAATTATGGGGAGGTAAGTGGGGTGTGTGCCAGCCCACAGTGGGGATACCATCCAAGCCCCCCAGGGCTATGCAGCACCCCTATGGCAGATCTCAGAGCCAGCACGGAGAATCACGAGCCTTGATGAGCCACCTGGTCTCAGCGAGGAGGGATTTGGCAGTGACACCATGCTGGGGTGCCCCCAGCGCGTGCAGACACTGGAAAAAAAAAATCCCATTTCTCTCTTTTGCTGGGATTAGGCAGCTCATGATAGCACAGCAAACAGCAGTCGTGCAGGACATCCCCTCATTAAGTCAATGATCTTCATTTCACTGCACACCTCTGCACCAAAGGCTCCTGGGGAAGGAGCCAGCCCTTATTTTTGGGGCATCCCAAAACAAGGGATCTAGGATTTCCAAAATAAGGGACCTGGGATTTTTAAAATAAGGGCTTGGAGGGCAGCCCAATGGCACTAGAGCATCCTAACCCAGCTCTGCCACAAACCAAGCAGCAAGTCAGGGACAAGGAACGTACCAGCTGGCAAAATATTTTGGAGAAGTATTTCCCAAAGAGAAGCCACGGCAGCTGGCTTGCTGGCAGAGCAGGAGAAAAGCCCCTTCTTTTCGCCTCCCCTAGGCTAAAGGCTCTCGAAAATCACTTTGCACATTGCCGGAAGATCATCATGACCTTCCACTTCTCTAAAAGCGAAATTGGACCCTCATTCTGGTCCCAATTCTCTCCTGAGCAGGCTGCCTGTGTCTTCCCACCGTGGTCCGGCATCCGCTAGTATAGCCCAGTCCCCCTGGGAAGGGGGGAAGAGGGATGAGGCTGCCCTGCTAATTGCAGGCTCAGTTCTGTCCCAGATGAAAAGGGAAAAGGGGAAAATAAATAGAGGGGGGGTGGGAAGGGAGGGCAAGAAGTGGGGGGGAAGAAGAGTGAAAAAAAGAAGAGGGAGGAAAAAAGAACTGGTGGGAGGAGGAGGGAAAAACTGGGGAAAAGGGGGATTAAAGAGGTGGGATAAACGGGGGAGGGAAAGAAAAAAAGAGGAACCGTGCCTAAGCTCAGCTCAAACGTCCCTCCACAGCCCAGGGCAAGACCCTCAGCAAGAGCCGGGCAGGCAGAGATGATCAGACAGATGGGCAGACCGACAGCAGAGGGAGCCTCAGGCCGAGCACAGCGTGGAAGCATCCTCAGGAGACCCATTTCACCGCACCTCATCGGGGGTGACGACCCCGCCCGATTACACCAGGGACACCTTCTATCCTGGCCACAAGTCCAAAGGTCACCAGGGTGCGGGCACGGACCCACCGCGGTTTTGGCAGGGTGCTGCCTGACAGAGTGCAGGCAGGGGATGCAGGCAGGGGATGCAGGCAGGGGATGCAGGCAGGGGATGCAGGCAGGGGATGCAGGCAGGGGATGCAGGCAGGGGATCCCTCATCATCTGCAGCTTCTTTCCTCCCCCCGTTTGCATCCTAAGGGAAGGTTTCCACAAGCTGGTGGGGAAACCTGAGTCAGATGTCCTGGGCAGGAAGCTTTGAGCCCAAAGATTAAGTGCAGCTGCAAAAAGGGCTTTAATAACAACAGCAGATCCCGCTGCCAAGAGATTGAGCCACCGAGGGAAAGATTCCCCCAGGATACCCCCAACTGATCTGTACCCCGGGAGCCAGGGGGGGTGAAGCTCATGGCATCCCCATGGCACAGCTCCCAGGGAGCTGCCATTAGCAATTGGGGGCTTTAATCAACAAATTCACCCCTTACCAGGCTATATTTATCCATTTTCTGTTTGCCAAGTCCAGCTCGGGATTCATTCCCCCAGCCAGCAGGCAGGAAGGCTGCAAATCGCCTCTTGCTTTTGGTTGCCACTTAAAACGTCCCGAGTCCCCTCAGAGCAGCCGCACCAACGCCCACACAGCACTGCATTGGGGGTATGACATTAAATGACCCCTGGGACCAGCAGGATGGATATCTAGGGGCAGCCCTGGGATGCAAACACACCGCAGCCCCACAACCTTTCCCAAGCCCACCAGCACTTCAGCAGCTTATCGAAAGCTTGCTGGGTCACTACCAGAGATGACAACATTGCTGTAGGATGCTCAAGAAAGTTTCTGTCTCCAAATGGCACAAAACCACAGCAAGCACCTGGGACCACTGCCAATGCCAAATCTGTACATCTACGCTTCCACGGATGCTGGTGGGGAAGGAAGGATGGAAACCTTGACACCGGCACAAAATACTGGATGCAGGAGCACTCAAGCACCGAGCGGAAAAAATCAGCGACTGTCAGCAGCAGATGGTATCTATAAATCCTATCGATGTTTGGGATTTTAATCCGTTCTTCATCTAAAAGCCCAAACAACAGTTAAAAGGTTCTCAGCAAGACCCACGCTGAGGATATTGCCACATCCCCAGCTGCTGACGTCCCATGTGGAGACAGCACCCAGGGACAGATGGGGACAGACAGTGGGACCTGGCCCCCAAATTGGGCACACAGACAGGGAGACGGGAAGGCTGGGGATGAGCATGTATAAGGGCCAAGCTGGTGTGTGCGTCAGCATCCATCACAGCCCCGAATGGGATGCAGGTGCAGGTTTGCCACAACCTGCTTCTGGGCCAGCACTTCCCCCCTGCCTCTGGCTGCACAACACCGCCGAGCCCCCGGGACCGCAGCGTTCCTAAACATTTACTCATGGACAACCAGAAACATCCTCCCAGCAAATTCCTCGATAAGATAAACCGTGAAAATGTCACAACTGCCTCAAGGAGCCACCAAATAACCCCTGGCGGGGGAAGAAGGGTGGCTGTGCTCAGACCCCTTGCATCCTCCTCCCACTCCTGAACTGAGTGGAGACGGAGGCACCCGCTGCTTCTGGGGCATCCATTCTACGCATCTAAGGAGAATTTTTAATTTGTCAGCCCTCATGGGAAATTATGCATGCAATGACAGCGGGCAGGGCGAGCAAAGCGCAAAGCAAACAGCCTTCCTTCCAAGTGTGGCTAAAAATACCCACGGGGGGGAACAGGTCTCACCAAAGGCATCTTGAGTTTGCCTTGTAACTCGTTACCCTCCGGCAAAGATAGGGAGCCTTGAGCAGAGAAGGGACAGCCAAGAGATGCTGGTCTCCCCTTTTTTCCCATCCACGTGGGCAGGACAAGGCAGCACCTGGTTTATCTGGCAGCCCGGGCAGGGAGCTGCGGCTGGAGTGACTTTGGCCACCCCGCCAGGTGCCCTGGCCAGCCCAGGGGACGGGCAGTAGAGAGGGACCATCAACCTCTGGGCACAGCTGAACCCAAGGGAGGTCTTTAATAGTGAGAACAGGTCTTTAAAACGCAAGGGGAGCTTGGTGTGACCTGTAGCCTCCAGCCCCATCACCAGCCCCTGCCCTGCCCCTGCAGAGGCCACCGGCTCTGCTTCCCATCACTCGCCTCCCCCGGGCCGACCGACAGCCCGGAGATAAGGCGAGGAGAGGCGAAGGAAGGAATGCAACCCCCTCACTCACCCTCCACCGCATTAATAAATCACCTCACAGACTAATTGCTCCTTGGAGGGGGAAGAATCACCCCCTACCAGGGTCCCGGCTCAGCCTGGGAGCCACACTCCCGGGAAGCTCTGAATTTCAATTGCGTTCCTGACATTCCTGCCCCAGCACGCAGCCGAGGGGGCTCCGGCGGCACCCGCGACCACCCTCACAGCCCCACTTACTGGGGAGGGGGCTCTGGTTCCCACCTCCGCAATGGACTGAGCAGGTCTGCAGCTGGGGAGCGCATCCTTGTTCCCAGGCACCTATTTACCTAGAAATACAGGGAGACCAACGCACCCAGTATCCTGGCTTGTGGACAGACATCGCGCCGCAGGATGGATGCTGTGCCGTGGGATAAGGGGAGATGAGGGCTGGGGTGGAGGGTTTGCAAGCTGACTCGATGCCACCACAACCTGCACATCAGCACAAAACAAGGCGCAGAAGAGCAGGACAAGACACCCAGGCAGGGTACGCTTCTCCAGGGCCCAAATGAAGCCTTCAAGCATCATGCAGTAGAGAAGCCAATGAAGCCCAAAATGTCAGGACACGACTCCCACGAGCATATTTCCAGCCGTGGAGGGGGTTGGGCACCAAGACGGCTTGGGAAAGGGCCAGTGGGACACAGTGCCCCCCCCAAGACTGTGCTTGTGCCCTGCACCATGCCAGGATGCTAGGCACCAAAGTCACAGAGTGCTGCCAGAGGGTAACCCTGCACCAGCTTTGAAGGCTGCACAACAAAAGATGGGAGTTGTTCATTCTCAGTTGTTTTTCAGGACTTTAAGACAGATGAAAACACCAGCATGGCTAAAACAAAGAAAAAAATTCACCAGACAAAATACAGAAAAGCTACCAAATGAAGTAGTACCTGAAGCTACAATGGAGTGGTACAGCATCCATCCTATGGTACAGCATCTGTCCTGCATCCACCGCAAGCCAGGGATGCCGGGTGCTATAATAGCTGGTCCATGCTGCTGAAAGAGGCAACTGCCACAGCTTGTGGATGCTTTACAGAGCCTCTCTGCAGCTTTATAGCAAGGGAAACCTCATCCTCTGTGCGTCTTGCAGCAAATGAAATCCAAGAGGCTGCTGCGAGAAGCACTGTTTGCTAGGGAATGGAAAAGAAAAGAGGGATCCGGGAGGGGGTTTTACTTTTGGACTTCAGCTACAACCTCGCGCTCATCCACCCCACCTCGGTCTTGTCAGAGCTGCCCCCCTGCAGCGCCGGGGACTTTGTTTAGCTTGGAGCCTCTCAAAGCCCCCAGCCGTGCTCATAACAAGACTCCTTGTCCGCTCCACAGTCCTTCCACCTCTCTGCACTCCTCAGACGACACTTGCCTTTGCCACTGACTTTGGCATAATTTCCCTGCTCTTTCTGGAGTTTCCCCTGCTCCAGGCAGCCGAGCTTGGCCATCCCGCTTTGGCATCGCGTCCCATGGCATCCCATTGCATCCCATTCCAGGGACGTCTGCTGGGCACTGAGCTTCACGCCACAACTTTCGGTCCCCCAAGGAGTGGATGCAAGGGGGAGAGATGCCCAGCAGACTATTTAATACCTTCATTAGCAGCCTGGATGAGAGGCCACTTAAACAGAGAAAGTGTCATCCAGCCCTTGAACCTACCCTGCTGCACATGTCCCAGCATTGAAGGAAAAATAAATCAGCTGAATGCCTTGAAATTAAGTTGAGTGATCACAACTTGATGTCATCCAAGGCTGAAATCCCCCACTCACTACCAGGACAACATGATAGTCTGTCTCTCCACTGGCACAGCAAGTATTTAAAAAGCAACATTTTTCTCTTTCGAGAAAGTTCAAGCATCACCAGAGATAGATATTAAAGAGGTCAAACAGGTTGATGCTGTCAGTGGCTACTTTGCTGCTCCATGCAATTGGAGAGAAGGTATCTTTGTTTCCTTCAGTGCAGGGGAAACACAACAAGACCTTCATCCAGGCCAGAAAACACATCTTCCCTCTCCAACCAAAAACCAAATACACTGGGCAAGAGATCTACTAATCCTAAGGACAAGCAAGAGATGGGAATTAAAAGCCATCAGTTGCCCCATTATTGCTTTTTTCAACAAATCACTTGCTTTTAAAGGCAAAATACAATAATGATAAATAGTTTTAACGCACCAGAGTTGAGCACTGTAACACAACAGATATCAAGAACAAGGATGGGGGTAAACTGTGTTCCTCCTTGCACGTAGATGGGGATTCAGGAGCAGGTTTGTCCCATCCCGAGCACAGGGATGATGCCACGGCTGGGCACTGTCCCCAACATCAGCATCCCGCTGCCACCGGCCAAGGACCACCACATGGAGATGGGTCCCTGCGAGCCATTTTCTGGGACAATAAGGGTTAAAAAAAAAAAACCAAACCACATACAAAAAACCAGCAGGCATGCCTGAAGAGGAGGATTAGAGAGAATAGGGCCATTTCTCAGCAAAGACTATGGCAACGTAAATAGAAAAGTAACATTACGCTCAAGACAGGGGCCCTTTCGTTTCGCTCCTGCCCTACAATGCCACTATTGTTTTGCTGACAACTGGTAATTATCCCAAGCTGCACACACTGGTATTCCCACCCTTTAACCGAGAGGGATTTTGCCGCCACCGACCCTCTGACACCAGCAAAAATTCACATACCACAGGGTTCAGAGCGGGGGGTGGGCTGGAAAGGCTGGGCGAGCCACACTGGTACGTCACTGGGGGACCTCCTTTTAGTCATCCCTAAAAAAACGAGGCTACTTGGGATGGTTTTGTTCCAGATGACCACACTTGGGGTTCAAGGTGCCCCAAACAGCAGGGGGTCTTTTCCCCCATCATCACCTGCTGCCAAGGAACTGTAATGGGGCTGAGTCAGATCAATCACTTCTCATTTATGGGATGGGGGAGTCGTGGTCCCAGCCTCCCCAGCCCACAGAGACTCTAGCCCAGTGACAGCACCAGCTCAGATAAGGTGATAAAAAAATACTGGAAACTGCCTCAAGATGGATTAAAACACTCCCATGGTCAAAATGTAGATTTTTTTTTTTTTTCTTTTGCAAGCTGATACATGAGCCAGAAAGACCAGGGAAAAAAAAAGCCTATTTTTTTTCTACCAGAGGCTGCAGGCAGCAAAGCCAAGGACAGAGCAAGGCAGAGGACACACGCGGCCACCAAAGGACCCGGCTACGAGCACCACAACCAGCTGCTACAGGATTGTTTTTTTCTTCTGCATTTTAATTACACAATTGCAGAAGTTTCTTCCTAACGGGAAAGCTGGAAACCAGTTTTTCCTGCAGCAGGGCCAACTCCACAAATGCTAGCAGTGACCTGTAAAGATAAAATAAGCCCCGTAAATCAGCAGCGCAACGTCTTTCCTTCCTTGCCGCGTCACCGGCCTGCTTTGCTGCTGTGGGGTTTTTTATTTGTTGTTGTTTTAAGCACCCAAGAGAAAAGAAACCACTCCTAAAACCCCACTTAACCCATCCCAGCTGCAGAAAAAACCCCACGTAGGCAGGAGGAGCTACACGATGGGACTCCAGGCAAGCTACAGCCTGTCCCCTGAGCGCCCAGCCAGGCTTTGTGGGGAACGAACCCCCCTTCTCCCAGCCCTGGAGCACCGCCAGCCCCTCACCTAATTAAAGCGTGTGGCCGCTTGCAGGCAGCAAAGCCAGCAGCTGGAGCACAGAGGTTCCAGCACCTCTGGGGCTGAGCCCCCACCACTGGACCAGCACCCCACTTTCAGGGATGCTGAAAACTGGAGGAGCTCCCAGGGCTGCGCTGGTACCCAGCCGACCATGACTCCTCTCCATCAGTTGCTTGGCCAGAGCAGCGATACGGCTGCAGGGTAAAGATTAAACCCAGATTTTGTTCTTTAAATTGGTTTTTGCTGAAGGATGTTGCTTTGCACCCATCTTTTCAGGGATATCGGAGAACAACAGGATGGGGGGAGTAGCAAGGAAGGCACAAAGGCTTGCGTGGCTTGCAGGGGAAACGCTCACTGGCCCCTCTGCAAGGAAGGGAAGGCAGGAGAAAGCCCGGAAGGGGCCATGGGGAAAGCAGAGGAAGGGCTTAAAAGATTAAAATGGGACAATGTTATCAGCGGGCAGCTGCCCCATGCCTCCATGTCACGTATGCGGGGGGGCTCTGACTGCCGGCCCTGGCTGCATGGCACCCACCAACACCTTGTGGTATCCACGGTGGTACCACCCTTTGGATGTGTGGGAGACATACAGTGGCACCGGCTGCACCCCTGAACCCAAGCACGGGCAGTGAAGCATCTCCAGGAACACTTGGAAGCAAACTGGGGTCATCAAGAGATTCAACAGCAACAGGGCAACAAAAAGATAAAATAGCAAAATGAAATAAATGGGAAACATTTTTACTCCCTACCCAAGTAAACTGGTTTTTACTGGTGTTCATGCAACTGTGGTTCATCAGTCCAAATCACACCAGCAACACCCTGAGGCCCAAGAGATGCTGGTAGCTTAACAGCAACTCCCGCACAGCAACTGCTTGCACAGCCCAGGCGTTGGGCAGGTACTGGGAGACACCAGCACTGAGGTGCAGGGATGTACTGGGAGACCCATTTCCACCGTGACAGTCAGATTTACAGTGACACAGCCTGTCCCGAGGTCCCAGGGTGATCATGGTGGAGCTGGTGCAACCTGGCCACAGAACATCCCCACTGCACTCCCCAAAGAAGGGCTGGTGTCGGTGCGGGGACAGGGATGCTTCACCACTGACTCCCCAATCTGCTGGCTAGCCAAAACTTCCATGAGCCTGTTTCATTGCCCGTTCCCCAAATTTCCCGGCCATTGGACCAAAGCCAAGCAGTGGGAGCTGCCGGCAGAGCCCGGGGCTCCCCCTGCCCAGCAGGTCTGGAGATGGAGCGGGACCCCGCCAACTTTCACCTTACACCACTGCATTAATCCTGTTGCTAAGACACCCATGGGTGAAGAAATACCTCACTTGACGGATTAGCGTCTAGACTGGCTGACCTTTCCCTACGCTCGTGAGGTGGAACCAGGGCAAAAGTCGGGCGCCGTTGGCTAAAAGGAGGGGTTTTTGTAAAGTTGTTTTTTTTTTTTAGATGGGAGCCAGAGAGGGAGGGACATCGCTGTTGCTGAAAGAGCCATTTCACTACCTGCTGCCAGAGAGGGATGTGCAGGAGACAGACCCGGGTCTCGCAACCTGCTGCCAAGCCCAGGCTTTGCCCAGCAACCCCATCGACAAAAGAGCCTTTCATGAGAGGGGACGATGTCAACTCCGCAATTAGCAGGGGAAAAGAAAAAAGAGCCGAAAGAAGATTATTACCTCCAGCAGTTGCCTCTGGGGGCCCCTCTCAAATGGTTTTGTTAACTCTTTCGGCTGAGCCCAAGGAAAAGGTGGGGAAGGAGCAACCAACGTCGGCAGCAGCTGGTGGGCGGCTGGACCCGGGGGGTATCTCAGCCTCGCAGGATGCCACGAGGAGACCCGTCCCCTCGGGTGCTGTTGGGGCAGGCTGGCAGTGAGCGATGTCTCTGCGCCTGAGCTCCAACACTGGATTAGACCCAGTGGGAACCAGGACCACACTCCCACATCCCGGCTGGGAGGGGACCACTCTGTCTCCAGCCTGGCCCTGTAAGAGTCCCTGCAAGATCAAACGCTGACCTTGGCGAGTGGCATCCTCACTCAAGCCATCAAGCAGCTGCAGAGGATGCCATGTGCTGAAGCCCTCCTGCCTCCTGCCCTGCTGAGCAAAGCAATGGAGAAAGCCCGCCCCAGCCCACTAGGTACCGTGCATGGATGAGATGCTGGGACACCCCAATTCCCTCCGCCTCTGTGGCCCAATGTCTCTGTCTTCCCACCAAAAAGATGAGATAGCTTGTTAAAATAAAACCCCACATGTTTTTATCGGATGATGCCCTGTTTATCTGGTGGGAAGAGGTTAGAAACCTCCGTCAGAGAATTTTTTCTCTTCCCAATGACAAAACCTAAAACCCACAATTTTACCTTTCACCACCCTCCTCGAGGAAATCTGGGACAGGTCACCCAGGGGAGAGCAGTTTGTCCTGACAGTGTCACTGTCCCCTACACCAGGGGTATTGCCCGATGCAAGCTGTCCCTGCAAAAAGCCACCCAGAGAGCAAATCCCCAGCCTGGCCTCCAGTGGCTTTGGCAGGCAAGAGGCCAGACTGAGTGGGGTCACAGGATGGGGACGCACAGGGACAGCTCACCCTTCTGCCAGGAGTGGCCCTGTGACCGCAGCTTTCCAGGCGCTCTGCAGGGCTGCAGCACTCGCTCCTGAGGAGCCAGCATTTAACAGCAAGCCCGGGGCACAGAGGTCCCTGAAACAGCTGCAGAAATAACATCTGGTTAATCAAGTCCTACATTAAAAGCCAAAACCCCACACGTGCTGCTGTGACGCACCTTCCTCCATTCACAGAGTCAGGGATTTTCTCACACTTCTCGATATTCAAGAGGATTTTGTACCAACTGAAATTGCCGATCTCTTCCACGCCACCTCCTGCTTATCAGTGCCTTCTCCGAGCACTGGCTCTCAGCAAGATGAGGCACATGGTCCCAGAGGGCAGCAGCACTGATGTCACATGAACACTGGTACCCAGGGATGAGAAGTGTGGCTGGAATTCAGGGGAGCCAGTCAGAGCATCCTGAGACAGCAGAGAAGAGATGGAACAATGGAGTGATACGAAGCCCAGCACTGGCCCCTTCCATCCATCGCAGATGATGTTACGTAGCCTGGAAGGATGACAGCCATGCCATGAGCTCCTCGCCAGGGCTCTGGGGAGAGAAACCCCACTCGTGGCACAGTGGGAGGTCATCTCCTTACAAATCACAGGTCCTCCTGGCTCTGAGAGCACTCATCCCCTCCCCAGGGCAAATGACCCACTGCTCAACAGCGGAGCATGAGTCATCTCGTGAGCAAGGCAAGCCATTATTAATCACGACCACGCACTAACAAATGCTGCATTGAAGACTTACAGTCTTGGCATGTGGGCAAGTAGCCACTACAAGCCCTTTGCCCGTTTCAGGACCCCGCTAGGGAGATGCTGGCATCACAGAGAAGGTAACAAAAGTTGTCTTGGGCTCTGTGTCACCTGTGGGTCCCAAGTGTGGGCAAGCCCACTCCCCTTGCCATAGCACAGCCCGCCGCCCAAAGGCTACGGGTATCCCATCCCTGGGGGTGATGTGGAGAGTGGGCAGGTGTCCTAGGGGGGCTCCCCAGGAGGGAGCGAGGAGATGATCCCATGCTGGGGTTTGACAAGGAACCTCAGGAGTGGCTGAGACCAGGCTGGCCGTGTGAGTCCAGGGTCTCTGGCTGTTCCCAGTCCCCTGTCAAGGTTTCCCCAAGATGAGGGTCCTGCCCCTCTGAAGAGCAGTTCAGGGCCAGAGAGGAAGAACTGAGCCAAAAAGATGCCTTCACACTCAAGGGAGCTAGTTGAAAGCAAGACAAGACACTGTTTCACCTTCACCCTAACACAGGCATGGGTGCCTTGCTATCCTGACTTGCATGCATCACCTCCCCAACCTGGACCATAGGTGCTTAGGAAAGGGGTCCATGTCACCTCTTTCCTGTGGAGACCCTGTCAATCCTACTGCTGGCAGACACAGCAGAACATGCAGCACCCCTGTACCACCCATCTCACTAGACATATAGGTCCTATAATGGCAGTGGGGACATCTCCCCAACTTTCAGCAACCCCTCGCCCTCCCTGATCTCACACCACCACCAATTTAATAAATGACAGCCTATTGTAAGCAAGAACAAACACAGAGCCCCTGATCCAGCAGCAGCAGCCTGGGACCCACCAGCAGAAGTGATGGCCAAGGCCTCATGTACCCATCAAAACCCATCCTAGACCTGCCTCCCCAGGTGATGCACCCCAGGACCATGCTGGGAATGCTGCTGGGACAGAGGGAAATCAGACGGGACCCAGGCCACCCTCCATCCACAGCATGGGCGCAGCCAGCGAGCACTGCCAGCTTATCTGGGGTTATCGAAAAGGTGCCGTTTATCCAAAAGTCAACAATCCCTGACTCAATTAAATTACAGACTAACGAGGAGGGTGGGAAAAAAAAATAATTTGTTTGACTACAGCGTTTACTGGAGGAGAGGAGGGTGCCTTACTTGGAGATAGCCTCAGGGGCCATTGGGCTGATGGAGATTTATGCTAGCAGCGACAGTGGGAAGAGCACAGGAATGGTGATGCCGGGCTGGCAAGTTGCAGAATCCAAGTATCCTGGCTGCTGTTCCCACCCCAGGCTGTTCAGGCAGCCTCCCACAACCTGGGGAGAGGGTCAGAGGAACAGCCAGATCTTCCAGTCCCTCAGGAGGAGGAAACCAAGCAGATTGAGCTTGGGAATAAAATAAAAATACAATAAAATCTCACTAATGACCTATTTCCATCTTAGAAAAGGATTGGGACACGATGCCAAAAAAAGCAATAAAAATTCCACAAAAGCAACCTTTTCAACTGCAAACCAGCAGACACGGGATGTTCCGGACCAGATGTTGCTCGCTGAGAAAGCCCCCAGTGCCGAGGATGCTCCTGCCAAACAGCGCTGCCGGTCAGAGCTGGGAGCACGGCAAGTCTCTGGAGCCCTGTCCTGGAGCAGCCCTGGGGTGGGGGAAGCTTTGGTTTGCACGAACCACCCCTTCACCCCTAAAGGGTTTATTAACTGTGCTCACGTCTCAAGGCCATTGAGGTTTTTTGGCCCACTGTCCACTCTTGCATGTCCTCGCAGGGAAAGAAATTGAGTAGAGAGACAGAGAACACACTGAACGACACCAAGATGCTCAACCGTGCAGGCAGAGCTGGCAAATGCACCCGGAACCAGGGAGGAAACCCACCAGCTGTGCCGCCAAGCTGCCACGCACCCCACAGGCAGTCCTGCTCCCGGGGACCAGGAGGGATGCAGGACATCAGGCTTCAACATCGCAACAAGACACCCAACAGCTTTCTCTTTAATGAAGGTTCCTCTCTCCTTAATAGCAGAGTCAGACTTCTCAAGAACAGGAGATGGCCTCATGAGTGTCTGAGCATTTCTGCATTAGTCCAAATCCAGATGAACAGCACCCACAGTGTATCAGCCACGAGTTTCCCGGGTTATGCTGGTTCTGCCACACCACGTTTTTCCCTCTCTGCTCTTCGCTCGCTTCCACCCAACATGAACTATTCTTGCCCTCGAGCCCACTCCAGCTCTCCCCACACCCACAGCCTCCGTTCTCACGTTTCCCTCAGTGGCTCCAAATCCACATTAAGGCAATGTTAGAAGCCCCCATTAGTTGTACAAATGTTCAAACCATTTTCTAATCCCATTCAGCTCCTCGCTTCAATTACATCTTTGGCAACAAGCTTTCTAGGCTAATCAAGTCCTACATCAAAGCCAAAACACACACACATGCTGCTACCACATACTCTCCTCCAACCACAAAGTCAGGGACTTTTCTCCCACTCCCTGATATTCAAGGGGATTTAGTACCAGCCAGCACTATTGCAGGTTTCTTCTCCACTACCTCCCACCCATCAGCACCTCCTCCAAACACCAGCGGGACAGGACACATCTTCCCAGAGGGCAGCAGCACCAGTGCTCCACATACATTGGTACCCAAGGGATTAGGAACACAGCTGGAAGACAGGAGAGCATGTGAGAACACCCAGTGATGGAGCGAAGTGGAGGCCAGCACCGGCCTCCCCATCGGTTGCAGAAGATGCTGCCTCCAGGCTGCATACACAGCCAGAGAGATGTGCAGGATGCTCTTGGAAAGGATTCACCTCCAACGCTTTCTCAAATGTCATCGGATACGCTAGAAGATCGTTAAAATGCTTTATTAATCCCATACCTCTGGGCTGCTGATATACATCCGATATTTAATCCCAGATGCCTCCTTCAGCACTTTGAACTCTCTACTGAAATGCCAGAATTAATTCTTTTCTTGGTAAACTATCAGAGTTTGGAAGAGACACAGCGCACTCACTGGGATTGTTATTTCAGGGCTTAGAGCATCATCTCTCACAGTCGCCGCAGACCAGAATGGTGCGGGAAAGAAGCCAGCACCAGGCATGCCCAACAACAGGAGGAGCAGCGAGGTGCAGGGAAGCCCTCGCTGGCAAAGCTGAGCAGCAGCCCCGCCAGCACCCCAGGAGCAGTTTGCACAGCTCCATCCCTCCTCCCTCTCCTTCTCTCCATGTATCCTCCCAGAGACATCACCCCAAGCTCGGAGCGTCTCTCCAGGCAGGGAAGGTGGAATAACCTGGAATCCCCAGCACAAGCAAGACATGAACCTGTTAGAATGAGTCCAGAGGAGGGCACGAAGATGATCCAAAGACTGGAGCACCTCTCCTGTGAAGACAGGCTGAGAGATTTGGGGTTGTTCAGTCTGGAGAAGAGAAGACTCTAGGGAGACCTTATAGCCTTTTGATACATAAAGGGAGCTCATAAGAAAGGTGGAGAGACTGAGACTTCTTAGCCAGGCCTGTAGTGACAGGACATGAGGCAATGGTTTTAAATAAAGATGATAGGTTTAAACTGGACATAAAGAAGACTTTTTTTTTTATGATGAGGGTGGTGAGACACAGGAACAGGATGCCCAAAGAAACCATGGATATCCCATCAATGAAATTGTTCTGGACAGGGCTTTGAGCAACCTGATCTAATGCAAGATGTCCTTGTCCGTGGGGGTGGACTAGGTGATCTTCAAAGGTCCCTTCCAACCCAAACTGTTCTGTTATTCTATGATAAAGCAAGAGCGTGTAAATTAGTAAGACTGCAGATGCACAAGGACGAGACACCTTGGGCTTGCACAGAAGAGCAGGTTGCTCAATGTGCCTGGGAGCTTCCCCCCAGAGCCACTGCAACAAGCCCCAGATGTGCTGGAGGACAAAACAGTGGCATCCCATGGCACCAGCTGTGGTGAGAACAGCTCTCCCTCACTATCCCGAAGGACTGGTGACAGACCTCAGCTCCACCAGACACCCTTGGGGCTGCCCAGGAAGCTGCTTTTCAAACAGTGGTGGCCGTGGCAGCCACGTGCCCAGGTCCTCAGGAGGCTCCACGCTCACGGGAGGATGTAGCTTCAAATTGGTCCTCACCCCTCATGCTCACTCCCTGCTCCACATGCTAGTGCCTCCTTAAAAAGAAGCAGCAACATCCCCTCACTAGAGAAAAGACTGTTTCTCAGCAACACAGTTATCAGCCTGGGGTTTTTTAAGCCTTGTGATAGCACTTAAAATGGGATTGCAAAACGTGTTCCTCTATCCTCTCCAAGTGCTCGGGTTTGCTATTTAACAGCATCAAAATTGTATTGACATGAACACTGCAAGAAGACGTTATTCCAGCTAGAGGCCAAAAGCAATGCCACAAAAAGGCTGCTATTCAGAGCAGAAATTCCACTTCTCCAGGATCTGGTAGTGTGTGTGCATGATCTGCCAGAGGTCACAGGGAAAAGCAGCTTGGCTCTCCATCCTCCCAGGGACAGACACCAGTGGGGAGCTCCCAGGTACCCACAGCCACACAAGGCCAGGAGAGACTTAGACTGAGCTCCCTTTCCCCACAAGGAAACCCAAAATCACATCAGATTTCTGCACAAAGGATCCTGTGGATGGACTGAGTCCAGGTAGAGAGCTGCAAACCACTGAGAAAATGAGGAAAAGGGCTTGAATACATTGCTTGCACTGAAGGAAGTGAAAAAAACTCCTGCCTGGGAGCACAGTGACTATGCAAGACCACACAGTCTCTTTTTAAACTGAATTTCCAGCCCCAGAGTGTCACCTGAGCGGGGCTGCTTCACCTTGGGATGGGATCCATCTGCCAGGGGACGGACCAGGAGCATCCAGGAGGGAGACGTGCACAGGCTTGGTTCCTTGCAGCTACCAGCAGCCCAGGGCAGCTCTTGCTCCCCACCAGCTCCCACACAGAGAGTGGCGGCCCAGATAAGGTTTTGCAAACAGAAGTGCTGCCAGCTGATAAGGAGGTGAGTCCACAGAGCCTCCTAAGCACAGCATCCTCCCCAGCTGCTCCAGCCCATCCCAGGGGCCTCAGCAGCCAAATGGTGCTGTCGGAGCTGAGAGGTGCCAACTCTCCCCAAGCCAAACCCATACAGGTGGGTGCTGCCCACAGCCCTTTTTCCTAGTCTTTAGAATGAAATTCTTAAAATAATGTTTGCGAAAGCTCTGATCCACCTGTCAGAAATCCCCAGGCACCGATGCCAAAGCAGTTATGTCACAGACTGTAAATCGCTTTGCACGGCACCTGTTTCATCTTTGAAGGCACGTGCTTGCAAAGAATCCCAGCCACTGAGATCGACAGGCCATTGAAGATGGAAATAAAATCAAGCATGAGCCTCTATGCCATCAGCAAGCAGCTCTAGCACCTGCTATATTTAAGAGAGGGAGGAGGCAGATCAGCTTCCCAGGTACTGGCTGCATTGTCATCATCACCAGCTGAGACCTTGATGTACCAGCCCATCCCCGCCCCAAATTGACACAGAGAAACTCAATGCAAGATAAAATTAATTAAGTCAGGCAACCCTGGCTGGTTTGGGAATCCCCTAAGGGTGGGGATGCCCCATCTCTGGGGACCTGTCCCAGGGATGTCCCCTGCTCCTGGGAATGGGGATTTCCCCCACATCTGACACAGCTCAGGCTGCTGTCCTCTGCACAGGGGACACCCACAGCCCTACACATGCCCCAGTTCTCCCATGGTCTCAGGACTGGTCCCACAGCATCCCCATCCCTGATGTAGCTACGTGCCATGGCTGAGGAATCCTAGAGATCTGGTGATAAGAGGTAAGACCAGCTCCAGACAGCTAAGCCCCCAAATTTGCGAGGCAGGCAGATAAACACAAAGGTTATCTCCATGCCAAGATGGCCTTCAGAGCAAACATTCCCCAGGAGCCACCACAAAGGAGGGCTGGCAGAACAGGCCCTGCCGTCCTTGGACATTGAACCAAGGGAAGGAAAGAAAAAAAATGAAAGAAAGAAGAAAAGCCACACCAAGCCCTCTTGCAAATTCTTCTAAAACCCGATTCGCAGCCTGCATTTGGGAGACAGCCAAGTCAGCTGGGTGAAACGGGTGACCGGCGCCGCCGGTGCTCCCCTGATGTTTAACCCCTCCGCATGCCACACGAAAACTCCTTGGGGTCCCTCAGTGTGGCTGTTCAAAGGTGGAGAGATGCTGCTTCAGCTCAGGAAAGAGTCCTGGTCAGCCCTGCGTACCCCGTGCCATTCTAGGAGCCGGGATGCTGGTGCTGAGGGGGTGGGAAGGGCACAAATAGCTCTGAGTAACCTCTGTTAAACCAGCTCCCAGCCCTCCAGCTCCATTCAGCCATTCTGGATGGTCTCCAGGGACTTAAAATACTCAATTCAGGATTTCACATGGGAATGATGTTCCCATCTCTGAAGACCTCCAAGGGGACCTTTGTTCCCGCAGTCCCTGAGGAAGCACCCACGCCACAAAAAACAGCATCACAAACCCAGCCCGGGGCACTTCCAGAGCTGCTCCAAGTGTTCCCAGACACGCTCTGTGGATGCTGGGCATCCCCACCGCCCAGGCCCCTCTCTTCCCCTCCACGACATGACCCAGCCGCCAGCAGAGCCAGCCTCCGCGCAGCCGTGCCCGAGCTGTTCCTAGATGACGCGAAGCCTTGCTCCAGTAAATAATCCACCGATTTCACGGCCCAGCGCCTGTCCAACTTCCAGCTCGCCTGTACCTGGGGCAGCCACTTCCCAACACGTCTCGCCCAGCCTGTGATGCCAGAGAGGGGCATGAGCCATGCGTCGTAATATGCTGGCAAGCTGACAACACTCAGTGCAAGCAGAAGACAACCAGAGCATCACCACAGAGAAAAGCTACCCTCACCCAGTTTTGGATCAATGCTTACAGCTCAGCTGCTTTGGCAATGGGGTTCCTGGGCCACAAGCAGGGTCAGGGGCTCCCTGTGTCAGCCACGAGCATCTCTCTTTGCTGCCTCACACTGGGCACGCATCCAGAGACTGGCTGCAAGGGGAGGAGGGCTTTTGACCAGCCTGGCAGCCAGGAGGAAGCTTCCCCGTCGGGGAGGTAAAGTTCACTAGAAAAACCAGCAGCTCATGCACTCAGGCAGTGGGAGAACCGGCTCATGAGCCTGATGGGGAAAGAAGGGCTGGGAAGCTGAGTCAGCGACGAATTCCCCTCTGCACGGGGCACAAGCGGCTTGAGAGTGAGATGAACGGGTTGTTTCACGGAGTCCCGAAGGCAGAGGAAAGCCGGCAAGTGGCGTAGGAGGTGTTGCATCCCCAAGGCACGCGCCCGAGGCTTCCTACGGCTGGTAAAGCTTCCAAGGACATGCAGTCACAGGGAGGACTTCTGTAGGCGCGGCGCAAACCGCTAACACATGGAGCATGGCCACTTTGGGGCAAAGCCATCTGGTTCATCCCACAACTAGAACAGACCAGACAAACCGCTCTCACCCCAGTAAAGCCTCTGAGCACAGTGCAGACAGGCACCTCTCTCAAGGGTTGCCTGGCACAGTGTTTTCCCAGCATCCTTCCCCAGTGCTCCGTTGATGAGATGGGGCACATGGGACCCCAACTCTGCCACCCTCAGCAGCCACAAGGGACATGGCCATTGAAGGAGAGTGTGAGGGGAAACCTGCTCCATCACCCTTCTCTTTGGGGACCATGGACTGGGTGCAACGTTTGGCCTGAGGGAAGATGGAACCCCACACATGCCGTGGAGGAGGGCTGCGTTCACAGCGCATCCCAAGGGACAGGGGGGTTCAGGACAGGGACGGGGTCCGGGACCCTTGGCACGGCAGCAGGGACACCCCTCCCCAGCATCCCGCACACATTACCCGGTTCCTGGGAAGCAGCGGGGACCAGCAGGACAAAGAGCCCGAGCAGCAGCTGCCGCGGGGGGCACCTGTGGCAAGGGGAGAGTAAAGTGTTACCCAAACCTTCCGCCGGTTCCCGGCTGACCCCCGCAGCCCCAGGGCACTCCGGCAGCTGGGAAATCCCCACGGTACCGGTGCCTCTGGGGTCCCGACAGCATACCAGCACCCTCCAGCCTCAGCAGCACCGGTTCATTGGAGTCTCGTTTTAAAACTCAGCCCCGGTGGCTCGGCGGTACCCGCGGTACTGGTGCGAGTACACCGGTGCCCCCCAGCCCAGCCAGCTCCGTTATTCTCCCGGTACCGATGCCCCCGGCGTCCTGCAACAGTACCCCGGTGCCCCCAGCCCCGCCGGCTTCGGTGTTCCCGCGGAACCGGTGCCCCCCAGCGTCTCCGTGGTCTCAGTCCCTGTCAGTCCCGGCAGCTCCGGGGTCCCGACGCGCCCCAGCCCCGCGGCCCCCGTCGCTCACCTTGGGCGCATGGTGCCCGCTCGGTGCCGGCAGCGCGGCTCGGCTCGGCGCGGCCGGGGGGCGGGGAGGGGAAGGGAGGGACGGGGAGAGGAGGGGAGGGGCGGCCCGGCCCGGGCTGGCGGCGGAGCGGGCGGGGGTTCAGCCCGCCCCCAACCCCCCAGTTTGCACCCGCGCTGGGCTCCTGCAGCCGGGAGGGATTCGGGGACAGCCCCTGGTGCGTCCGGGCTCTGCGCCAGCCCCAGCGCAGCCGGTGTGCGGGGGCACACGGCCCGGCTCCCCAAGGAGCATCTCCTCGTAAAGGCCATCCTCTTCCCGGGGCGCCGGGGAGCACCCTTGGCCCTAAAGGGCACCGGCAGCCTGGACCTGCCCCAGCATTGCCTGCTCCACCAAGACCATGGGTTTCAGCTGGCAAGCCAGGTCAGGTCTCGAAGGAGGGGGTGAATCAGCGAGCTGAGCTCGTTTCCCTTTCCTCTACCTATCTGAGCCCCGGGGGCACCAGGAAAGGGTGCTCCCACCTGGGCACCCCATGCCCTTCTCTCCTGGCCATTCCCTACCCCAACAGTCTCTCACTCCTCCCTGCTGTATGTGGAGGGTTTGGGAACCCCACGAGTGTTCTTTGCCACTCTGGCTGTTCATGCAATGAACCTGGCACCCCAGCAGGGTGGGGGATCTGGAGGTCCCTAGACACCATCCCAGGAAAGCCCTTGCCAGAGGGCTGGAGTTCCTCACCTTTCCTGTGCAGGGAAAGGAGTTAAAGCTGGTGCTGCCGCCCGCTTCCACCTCCTCCCCTTACCCCAGCTTTCATCTGCCTCCAGCCCCAGCGCCACAGAGGGCAGGATAATCCCCACGAAACCTGCCACACCTTGCTTTGTCTTCCGCAGCAATTTTAGTGCCCCGCGGCAGCAAGCTTCTGAAATCCAAGCCCTGGAAACTTCCAGGGGATCTAGAAGTGATTCACTGGTGGCAGAGGCGGTGTTTAGTCTGAGCCACAGTTTGGATCTAGCAGAATAAACCATGACATCCAGCTGCTCAGCTCTGCTTTCGCAGAGGTGCATGCTGTCACTATCCGTCTTTTAGCTATGAATCTTTTAGCCGCGCCTTGCATCACAGAGCCAAAGGCAGGCAGCCCCTCGGCAGGACCCCAGCCTGGAGGCAATGAATAGACACCGAAGCCGCCTTTTGTTTGGGTGCAGAATGATTTCATGCGGTCTGGACTGTTAAATTTATGCTTTCCTGGCTGGATGCTGTGAGTGATTTACCGCCCCTTTCTTCTCCCACAGCTGGATTCCTTTCCTCCAGGTAGACTCTGATGTGCATTGCCAGAGTACCTGAGCTGCACAAAAGGCAACACGTGGCAGCCCTGAGTCACCGGGCTGCCATTTCGGGCAGGGTTTTCGGAGGGGTGGATGAGCTGCAGGAGGAGTCGCAATGGTGCTGGGCCTGGAGAGCAGGAAGCAAGTGGGAGGAGAGTCCTGGGGCAAGGATGGTGCTTGGAAAAAAATCTTGAAAACAGAGAATGATCCTTCCCGATAGTGGCGGTCTCTTCAAAGCGAGCCGGCTTTTAATGGGATTGACGGGAGCGGGCGGGTAAATGCTCCTGCAGGGTGGGAGAGGCAGCTCCAGGACGGCTGCACCGGGTGTTGCTCTAGCTCAGCAGCGAAATGCAGTGTTGGGGCCCTTCCTATCGTTATTAGTGCCCCATGGGCCAGGGGCTGCAAACCCATTTCAGGTATCCTGACCACCTGCCCAGACCTTCCCATGCTCTGACGCGGCTGGTGCTTCTCCGAGAGCAGAGATGTTATCGCTGGGTGCTGCCCGTGCCGAGGTGCAGGTGAACATGGAGCTGCTTTACAGCCCGACTTCCTCCTCGCTGCACCTCCAGGCTCTGCCTGGCCTGGCCCTGCTCCCCCAGCTCCTGCTGTGCTGGTTCTGCAGGGAGAGACACGGGGCAGGTTCAAGGGCATCACCTTTCGCCCACCCTCCTGCCTTCCCTGTGCCTGTCAGTGGGTCTGTGCCCCAGTGCTGGCCGCACTGTCGTGGGGCCATCTCCCCCCGGCAGACCTCCATGCAAAGTGCTTGGCTGACACCAGGGCAGTTTCCCATCGTAAAATTTCTTCCTGCTGTGCTTTAAAGTTTGAGAACCACGAAGGACAGATAATGAGGCTCATCTTTTCCCAGGCAAACAAACACTGCCCTCCGCGGGGGGGGACGGACATGCTGCCAGGGAGGCAGCTCTTTCGAAAGCCGCCCAAATAGAAACCAGCGGTGCTCTGATGGTGGCTCGGCTGCTCGCAGCCACGACTTCCCAAGCCCCAGCCAAAAAAGCCCTCCTGCCCTGCAGGCTTCAAGCTCCAGCAAAGCTTTGTCATTTTTCATCTCTGCATGGCTCCTCCAGGGTCCTGCTGTCCCCCCACCCCTGTGCCTGGCCCCCACCCGCTCCCTCCCAGCTGCATCTCACGGCTGGTGGCCCTGTGCTGCTGGGTGGCCCTGGGCAGGGGCACCCTGGTGCAGGGACATACAGGGTGCCCCAGCTCCCAGCACACAGCCCCTGCCAGCTCAGCGGCTGGGACAGCACGATGGCCAAAAAAAAATGTCACCCTGGCAACCCTGCGGGATGACTGGCCTGTTTTCCCTCCTTTGAGCAGCAGGGAGGGGTTGGAAACGCTGGCTACCACAGCCCAGGCGCGTCCCTGGCAGTGACTCAGGGCTGGCACTCATGCACCCACGTCCCCTCCCAAAGCGGGTTCGGCGCGACGGCTGCCCCTGCGCTGTGAAGGGCAGTGTGTCCCCAGGCTGCCGGGCAGCTCAAGGAGCCGTGACCCGCGTGCTGTGGGAGCAGCAGGGGTGCCATGAACTGGCAGCACTGCTGAAAAACAGTCGCTTGTGCATGGTTGCCTTGAGATGCTCCCGTTACGTGCAGCAGAGGTGTGGGCAGGGGGCTTAGTCCTGCTGCCACCGTGGTTTTTCATGGAGGGTCTTAGCAAGAAGGCTGGGGAGAAGTGGAAGCCAGGGGGGATTGAGGCCAGGGGGGCAATAAGGGACAAGAAGGCAAAGGACAACATTTGGCAAGCGTCTGTGCAGAAAAACAAAGGCTGCAGCAAGCAGAGGGAGCTGAAAAACACAGACGGGCAGGACTGTCCCATCTGTGCCAACCCCCAAGCAGTGGCTGTGGCAGATCCTGCCACTTTGATGTGCCATTTGTCCATGTTAACGCCACATTCTCCCAGCTGCAGCCCCTGGGTGTGAGTGCTCAGGACAACTGACATAAGTCAGTTCTGCATCTCTCTGCCATAGCCGTTGTTCTGCCTCAGAACCCTGTGTCTGCTGATGGCCCAGACCAACCAGGACAGCGGTGGAGGAGCTGGTCCAGGAGGGACGTCTGCTGCAAAGGGCAGCAACATGCCCTCCCTTCAGCTGACATCTTCAGCAAGGATCTGGCAAGGAATGACACGACAGCATCTTGGTCTGCAAAAGACATCCCTCCTTTCTGGAGGTGAAGCACGTACAGACATGAAGGTGGGCGTTTGGGAAATGACCCAAGTAGCTCAGGCAGGGAGTGGGAATAATTGGAAATCCAGATATTCCCCCAATTAGGAAAGCTGGCAAGCACAAAAGCTTGGCTGAGTGGGGAGCACGTTACCCGCCCATGTAGGCGGGGGATGAGCTAAGCCAGGTTGGGGTGCCGGAAGGCTGGAGTGTAGTAGCACCGCGCCTGGGCCCAGCAGCCAGCTCTGGTGGATGCGTTAGTGATGAGCAGAAGGAGGTGTTACGGGGGTAGCCGGAGGCTTGGCCGGCAGCAGAAATGCTCCAGGATCTGGAGCCCACCTGCATCCTTCCTATGGATGCAAGGAACAGGACAGTGTGAATTGTTGCGGCTCAGCAGGGAGGTGAGCCAGGGGACCACTGCAGCATCACCTCCTGGCTCAGCAGGGACAGGACAGGCTCCTGTCTGCAGCCCCCTGCATCATATGGCACAGCCCCTGTCATCACAGAGCCTAGAGTCCTGCGCATAAAGCTGGGTGGGCATGGGATCCCAGCCCCGGCCATGTCTTGGGGCCTCTGCCTCCCTCCCTGGGCCACATGCTGTGGAGAGTTATTGTCTGGTGGAGTCACAACATGATGGAGACAGCCTGTTCCATTCCCAAGCTGGATATCCACAAAAAAAGAACCAAGCAACACTCGAGAGAGAAGGGCAAGCGAGACCATTTTCTCCACAGCCAGCAGATACACAGGTGCTAATTTAGCAGAGCCATGGCTCAGAGCTCACCCACCCATGCACAGCAACCTCCTCCCCAGGGAAGGAGAAGGGAGACCAGAGGAGGGATCCCCCTTCTTATGCCAGGGCTTGGGAACCCTGTGCAGTGTCAGTAGGGAGACAGCCAGCCCGAGACCTCCGGACCACGGGCATCCTTCCTGCTCTCTGCCTGCACCCTTGGGCAGTGCCTGTTCCCTCCATGCAGCCTCCCCAACAGACACAGGCACCTGGGATGTCCTGGCAGCCCCTGCTCCCTCTCGGCTTCTCCATGACTCATCCACTCCAGGGGAAAATCAAGACCTCAGCACACATCAGATGAAGGACCTAGAGAAGCATTTCATGGGAAAGGGGACGAGACAGATGCTTCTTGCATGCCTCATCACAGCGTCTCGCCCTTGGGTCTCTGCCTCTTGGCTGCCTGTGGGAAATGGTACTTGTTTCCCTTCCCGCTGCACAGTCACGCTCGTACACCACCAGTGGAAGATAAGAAGGGTACAGCTCTGCAGCTGCATGAAACCTTGCTGCATCCACACCGCAGGTATGAGGTGCAGGTCTGGTCCCCCAAAGCTTCAGAGGGATCTATTGGAGCCAGGGTGAGTAGCATCCACAACACTTGAGGGGATGGAGCAGCTGCCTGAGGGGTAAGACTACCCCGGCGGGGCGGGACTCTGGGAGGAAACGAGGGGGTGGGAGGGGAGGGCAATGGAGGGCTATATACTGACAGAGCTGGTGGACAAGGTGATGCAGAGCTGTTACTCACTGCAGCCTGCAACACCAGCATCAGGGCCACCTGCTGAGGCTCAGCAGAAAGAGGCTGAGCAGATCCCAGCAGACATTTCTGTCCCCAGCCACCGCTTGCTCTCAGATTAGGATGGGGAGGTGGTCCTGAAGACCCTAGACAGGCACATCCCCACCAATATCCCTGATGCGATGACTACAGACACCAGTGGAGCAAAAGGGGACCAGCCCACAGAGAATGCCCAGGCTCACAGCATCTCCAGCAGCATCTCTTGCTGCTGCCCATGGAGATGTGTGCCAGCCTGTATCCTCATCACCTACCCAGGGGAGGACACTGGGTCCCCCCCTGCCCCTTCTCACTGTGTGCCCTGCCCAAAACCCCCATCCCTCTGCAGGGCTGGGGCTCCTTGGTAACACTGACCATCCGTGGTTCTGCCAAACCCCGCAAGGCTGGGAGAGCTCCTGAAGTCTTCCCAGAAACGCCCTGGTTGGCTGTGATGTCTGAATTGCTCATGCAAGGGAGGAGTCATCCCACACTGGGACACTCTGGTTGCCAGCTCCAGCCCCTCCATGTCCCTTCTACAGCTGTCGGGGGCCCCCCATAGCCTCTAGCTCAAGGTTGGGATGTGTCCCCTGGGCTCTCCCTCCGCTCACATGGCTGGCTGGTGGGTGCTGTGCCCCATCAAACTCTGCTCACACTCCCACCTCCCTTTTGCCCCCATGAACTGCAGTTCAATTCAAATCAATGCCTGCCCTGCTTGGTGTGAGCTGGGGCCACAGAGCAAGCAAACTCATCCAGATTCCTGTGTCCCTTCCCCAGCCCTTTCAGAGAGACTTCTTGAAAAGCAGTTTATGTTTAACATGAGAAAAAGAGCATGTTTCCCCTCCTGCCTGCATTGACAAACAGGTGCTTGCTCAAGGGAGAGCCCTGGAATGAGGCCAGGCAAGTTGAGGTCTCCAGGACAGAGCCGGGTCTGGCACAGTGATGGGGCTGAGCTCAGGCTGCCATTTGGGGGCAGAGCCCTGGAAGCATCACCCTCAGCTTGCCAGGCACAACGCTGACGGGCTGTAAGCCACGGCTGTCTCTGGCTCAGACACAGGGTGTGGGATGCAGGTGGGGGTACACGGGTGGTGGCTCGAGGAGGGACCAGCAGGGCACTGGGAATGCTGTGTCAGTGGTGATGCATTCCTTCATTTTCCCTGTGTGGAGGGAACACTGAGAGCAAAAAGCACCAAAATTGAAGGTCCTGGCACACAGCAGTGCTGCTTCCTTGAAGGGTCTCCCGGCAGCCCTAAGGTTGTCATCTCCTCTCTCCCAGACTGCACCCAGCATCTCCCCTGGAGAGAAAGAGTCAACTTTGACTCACCCCCCCTAAAAAAAAAAAAAAAATAAAAAAAAAAATAAAAAAAAATCTGAGCCCTTTGCTCCAGCAAGACTCAAAATAGGAGCTATTTCCTCCTTGGGAAGAGAAAATTCCCAGCTCTCCACAGAGGAGCTCTGTAGGACCAGACCATCTCAGGCTGTCCAGCAGCTGGATGCCTCGAGGTTCTGCCAAGATGCACTGAGCTGCCAGGCTTCCTGCAGCCTGGGAGGGGGGTGGGCCCCTGGGAAGGATTGCTCCTCTGAGGATACCCATGCTCAAGGATCCTTGTACCCACCTTGCACAGGGTAGCACTAGGACATCACCATGCTCCTGCTGACAGTCATCGTGCCTCATCCCTTTCTGGCCCAGCTGGTCCTGGCTGCTTCCAAGCTGTCCAGGACTGGCTGACATTAGCTTGTCTCTTCAGGATAACCCCTCCAGGATTTCTATTCCAATTAATGAGCCCCTCCTGCTTGTCTGGGAAAAAAAATGAGCTGGGTTGGGTGGGGGTGGGAATGGCGCCCAGGCAAAGACCTGTCTGCTGTGGCCATCCCATCCCTGTGCACCCTGCTTACCTCCTGGTGCCTGCAGTAGATTTGCTGAGCTGTTCACCACTGGTTTGAGCACATTTGGCAGGACAGTCCTCAAGCCTGCTCCCAGCCCTCTTGCTTCCCTGTTTATATCTGACTTGCTGCGTTTTTTCAGCTTTCCTGCTCTTTTCACAGACCTTCTGCTCCTCAGCATTAACCTTTTTTCCTGTCTTCCCTGTTCTTTCCCATCAGCTGTGTGGAGATTTTATGAGATTGCCCTGTTGCTCTTTGCTCCATATTTTACTGAGGCTCTTAATACAGCATTTTTTTTGCAGCCTCCAGGCAGCTTGGAGGCCTCTGGCTTCCTGGACCACACCACTGAGAGTTTTGGGATTGGCCTGTTTTTGTCTTTTTTATTTTTTTGACACATTTCCTCATTTTTACACAGTCTCTTGTCTTGAAATCAAATAACCACATGCTGGCTTTATTCATCCTGCTTTTCCTTTACCATGAAATGAAAACCAAGTGGTATCACAGTTGGGCTAGACCCTCCCAAGCTAAGCCTCATGTGCTGTGCAAGAGCAGATACAGAAAAGTACCTTCTGGTGGTTCTTAGGCTACTTCTGGGGGTATGGCACCATGTACTGCATTCAAGGGTTTTATCTTTATGCCTTGTCCCCTGACACTTCAATCCAGTCTGCAAGTGGATAGCTGAAGTGTCCCCTTATAACAGCCTCCCCTAAAATGACTAAGTATCTGGCTTTAGGTGTCTGGCGTTGGTGTGAGAGCACTTGTGGGTTTGCCCTTGCTCAGTTGCCCAGGCATGCGCTGGCTGCTCTCCCAGCACTGCAGGAGATCCAATTTGCCTTCTTATTTATCACAGTTATGCTGTTTGTTTTCCTGCTGGCATTTTCAGGAAGCATACTGAGCGTTAGCTGAGTTCCCCACTTCAGTCCCATCAGGCCAAATGAGGTGCTTTCCCCCAGCCGCCTGCTTCTGGTTTAAGTTCTCTTTGGCACAGCAATTATCAGTGTCAGCTGCCTGCTTCTTATACCATGAAGGAACAGCACCCTTGTCCTGTGTCTGTCCCTGGCATCCCAAGAGGTGCCCAAGTCCCACCATAGCTAAACGCCTCCTCTCTGACCCACTGTCTCATCCCCACCCTGAGACTCCAGATCTCATCATGTTTCCGAGGTCTCACCTGTGGAACTGGCAGGATTTTGAAGAGCACCACAGGCAGGTCCTGAGCATCAGTGTCTGGCCAAGCAGCCTGGAAGTGGCTGCCAGCTCACCCTTCGGCACTCACCTACCACACGGCGTGGCACCATCAGCTTCTCTGCTGTAGCCAGAGCATCTCCCCAGTGTGCGAAGGCAGCAAACATCAGGGCATCTTGCTGGGCTTGCTTACTGGGTACATAATAGCTGCCAGCTGGCACTGCTTTCCCAAAAGAACCTGACCTGCTGCCTAACCCCAGTGATGAGAAAACAGGCCTTTTTCTCCCAGCACTTAAGAGCTGCCTTTGGCTCGTCTTCACTTGCTCAGAAAACACCCCCAAACAGGTCAGCACTTTCTTCACAGCAAAGGTATGTGAGGAATTTCTCCTAAGGCAGCTGGACCCTTTCCAAAGAAGGCGAGCAGCCAAATTCCCACCTCTCAGCCCCCCCAGCAGAGAAACAAGGTGCAAACTTGGACCCCGAAGGCTTGCTGTGCACTTCTACTTCTGCCCTTGTGTCTGCTGGAGCTAGGGAAGAAGGGGTCCTCTTCACTCCACTCCTATGCACCAGGGAAAGGACTGCTCCTGCCCCATCTCTCCCAGAAAGACCTTTAGCTGTCACAGCTGTCCCCAAACACAGCATCTAGAAGACACAGGTGTGGTTTTGCAGCTTTCCATGCTCCGTTCTCCACTCTCAAGCAGTGCCTGGCACTGCTGGGTAATGGGCAAGAGGAGACTCCTGACGTGCAGGCTGCATAGGGGTTCCTCAGGCACCTGCTGGTATCACTGCTTCCTGTCATTTATCATTTTTTTTGAATCTCAGATTCCTTCCCAAAGCTCCAGCTGCTAGGTTCACATGCCGAGGCTAGACACCAGGCTTTCCCACAAAAGCCCACCCCCCAGCCCTCCTGGCATGGAGAGACACTTGCAGATGTGTCCCCATAGGCATGTTTTCCACCTGCTCCAGCTCAGCAGGTCCTGTGGAGCTTTTGCCGGCACGGCGCAGAGCCCTGCGGAGAGCACGGTGAGCACTCTGTCCTGGCAGAGGACAGACAGGCTTGGCAAGCTGGAGAGGAAACACACCCTGCAGGCATGGATACCAAACCACCCCCTGTGTGTGGCAAAGCCAACTGTAGCTGAAATTACTTATCCAGGTATCTGGAACTTCCTGCTATTTATGAACGTGGCTGCTGGCTGCAGAAATAAAGCTGCTTATCTGTGTTGTGCTGTAGATTCACAACGCTGCTTTGCAGCAGCCCCAGCCTCTCCAAGGCCCCTGCAGAAGGTGGACACCCCTCCTCCCCATCCTGGCCCTGAGCCCCTGAAGCTGCCTTTTTGGCACATCACCCCGGCAACACAGCTGGACAATCATATGTTTCATTTGTCTGGCTACAATTAATGAGCAGGAAAGTAGGCTTTTTTATCCTGCCTGTTTTCTAGGATGGCAAAAAGACCATCTCCAGGGAATGTATCCCCTAGGTGCATTCACTAAGAGAATGCCAAGGACCCTTGAAAGCCAAGCAGCCAGGAGAGCGAACAAGCAAGTCAGCCTTGGCCACTCAATGATGTTTTCCAAAGCTTCATGACCCAGATGCACCTGGGATTTCACAGAAGCAAAGATACCAAATGTTGGAGCTACCCTGGGCTCTGATGGAGCATCTCTACAAATGTGGTATCCAGCTCTTCCTCCTTACCTGAACAAGCATATCACCCCCAGAACACAACAACAAATTTCACTTTTTGAAGAGAGGTGCAGGGAAATAGGTCACAGGCAGTTGGGCACAACCACACACAGGTCCCTCAAACCCCATCTTGAGGAGTAGCCCCAATCAGAGCTGAACCCTTGAGTGGCCCACACCTCATGCTCAAAACTTGACCTGCATTAAGTGTCTGGACCCTGATGGCACTAATAGGTCTTGATGACCATGAACGGACTCGACTCTGACCCCCACTCACACATCCTTCAGCTGTGGGCCATGTGATCACTTCATCTGAGCCCTGAGCTCTGAGAGGAAGCATTTATTGATACCTCTGTCTTCAGGTAGACCTTGGACCTGTCTAACAGGTAGCTTATCTCAGGTGCTGTTTCCTGTGTGAACCTCATACTTGTGTGGTAGACAGCTTGTGTTTAGCCCATCTGCTGGATGGACAGACGGCGGAGGTGGCTGGTCTTTGTGTCTTGCCCCATCTCCTGGATGGAGCCCTCAGCTCCATGCTGCAGCCTTGCTCCCAATGGTGCCTCCAGCCCCCTCTCCTGCTGCTCCTGTCTGGACCTCCTCTCCACTGTGGCTGCTGATGGATCCTGTTACCTGCACACAGCACAGCTGAGAGCGAGCTCCCGCAAAGCAGGTCAGGGCTGGAGCACAAGAGGCACCGTCCCTCCTGTACTTGCTCTGGGGAGCCTCCACTCTGGCTGGGCCAGCTGCCAAGGCAGGGTTACACTGCCTACCCCTTACCCAGGGCGGGCTTGTTCCCTTCCCCACAAAGGATGTGCGTTTTAAGCCAAGAGTAGGATCCCTAGCACCTGCAAGAGCAATTTTGTTGGCACCCTGCTTATTTTCTGGCACAGAACCTGACTGACTGGCTGCATCCTCCTCAGGAAGGAGGTCACCTGGGCACCCTGGCCTCCTTTTCATCAGCAGCCATCCTCTATGGCGCTGTGACGGGATGCCCTGGCTCCTGGGAATTGTCCTGGGTCACCCTTTGGTGGGACTGCCCTGCCCTCTGCTGATCTTTCCAGCAGCAAGCTGGGAGCTGAGGAATGGGCCAGCAGCCAGCAGCCTCGCTGGGCTTCCAGGCAGTGAATGCAGGGGAGAAAACCTCTACAGATGCCCGGGGGGTAAATATTCCAGAAGAAAGCTGCTCTCCTGGCTTTTGCACACTCTGCAGGGCGGTGGTGTGTAAAAGCAGGACCGCTTTTGTCTGGGTGCTTGCTGCCTTGCTGGAAAATCAGATGGGTTTGATCTCAGGCTGGCAAATAGCAACAGAGATGCTTGGTCCTGCTGCTCCAATGAGATGGGTTGCTGGTGCTGTAGCTGGGCTGTGAAGGACTGCCTGGGGGTGCACCCTGCCTCAGAGGAGGTGCAGGAAGCTTTGGGGGTGCCCCAGGTGGGAGCCATTACCTCTCCCAGCAGAACCATGCAGACTGCAGGGCAGCAAGGCAGGGTCCTGCCAGCTTCTGAGTATGACAAGGTGTTTCCTCAACACCTCCTGCTCCAAAAGGCTCCATAAGGCCTGGTGGTGCAGCAGTGAGGCCGTGGGCTCCTGCTATGCTCTGGAGGCGCCTTGGCCAGCTCTGCGGGTCCAGAGCACCGTGTTAGAAGGGTCTTGGCCACAGTGCCCTGCCCTGGAGTGCTGGGTCAGCTGAAATATGGTGAATTTCCACAGGTAGCTGGGGGGAGACATGGCCAGGACAGCTGACCAAAAACTAGGTTTCAGTGAGCTGCAGTCGGGAGTTCAGAGTCACTGCTCCAGGGAATAGTTTGCTCAGAAAAGTGAACTGCACCACACAGTGAGGGATTGTCTTTAATTTGTATTTTATTTCATTATTATTGTTTGTTTGTTTCTTTTTTTGCCATTCCATTAAACTGTTCTTATCCCAACTCACAAACTTTGCCTTTTTTTTCCCTATTCTCCTCCCCATCCCACGGGGGGCAGGGGAGGGGTGAGCAAGCACTACATGCTTTTAGTTGCCACCTGGGCAACCACAAGGGCTGGGGCTGGACACCAGCCCTGCATCTGCCCACTGCCCCTTGCCAGCAGCAACCAGCAGATGTACCCCCGTGGGGACCCTGTCTCCCCCTCCTCCCTCCCACAACCATGTACCCTCAGGGACTTCCTAGAACCTCAGGGAGAGTATTTGTGGACATCTCCAAGGCCAAGATTTTCAGGGATCCCCACAGCTCTGGGCTGTGCCCACAGGCTTTGTTGGAAGAATTAAAGGCTTCAGCAGAAGATACAAATGGCAAAGTGGTTTATAACATACATTAAAGCTGAGCTGAGCATTTATTCTCTCAACCAAGGCAACTGATTGGTGACTGGCCTTGTCTGTTGGCCAAGAGGCATGTGCATGGCCATACTGTTGTCTCCATCTAGGAGTTCCTGGGGCTTTCAGGGAGGGGGGTGCAGGGGGGCTGGGGAGTGCCTCTGCAGCACTGGGGAACAGCCCTGTCCCCTCCTTCCCTGGGGTTGTGTTGGTGGTGGTTTTTTTCGGTTGGTTGGTTTTGTTTGTTTCTGTTAGGTTGGTTTTGTTTTGTTTTGTTTTTTTAATTATGGCTGTGCCCATAAACTAGTGTGGAGACCAAGGAAAGAAAATCTGGAAAGGAAATGGTCTGATCCTTTATTTTTGTTGTTGGCAGCAAAAGTTTTAATTCTCTGAAACTCAAATGAGTGAGCATGGCAATTCACAAAGCAACAGAAATACAAAACCTATCTTAACGTGGACTGTTGTTGCACGCTTTTGTTTCTTACTATACTAAAAGGCTTTCAAACTGAAATACTTATGGCTTAAAATGACAGAAAAAAAACGAACAAATTGTGTGGTGGAAAAATGACCAATAAGTAGAAGGTAGCTGGGCACAGTATCGGTTCCAGAATTATGCTAATTGGAACAGAAGAGTTTGTAAACACTAGCAAAGAAAATTATTCTCTGTTAATGATAATCATAGTGTCATGAAGATAAACTGCTATTTAAAAATGAGTGGGCAGCGCCTCATCCTGGGTACCAGTTGCCCCGTGGGGTCTCTGAGCTCTTGTGCTGGGGCTCTCGGCACCCCCGGGGCTGTTCTCTCTGTCCCCTGTGTGGATGGTGCTGCCCCTTCCTCAGAGCTCGGTGTGCAGGAGCAGCTTCGCTTGTCTCATGTTGTCAATCACTGCGGAGAAAGCACTGAAGATAATGAAGGTGGACAGATGGACAGTGCAGAGACACCAACGCTTAGGAACTAATTCTAGTCCAGGTGGAACTTAATGTTTGCAGAGGAGATACATTGGTTATAATGGAAGGAAACCTTCCACCAAAGGTAAAAGAAGAGAGATGGTGTTCTTTAGTTTCTTGACAGTGTCTGGAGATGTGAATATGATAGTAGTTTTGTTTTTTGGTTTTTTTTGTTTTTTTTTTTTTTCATCTTGATTATTTTAAAAATATTTCAGCTGAAAAACTCTAGTCTGTAATAATGAATAATGCTTTTTGTAGTTTTAAAGATTTTATTTCAAACATTTATAATATTCCTAGTCTACCTATTCTTCTTTCAACTTGTGTAGTAAGAGGCTTCCCAATGGCAGCGTATTTATCTAGGAGTGTGCTGAGGTTAATTTCAAACATTTAGAAAATTCTTAGTCTATCTATATTCTTCTCTCAACTTGTGTAGTAAGAGGCTTGCCCGTTGCAGCATCTTTGCCTAGAAGTGCATTCAGGTTAACAGACCTGGAGGAAATCAGTATTTCTGGCACACAAGGTTGTTGTGAGGGCACAACTCTTATGCTACTGCTTCTTCACAAAATCAGCTGTCTCTCTGCCCTCTTTTCTTGATCCATTGCTCTTCTTTTTGCGCTGCTGCGGAGAGTTGGGCTTCACCTTCACCACCCTTTTCCTCAGACTGAAGGAACTACAGTTCAAGGCTGCGGGGACCTCCTTGGTGGCCTCCAGGGGAGGGCGCACGTCCCCTCAGTGCAGCAGCCAGATGGAAGCCCTGTCTTCTGCTCCCCTTTTCTTGGGCCTCAGAGCTGAGGAGACGGCACCTGGTCGGGAGGGGTGGAGTAGGGAAGCGGGTAGAGGAGTGGGAGAAAAGGTCTCATGCTGCTCATGGTGATCCACAGGATTGCTGACTGCCAGGCGGTGGAAGAGCTGAGGCTGCAGGGTGGCTGCCGTGGAGGTTGGGCGTCCAGCTAATGCCAGGTGTGGAGGCTGCACCGTCAGTAACACGCTCGCCAGGTGCGCTTGCGCCAGCGTAGTGTCTTGAAGGGGAGCCCTGGCACGGTGTAGTGGTGCCAGGGGAGCCATGTTGGGGATGGATCCACTTCCATCGGCTCTTCTTGGTCTTGGGGTGGATCCACCTCCATTGGCTCCACATAATCAGCTACATGAGTGCTGGCCATCACTCCCATGCGGCTGATGGTGCCTCCCCTCCAACATGGCCTCCTCTTCCTCCACAGTACCTGCAGCCACATCTCTCTTCTCCGGCTCAAATGTGAACAGCTTTGCTGCGGTGAGAACCCTTGGCACCAGCCATCGCTGCTGTGAGAGAACCTCAGAGCTCAGTAAGTTCTGGGTCAACTGTCCCTGTACTGACAGGGCTCGGAACAGAATGCGCTGAGGTGGTCTGTGACTGCACTTGGATGGTGATGTGGCCGAAGATGGCTGTTTTGGGGCCCTGCCCCTTCCCTCTGAACTTATGTTTTTGCTTACATTGTGCTTTTGTAATTCTCATGCTGAAGCTTTTCAAACACATCTCTTCAAAAAAGGACTCTAGGAAACAGTACAAGGAAAACACAGGAAGAGCATTGGGACATTTCCTAGAGCTGGGAGAAACACTTGTGCAGAAACAAAGGATAAAAACCTGTAGATTGTCAAAACATAATGTGTAGAGCATAGGAGGTAGAAGAGATCAAAAATAAATTTCAAATTCTGGAAGGAATACCGTAACAACTCACTTTGAAAAACAAAACAGATTTTAAACACTGATTTTAACAAAAATGGCAGCATTTTGCCTGGAAACAGGAAACCGGAGCCGGTTAAAGAGGCAACTCGGACCCCTCAACAATCCTGTCAGCAAGAAATAAATGGCAGGTCACGGCTGGAAGAGAATTTGTGGACATCTCCCAGGACAAGTTTTTCAGGGATCCCCACAGCTCTGGGCTCTGCGCATGAGCTTTGTTGGAAGCATTAAAGGCTTCAGCAGATGAACCAAAGGGCAAAAGGCTTTCTGGTCGCTTTTCTTATCACACTGCATGCCTGGGTGACTGTTGCTGAGCACAAGAACCCTTTCTCTCTTCTTCTCCCATGCCCTGGGGACACTGGGGACCAAAGCAAAACCCACTGGTTGGAGACAGAAGGGCACAAGAGCAGTAACTTAAGATCTGCAGGTTCAGACTTTCAATAAACTGTTTAATCAAGCGTGATGACCAAGGGCAGGGGAGGAAGAGGGCAGCAGGGAGCCTCGTGCACCCCACATTGGGCAGTGGCAGCTCAAGAGCTTGGCCAGGCAGCTGGCCTGCGCTCAGCAGACTCATCTGTGCTGGACGTGAACCACCAGTGGATGCACCGCACAATCCTGGGCACCTGGAGGAAGCACAGCTGAGAGTTGGAGTGCTGCCGGAGGAAAACATTTCCCCGGCTTCCCCTGACAATTCCTGCCCTTCGCACCACAGTGTGCTGGCCTAAAAGGCTGCTGGGAGCCCAGCAGACCCGGCTTCTGGGACCACAGGATCCCTGGTGGGCACCAGCCCTGGCCACAGGCTACTTAAGTGCTCCAAAGTGGAGACTTCACTTCCCACAGGCATGTCCAGCAGAGCAGCACCAGCCTCTGCATCACAGCAGTGTGCTTTTGTCATGACCTCAATGACCATGACGGTGGAGCCTTAATCGTCTTTGGGCTCAAAGGATTCCCAAAACACCTGCTACTGCAGGAAGGGCAGGAAGGGCAGGGAAGAGAAGGATGCCACACCGAGTGCCCAACAGCGGTGCTTGGCTGGGCAGCGAGAGCAGAGCTGGCTGCGCGTACCTTTGCTCTGGGGTTGTGCAGGACATGGGTGTATTCCTGCTTCTGCTCCTCTTCTGGCAGCTCCCAGTTGGGATCTGGCAAAGACCAAGCGTGGGCAGAGCTGAGGGGCTGCTGGAGAGGCTGGAGAACACAGCCGAGCCCCGTGACAGGGGCTGGTGGGGACACTGACCCCCGTCTCTCTGGCCGCAGGATGGGGCTGGGAGTGCCCGTGGATGGAGCATGGCCAGAGCCCAGCGTGGGGAACAGCCCTGTCCCCTCGTCCCCTCTTTCCCTGGGCATGTCCACGGGGATGGTCCCAGCCGGCTGCAGCCACTCGCCCTGCGGCCCAGCCCGGCCACTGACCTGCCTGCAGCAGCTGGTGCTCCTGCACCTCCTCATGCTGTGATGCTGGGGCGGCCTCAGCACCCTTCTCCTCCTCGTCCTCATCCTCACTCTTCTCACTCAGCCAGACCACCCTGGGTGGGAATGGGGGTCTGCACGCCATCCCGCTGCTGTCTGGCCTCAAGGACGCCTGCTGCAGGGATGGGAGATACGTAGGAAAAGCGTCGTAGACAGCAGACACGGATCAACAGCGAACAAGCCACAAGCGGCCCTGTGACACGGTGCCACAGGCGTGTGCCCTGGGGCTCCCCCAGCCCAGCAAACCCACCCCACAGTGACCCAGCACCAAAGGAGCTCCACAGAAGCCGGCTAAAGAGGCACAAATGGCAGTTCACGGTGGGGAGAATGTTTGTGGACATCTCCAAGATTTTCAGGCATCCCAACAGCTCTGGGTTCTGCTCTTGTTGGAAGCATTAAAGGCTTCAGCGGAAAAACCAAGTGCAAAGTGGTTTCTGCCCACTTTTCCTACCACACTGCATGCCTGGGCAATGGTTGCTGAGTACAAACACCATTACTGTCTTCTTCTCCTATGCCCTGGGGACACTGGGGACCAAAGCACGACCCACTGGTTGGACACAGAAGGGCACAAGAGCAGTAACTCAAGATCTGCATGTTCAGACCATCAATAAACTGTTTAATGAAGGAAGAGCATATGGCGGTGCTGGATCAGTCCTGCGCAGAGCCCCAGCAGCACAGCCAGCCATTGCCCCAGAGAGAAGGCCGCCGCCTCCTCCACGCCTGGCGGAGTTGGCCCTGCACCTCCTGCAGCCTGGATCTGGAGGAGCCGTTTGCCACTGCAGCTCTCAGCTGGGGCAGCGTGCGAAATGCCTGGTGTTGGAGGTAGGGGCCCTTGCCGTTTATCGCACGTTGAACGGCTGGAACAGAGAGGAACAGAGTCAAGGTCAGACCCCAGATCCACAGGGACGCCAGGAACCCCTCCTGCCAGGGCCACCCCACCAGCGCTTCGGATGGCCAGGGGGAACAGCGGCCAATGGGATCGGATGGAAGGAGCTGGCCACGAATAGCACATGTGTCCCTGAAACCTCTCTCTGCTCTGCCCCCACCACCCCTCGTCTGCGCAGGGAGCAGAGCCCTCCCCGGCCGGGGCAGGGATTGCAGCTCCCTGGCCAGGGTCCTTCCTCCTCCCCGCCAGTCCCTGCTGACACCCCGCTGCCCTCTCTCACTGTGGTAGATGAGCCGGAACTTCTCCGGCTGAGCCCTCATGTGCTGCCCAAGGACTCCTGGAAACACATACCCCGTCACCGCTCCTGCTCACCCCAGCAGCGCAGCTGCCCTACATCAGCCCGGCCACACGCGCCCCTGCCCCTGGCAGGGCTGAGCCCGGGCTCTGCCCCAAGCGCGATGCCCGAGGGCAGGGGAGGGAGAGGGCAGCGGGGAGCCCCGTGCACCCCACATTGGGCAGTGGCGGCTCCAGAACCGCTGGGCCGCATCCTGCTGCCAGTGCAGCACCCGGGGCTGGGGCTGAGCTGCAGTCGGCTTGGAAGGACCCCGGGGCCTTGTACCTCACCAAGAAATGCGACGCCTGCCTCTCGTATGGAGTCCTGTGGGCTCTGCATGTATGTCAGGGCCTGACACAGGTACGCTGCTGCTCTGCTGTGGCACTCTACCAGCTGGAGAGAGCGACAGGGGATGGAGACAAGGGCTGGTGCAGACTCTGCCCCTGGCCGCGTGGTCCCTGTGCCCAGGACTGGCCTCCCCTGCCAGGACACCCACAACACCCAGCCAGCAGCCGGCTGGTGCCGGGTCTGGAGGGAGCAGAGGGCTGGCTGCTCCCCGAGGAGCTGCAGTGCCATCCTGTCCCCAACACCCAGCTGGGTCGGGGCTCCGTCAGCAGCCCTGGGCTCGGGCAGGGAGAGGAGCCTGGAGAAGAGCCCGTGGGGCCGCACACCCGAGGGACGGGAGCGTGTGTGGGCTGCAGGCTGGCGGCGATGGGCTGCAGCAGTGGGCACGGGCACAGCTGCCAGCCCCACACACTGGGCAATGGAGGCTTGTCCAGGCTGGGGCTGGGGCTTCACGGCCATCCCTACCAGGCAGTCGCCGATCACCTCTATCTGCTGATCCCTTAACACCACTGCCCGGGGCACCACTGTCCAGGGCACAGCACCTGCGTCCCCTGCGCCTGGGCAAGGCTCAGGCCTGTGCTGGCCCGTGGCAAGGAGATGCAGCAGGTGGGGAACTCGTCTGCCGGCAGGTTGGTGCTCGGGCAGAGGAGCAGGGCAACCCCGATCTCGGGCACCGGGTGCTGCCGGGGCAGCAGGACAGACGTCCCCCAGAGCTGCTGCTCTGGAGCCCAGGCCAGGAGGTGGCTGGAGCTCTGCAGTCTGTGAGGTGTCAGGGCAGGAGGCGGCTGAGCCACCTCCCATGGGGACACCAGCAGGTCAGAAATGCTCACCGCTGCCACGGCCCTGTTCTCATCAAACACATGGAAGATCAGTGGGAGCAGGCTCTGGTGCACAAGCGTCTTCAGCGGCTTTTTTCCGTCGTCTGCTACACGCTGTATCACCTCTTTAAAGATGCTGACGGAGAGCTGTCGCACGTACCAGGACTCCTGGTGGACAGGAAGAGGGCAAGAGCTCAGCACCGGCTGCCTCAGGTGCACATGGTCCTAGGTCTGAAAATCCACAAGGCAAAAGGTTTCCTGCCATCACCCAGCACCTATGGGGCTGCATGAAGCCTTACGTTGTCAAAGAGTGGCTGGAGCCTCTCAGCCAGCTGCAGAGCGATGGGGGTGGAAACTGGGAAGCTTGGGTCCTGGATCACTTTGCTGAGCACAGCCAGGGTCATCCTGACCATATCCATGTCTGTGTCTTGCAGTAGATCTGTGAGTCTTTGCACCAGGAACCGCATTTTTGGGACCTGCGTGGAACAGTTGGAGCAGTTGTGGCAGCTGGAGCCCACGCTGCTGCCTCAGGGCCCAGACACCAGCGGCCTGCCCCGAAGGACTCGGGCAGGTGAACAGGGAGGCAGGAGAGCTGGGAGCAGCTACCACAGCTCCCGCAGCCCAGACAAGTCCAAGCCCTGTGCTAGCCAGCACCCCTGCCCAGCCCCAGGGCACCAGCACGGCTTCAGCCGCTGCCTCCTGCTCACCATCCACGGTGTGTCGCAGAGCACGGTGAGGCCTTTGAGCACCAGGATACGTGTTATTCTGCAGTTGCTCTGCAGGTATCTTGGAACAAGCTGCAGAAAGCTCTCAGCCCTTACATCTGGGCGAGGGGAGGCCAGCATCTGAAACACACAGAGCAGTGACGGGCTGCCCGGCCAGCAGGACCCCGGCCCTCAGCAGCCTCTGACTGCTCGTCCTATGAGGAGCCGCGACGCAAGAGCGAGAGCTGGCGCAAGGGAGGCACAAAACACAGACAGAGGCAAGTGTCCCCCCAGCAGCAGGGGGCCAAGGGCACACAGAGGAGCCCACGCTCTGCCCCACACCCACCGACTGGGCTCCCCATGCAGCCGCGGCTACGAGAGGGCAGAGCGGGGGGAAGCAGCTCAGCGAGGCAGCGCTCGCCATCAGGCTCACCTCCACAAGGAACGCCATGGCAGGGAGCTCACAGCGGGGCTCATTCCTGCTGAGCAGCTCGACCAGGTAGGACACCACAGAGGCATTGAGGTGTCTTGAGACAACACGGATCTCTCTGGCAAGGGAAAAAAGGCACCATCGGCCATGAGCACGGCACGCAAACCTCTCCTGGGACTCCCTGTCCCCCTCAAGGGCCAAAGACCCCTTTGTGCTCCACTCCGGCCACCAGCAGCATTTGCTCCCACAGGCCTCGGTCTTTTCCATACCCCTCACCAGGAGAAAGGCAGTGCCCAGCACCAGCACGCTCCTTTTAGGGAGGAAACTGGAAAAAACACCCTTCCCTTTCTCAGAGACCCCTTTCCTGCCCATGGGGACTCGTCCCCCAGGCTCTGTCCCCGGCCCTCGGCGCATCCTGCGGCCGCGGCGGCTGCCCTGGCTGGTGCTGCCTGCAGACAGACCCCGGCTCTGTCTCTGTGCCGTCAGCCCAGGCCCTCGGGGGGGGACGCCGGCGCTCTGGGAGGTGGCTGCTCCTGTGCACCCAGCTCTCCCAGCCTTTGCCAGTCTGCTGGGCCATCACCGCCGACCAGTCCCTCTCACCCAGCACCAAGGGAATTGTGTGGGGTGCCCCGTCTGCAGGGCACCAATGGCAGGGGGAGCAGGGAAAAGGGGGCTCTCACCTGGCCAGCAGCCCCATTGCGCAGTGGTGGGTCTCAGCGTGGAGGAGCGTGTCCCAGCCACGCTTACGTTCCACTTCAGAGGCTACAAGCCTATAGCCCAGACGGCAGAGCAGTGTTTTCACAGTCAGCACTATAAACCTGTGTGCAGAGCAAAGCCCAAGTCACGCTGGGAGCCCTGGCTCCAGGCCCAGGGCCATGGGAGGGCTGGGAGGACTGGGATGGAGCACCTGCTGGGGCTGGTGGGAAGGCCGCCTTCCTCCTGGCATTCCCTCCAGAATGTATCCACCTCGTCTGACATCTACTCTGTGCTGTACAAAACTTGGAAGAGCAGAGCCAGAAGTAGGCGAGGGAAATGCACCTTCAGCTCTCTTGGGCACCTGGGCATTCGAAGTATCTCCCACAGAGCCCTGGTTGCCTGCAGAAAACAAAACAGCCAGAGACCGTGCTCAGTGCCGAAACACGCCTGTGGCCTGGCCCGAGCGTGGACGCAAGGGGAGCGCCTGGCCTGGATGCTCCTAAACCTGCCCCTGCCCCGGGTTTCCAGTCACCGCGGGAGATGCAGTGGCGGGGGACGATGGAGAACCGCCCGCAGAGGCGACCCTGGGGCTGAGCAAAGGCCTGGTGGGGTCACTCACAGCCAGGGCAAGGACGCCCTGTTGGTCCCCGTCACAGGTGGACATGCTGTGCAGCGGCCAGTCCTCCAGCACACAGAGCACCTCCTGGAACACCTTCTTTGTGGTCATGCTGGTGGTGACCATCATCCTCCACATGGCTGCAGCGGCTCTGCAGGCACAGAGCTCCGTGTCACTGGGGTTTTGGCCACAGCACCAGGGCCCGGGCAACCGCGGGGGCCCAGGCTGGCCACCAGCCCTGGCTCTGCCCGCTGCCCCTCGCAGGCGGCACCCAGTGGCTCTGCCCCTGCGGGCAGCAGGCGGCTGAGCAGCGGTGCCTTGGTGGGCAGGGGGAGCACGGCAGCGGGCGCTGGGGCTGACGTGCCAGGGCTGGGCAACAGTGGGGCCTGAGGGTCCCGAAAGTCTCTATCTGTCTGCCAGCCCGCACGGGACGGGCTGTGCAGGTCAATGGGCTCTAAAGGCTGGGCAGCCCTGAGCCCTCAGGGCAGGTTTCCCAGTACCGGTCGCACGATGGGGCACAGCGCAGCAGGGCCACCACCACATCATGGGGGTGCGCGTCGGTGAGCTCCACAAGGGTGTTGTCCAGCCTGTGCTCAGCAGACTCATCTGTGCTGGACGTGAACCACCAGTGGATGCACCGCACAATCCTGGGCACCTGGAGGAAGCACAGCTGAGAGTTGGAGTGCTGCCAGAGGAAAACATTTCCCCGGCTTCCCCTGACAATTCCTGCCCTTCGCACCACAGTGTGCTGGCCTAAAAGGCTGCTGGGAGCCCAGCAGACCTGGCATCTGGGGCCATAAGGATCCCTCGCAGACACCAGCCCTGGCACCAGGCTACTTAAGTGCTCCAAAGTGGAGACTTCACTTCCCACAGGCATGTCCAGCAGAGCAGCACCAGCCTCTGCATCACAGCAGTGTGCTTTTGTCATGACCTCAATGACCATGACGGTGGAGCCTTAATCGTCTTTGGGCTCAAAGGATTCCCAAAACAGCTGCAGTAGGAAAGGCAGGGAAGAGAAGGATGCCACACCGAGTGCCCAACAGCGGTGCTTGGCTGGGCAGCGAGAGCAGGGCTGGCTGCGCGTACCTTTGCTCTGGGGTTGTGCAGGACATGGGTGTATTCCTGCTTCTGCTCCTCTTCTGGCAGCTCCCAGTTGGGATCTGGCAAAGACCAAGCGTGGGCAGAGCTGAGGGGCTGCGGGAGAGGCTGGAGAACACAGCCGAGCCCCGTGACAGGGTCTGGTGGGGACACTGACCCCCGTCTCTCTGGCCGCAGGATGGGGCTGGGAGTGCCCGTGGATGGAGCATGGCCAGAGCCCAGCGTGGGGAACAGCCCTGTCCCCTTGTCCCCTCTTTCCCTGGGGATGTCCACAGGGATGCGTCCCAGCCGGCTGCAGCCACTCGCCCTGTGGCCCAGCTCAGCCAAAGGAACACGGCTGGAGTGAGTTATCTAGATATCTAGGCTTTCCTTCAGCCTCACTGTTTTTCTTCTGTAGGATGCTGCTCTGAGAAGTGTAGGAAGAGCCTTTGTCCTCTCCCTGTCCCTGTCTTTCTCTCCTCCACTGCATCTGGAGTTCAGCTCTGCCTGTATTTTGACCACGGTCTCTGCCTTCCTGGTGGCACACTGGAGCAATTCACCATTGTTCTGGGCAACCTGCAGTGCCATGTGCTGGCCAACACACATTCATCCATCTAGTTTAATTTCTCCCAATTCCCATGTCCACTGTCCCCACCACCAGCACCAGGCTACAGCGCTCACACTGGCACTGCTTAGAGGAGCCCCTTCTGGCTGTCATCTTAAAGATCCAGTAAACCCCGATGCATCTCAGTTCCCCATAGAAAGCCTTTGAGGAATAGCTCCTGTGCTTCATGGAACCCCATGCTTTATCCACGAGCTTGTCCAAAGATTCAGGGCTCTTCCAGAGCAATATCAGGGAGAATGTAGCTACTTGCAAACAGATGGCTCCAGAGGGCTAGGTGCAACTGAAGCAATTAACCCCATATAGTAAAGGTGCTGCTTTTGGTGAGATTTTTGGGCAAAACCATAAGACTGGCGTATAACCCTGGGGACTTGACTGCAGTGCCAGGGAGATGCGGGGTTTGGGGCCTGAAAGAGCTTTGCCTCAGGGCAAAAGACCATGCGGAAAAAGCAAACAAGCAGTATCAAACTCCTGTGCTGCTCTCCTAGAGCAGTGATCAGGTACCTCAGACTGAGACTGATGAACCCCTGGGCATGGGAACACCGTGGGTACCCCACGCCTTGTGCCTCCACTGCAATTTAGGAACAATGCAGGGTAAACAGCCTTCCTGCAGCAACCGACCCCCCTGACATCCCAGCCCCATCCCAGCAGAGAGCTCTGGCCATCTTTGCTTTAAATCACTTGGGCTCAGTGCTTAGTACTAAGGCACAAAGGTGCATTACTTGGGGTTTCAAACACATCTCTTCAAAAAAAGACTCTAGGAAACAGTACAAAGAAAACACAGGAAGAGGACTGGGACATTTCCTAGAGCTGGGAGAAACACTTGTGCACAAACAAAGGATAAAAACCTGTAGATTGACAAAACATCATGTGTAGAGGATAGGAGGTAGAGGACATCAAAAATAAATTTCTAATTCTGGAGGGAATGCCGTAACAGCTCCCTTTGAAAAACAAAATAAATTGTAATCACTGATTTTGACAAAAATGGCAGCATTTTGCTTGGAAACAGGAAACCGGAGCAGGTTAAAGAGGCAACTCGGACCCCTCAACAATCCTGTCAGCAAGCAACAAATGGCAGGTCACGGCTGGAAGAGTATTTGTGGACATCTCCCAGGACAAGTTTTTCAGGGATCCCTACAACTCCGGGCTCTGCACATGAGCTTTGTTGGAAGCATTAAAGGCTTCAGCAGATGAACCAAAGGACAAGGTGGTTTCGGTCACTTTTCCTACCACACTGCATGCCTGGGTGACTGTTGCTGAGAGCAAGAACCCTTTTTCTCTTCTTCTCCCATGCCCTGGGGACACTGGGGACCAAAGCAAGACCCACTGGTTGGACACAGAAGGGCAAAAGAGCAGTAACTCAAGATCTGCATGTTCAGACCATCAATAAACTGTTTAATGAAGGAAGAGCCTATGGCGGTGCTGGGATCAGTCCTGCGCAGAGCCCCAGCAGCACAGCCAGCCATTGCCCCAGAGAGAAGGCCGCCGCCTCCTCCACGCCTGGCGGAGTTGGTTCTGCAGTTGCTGCAGCCTGGATCTGGAGGAGCCGTTTGCCATTGCAGCTCTCAGCTGGGGCAGCGTGCGAAATGCCTGGCGTTGGACGTAGGGGCCCTTGTCGTTTATCGCGCGTTGAACGGCTGGAACAGAGAGGAACAGAGCCAAGGTCAGAGCCCGGATCCACAGGGACGCCAGGAACCCCTCCTGCCAGGGCCACCCCACCAGCGCTTCGGATGGCCACGGGGAAAAGTGGCCAATGGGATCGGATGGAGGGTGCTGGTCAGGAATAGCCCGCCAGTCCCTGCTGACACCCTGCTGCCCTCACTCACCCTGGTGGATGAGCCGGAACTTGTCCGGCTGAGCCCTCATGTGCTGCCCAAGGACTCCTGGAAACACACAGCCCATCACCGCTCCTGCTCACCCCAGCAGCGCAGCTCCCCCACATCAGCCCGGCCACACGCGCCCCTGCCCCTGGCAGGGCTGAGCCCGGGCTCTGCCCCAAGCGCGATGCCCAAGGGCAGGGGAGGGAGAGGGCAGCGGGGAGCCCCGTGCACCCCACATCGGGCAGTGGCGGCTCCAGAGCCGCTGGGCCGAATCCTGCTGCCGGTGCAGCACCCGGGGCTGGGGCTGAGCTGCAGTGGGGCCGGGAGGGACCCTGGGGGGTTGTGCCTCACCAAGGAACGCGACGGCTGCCTCTCGTATGGAGTCCTGTGGGCTCTGCACGTACATCAGGGCCTGACGCAGGTACTCTGCTGCTCTGCCGCGGCACTCTACCAGCTGGAGAGAGCGACAGGGGATGGAGACAAGGGCTGGTGCAGACTCTGCCCCTGGCCGCGTGGTCCCTGTGCCCAGGACTGGCCTCCCCTGCCAGGACACCCACAACACCCAGCCAGCAGCCGGCTGGTGCCGGGTCTGGAGGGAGCAGAGGGCTGGCTGCTCCCCGAGGAGCTGCAGTGCCATCCTGTCCCCAACACCCAGCTGGGCCGGGTCTCCGTCAGCAGCCCTGGGCTCGGGCAGGGAGAGGAGCCTGGAGAAGAGCCCGTGGGGCCGCACACCCGAGGGACGGGAGCGTGTGTGGGCTGCAGGTTGGCGGCGATGGGCTGCAGCAGTGGGCACGGGCACAGCTGCCAGCCCCACACACTGGGCAATGGAGGCTTGTCCAGGCTGGGGCTGGGGCTTCACGGCCATCCTTACCAGGCACTCGCCGATTGCCTCTATCTGCTGATCCCTTGACACCACCTCCCTGAGCTTCTCCTTCTTCAGGAACGGGGTAGCTTGCAGCAGGGTACCCCAACAGGTCTGCAGAGCAGCAGAGATCGAGAGATGGCACCACTGTCCAGGGCACAGCACCTGCGTCCCCTGCGCCTGGGCAAGGCTCAGGCCTGTGCTGGCCCGTGGCAAGGAGATGCAGCAGGTGGGGAACTCGTCTGCCGGCAGGTTGGTGCTCGGGCAGAGGAGCAGGGCAACCCCCATCTCGGGCACCGGGTGCTGCCGGGGCAGCAGTACAGACGTCCCCCAGAGCTGCTGCTCTGGAGCCCAGGCCAGGAGGTGGCTGGAGCTCTGCAGTCTGTGAGGTGTCAGGGCAGGAGGCGGCTGAGCCACCTCCCATGGGGACACCAGCAGGTCAGAAATGCTCACCGCTGCCACGGCCCTGTTCTCATCAAACACATGGAAGATCAGTGGGAGCAGGCTCTGGTGCACAAGCGTCTTCAGCGGCTTTTTTCCGTCGTCTGCTACACGCTGTATCACCTCTTTAAAGATGCTGACGGAGAGCTGTCGCACGTACCAGGACTCCTGGTGGACAGGAAGAGGGCAAGAGCTCAGCACCGGCTGCCTCAGGTGCACATGGTCCTAGGTCTGAAAATCCACAAGGCAAAAGGTTTCCTGCCAGCACCCAGCACCCATGGGGCTGCATGAAGCCTTACGTTGTCAAAGAGTGGCTGGAGCCTCTCAGCCAGCTGCAGAGCAATGGGGGTGGAAATTCGGCTTGGGCCCTGGATCACTTTGCTGAGCACAGACAGGGTCATCTTGACCATATCCATGTCTGTGTCTTGCAGTAGATCCGTGAGACTTTGCACCAGGAACCGCATTTTTGGGACCTGCGTGGAACAGTTGGAGCAGTTGTGGCAGCTGGAGCCCACACTGCTGCCTCAGGGCCCAGACGCCGAAGGCCTCGGGCAGGTGAACAGGGAGGCAGGAGAGCTGGGAGCAGCTACCACAGCTCCCGCAGCCCAGACAAGTCCAAGCCGCTGTGCCAGCCAGCACCCCTGCCCAGCCCCAGGTCACCAGCACGGCTTCAGCCGCTGCCTCCTGCTCACCATCCACGGTCTGTCGCAGAGCACGGTGAGGCCTTTGAGCACCAGTGAATGCGTTATGCTGCAGTCGCTCTGCAGGTATCTTGGGACAAGCTGCAGGAAGCTCTCAGCCCATACATCTGGGCCAGGGGAGGCCAGCATCTGAAACACACAGAGCAGTGACGGGCTGCCCGGCCGGCAGGACCCCGGCCCTCAGCAGCCTCTGACTGCTCGTCCTATGAGGAGCCGCGACGCAAGAGCGAGAGCTGGCGCAAGGGGGGACCAAAACATGGACAGAGGCAAGTGTCCCCCCAGCAGCAGGGGGCCAAGGGCACACAGAGGAGCCCACCCTCTGCCCCACACCCACCGACTGGGCTCCCCCTGCAGCCGCGGCTACGAGAGGGCAGAGCGGGGGGAAGCAGCTCAGCGAGGCAGCGCTCGCCATCAGGCTCACCTCCACAAGGAACGCCATGGCAGAGAGCTCGCAGCGGGGCTCATTCCTGCTGAGCAGCTCGACCAGGTAGGACACCACAGAGGCATTGAAGTGTCTTGAGACACCACGGATCTCTCTGGCAAGGGAAAAAAGGCACCATCGGCCATGAGCACGGCATGCAAACCTCTCCTGGGACTCCCTGTCCCCCTCAAGGGCCAAAGACCCCTTTGTGCTCCACTCCGGCCACCAGCAGCATTTGCTCCCACAGGCCTCGGTCTTTTCCATACCCCTCACCAGGAGAAAGGCAGTGCCCAGCACCAGCACGCTCCTTTTAGGGAGGAAACTGGAAAAAACACCCTTCCCTTTCTCAGAGACCCCTTTCCTGCCCATGGGGACTCGTCCCCCAGGCTCTGTCCCCGGCCCTCAGCGCATCCTGCGGCCGCGGCGGCTGCCCTGGCTGGTGCTGCCTGCAGACAGACCCCGGCTCTGTCTCTGTGCCGTCAGCCCAGGCCCTCGGGAGGGGACGCCGGCGCTCTGGGAGGTGGCTGCTCCTGTGCACCCAGCTCTCCCAGCCTTTGCCAGGCTGCTGGGCCATCACCGCCGACCAGTCCCTCTCACCCAGCACCAAGGGAATTGTGTGGGGTGCCCCGTCTGCAGGGCACCAATGGCAGGGGGAGCAGGGAAAAGGGGGCTCTCACCTGGCCAGCAGCCCCATTGCGCAGTGGTGGGTCTCAGCGTGGAGGAGCGTGTCCCAGCCACGCTTACGTTCCACTTCAGAGGCTACAAGCCTATAGCCCAGACGGCAGAGCAGTGCTTTCACAGTCAGCACTATAAACCTGTGTGCAGAGCAAAGCCCAGGTCACGCTGGGAGCCCTGGCTCCAGGCCCAGGGCCATGGGAGGGCTGGGAGGACTGGGATGGAGCACCTGCTGGGGCTGGTGGGAAGGCCGCCTTCCTCCTGGCATTCCCTCCAGAAAGTATCCACCTCGTCTGACATCTGCTCTGTGCTGTACAAAACTTGGAAGAGCAGAGCCAGAAGTAGGCGAGGGAAATGCACCTTCAGCTCTCTTGGGCACCCGGGCATTCGAAGTATCTCCCACAGAGCCCTGGTTGCCTGCAGAAAACAAAACAGCCAGAGACCGTGCTCAGTGCCGAAACACGCCTGTGGCCGGGCCCGAGCGTGGACGCAAGGGGAGCGCCTGGCCTGGATGCTCCTAAACCTGCCCCTGCCCCGGGTTTCCAGTCACCGCGGGAGATGCAGTGGCGGGGGACGATGGAGAACTGCCCGCAGAGGCGACCCTGGGGCTGAGCAAAGGCCTGGTGGGGTCACTCACAGCCAGGGCAAGGACGTCCTGTTGGTCCCCGTCACAGGTGGACGTGCTGTGCAGCGGCCAGTCCTCCAGCACACAGAGCACCTCCTGGAACACCTTCTTTGTGGTCATGCTGGTGGTGACCATCATCCTCCACATGGCTGCAGCGGCTCTGCAGGCACAGAGCTCCGTGTCACTGGGGTTTTGGCCACAGCACCAGGGCCCGGGCAACCGCGGGGGCCAGGGCTGGCCACCAGCCCTGGCTCTGCCCGCTGCCCCTCGCAGGCGGCACCCAGTGGCTCTGCCCCTGCGGGCAGCAGGCGGCTGAGCAGCGGTGCCTTGGTGGGCAGGGGGAGCACGGCAGCGGGCGCTGGGGCTGACGTGCCAGGGCTGGGCAACAGTGGGGCCAGAGGGTCCCGAAAGTCTCTATCTGTCTGCCAGCCCGCACAGGACGGGCTGTGCAGGTCAATGGGCTCTAAAGGCTGGGCAGCCTGGAGCCCTCAGGGCAGGTTTCCCAGTACCGGTCGCACGATGGGGCACAGCGCAGCAGGGCCACCACCACTGCACAGGGGTGCGCGTCGGTGAGCTCCACAAGGGTGTTGTCCAGCCTGCGCTCAGCAGACTCATCTGTGCTGGACGTGAACCACCAGTGGATGCACCGCACAATCCTGGGCACCTGGAGGAAGCACAGCTGAGAGTTGGAGTGCTGCCGGAGGAAAACATTTCCCCGGCTTCCCCTGACAATTCCTGCCCTTCGCACCACAGTGTGCTGGCCTAAAAGGCTGCTGGGAGCCCAGCAGACCTGGCTTCTGGGGCCATAAGGATCCCTCGCAGACACCAGCCCTGGCACCAGGCTACTTAAGTGCTCCAAAGTGGAGACTTCACTTCCCACAGGCATGTCCAGCAGAGCAGCACCAGCCTCTGCATCACAGCAGTGTGCTTTTGTCATGACCTCAATGACCATGACGGTGGAGCCTTAATCGTCTTTGGGCTCAAAGGATTCCCAAAACAGCTGCAGTAGGAAAGGCAGGGAAGAGAAGGATGCCACACCGAGTGCCCAACAGCGGTGCTTGGCTGGGCAGCGAGAGCAGGGCTGGCTGCGCGTACCTTTGCTCTGGGGTTGTGCAGGACATGGGTGTATTCCTGCTTCTGCTCCTCTTCTGGCAGCTCCCAGTTGGGATCTGGCAAAGACCAAGCGTGGGCAGAGCTGAGGGGCTGCGGGAGAGGCTGGAGAACACAGCCGAGCCCCGTGACAGGGTCTGGTGGGGACACTGACCCCCGTCTCTCTGGCCGCAGGATGGGGCTGGGAGTGCCCGTGGATGGAGCATGGCCAGAGCCCAGCGTGGGGAACAGCCCTGTCCCCTTGTCCCCTCTTTCCCCGGGGATGTCCACAGGGATGGGTCCCAGCCGGCTGCAGCCACTCGCCCTGTGGCCCAGCTCAGCCAAAGGAACACGGCTGGAGTGAGTTATCTAGATATCTAGGCTTTCCTTCAGCCTCACTGTTTTTCTTCTGTAGGATGCTGCTCTGAGAAGTGTAGGAAGAGCCTTTGTCCTCTCCCTGTCCCTGTCTTTCTCTCCTCCACTGCATCTGGAGTTCAGCTCTGCCTGTATTTTGACCACGGTCTCTGCCTTCCTGGTGGCACACTGGAGCAATTCACCATTGTTCTGGGCAACCTGCAGTGCCATGTGCTGGCCAACACACATTCATCCATCTAGTTTAATTTCTCCCAATTCCCACGTCCACTGTCCCCACCACCAGCACCAGGCTACAGCGCTCACACTGGCACTGCTTAGAGGAGCCCCTTCTGGCTGTCATCTTAAAGATCCAGCAAAGCCCGATGCATCTCAGTTCGCCATAGGAAGCCTTTGAAGAATAGCTCCTGTGCTTCATGGAACCCCATGCTTTATCCACGAGCTTGTCCAAAGATTCAGGGCTCTTCCAGAGCAACATCAGGGAGAATGTAGCTACTTGCAAACAGATGGCTCCAGAGGGCTAGGTGCAACTGAAGCAATTAACCCCATATAGTAAAGGTGCTGCTTTTGGTGAGATTTTTGGGCAAAACCATAAGACTGGCGTATAACCCTGGGGACTTGACTGCAGTGCCAGGGAGATGGGGGGTTTGGGGCCTGAAAGAGCTTTGCCTCAGGGCAAAAGACCATGCGGAAAAAGCAAACAAGCAGTATCAAACTCCTGTGCTGCTCTCCTAGAGCAGTGCTCAGGTATCTCAGACTGAGACTGATGAACCCCTGGGCATGGGAACACCGTGGGTACCCCACGCCTTGTGCCTCCACTGCAATTTAGGAACAATGCAGGGTAAACAGCCTTCCCGCAGCAACCGACCCCCCTGACATCCCAGCCCCAGAGAGGCAGAGAGCTCTGGCCATCTTTGCTTTAAATCACTTGGGCTCAGTGCTTACTACTAAGGCACAAAGGTGCATTACTTGGGGTTTCAAACACATCTCTTCAAAAAAAGACTCTAGGAAACAGTACAAGGAAAACACAGGAAGAGGACTGGGACATTTCCTAGAGCTGGGAGAAACACTTGTGCACAAACAAAGGATAAAAACCTGTAGATTGACAAAACATCATGTGTAGAGGATAGGAGGTAGAGGACATCAAAAATAAATTTCAAATTCTGGAGGGAATGCCGTAACAGCTCCCTTTGAAAAACAAAATAAATTGTAATCACTGATTTTGACAAAAATGGCAGCATTTTGCTTGGAAACAGGAAACCGGAGCAGGTTAAAGAGGCAACTCGGACCCCTCAACAATCCTGTCAGCAAGCAACAAATGGCAGGTCACGGCTGGAAGAGTATTTGTGGACATCTCCCAGGACAAGTTTTTCAGGGATCCCTACAACTCCGGGCTCTGCGCATGAGCTTTGTTGGAAGCATTAAAGGCTTCAGCAGATGAACCAAAGGACAAGGTGGTTTCGGTCACTTTTCCTACCACACTGCATGCCTGGGTGACTGTTGCTGAGAACAAGAACCCTTTTTCTCTTCTTCTCCCATGCCCTGGGGACACTGGGGACCAAAGCAAGACCCACTGGTTGGACACAGAAGGGCAAAAGAGCAGTAACTCAAGATCTGCATGTTCAGACCATCAATAAACTGTTTAATGAAGGAAGAGCCTATGGCGGTGCTGGGATCAGTCCTGCGCAGAGCCCCAGCAGCACAGCCAGCCATTGCCCCAGAGAGAAGGCCGCCGCCTCCTCCACGCCTGGCGGAGTTGGTTCTGCAGTTGCTGCAGCCTGGATCTGGAGGAGCCGTTTGCCATTGCAGCTCTCAGCTGGGGCAGCGTGCGAAATGCCTGGCGTTGGACGTAGGGGCCCTTGTCGTTTATCGCGCGTTGAACGGCTGGAACAGAGAGGAACAGAGCCAAGGTCAGAGCCCGGATCCACAGGGACGCCAGGAATCCCTCCTGCCAGGGCCACCCCACCAGCGCTTCGGATGGCCACGGGGAAAAGTGGCCAATGGGATCGGTGGAGGGTGCTGGTCAGGAATAGCCCGCCAGTCCCTGCTGACACCCTGCTGCCCTCACTCACCCTGGTGGATGAGCCGGAACTTGTCCGGCTGAGCCCTCATGTGCTGCCCAAGGACTCCTGGAAACACACAGCCCGTCACCGCTCCTGCTCACCCCAGCAGCGCAGCTCCCCCACATCAGCCCGGCCACACGCGCCCCTGCCCCTGGCAGGGCTGAGCCCGGGCTCTGCCCCAAGCGCGATGCCCAAGGGCAGGGGAGGGAGAGGGTGGCAGGGAGCCCCGTGCACCCCACATCGGGCAGTGGCGGCTCCAGAGCCGCTGGGCCGAATCCTGCTGCCGGTGCAGCACCCGGGGCTGGGGCTGAGCTGCAGTGGGGCCGGGAGGGACCCTGGGGGGTTGTGCCTCACCAAGGAACGCGACGGCTGCCTCTCGTATGGAGTCCTGTGGGCTCTGCACGTACATCAGGGCCTGACGCAGGTACTCTGCTGCTCTGCCGCGGCACTCTACCAGCTGGAGAGAGCGACAGGGGATGGAGACAAGGGCTGGCGCAGACTCTGCCCCTGGCCGCGTGGTCCCTGTGCCCAGGACTGGCCTCCCCTGCCAGGACACCCACAACACCCAGCCAGCAGCCGGCTGGTGCCGGGTCTGGAGGGAGCAGAGGGCTGGCTGCTCCCCGAGGAGCTGCAGTGCCATCCTGTCCCCAACACCCAGCTGGGCCGGGTCTCCGTCAGCAGCCCTGGGCTCGGGCAGGGAGAGGAGCCTGGAGAAGAGCCCGTGGGGCCGCACACCCGAGGGACGGGAGCGTGTGTGGGCTGCAGGTTGGCGGCGATGGGCTGCAGCAGTGGGCACGGGCACAGCTGCCAGCCCCACACACTGGGCAATGGAGGCTTGTCCAGGCTGGGGCTGGGGCTTCACGGCCATCCTTACCAGGCACTCGCCGATTGCCTCTATCTGCTGATCCCTTGACACCACCTCCCTGAGCTTCTCCTTCTTCAGGAACGGGGTAGCTTGCAGCAGGGTACCCCAACAGGTCTGCAGAGCAGCAGAGATCGAGAGATGGCACCACTGTCCAGGGCACAGCACCTGTGTCCCCTGCGCCTGGGCAAGGCTCAGGGCCTGTGCTGGCCCGTGGCAAGGAGATGCAGCAGGTGGGGAACTCGTCTGCTGGCAGGTTGGTGCTCGGGCAGAGGAGCAGGGCAACCCCCATCTCGGGCACCGGGTGCTGCCGGGGCAGCAGGACAGACGTCCCCCAGAGCTGCTGCTCTGGAGCCCAGGCCAGGAGGTGGCTGGAGCTCTGCAGTCTGTGAGGTGTCAGGGCAGGAGGCGGCTGAGCCACCTCCCATGGGGACACCAGCAGGTCAGAAATGCTCACCGCTGCCACGGCCCTGTTCTCATCAAACACATGGAAGATCAGTGGGAGCAGGCTCTGGTGCACAAGCGTCTTCAGCGGCTTTTTTCCGTCGTCTGCTACACGCTGTATCACCTCTTTAAAGATGCTGACGGAGAGCTGTCGTACGTACCAGGACTCCTGGTGGACAGGAAGAGGGCAAGAGCTCAGCACCGGCTGCCTCAGGTGCACATGGTCCTAGGTCTGAAAATCCACAAGGCAAAAGGTTTCCTGCCAGCACCCAGCACCCATGGGGCTGCATGAAGCCTTACGTTGTCAAAGAGTGGCTGGAGCCTCTCAGCCAGCTGCAGAGCAATGGGGGTGGAAATTCGGCTTGGGCCCTGGATCACTTTGCTGAGCACAGACAGGGTCATCTTGACCATATCCATGTCTGTGTCTTGCAGTAGATCCGTGAGACTTTGCACCAGGAACCGCATTTTTGGGACCTGCATGGAACAGTTGGAGCAGTTGTGGCAGCTGGAGCCCACACTGCTGCCTCAGGGCCCAGACGCCGAAGGCCTCGGGCAGGTGAACAGGGAGGCAGGAGAGCTGGGAGCAGCTACCACAGCTCCCGCAGCCCAGACAAGTCCAAGCCGCTGTGCCAGCCAGCACCCCTGCCCAGCCCCAGGGCACCAGCACGGCTTCAGCCGCTGCCTCCTGCTCACCATCCACGGTCTGTCGCAGAGCACGGTGAGGCCTTTGAGCACCAGTGAATGCGTTATGCTGCAGTCGCTCTGCAGGTATCTTGGGACAAGCTGCAGGAAGCTCTCAGCCCATACATCTGGGCCAGGGGAGGCCAGCATCTGAAACACACAGAGCAGTGACGGGCTGCCCGGCCAGCAGGACCCCGGCCCTCAGCAGCCTCTGACTGCTCGTCCTATGAGGAGCCGCGACGCAAGAGCGAGAGCTGGCGCAAGGGGGGACCAAAACATGGACAGAGGCAAGTGTCCCCCCAGCAGCAGGGGGCCAAGGGCACACAGAGGAGCCCACGCTCTGCCCCACACCCAAGGACTGGGCTCCCCATGCAGCCGCGGCTACGAGAGGGCAGAGCGGGGGGAAGCAGCTCAGCGAGGCAGCGCTCGCCATCAGGCTCACCTCCACAAGGAACGCCATGGCAGAGAGCTCGCAGCGGGGCTCATTCCTGCTGAGCAGCTCGACCAGGTAGGACACCACAGAGGCATTGAAGTGTCTTGAGACACCACGGATCTCTCTGGCAAGGGGAAAAAGGCACCATCGGCCATGAGCATGGCAGGCAAACCTCTCCTGGGATTCCCTGTCCCCCTCAAGGGCCAAAGACCCCTTTGTGCTCCACTCCGGCCACCAGCAGCATTTGCTCCCACAGGCCCGGGTCTTTTCCATACCCCTCACCAGGAGATAGGCAGTGTCCAGCACCAGCAGGCTCCTTTTGGGGAGGAAACCAGAAAAAAACACCCTTCCCACCCCAAAGCCTCCCCTTTCTCAGAGACGCCTTTCCTGCCCATGGGGACTCGTCCCCCAGGCTCTGTCCCCGGCCCTCAGCGCATCCTGCGGCCGCGGCGGCTGCCCTGGCTGGTGCTGCCTGCAGACAGACCCCGGCTCTGTCTCTGTGCCGTCAGCCCAGGCCCTCGGGAGGGGACGCCGGCGCTCTGGGAGGTGGCTGCTCCTGCGCACCCAGCTCTCCCAGCCTTTGCCAGTCTGCTGGGCCATCACCGCCGACCAGTCCCTCTCACCCAGCACCAAGGGGATTGTGTGGGGTGCCCCGTCTGCAGGGCACCAATGGCAGGGGGAGCAGGGAGAAGGGGGCTCTCACCTGGCCAGCAGCTCCATTGCGCAGTGGTGGGTCTCAGCGTGGAGGAGCGTGTCCCAGCCACGCTTACGTTCCACTTCAAAGGCTACAAGCCTATAGCCCAGACGGCAGAGCAGTGCTTTCACAGTCAGCACTATAAACCTGTGTGCAGAGCAAAGCCCAGGTCACGCTGGGAGCCCTGGCTCCAGGCCCAGGGCCATGGGAGGTCTGGGAGGACTGGGATGGAGCACCTGCTGGGGCTGGTGGGAAGGCCGCCTTCCTCCTGGCATTGCCTCCAGAAAGTATCCACCTCATCTGACACCTGCTCTGTGCTGTACAAAACTTGGAAGAGCAGAGCCAGGAGGAGGCGAGGGAAATGCACCTTCAGCCCTCTTGGGCACCTGGGCATCCAGAGGATCTCCCACAGAGCCCTGGTTGCCTGCAGAAAACAAAACAGCCAGAGACCGCCCTCAGTGCCGAAACACACCTGTGGCCGGGCCCGAGCGTGGACGCAAGAGGAGCGCCTGGCCTGGATGCTCCTAAACCTGCCCCTGCCACGGTTTCCAGTCACCGCGGGAGATGCAGTGGCGGGGGACGATGGAGAACCGCCCGCAGAGGCGACCCTGGGGCTGAGCAAAGGCCTGGTGGGGTCACTCACAGCCAGGGCAAGGACGTCCTGTTGGTCTCCGTCACAGGTGGACGTGCTGTGCAGCGGCCAGTCCTCCAGCACGCAGAGCAGCTCCTGGAACACCTTCTTTGTGGTCATGCTGGTGGTGACCATCATCCTCCACATGGCTGCAGCAGCTCTGCAGGCACAGAGCTCCGTGTCACTGGGGTTTTGGCCACAGCACCAGGGCCTGGGGAACCGCGGGGGCCAGGGCTGGCCACCAGCCCTGGCTCTGCCCGCTGCCCCTCGCAGGCGGCACCCAGCGGCTCTGCCCCTGCGGGCAGCAGGCGGCTGAGCAGCGGTGCCTTGGTGGGCAGGGGGAGCACGGCAGCGGGCGCTGGGGCTGACGTGCCAGGGCTGGGCAACAGAGGGGCCAGAGGGTCCTGAAAGTCTCTATCTGTCTGCCAGCCCGCACAGAACGGGCTGTGCAGACCGATGGGCTCTAAAGGCTGGGCAGCCCTGAGCCCTCAGGGCAGGTTTCCCAGTACCGGTCGCACGATGGGGCACAGCGCAGCAGGGCCACCACCACATCATGGGGGTGTGCGTCGGTGAGCTCCACAAGGGTGTTGTCCAGCCTGTGCCCAACAGACTCGTCCGTGTTGGTCATGAACCACCGGTGGATGCACCGCACAATCCTGGGCACCTGGAGGAAGCACAGCTGAGAGTTGGAGTGCTGCCGGAGGAAAACATTTCCCCGGCTTCCCCTGACAATTCCTGCCCTTCCCATCACAGTGTGCTGGCCTAGAAGGCTGTTGGGAGCCCAGCAGACCCGGCTTCAGGGGCCACAGGATCCCTGGGTGGGCTCCCATTCTGGCCACAGGCTACTTACCTGCTTCAAAGTGGAGATCTCACTTTCCACAAGTATATCCAGTAGAGCAGCACCACCCTCTGCATCATAGGTGAGTGCTTTTGTCATGGCCTCAGCGACCACGACGGTGGAGCCTTCACGGTCTTTAGGCTCAAAGGATTCCCAATACACCTGCGGGAATAGGAAGGGCAGGGAAGAGAAGGATGCCACACCGAGTGCCCAACAGCGGTGCTTGGCTGGGCAGCGAGAGCAGGGCTGGCTGCGGGTACCTTTGCTCTGGTGTTCTGCAGGACATGGGTGTATTCCTGCTTCTGCTCCTCTTCTGGCAGCTCCCAGTTGGGATCTGGCAAAGACCAAGCGCGGGCAGAGCTGAGGGGCTGCGGGAGAGGCTGGAGAACACAGCCGAGCCCCGTGACAGGGACTGGTGGGGACACTGACCCCCGTCTCTCTGGCCGCAGGATGGGGCTGGGAGTGCCCGTGGATGGAGCATGGCCAGAGCCCAGCGTGGGGAACAGCCCTGTCCCCTCGTCCCCTCTTTCCCTGGGCATGTCCACGGGGATGGTCCCAGCCGGCTGCAGCCACTCACCCTGCGGCCCAGCCCGGCCACTGACCTGCCTGCAGCAGCTGGTGCTCCTGCACCTCCTCACGCTGCGGTGCTGGGGCGGCCTCAGCACCCTTCTCCTCCTCATCCTCATCATCACTCTTCTCACTCAGCCAGACCACCCTGGGTGGGAATGGGGGTCTGCACGCCATCCCGCTGCTGTCTGGCCTCAAGGGCACCTGCCGCAGGGATGGGAGATATCTAGGAAAAGCGTCGTAGACAGCAGACACGGATCAACAGGGAACAAGGTCTCTGCACAGGGGCTCCTGGCAGCTCCTCTCGGTCCTGTCCTGTCCCGTCGTGTCCTCCGGGCACAGTGAGGTGGTTGCTGTGCCACCAGCACCCTTATCACGGCGGGTCACAAAGGGCCCTGTGACACGGTGCCACAGGCGTGTGCCCTGGGGCTCCCCCAGCCCAGCAAACCCACCCCACAGTGACCCAGCACCAAAGGAGCTCCACAGGAGATGGCTGAAGAGGCACAAATGGCAGTTCACAGCGGGGAGAACGTTTGTGGACATCTCGATGGACAAGTATTTCAGTCCACAGCTCTGGGCTCTGCTCTTGTTGGAAGCATTAAAGGCTTCAGCAGAAAAAACAAGTGCAAAGTGGTTTCTGGTCACTTTTCCTACCACACTGCATGCCTGGGAAACTGTTGCTGAGCACAAATACCATTTTTGTAGTCTTTCCCCATGCCCTGGGGACACTGGGGATCAAAGCAAGACCCACTTGTTGGAGAAAGACGGGCAAAAGAAGTGTAGGAGTAACTCCTGTGCTTCATGGAACACCAGGATGGCTGCGTTTGGGGCCTGAAAGAGCTTTGCCTCACGGCAAAAGATCGTGGGGAAAAAGCAAACAAGCAGTATCAAACTCCTGTGCTGCTCTCCTAGAGCAGTGCTCAGATTTCTCAGCCTGAGACTGATGAACCCCTGGGCATGGGTACACCGTGGGTACACCGCGCCTTGTGCCTCCACTGCAATTTCGGAACAATGCAGGGTAAACAGCCTTCCTGCAGCAACCGACCCCCCTGACATCCCAGCCCCAGAGAGGCAGAGAGCTCTGGCCATCTTTGCTTTAAATCACTTGGGCTCAGTGCTTACTACTAAGGCACAAAGATGCATTACTCAGGGTTTCAAACACATCTCTTCAAAAAAAGACTCTAGGAAACAGTACAAGGAAAACACAGGAAGAGGACTGGGACATTTCCTAGAGCTGGGAGAAACACTTGTGCAGAAACAAAGGATAAAAACTCATTAAGACCTTCACCTGTAGATTATGAAAACATAATGTGTAGACCATAGGATGCAGAAGTAGTCAAAAATAAATTCCAAATTCTGGAGAGAAAGTCATAAGCCACCTTCCTTTAATTTTGATTTTGTCAAAAATGGCAGCATTTTCCCTAGAAACAAGAAACTCTTCACTGAACATTTATTGCACTTGACATCTAGTTCCCCCTCTGAATTTTTTTAAAGGTAAATGTTGACTAGCCCTGCCAGTCCTGTGTGTGTATCTCTTCCAAACACTGAAAGCAAACTGTTGGTTACAAATCAGAGTTTTCCCTGCTAAACAGATAAGGCAAGGGGTGAGAGAGAATGCACCTGCCATTCCCAGAACAAGCTTTCTCCCAAAGTACGGCTGAAATGCAGCAAAATGCTTAATTTCCAAATAATCCAAGCAGATATCAAAGTACCACAGCCACACAATCACATCAAGATCAGGTCAAATGGAAGTGAAGCATTCAGAAAATCACAGTGATGCACTTTTACCTACAGTAAAGCCTAACTTTTGATGACGTTTGAGGATCCAAAATTAGACATGCCTGATTCAGTGCTTGCTTGTTAATATGCGAGTCAGCATCAGTGCACTACAGGGAACACTTCCATGACTTTCTGACATCAAATGTGTTGTCGTGTTGGTACTTAGGAGCTCTCTGCTACCTCCTTGTAGGAGGTCACCAAGATGCAGCCTTGGCCTTTAGACCTGCATGGACAAGCTTTGTGAGACTGAATAGCCCTCCGTAGTCCACCTGACACAGACAGGGACCTGCCTATGGGTAGATCCCGCACACATCTCTTTGGTGTATAAAATGCAAGCAGTTCAGCCTGGTTCCCACCTGTGCACTGGATGTGGCTGGTGTCTGAGAAGGTAACTGGTTTGTCAGTGCATGTCCTGCTTCCCAGCATCTCCAAGGGATGCAGTCTGTAGGGCAAACCATCCTCTGTATTCTTACCTTTGTCATCAAATCCAGAGAGCTGCTGAGTTTAACTTATCCCTGTGCTGCCTAAAGGCAAGTAAAGAAGGTTAGCAAGGAAGCAACACGGTTTTAATTCTCTGAGAGAACTGTGGGGCTTTTAGATGTGCCCTTTCCCCAGAGGTTAGACCAGGGAAGGAGAGAAAATAAAGAGGTGTTTGATAGAAGTTAGAGTTGCACATAGCCTGATATAAAATTATCAGAAGGTCAAGTGCATTTGCCTCTGCTCTGGGTACATCTGCCTTTCTTTTTCCAGCAAGGTGTTTTGCAATGAAACAACCTGTTTCATTAGGCTATTTTCTGTGTGCATTTTACTGATGGGCCGCAGCTCTCCCCCCACAGCCTCGTCTCCATTTTCCACCTCGTGCGGCTTTCTCTCCCTTCTCTGCTGCAGTACGGCTCTGCTGTTGGCAGCCAGAGCCTGCATCTCATGCTGGTCCCACAGCATCACCTCACCGCGCTCCCTAAGAGGCTCTCAGAACAGGGGGGAGCTACCAATGAGGTGGCTCATGGCTGTTGGACAGCCCATGCCCCTAGTTGTGGTTCTTGGGCAGAACTGAGCCACAGGCACCATGCGGAGAAGCGCAAGGCCAGAGCAATACATGGCACAAAGAGGAGACTCCACGTGGTGTCCCCACATGTCTGGCCAGGTGGGGATTCCATCTCCCCCACCTCACAGGGCAATGTCTGGCATCACTGCCATCAACGTCACCATGTGTCAGGACAGACTGCAACAAAACCCAAACAAGCAGGACAACCAGCCTGCTGACAAGGTTATTAATAAAAAACAGAGTTTCTAATTGCCTCTGGCAGCTGTTTGCCCAGGGCTCAGTTTAGACAAAGAGACTTGCCCATGTCACAATTCATTAAGTACTGTGGCTCGTTAAGTGATAACCAGTTTACTTACACAGAGGAAAGGCTATTGCTACAGCTGCTGTGCTGTCTGCATTTCAGGTCTGAGCTGAAGCCCAAGATTGCTGATTTCTAGGACCAGGATGGAGGGGAAACTTGTGGGAAAAGCCAAGGAGCCTAGAAGGTTATCAGCAGCTTTCTCTCTTATTATTTCTGGAGGAGTTTTGGGCTTACTCAGCAGAGGCGTTTTGAGAGTACACATTAAACAGGTGGTTGAAAAATTTGGAAGTGGTGACCACAGAGATCTTGGTACAGATCAGGAGACCAAGGGTTAAAGCGCCTCCATCTACCAGCTCACAGCCGGTCACTGGGGCTGGGGATGCTCAGCCACTGCGGATCACAGCAGGAGTTTTAGGGACTGAAATCTCAGAGTAGCCAAACTAAACGTAAGAATGAAGTATAATGTGATGACTGTGTTATCACATCGATGGAGTGATCTGCAAAGGGTGCTGCACTCTCATGGAGTGGGAATGCAACAGTACCAGGCCTCACAACATGCTACATTTAACCAGACAGCAGAACACCTCAGGTGTAATTGCTAAGTATGGGAAAAGATACCTTCAGCAGCCTATTCCACGCATATTGCTCTGGGTCTGTCCTAGCTAGACCTCTTTGCACCAAAGCAAGCCCTGCCCTTAGGGAAAGGGGGAATAACATCTGGGTGAAAGGAAAAGCAAACCTTGTGTTGCCCAGGCAGATCCCTTGTTGGCTGGGTTCCTTTGGGCAGATTGCCAGCTCAAATCCCAGGAAGCAGATACTTGAGCGAGTGGCTCGGAAGAGCTGGGGCAGCTTCTCTGGCTCACAGACTCAGTAACACAGAGCAGGACTGTTGGAAAGCCCTGCTTTTGCCTGGTTCACACTGGTAATGCTGTGGTTCCTAACGACATGACTTCCTCAGCACACACAGGACACGTTTCACTCGTGGAAAACAACAGGCTTAGCGATGGATACTACACTCCTGAGAAGACTAAGTCACATACTCCCCTCCATGGAAGACAATGCCAAGACAGACATAGGGACACGGTTTAGTGCTAGCGGTAGATTACGGTTGGACTTGATGATCTTCAGGGTCTCTTCCAACCAAAATTATTCTATAATTCTATGACATAAAACCAAGTGTGGTGGGTTGACCACTACTAGCAGCCAGCCGCTTGCCCAGCCTTTTGCTCATTCCTGTCTTTCACAGGACAGGAGGAAAATAGAAGAAACTTGAGAAGACTTGTGGACTGAAGTAATGATAGTTTCACAGGGAGAACAAAAGCTGCATGTGCAAGCAAAGCAAAAAGAGGAGTTGGGAAGCAGGGCCTTAGTGTACTGGTTGCTTGGAAAGACAAACACCATAAACACAAATGTCCTCCTTTTCTCCTCCTTTCCCTGAGCTTTTATTGCTGGGCATGACAAGATACAGGATGGAATATCCTTTTGGTCAGTTCACGTCAGCTGTCCCTGACTGAGCTGTAATGTTCGTGCTGCCCATACACAAAGAGCTGCGAGGCCATTCTAGGTTGTGCACAGAGTCAGCACAAAAACATGCACACCCAAAGAATTTTAAGCAGCTGGGCTGAAGGACCTTAATATTTTTTTTTCCTAGCTACTTTCAAATAGGCCATGGGAGAAAAAAAAAATTGGATGGAAGATTTCAGGTATTTAACTTTCTTATTTAAAAAATTTGGTTTTGTCATCCAATAAGATCTTGTAGTTCTGAGCACTTTGCCTTCTACCTTAGCAAAGGAAATTCCCACCTTCTCAAAAAGAAGATAAACTAAAATCCCATGTCCCATGCATCCAGCCTCTTCCCTTCACCAATCAAAACAAACAAAAAACACAACAAGAAACCCCACCAAACCCAGACAACACAATGTGCTTGCACCATTCCTTGGTTTCCCAGTATTTACATGCAGACAATGCCCCAAGTGAGTTACTACCACCTGGGTTGTAGCAGCTGACTCACAGGCACAATGATAACCAGGAGGAAGAGCAGAGACAAGGGGATGCCCCGATGTACTCGGAAGGGCGCCCAGAGCTTGGTACCTCACCACAAAACCGTGAGCCCTTTCCTCAGGAAAGGCAACTCTCCATGTGCAAGCACAGATGCCCCAAGCTTGAGATCCTGAAGCCCAGCACCTCAACCCCATCTCAGCAGAAATGACATGGACACCCTGGAAGCCAGATGGGATGTAGCCACCACCTCTGTGTTTTGCCCTTTTGCAAACTGACTTGCTCTGTGCCCTCTGCTCTGCTTAATTGATCCACTGCCCATCTCCAGCAAACAAATTGTTCTGCTGTCTCATTCATAGTATGCTTCAAATAAAGTGTGCTTCTGCCTGAGCGAACGCCCTTCGGGGGTACTTTAAATTGTCACAGTGCATAAGGCTTTCCATGAAATCTGCATTTTTACAGTGCTGCATCTCCACAACGGCCCCCTGGAGCCACACAATGTACTTCAAGGGACATAGAGACCTATCTTGCTTCAAGAACTTGGCTAGGAAGGCAAAGCTTGCTTTAAACCAAGTTCTTTTCCTCCTCTCTTTAACACACCCAAACACACGAGTTTTACTTTTTCATCCTGAAAACACAGAAGCAAACTGAAGTCCAAAGAGTGCTTCAGCTCTGAGAACCCACCAAATCAAAGCTAGATACAGCTGAAACTGGGCAAGGATTCAGGTCCTGTGGGATCTGGTCTTGCTACTTGAGGAACATCACTGAGGAAATCAGTGGGGCCAAGTGCCCCCCAAAACATGCTTCGAGCAAGTAGCCAGTGTGCTCAGGAGATATGATCCATGACTGTGAAGTCCCACCAGTAGCTTGTAATTTACTCCAGACCTAATGATGGTACAGAAACAGTGCTGAAGGAGCAGCCACCACTGCTGATGAGCAGGGAGGAGCTCAAATTTCAGCTTCTTCTCACCCTTCTCATGTATTTCCAGGGCACAGACCAAAAGCAAGCAGAAGGTGCCCAAATGCCACCCAGTCTGCATTTCATTAGTGATGCTAGACCCCTCTGAACAGCTTGTGTGCAAAGGAACTCAGTGAAACACAGAGACAAGGAGGTTGCATTTTGCTTGTGTTCACATAGATTCAGAAAGTGAACCAGCTCCACCACACATATTATCAGCACAAGAAAGCCCTAAAATGCTGTCTATTTTTGCTGTCCATTCTGGTAAGGAGCATTTCCCACGAGAAGGATCTCCCATGTTTGTGCAAGATGGTTTTGAGGAGTGAGGAACTCCTCAACATCAGGAAGCATGGATCTTACTGCTCCATTTCTGTCTTTGAATCTGCATATAATGGAAAAACAAAACAAAACCAAGGTCCCACAGCCTCTTCCCAGGAGCTCTGAGATGGGCAGCAAGGCACAAAATTCGCACCCAGCAGCATGGAGCAGTGCACAGGTCTTTCACCTCCATTGATGCTGGCAGCTTCTCACCACATGGTCTGCCTCGCTGAGGGCCAGTGAGAGCAGATTTGGAGCAAGGGCTTGGCAGGATATTGCAAAAACTGGGATCAGAGCTGCTTCCCAGCTGGAGTCTAAACTAACTACGAGATTAGCTCCACAGCCAGTGTGTAGAATGCTTGGCCTGTTCCTCTTCCAGCTTGCTACAGTCTTGCCTGTCTTCTCTTCCACCTTTCTTCAGAGCCTCCTTCGCTGCAGGAACTGTTTTTCTGCCAGAGGCTGCCCAGTCCCTTCGCACCATCCGTACCCCACCACAC